>NC_140084.1:9700027-10346527 GCF_964194135.1 Talpa europaea | reverse complement strand
AGGTATCTAAACAAGTAAATTAGAATGGGAAAGACATGAGATTCCATTCTGAAAGTGTCATAGAAAGTGTGATCTGCTTGGCAAAAAGCTATATAGCAATGACCCAACACATGTAGGATGAAGCCTTCAAGTGATATGATAACTATGTGTTATTTTAGGATAGAAAGGTTTTGAGGCTAAGGATAATTTATATTGTATGAGAGGTTAAACTGCAAAAACTACTGTTTTAGCTTTATAAGAGTTCTGAAACATCTTCACTTGTCAAACTTAAGGCTTCCATGCAACACAGTTTAGTAAATTCATACTTTGATTATCTTCTCTCCTCCAAATACGGAAGAACTAGAAATGAGATGCAAAAAGAACCAAAAATATTGACTTAGTTTAAAAACAAAATAAACATCTCTGAGGAAGAGAAATAGAATGACAAAACAAGGTGAGTTGTGGGTGAGGTGGGGAGCCACAACATTAAAACTGCTAATCAGATAAGAGTATAGGGGAATAGGAGAGAAAGAGGGGGAAAATTTTAACAATAATATCAATCAATATGAACATTCCAAAACTCCTCAACACATGAAGAAACCTAATGCTAAGAAAGGCAGCCAACACAATAACTCTGCCTATAATAAATTGATTTTATAGACATTCTGGCCAGGATTTTAATAAAAGTATTCCAGGTTGCTGAAAAATGTAAGTAAGGAATAATATTCACTTAAGAAGAATAAAAAAATTATGGAAATAAATAAAGTTAGGAATCTTGAAACTAAAATATATGGTTACTAAAACAAAACATTTAGGAGATAGGGATACAGTTGAAGAGAAAATTAGTAAACTGAAACATAGTACTAAATAGTTCACCCAGCACACATGTCACAGAGACAAAGAATGGGAAATAGATAGGCAAGAATGGTTTAAAAACATGAAGGATGGCTTGAGAGGCTCTAATATATAGTAAGGAATTGTCAGAGGATTTCAGAAGCAACACCTGAAAAGCTTTCAGAATTAAAGATGAGATTCTGTATATAAAAGGTACATTCTATGTTAAATGTATTTTACGCCATGATAAAAATTTTTAAGTACACTGTGAGTACCAAACAGGAGAAAAAGTAAATCCACAGTAAAGAAGAGCCATGGTAAATACTGGAACATTAAGGATAAAGGGGAAATACTGAAAAGAGAAAAGGCAGTATACTTTAAAAGAATAACAGTGAGACTGACAGAAGAATGACACAAGAGGTAGTGTTGGAAGGAAATTCTCCATAAATAGTTCACACCTAGACATTAGTAAAAAATCTACTCCTGAGCTATCTTTCAGGTATGTTTGTACAAGCAGATAGCCCCGGAAAGGCAGACACAGTGATTCTCTTTGGAGCAAATTTAATTACAATTCCAGATTGTGAAGACAGAGATGTTCTCCTTCCCCAGAGACATTTTAGGGTTATATAGAAATTGCCTTCTCACTCCTGGAGAGATTGGCTTACATTCGAGAGTAACAAAATTGTTGCTTCAATCCCTAGGGTAGGATAGTTCTTGAGTAGCTTCTACATAAGACCAGATCCCCCCTAATCTTGGGGTTCCTCTTTTGTAATGCATCTCCACTACATGCACAGATAACTCCTCATTACATTACCCTGTGGGTACTGAACTTCTGGGAACTGACACAAAACAATGCTACTATTGGTACAAGTTGTAAATTGTCTAAATCCATGTTGGTCAGTGAAACAGGTGGAGTAAACAACTCTGATGGTCTTTCTTCCACAAAAGCATTGATAAAACTACTTTTTAAAAAGCCAGAATTAACAATTTCAGAACTCAGGTAAATAACCAAAGGTTAGTAGCAGCCCTGGAGTGTTTGTTCAAGAAAAATGACTGTGCATCAATAAAACAGTGAACTTTGTGGCATTTTAACTTTCTCTATTCCCATGTCCCTTTCTCTAGTTCTAGGGTTACCTTGAAAACAAACAGTCTTCAATCAAGATGAAAACTGGCAGCCCAGAAGTCACCTGAGCGGGAAGAACATGACTGTAATTCCTTCAAATACCCACTAACAGAGACCTGGAATATTACTTGACTTAACTAGGTGCTCCTCCAGTGCAAAATGCTTTTTCTCTTAGAGCATTATAAAAAATATTCAGAGGCAATGGTTTAACTTCATAGCTACCATTGACCTTTTGGGCAAAAAATAGACTAACCAAAAAGCTTAAAAGAAAAAGCTGGAAAATGTGAAGTCTGTAGGAGCTTTAAAAAATCTGACATATTCCTGGGTAACTAGAAGACTTTGTGCTAGCTCTCACTCCTGAATGACCTTGAAGCTTGCAGCAAGCAGAAATTCAGGCTAAGGCAGATCTGTCACTTGCCTTGTTGAGAACTGAAAGGGTACCACCACATGCACACAAAACCCCTCAGCAAAGACTGGGGAATTTGTTGTTTCCTAGTATTTCCAGAAATCTATTTAACTGATGACTAAGCTAACCAAGCAAAAACTTCAATTGCTACATATGACAAAAGAATACAGATCTCAGAGAGTAAGTGAGAAATGTCATCAAAGAAATAAAAACAGGAAAGAATAACAAATCCTGGCGGAGAGGGAAGGAAATCTGATTTCTAGAGCTGCCACACATTTATTATTCAAAATATTACAATGTCTACTTTTTTTTTAATTTTAACTTTTTTTTTAAGATTTATTTTTTATTTATTTATACAAGCACTGGGTACAGTCAGAAGCATGGGAGGGCGAGAGAATTCACCAGAGCCAGAGCATGGAGCAGAATAGGCAGAGTGATGAAATACACTGCTGAAGGGAGCAGCGGGTGGCAGGAGAGGTCTGTTGGCGCCATGTGGGACCCTCGCCAGCAGCTGGGGATCAAACTGGCGCTGCAGAGGCTGCGGGCAGCTTCGCAGCCAAGCGCTCAACCGCTGCGCCACCAGGGGAGGCCCTACAATGTCTAGTTTTTAACAAAAGGTCACAAAACATGAAAAGAAGCAAGAAGTATTACACACAAGCATACACACACACACACACTATATATAGTCAACAATTCCCAAGATATGTCCAAAGAACTAAAGGAAAGTAAATGAAAGCAATGTCTTGTCAAATGGAGATTATCAATAAAGACATAGAAATTATTTCTGAAGGAACCAAATAGAAAGTTTTCAGTTGAAAAATACCATAAGTGTAATGAAAAATTCACTGGGGAGGCTCAACTGCAGATTTGAGCAGGTAGAGGAAAGACTCAACAAACTTGACAACAGGTCAATTGAAAGTATCCAGTCTGAGGAATAGAAAGAAAAAAGAATGAAGCAAAAGAAGAGCACCTCAAAGACCTACAGAACATCATTTCCCAAATTACCTAAAGGAAAAGAGCTCTTTATTTGAGACTGGCATGAAGATCTGGTCACACTCGCCACGTCCAAGGTCCACAGCCAGCCAACAACTGCACAGGAAATGCCATTTCCTTTGCGCTTCCACATCAATGACTATGACCTGGTTTACGTACCTATGGTAAAATGACGATAGTCATGTTAGGTAGGTGGGTGCAAAGATCCTTGTACTGTCAGTGAGTGTCCAAGGAACTGATTCTACAAAAGGCAAAGCAAGAACTAAAGCGAGAAATGAAAGCTGATCCTATTTTCCCTTTCCAGCCTCTAAGAGAATGTGTACACATCAACTTTGCTTATTCGATATGTGATAGCGCCCTGCCACCTCTTAAAGTATCCTGTCTGCCTCTGTCTTTCTTCACCCAAATCTGAGGATGTGGGGAGTGGCCTTTGACATTTACATTAATGACTTCTTTTAATTGGGTCTGTGGCTTCCTCTTGATTCAGGTCTTGATATTTCACCCTCTTTCCAACCACAATGTTTTACTCTGTTAATTTCTCTATTAACTTCAATGGTCAGTAAACTTGTCCTCTAGGACATTTACTTGGTCAGACTATTTGACTCCATTTTGCAACTGGTTAACTTTCTCTTTACTGTAATGGTACTATTTCCCCAAGAGTCTGTGTTTAATGTTATGAAACCATGCAAATCTCTTTGGTCAAAATCTTTGTTCAATTTTACTGTTATTTTCTTTGTGAAGAGTATTAACTTTAAAGCCAAAATACTTCTGGGGATTCTCTTATTGTGGCAGTTTATAACATCCCAGGTGACTAAATAAGTGCATTTTATGCTGTTAAAACTTTTATTTAATAGGAAAGTATAATAACAAAATAAGATAAAAAAGGAGAAAGTGATAATTTTCTGACTGGTGAAAAACCAGTCATAGACATTTTATACTTACGGGGTAATTTCTCTTCTTTTATTCTTTCATATGTAAGAAAAAGAAAAAATCTAATGGGTCAGAAAAATCTAGTTGAGGCATTTGTTATGGTTAGCAGAAAGATATAGAAAATCTCATCATTTGCTAACTAAAAAAACTGCTGGTGGCCTGTTTTTTATGGGGAGGGTAGTTCTTTTGTTTTCTGTGTTCCAAATTTTCTGCAAAACAAACTTTCTCAACTAAAAAAAAAAAAAAAAGAAAAACAAATGGTGAAAGAAAATTTTCAAGAGAGCTTTAGTACCAAGGTGACACGAACCTGTGCAGAGGAACACATAGCTGAGAATTTAGCTATACAAATATTTGCTATTATAGTATTAACTGTCATAATTAATTATAACAAATACTGAGTCCTATTATAATCATGGCACTAGTTACTGATGAGCATAAAGTCACTGTGACTTAAAAAATAATGTTAATAATATTATATCAAAGGCCCCATATAAATTTAAGATTGATATAAATCAGTAATAAGAATTAGTCAGAAAAGCAGAAAAGATTATATGAGAGTGAGTTTCTTTAAATGTTTTCTCTAAAAGTTATTTATTTAAATTGAAAAATGTTTTTCCCCACCAACTGGGAGAACATTTTTGCACCCAACACTAATGATAAAGGACTGATCACAAAAATCTGCAAAGAGCTGATGAGACTCAGCAACAACAAAGAAAATAATCCAGTCAAAAAATGGGCAGAAGAGCTAAAAAGAAACTTCTCTGAAGAGGAAATGCAAATGGCCAACAGACATATGAAAAAATGTTCAACATCACTTGTAATCAGGGAAATGCAAATCAAAACTACCATGAGATACCATCTTACACCAGTGAGAATGGCACATATTAAAAAAACTAGCAACAACAAATGTTGGCGAGGATGTGGAGAAAAAGGAACTCTTCTGCACTGTTGGTGGGAGTGCAAACTGGTCCAACCACTATGGAGAGCTGTGTGGAGATTTCTGGACCTACTAAACATAGAGCTTCCATAGGATCCAGCAATTCCACTCCTAGGTATTTACCCAAAGGACACAGAAACATCAATTCCAAAGAACACCTGCACCCCTATGTTTATAGCAGTACTATTTACAATAGCTAAGCTTTGGAAACAGCCCAAATGCCCAAAAATAGATGACTGGATCAAGAAGATGTGGTACATATACACCATAGAATATTACTCAGCATTCAAAAAAGATAAACACATGCAATTTGCAGCAACATGGATGGCATTGGAAGGGATCATGCTCAGCGAAATAAGCCAAAAAGAAAAAGAAAAATACCGGATGGTCTCACTCATAGCAGGAATCTAGAAAACTTAAATAAGGGACCAGGAAAATGAATATAAGAAAGTGAAAATCAAAATCAACAAAAAACTATGAACCAGAGACACTTTTTGGGGGGTGGGGGGCGGGAGGGGAGGGATTGGGGTCAGAATGGGGCATTTGCAATTGTATGGGGGAATATAAAAATAAAATTTATTATTTAAAAAAAATAAAAGAAAAAGAAAAAAAAGAAAAATGTTTTTATAATGATTAAATAAATTCCTTATTAAATTTTTTGAAAATACTTAAATATATACTGAACAAAACTTTAAAAATTCATAATCCTATGATCCAGAAATAACTGTTGGCAATAATTTAGAATATAGACCTTTTCCTTTCAACATTATTGAGGTATATAATTTACATATGATAAAAGACAGTCATTTAAAATGTAATTTACATGACTTTTGACAGGTATTGGAATAAGAACAGACACATGGACCAATGGAATGGAACAGAAAATCCAGAAATAAACCCACAGATTTAGAGCCTACTAATCTTTGACAAAGGAGCAAAGAATATGCAATGGAGCAAAGAAAGTTTGTTCAATACATGGTGCTGGGAAAACTGAGTTGCTACATGCAAAAGAATGAAGCTTAGGGCCTCCCCTGGTGGCGCAGCGGTTGAGCGCTGGGCTGCGAGGCTGCTGGAAGCCTCTGCAACACCAGTTTGTTCCCCGGCCGCTGGTGAGGGTCCCACAAAAAAAAAAAAGAATGAATCTTAACTACTACCTCACACCATGCACAAAAACCAACTCAAAATGGATTAAAGAACTAGACATTAAGACCTGAAACCATAAAATATATAGAAGGAAATAAAGGCAAAACACTACATGACATACACCTCAGCAACATCTTTAAAGACACATCACCCAAAGCAGTGATAGTGAAGGCAAAGATAAACAGCTGGGACTACATCAAATTAAAGAGCTTCTGTACAGCAAAAGAGACCGTAACCAAAACAAAGAGACACCCTACCGACTGGGAGAACATTTTTGCACACAACAAAATGATAAAGGACTGATCACAAAAATCTACAAAGAGCTGATAAGACTCAACAAAAACAAAGTAAATAACCCAGTCAAAAAATGGGCAGAAGAGCTAAAAAGAAACTTCTCCAAAGAGGAAATGCAAATGGCCAATAGGCATATGAAAAAATGTTCAATATCACCTGTAATCAGGGAAATGCAAATCAAAACTACAATTAGATACCATCTTACACCAGTGAGAATGGCACATATTTAAAAAACTAGCAATAACAAATGTTGGTGAGGATGTGGAGAAAAAGGAACTCTCCTGCACTGCTGGTGGGAGTGCAAACTGGTCTAACCACTATGGAAAGCTGTGTGGAGATTCTTCAACCTGCTAAAGATGTAGATTCCATATGATCCAGCAATTCCACTCCTAGGTATTTACGCAAAGGATACAGAAACATTAATTCAAAAGGGTACCTGTGGGCCTCCCTGGTGGTGCAAAGGTTAAGGCGAAATCTATGAAGCAATCCGTAGCCACTGCAGCCCGAGTTCAATTCCCGTCTTGCCAGGGAGCTGACTCACATGGCACAGCAGACCTCTCCTGACTCGCCCGCTGCTCCCCTTAGCAGTGTATTTCGGTCAATCTGCCTGTTCTGTTCCCTACTCTGTCTCTGGTGGATCCTCTCATCCCCCATATCTCTGGCCTGTACCCCAGCTTTTGTATGCATAAATAAATAAATCTTAAAAAAAACAAAAGGGCACCTGCACCCCTATGTTTATAGCAGCACTATTACAATAGCTAATGCCCAAAAATAGATGACTGGATCAAGAAGATGTGGTTCATATGCACAATGGGATATTACTCAGCAATTAAAAAAAGATAAACTCATGCAATTTGTAGCAATATGGTTGGAGCTGGAAGGGATCATGCTCAGCAAAATAAGCCAGCAAGAAAAAGAAAAATGCCAGATAGTCTCACTCATAGCAGGAATTTAGAAAACCTAAATAAGGGACCAGGAAAAAGACTAATTCCAAAAGTAAAAATCAAAATCAACAAGCAACTATAAACCAGAGACACACTAAGGGGCGGGGGAGGGGAGGAGGGAGTAGGATCAAAACAAGGGGGGGTGGGAATTGTATGGGGACTATAACCAAGATGAAAATGCATACATTGTGCAAAAAATGAAAAATGATGTAAAAATATATAAAATTTAAAAAATAATAAAAAAGTATTTGGAATTTTTGGTAATGAAAATACAAAAATCTATATCTTTAAAAAATCAACTTTATTGAGGTATATAATTTACCTATGATAAAAGACACTCATTTAAACTCATTTAAATGAGTGTTGACAGGCATACATGTGTGTGTAAGCACCACCTCCATCAAGATATCACTTCAAAAGTTCCCTGTGTCTCTTCCCAGTCAACCCCCGAGTTTATGCTGAGACCAGGAGAACCACTGATCTGCTTCCTGCCTCTACAGATTTGCTTTTTTAGAATTTTCTCTGCATGGAGTCATACAGTGTGCATTCCCTAGTGTTTGGCTTCTTAGTCTCAGCATAATGTTTTGTTTTTTTTTTTTTTTCAATTTTTTTTTTATGGAGACATTTTTTATTTATTTATTTGTTTGTTTGTTTGTTTATACATGCACTGGGTACAGTCAGAAGTGCGGGAGGGTGAGAGAATTCACCAGAGCCAGAGCGGGGAGTAGAGCAGGCGGAAGGACCGAAGTACACTGCTGAGGGGAGCAGCGGGCGGCAAGAGAGGTCTGCGCGCCATGTGGGACACTCCTCGGGTGGCCGGGGAGCAGCTGGGGATCGAACCGGCGCCGCAGAGGCCGCGTGCAGCTTCACAACCCAGCGCTCAACTGCTGAGCCACCGGGGAGGCCCTCAGCATAATGTTTTGAGATACGCCCATGCTGTGTTCTGGTCAGTAGCAGCCACTGAATGAATATATTAACATGTGTTTGTTCACCCACCTGATGGACATTTCTGTTATTTCCAGCACCTTATGTGTCTCGGTCCTGGAACGGACTTACGTTTTCATTTACCTTTAGTAAATTTCTGGGTCATAATGTAATTGCACATTTAACTTTATGAGAACCTTCCCAACTTCTCCAGCACGGCTGTACCGTTTTCACTCCCACCAGCACTGTGAGATAGCTCCCGTTGCTCCCCAAACTCACCCAAATTCAGTTGTCAGGCTTTTTGTAGACATTCTGCTGGTTGTTTAGTTGTATGTCACTGTGGCTTTTGTTTGCATTTCCTGATAACTAATGATACTGAGCTTGTTTTCAAGTGCTCATTATATATTATTTCCCTTTATAAATGACTGGAATGATAGTGCACAAACTGCTTTGCAGAGATCTAAGCAGAATGGGAGCAGCAATCAGATTAAGCCCTGTTGGTGTAGGGGTAGATATATGAAGCCAGCAGGAAGATTTATTTTGCTAACAATTTTAGGCAGGCTGCATATTCTTTTCAGGTGGGCAATATTTAGTAACTGATTTTTTTCTTTTTGAGTATCTGAACCACAGATTTTTTTCTTTCCCTTCTTACCCCAACAAACCATCCTTAAATAATTTTATCATCTCTTTTCTCCACCCACCTCTCCTAATTCAGATCTGCTGAAACAGATGCAGAATAGCTTGCACCTCCCACATGTCAAGTTCATGTACTCACCATGATCATTTCTCTCTCCACTTCCTGAGCCAACTCCATCATAATCCCATTCCTTCCCTTCTCCTGAAACTCCTACTTTTGATGCACCGTATATTCAGTATACTTATGCTTATGGAATTTATTCCGTAAAGATATTTTCCATATTTAGAAATTCTTTTATAATTCATGGCACTTTGGGGCTATATGCCACTGTTATTATTTACTGCCTACAATCTTGATATTTAAGACAAATATAAGAAAAAATAAAACATTATTCTACCACCACAAAAAAATCATATGGTGAATAATTTATTGTATTTCTTTCCAGGGTTTCTTTTTGGTAGACAGCTTTAAAATGTAAATTTAACAGTCATTTGTTGCCATCTGGCCCAAAGCATTGCTATTCACTATGATGACATGCTGGACTTTCTCCGGAATACTAATGATCACAGAGAAGAAAGAACAAGTTGGTATAGGACAGGTGCTTACCAAGAAGGGCTGACACCAGAATTGTCATGCCAGAGTCGAAGGCTGTGCAGTTCTCCCAAAGAGGACTGGGTGCGGAGGAGGAAGACATCTAGTGCCCCTCTTTCAAAGACAGCCTTCTGGGGGTCACAAAGGTGATGGGGCGCACTCCGTCCCTCAGATCCATACAGGGTGACAACCACCTAAAACATGACAAGGAAGGATCAAATACAGGAAGTTCTAGCATGATTCTTCAGGTTTATTCCCTGAGGAGAAAGACGAACACAGTAGATTGTAGGTTTGATTCTGGACCGCAAGACAGTGAGTATTGCAATAAAGTGAATCACGTGCATTTTTTGGCTTTACCAGTGCATGTAAAAATTATGTTTACATTATACTGTCATCTAATTTTTTAAAAAAGATTTATTTATTTTTATACAAGAGCTGGGTACAGGCCAGAGGCGCGGGAAGGTGAGAGGATTCACCAGAGACAGAGTGGGGAGCAGAACAGGCAGACGACAGAAATACACTCCTGAGGGGAGCAGCGGGAGGGACAGGAGAGGTCTGCCATGCCATGTGGGAATCTTCCTGTCTGGCCGGGAATTGAACCGGCACTGCAAAGGCTGCAGACAGCTTTACAGTGCTGTGCTCAATCCACTGCGTCACCGGGGAGGCCCTGTCATCTAATTTTTAAGTTAATTTAATTAATTTTAAAGGAAATTTTTCCTGATATGCCAAACTATTGGTTTATACTGTAGTTGATTAAGTATGCAAAAATAGCATTTTGTCTAAAAAAAAAAAAAAAAACCCAATGCAGATATCTTAATGAACTGTGAGCACATGCTGGTGGAAACATGGTGTTGACAGATGTGCTTATTTCAGGTTGGCCACAATCATAGATGTGTAAAAAGTGCAGTATCTGTGAAGCGCAGTAAAGTAAAATGCAATGAAATGAGGTGTGCTTGCACAGCAGGCACTTCCAATGGACAGTTTAGTACCAGGACATATTGATCTCTGTGGTCCCTTTTGTAAAGTGCTACTGAACATTGGGATATCCCCAAGTCAGTGCTTATCTCTGTGGCAAAGCAATGAATGGAGAACATTATTTTACTAACCTGAGCAGTGGTAGCAGCCCTTCTTCGATATCCAGTGTAGACCTGAATAAGGTAGCAAAATTGAGAGCTGGGGTCATTATCAGCCAGGACAGTAACCTTGACCTGTAGGAAAAGCAGAACCAAGAAAATTGCCAGACTTTCACTTACTTTAGACCCTGCTTCTTCTGGCTAAGAAAAAGGAGGATGTGCTGCTGCAGCTTTGGCAGCTAGGGAAAGCAAGGGGGAGAGGTCGTCAGAAGGCAGACAAACCAACCAGCCCATGTAAGTTCAGTGAGGACACAGGTATGAGAACTGAAACTACAGGGCTGATCTCTCTAAATAACTGATCAGGTCTTGGGGCTCTGTGTCTTTCCACATTTATCTCACCCAGGGTTACCACCAAATGAACTTGAATTTCAATGAATAATTTTGGGGGCTAGTTAAACTAACAATGTATTGACTATTTGAAATTCAAATTTCACCAGGTGAAATTTGACTCAAACTGGCATTTTGCTGACTCAAACTGGCATCTCTACACCCCAGCAGCAAAGAAATTGATGCTTTGCATATTCTAGACTTCCTAGTATAAGAAAACATAAGAATGAGATAAAAGGGAAAGTAAGAAGAGGTGCTCATCAAAGGACTTTTGTTTCACAAAAAATATTCCTGCAATTTTCTTATCTATATTAGTTATACTAAATTATCATTTGACTTGTATATAACTTACACAATCAAAGTATAAAGTGAGATAAACTTAGATTTGATTATAGTTCTCTAGGTGTTTTCTTTTTGTTTAGTCTTAACTGGATATGAGGATTCAACCTTGGCGTAAAGAAAAATGGAGATAAGGAGTTATGTTTTGAGACCTTGAGCCAATAGATATGAAGAGAAATGTAAAGAAAGTCCCATTTGACTTTGTCCATGACCTAGTACTATGCTACATGCCTCTTTTATTTTTTCATTTTATTTAGCACAATCAAGACACTGTTTGAAATCAAAGCCTCATCACCTTCTGCAAATCTGCCTGATCCTTCCTCTGAGCCCACACAAATATGAGCATATAGAATCCTAAAAGACTGGCCAGTAATGACACCCCAACAGGGTTGTTGGTCACACGAAGGATCAGTTTGATTGTGTCTCCCACGTCCACTGTCCTGGGCACCACAAAGAAGTCGCTGCCAAAGTAGGTGAGGTGGTTACAGAGACACTGTGTCCTCCAAACTGTGCTCTGTGGTCCAACCTGGAATAGAAGCAGACATTGATTCTAACCGAATAGAATGCCAAGAAAGGAGCAAGCATAATCCACCCACCCAGGTGTTCTAGAGATGGGAAAGCTGGGATTGCTCATTCACTGCTGGTCATCATATAAATGGTCGTATAACCGAAGTGGAGAGCTAGCTTGAAATATCTAATGAGGCTGAAGAAGCACAAATTCTTTGACTCCTTCAATTCCTGTTCTGAACATACATACCTCAGGGGAACTTTGCACATGTACACCAGGAGACATGACAAAGAATGTTTTTGTTAGCATGGTTTAAAACTGTAACAGGGCCTCCCCGGTGGCGCAGCGGTTGAGCGCTGGGTTGCGAAGCTGCCCGCAGCCTCTGCAGCGCTGGTTCGATCCCCGGGCTGCTCCCCGGCCACCGGAGGAGGGTCCGACATGGCGCGCAGACCTCTCCTGCTGCCCGCTGCTCTCCCCAGCATTGTACTTCGGTCCTTCTGCCTGCTCTGCTCCCCGCTCTGGCTCTGGTGAATTCTCTCACCCTCCCGTGCTTCTGACTGTTCCCAGTGCTTGTATGAATGTATGTATAAATCAATCAATCAATAAATCTTTAAAAAAAAAAAACTGTAACAAACCAAAACCTGTATGTCCAGGAACAGCAAAACATACAAGCAATGAGCTAAGTAGAGACAAATGGATGGGATATTATGAAGCAGTTAACAATGAATGAATTAGAACTAGATAAACCAACATGGATAACTATTACAGGGGAAAAAAACCAAAGAAGTGCAGTGCCAGTTACACTACAACCAAAAACATACACAACACCCTTTATCAATTTTTGTCAGTCTCCTGATTGGAAAGTGAGTTCACAAAGACACTGTCTTGTCCATCACTGTATCTCTATTTTCTCAACTTGAACCTAGATTTCCTTGCTGAAGGATATGAATACTTACACCAAATTCAGGACAGTCGTGAGAAGGAGGAAATAAGAGTACTGAGGGATACACAGAGGGTGTCAATTGCTCCTGTTTTATTATTTTTAACCCTTTGCACTCCGCTGTCTCCTCTCAGGGGACATCGGAATTCTAGCATATCACTCGGATGTCCCCTCTCAGGGGACATTGCAATTTATTAGTGATTACGGGGAATTGAGGTTATTTCAACGCAACTTCTTGAGACATGCATGTTTCCCTGAAGTTTTATCTTGAAATGGCACAAGAAATTAAATCAAAATATCGTAAAATGGTTCGGAGTGCAAAGGGTTAAAATGTCTCCGCTAACAGAGCAAAATACTATGTGATAAAGCTAAGCAGTATGTTTAATGTTTTTTATGACTCCCTATGACTGGAATTGTAACATTTCTTCATAATATTTTTTTTAAGTGTCACATTGTGTGGAAGGTTACGAATTCCATGTTGGATTTTAATTTTGTGGAAGAAAGCCCTAGCACACTGTTATTTTGACCAAACTCTCCACAGCCAGAAATGAAGTTCTGGCTACTCGGTCTATACTTAGCCCTTTGAGGAACTCTTATTCTGTCCTCTGAAGCTGTCCTCTGTCCTCTGCAGCTCATGGAGGCCAAACACTGCAAGAGCTTTGAAGACACAGGGGCTATCCTGATGCCTTTTGTGATCAGTGGGTCTTCCTGAGGGAAGGAAAGCAGTGAGTCTTGCTACTTCCAATGCCCTTTTCCTGATGGGCAGCATTGATACTACCTGGGAGCTTGTTAGAAGAGCAGGATCTCAGGTCTGCCCAGATGCACCACGACAGAGCCTGCATTTTAACCAGCGCCCAGTGTGAGGCTTTGCCTGGGAAGCACTGTGCTCCATCACCCAGAAATCGCTTCTTGAGTCCGCATATGGCACAGTTGTCTTCCAGAGAATCCTCTTTTCTTCTATAGTCTTAGTGACCAGACACATTCTGAGAAATGTCTCCTTAGGCGATTTCAGTATTGTGTGAACATCAGAGAGTGTGATCACGCAAACCCAGATGGTAGTGCCAACTGCATCCCTGGCTCTGGGGTATGACCTATCAGGCCCATGTGGTATGACCTATCAGCATCACCTCTGCAGTCTGTCATTGCCTGAACATCATTAAGTGCTGCATGAGTGGGTTTCCAATCTGGAGGATACTTTCTCAGATCTTTTAAGAACCCTCTCAGGTCTCCAGAATCCTGCTCTGCCTTCTTTGTGCAACTGAACCAGAACTGAAGTCAGAGAGGATCTTGCTGAATCTGAGGTGTGCGAAGATAACACTGATGTTTTAAAGTGCCAGACACCTGGAACTGGGCGATCCTTACAAAGGTGACGATCTGCCCCTACCTGGCCTGGAATGTAAAGAATCTGCTAGCTTGTTTTTAAATCAGAAAGTTTTCTTCTATTTAGTAGGAAGTTGCTTTCATTTCCCCACAACATATTTAATGCTTATTAGAATGTAATAGCTTCACATACTACTTTTCTTATTTTATCTAGAATAGCCAGATTCACCCTGGACTAATGTTTGAGAGAGAAAGGATAGCCCCCCTGCGACATGTTCAGATAAGCTTTTTCTGGGACATGTCAACTGGGCATGTGGAGCCAAGGTTAATGGAGGCTCTGCAGCTTCAAGAGAAAGTTTCTATGACCACAAAGAATGAAGATTGTCCAGATTTAGAGTCATCTGCAGAAATAACCTTTTTTAAAATCACAAAACCCTATTTTGTGGCCAGGGAAACACCTGGAGCATCCAATCTTGTCCTATGACTCACCCTCTCCTCATGGTGTGAGACCCTGTCCTTTCTCTTTGACACCCCAGATCCCTATTTCCATTCTCTAGACCCTCTGGAGGGTAGGAACAAGGGAGGAGAGTGTATTATGTGTGGTGTTTTTTCCTAATAATAAAATTAAAAATACATAAACTCTCTCTCTGTTTCATTTATTCTGGAATTTACAGCCAGAACTGGGCCTGGAAATGAGAATGTGAATTCTCCATACTTATGTAATTAAATTTTTTCTTTCCTCCTACTAAGCTGCTTGATGTTGATTTGTCCAACCACTCCCAGAAAGAACCCAGAGGGGAAGGGGAATTTCCCCTCCTATCTGAACAAGCACAACTACTCTAAAGAGATGCATTTCCCAGCCCACCACACACTCGCCCCCTCCATTTCCCCAGGCTGATTAGTTTCCCTTCTAGTTTTCTTTCTGGGCTGCCCCAAATGCAGTAACAGATGCATCTGGTGCTGGTTGAGGGAGAATTGGTGGGAGCAGTGGGCAGCTTACGTGGCATCCCTCGCTCTTCCAGGAGCTGTTGTCGTGGTCCCAGAAATAGCACTGAGTGACCGCTGTCACCACCGAGAACCAGGTGGGCGTCTGCTGAGCGTGCTCCTGGCTTTTATTCAGTACGGCGGTTATGTAGTAAGTGCCGATCCCATATTGCAGACTCTCTGGTGTCAGCACCCACGTGTATTCCTCATCTTCAAACAAAGAAGAGAGCTCAGGTGCATTTCCAATGGGTCAAAAATATCATTAGAACCTTTCTTCAGGAGGGCCAATTATTGTTGCTGCTGTCATTATGAGTGAGTTAGCAGGGCCCCAACCAGAAAGACACAGGTCAGAGCAAAGGATGATAAGTTATGGAAATCTACTGTTACAAGACTTTCTCTGTTCCTATCATCTCCTTTCACAAGATGTTTTTCACTTCACACTTTCCGCTTACTGTTACAAGCCCTGCTCTGTTACTAAATTAGCTTTATTCCACATAAACCTTTCTATCCAGTCTAGAATCCATCTTTTAAAAATGCATTTCACAGACACATTATCTACATATGTGATACAGTTACACAGAAAACACACTGCCACACACAGAGAGAAACGGATGCTTGTAAAACTGGTGACATTTGAATAAGGTCAATGCATTGTATCAAAGTCATTTCCTGGTTGCAATGTGGTGCTGGTGCAAGATGTAGCCATTAGTGGACACTGGTGAAAAGCATATGTATGAGACCTCCCCTGTTTTATTTCTTGCAATTGCATGGGACTCTACAACTATTTCAAAATAAAATTTCCCCCCAAGGGAAGAAAAAAAATGCATTACAAAGTCAGTTTCTGACATCTGATTGAGTTATTACCTTTTTGCCACACCTGATCCTTTGGAAGGGTGATGTTCAGGTGGAAGTAAGTATGGTTAGGCTGATACTGGAACCCCAGGTAGAGTGTCATTAAAAGGGGACTTTCCGGCTCTATGCACACAATCAGGGATTTCCCTGGGGAAGTGACATTCACTGTGATAACAAAATGATCTGTGCTCATGTTGAGGCTGGTGGAGTGAATTTCCATGCTAGCATTTCTCCAGAGCATGATCTAGAAGAAGAGACAGTTAATCAGTCTTCAAATTTAAGACGGCCCTTCCACTGATGGCTTTCAGTTCCCTTGATAGTGACAAGGGAATGAAACTTCCTAGGTCTTCCTCTTCCTCTTTTAAATAGAGCAATAGTACAAGGGATTAGGGGAAAGTATATAGTTTAAGAGCTAAAAAGGCTTCTCCTGTGTGTAAGATGATCTCCTTGTAAAAGTTCCTAAGTAAATACAATAACAACAATGGCACTGCCATAAGTCTAAAGTGACTTTCTTCAAGGTGCTGCATCCTTCCTACTCTCCATGGGTTCCTATTCCCTTCCATTTTATTAGTTAATAATCAAGGCATACCTCAATATCTTCCATTAAGTCATGGACCTGGAGCATTTTATGATTAGAGCTCAGTAACACACTTCCGATGCTTCCAACAATGTTCTTTTTTTTTTTTTTAAAGATTTATTTATTTATTTATACAAGCACTGGGTACAGTCAGAAGCATGGGAGGGTGAGAGAATTCACCAGCGCGGGGAGCAGAGCAGGCAGAAGGACTGAAGTACACTGCTGAGGGGAGCAGCGGGCGGCAGGAGAGGTCTGCGCGCCATGTGGGACCCTCCTCTGGTGGCCAGGGAGCAGCCGGGGATCGAACCGGCGCTGCAGAGGCTGCTGGCAGCTTCGCAACCCAGCACTCAACCACTGCGCCACCGGGGAGGCCCCAATTCCAACAATGTTCTTATCATCAAAATCTCTGAAAGGATTGAAAGCTAGTCCTGTTACCTAGAGATGAGAAAACTCCAGTTTCATCAATTGCTAAAATATTTATAAGTAACACCCCTTAGGCAATATGGTATCAGATGTCATAAAGTAAATGTTGGGATTTTTCCCTTTCTAATATCTCAAATGAAATAATATTTCCTATTATCTTATCACATGAAAAACACCTAATTACAGATGAGTCATTTACTTGTGAACCTTACAATTACTGTTATTTTTTTTCATCTTTATTCCTGGAGGATTCTGTTTCACTAGACAGTGAGTATTATGCTCTCCAGGATAAGGCAACAATCCTACTTCTGTTAGGTAATTGCAGGAAGAAATACAATCTAAGTGATAAGACTAAGTTGGTACATTTAGCCAATAATGATTCAGACATTCCTAGCTTTGTACAAATGGTAAAGAGTTGAGATCAATTCAAATCAAAGCCCAGAAACTTCATTAAATTCAGTAGTCTGTTTTACACTCCCAACTTCCATGCGGGATGAATTTGAGTGTGGAACAGAAGGGACTGGCACACGACCATCTCTCATTTTACTCTGGTCGGCTTACATTTCATGGTGCCTCCCCCCCTTCCACCCTCACCCCCGCCCTGCCAAACGCCCACAGCCATCAAATCCCAGTTTCATTCTGATCAGAATCAATTTCACACTCACCTGGACATTAACTCCTGGGTGTTTATTCAAGAGCACCTCCAAAGCTGAAGCTGAGGGAAAGTCTAACCTCACAGGGGCTGGCTGACCGAGAGTATAAGAGCTCAGAGGCAGCGTAGATCTGTTTTGGCTAATGAAAAAGAAGTTAAATGGAAGCCAATTTCTGTCTGTTCTCTCTAGGTCAAAAACCCAATATGCAACTGTCGCCCTCCTTTCTTCCTGTTACCTGCTGAGCATCAGGGTAGCAGTGGAGGAGGTCAAGATCACAGAAGACTCAGAAAACCAAATCTGCTGCAGAAATGCTTCCTTGTTCTTCCCCAGGGCCAGAAAGGGCATTTTCAGAATACTTTCTGCCTGCATTGAGAGAAAATACTCTGTGACTTGCGTAAGGTCAGTGTGTTGTGTCAGTGAAGGAAAGGTTTTGCAAGGTTTGGAAGGGGAGGAAGGATCTTGGCAGTTCTGTAACAAAGATGATTTTCATTGGAGATGATCTATAGGAAGTACTCACAATCTGGCTAAAGACTCATCATCCTTTGTATCAACTAAGAGAGCCACCCAAGGAAATAGTTCTTTGCCTCACGACATAAGCTGTCGTAGACTTACGATTTTTTTCTTTCAAGCAAACAACTTCATTGCAATGAAATTCACATAATACACCCATCTAGAGTATACAATTCTAGTTTTTTTTCCAGTACATTCACAGGATTGTGCAACTATTACCATGAATAGTTGTTTTCCTCTTCCCTAAAATAAACCCAGTAGCAGAACTTGTCCATTTTCCTGTTTCTATCCCCTGCACCTCCAACCCTAGTTACCCATGCATCTCCTTCCCTGGTCTATAGATGCCCCTTGTGGGCATTTTGTGTAAATGGAATCACAATGCCTGGTCTTTGCATCTGGCTTCTTCCCTTAGCATGGTGTTTTCATGTCTATCCACGTTGTGGCACATGTCAGTATTTCACCCCTTTTATTGCCTGATGCTATTCCAATATATGGGCCTCCTACCTTTTATTTATCCATTTATTCAACTGTGGGCACTTAGGTTGTTTTCACTTTTTGGCTATTTGAGTGATGCCATCATGAACATGAGTGTACAAGCTTTTGTGTGGTATATACCAATGAGTGGAACTGCTAGGTTGCCTGGTAATTTCTGTTTTTACCATTCTGAGGAACTGCCAAGCTGTTTTCCAAAGGGGCTGCATCATTTTACAGTCTAATACTGTATGAGGTCCTGATTTCTCTGCCAACTTGCCAACATTTGCTAGTCTCTGTCTTTTGGAATGTGAAGTGGTATCTCATTGTGGTTTGACTGACATTTCCCTAATGACTAGTAATGTTAAGATCTTTTCGGGGCCTCCCCGGTGGTGCAGTGGTTGAGTGCTGGGTTGCGAAGCTGCCTGCAGCCTCTGCAGCATCAGTTCGATCCCCGGCCGCAGGGCAAGGGTCCCACATGGCGCGCAGACCTCTCCTGCCACCCACTGTTCCCCTCAGCGGTGTATTTCGTCGGTCTGCCTGTTCTGTTTCCCGCTCTGGCTCTGGTGAATTCTCTCACCCTCCTGCACTTCTGACTGTACCCAGTGCTTGTATAAATAAATAAATAACTCTAAAAAAAAAAAATCTTTTCATGGGAATAGCAAATGTAATTTGAGTGTTTACTACTTGCCAAGTACTTGACTACATTCTTTTCACTGAATTAGAACAGTGTCTTGGTTCAACAGTGGGGCTGAGAGGAAGGCACTGGAGCAGGCTTGATGGAATGGTTTCTTTTGCAGGATTCTCTTCAGAGGGCTCAGGAGAGGGGATGTGATACCTAGATCTGTCAAGGTTAAAATATTTTTAAAGAGTTAGTTATGGGCCAAGACAGCTCCTACCTGCTCTCTGTTATGCTTGGGTCTTTGCTGACTTGCTTTGCCAGCTTCCATTATGTTGCTGAGGGAGCAGAAGATGCAGACAGTCACAGGGATGTCACTGCTGTTCTGAAATGGGCTCCTCAGTAGCTGTTCATTCAGGTAAATGAGAGAGTCGATGACACTGACCTGGGAAAGAAAATGTAGGTCCCTGAACTGGTTGATTGTTTTAGGTTTGTGCATGTTCTTCTGAGAAGGAGTTTAATGTTCTTTACACACATTTTAAAGGTATTTTTATAAAAAGTGATAATTACAATTTGGCAGGAAATGAAAATATGTAATTACATATTACTTACAGGGAAGATTCCTATTTGTCAAAGGAAGTGACATAACTCTTTTTCAGTGTTAAGTAGGTCAAATATCTAATTAACAAAACTAAGCTAAAAAAAAAAAAAAAGGAATGCTGATAAAAAGAATTCCAGCTGAAATACTGGAAGTAGATCTTCTTTTGTGCCTAGGGACTCAAAAGCATTCAGGATTGACTTAAAATATAGACTGAGAAATTTTAAATGAAACAGAAAAAGCCAATTCTCCTGTCTGTAGGTTGTTCTCATGTGAAACAAGTCAAATCAGAAAGTTAAGATAATTATAGCTATTTTCTCACTACCCACTATAGGTATTACTATTTTTGGTTTTGAAATATTATTTTCAAAGTTACATTTATTAAATGCTTCTGCAAAATAAAAGATGCAATAAACAAAGTTAAAAATGAAGACATGGGCACAAAATATTTGCAACACATATTCACAAAAGATTAATACCAAGAAAAAATAAAGCTCTCCTACAAACAAATAAGAACAAGACAAAGAAGCCCATGGCGGGGGAGATGGATGAAGGCTATGAAAAGTAACTGAAAATTAAAAAGCCCATCAATTCTACTGTCAGTACTCTATCCCATGGAGGTATTTGCCTAAGTACTCAAAGATATGGGCACAGGGTGTTTGTGCACATGCCATTTGCAAGAGCAAACACATGACAAACATCCAAATGAACACTAAGAAAATGAGTTCATTTATGTAGACTGACATGAAAAGCTACTCATGACACAGTATTAAAAAAAATCAAGGGGGGCATCCCCTGGTGGCACAGCGGTTGAACGCTGGGCTGCGAAGCTGCCCGCAGCCTCTGCAGTGCCAGTTGGATCCCCGGCAACGGGCGAAGGTCCCACATGGTGCGCAGACCTCTCCTGTTGCGCCCGCTGCTCCCCTCAGCAGTGTATTTCATCAGTCTGCTTGTTCTGTTCCCTGTTCTGGCTCTGATGAATTCTCTCACCCTCCTGCACTTCTGACTATACCCATTGCTTGTATAAATAAATAAATAAATAAATAAATAAATCTTTAAAAAAAAATCAAGGGGCAGAAAATTTGTATACTTTAAGCAACAAATAACCTGTGTTTTCATAGAAAATAAATCTGGAAATTCATATACAGCAAATTAACAATAAACTAATCAGGGTGATTACATCTAGAGGATGGTGTTGTCTAGAAAGAGAGAGATGGCAAGCGCTTTGGCTCTTAATTTATATACTTTTGTTATGATTTTTTAAAAAAACAAGCTATATTATTTATGTAACTAAAAAGTCCAAATAAGCCAACACAGATTGCTTTTCTATGCACATTTCAGAGTATTTGAAAATATAAGAAATGGAAAAAAGCAAATAAAAATTCTCACAAATTCTCCTACCTCAATTTACTTATGTGTAGGGAGTAGAAAGAGGCATGGATAATTACAGGGAAGTAACAATGGTAAATTTGGCTGGAACATATTTAAGTCTTGTGTGTAGGGCAAGGAGTGACTTTATTTCTTTTCCCATGATTTCTCCTAAAGAACGTGTCAGGAAGGCAGTGACTAAACAAAAGAAAAACAGCCCATCTGAGAATGTTGTCTCTGACCAATGTATTCACAATCTCCAGATTTTAAGGTACGAGTATACTTGCTAATATTTAAATCAGTTCCTCACAAAATGTTGACATCCACACAGGCCACAATCTCCACATTATATATTTTCTATTTTATCATACTTCCTTTTTCTCTTTCCCCTTTCCCAAATCTTGTTTCTTCTCAACACCCTCCACTTACCTGAGTTGACTCAGAAAATCTTGGGAGAGAGGCTGTCAGTTTCTGGAGGACCTCACAAGCTTTCTGCAGTTTGCTGTGAGCTTGCAAACCATGAACGGCTTTGCTAAAGTCGCCTGCTATCTCATCTATGACCTATTGGAATAAAGGATTCTGTCAAAATTATTTCTATGAAATGATTACACTTTAATAGTTTGAGACTTTGTTTTATCAAGCATTGACCTTGGGTAATACTGCAAACTCTGTGAATCACAGGCTTTCTCCGGAATGCGTACTCCTTTCAGATGCAAATGGAGAGAATGTGTTTTCCCCTCTTTCCACCATAGAGAAAATGAGTAACAGGGCTATACAGAAAATAATACTTATAAGAGTCAGGCTAACTCTCATGGCCATGGTCAAGGAATCCTGGCAATCCAAACAACACAAACTTTTCTACTCAGAAGTTAAGTTTGTCTCTCAGGTTTCCCACCATGTTTATTTTCCTCAATTCAAGAGTTCTTAGTCAAGAGGGAAGTACCTAAAATACCAGGTCAGAAAGCCTAGAACACTGGATGAGGCCTTAGAAGTTTATAGGGGAATTGCTATTGTAACAGGGTGGTCCCCAGGAAAGGGGGAGGTTCCCTGCCCCACCCAAGGGAGGGTGGAGCTGAGCAGGAAGAGGAGAAGCTGCAGAAGAGACTGAGGAAGGAAGGAAGCAGGATGGAGCCAGGAGACCTGGAGGAGGCGCATGGAGCCTAGAGACACGTGAAGAAACTGCGCTTGTCTTTTGGATGTGGACTGGGTGACACAGATGTGGGTGAGACCCATGGGGAGGTGACAATGGCAGCTTTTATCTTGATGTTGATTTTGCTCTTTTCCTTCCGGGCTTGTCCGGTTGTTTGTGACCCTTTTCTGTGGGTCCCCACTGGAAGATGCTTTAGACTTGTAGCAGGATTTCTTGACTCAGATGTGGTCACCATAGTTTTCCCACAACCAAAACACCGCATAGACCACTCATCCTCCCACCTTGCTTTCTCCCCTCTGTCTCTCCCTCTCCTCCTTGATGCCTCAGATCTATGGTCAGCTTTCAAGGGTTGGTTTTAAAGTTTGCCTTTCTCTACTCCTTTGTTTTTTCTCTTTAGTCAAGGGAAACAAAACACTTTCTGTTTAAGCACTGCAGGTCAAACATTTCCCCCTTCCTCTCCCCCCCACCCCAACACAATGTTGAGACAATAGTAAAGTCTAGTTTTCATTACCGCTGAAAGCAGATCGGGTAAGCAGGATGAACAAAGGTAAAAGGAGAGTTCAGAAGGTTAGTAGAAAGAACTGTCAAGAAAGATTGGTTGGTTGCTTCTGAAAAAACAGGCCAGGTGAACAAAGCTTCCTCCTTGTCTGAAGCCCACTGTGGAATATTTTCTTTTTTTTTTTTTAAATAGAGGCATGTTTTATTTATTTATTTATTTATTTGTTTGTATGTTTTGTTTATACATGCACTGGGTACAGTCAGAAGCGCGGGAGGGTGAGAAAATTCACCAGAGCCAGAGCGGGGAGCAGAGCAGGCAGAAGGACCGAAGTACACTGCTGAGGGGAGCAGCGGGCGGCAGGAGAGGTCTGCGCGCCATGTGGGACCCTCCTCCGGTGGCCAGGGAGCAGCCGGGGATCGAACCGGCGCCGCAGAGGCCGCGGGCAGCTTCGCAACCCCGCGCTCAACCGCTGCGCCACCGGGGAGGCCCCCACTGTGGAATATTTTCATGGACTTGTTTTGCTTCTGCTTTTAATTGGGAGACTAGCTTGTCTGTTGGGCATCTTAAGTATAGTTCTGCTCGTAGGCAAATGTTAAGGTTTCTTCCTAGGACTACTGCTCTTGAAACGTCACCAAAACAAAAGGGAAAAATTAAAAACCTTTCTCAGTGTCACCAAGGTACCCAGGCATGACTTCAATTTTCCATACCTGATCAGATACATTCTGAAAGGACGCTTGTAGCAGGGTGGTGATGATATCCGAATGGGAGTCCTCTTTGGGGCTGGAGGTTATTTCTTCCAGAGGCTGCCTAGTATATGTTACAGATGCAGGCTTGGTGGGCTCTGATGGTCCAGGAAGAGATGAGCTTGCAGGTACAGATGTGACTGATATTAACTGTGTGGTGCCTTTGGGTGGTATTGAAGGAAGTAGGCTGAAGGAATGGCACAGGGTCTTAGACTAAAAGACAAAAGTATATAAAGGAAAGACATTCTGATTACCAAGGAATGATTAAGATGGTGTTCTCAAAATTGCTCTGGAACTCCCATATCTCATGAGATGTTAATAGGCATTTCCCTCAAAAGGATCCGGTATTCAAACAGTTTTGAGAAAGTGGCACACTACGTCATCCTCTTTATGATCCACAACTTAAGTGAATGCTTTTATTGTCAAAATTCAATAAGTATAAATATCTACCGTGTGTGAAGCAATGTCCTAGGGATCTGAGCATACAGCAACTGAGCCATGTTCTTGCCTTTGGGGAGCTACCATTTCAGTGGAGCAGAAGGATAGACACATTAGATCATGCACTGAATAATGCCCATGAAGGGAAAAGGAAATATGGGTAAGCAGATGAGGAGAAAGGGTATATTTTGGGTAGGGTACTCAGATGTAAGGAGAGGGCATTTTTGCTGAGAGCTGAATAAAGAGAGAGAGAAAGCTCAGTCAATCTATTGGAGAAGGGCATTTGAGAATATGCAAAGGCCCTGAGGCCACAGCCTTCTGGGGAGGTCTGAGGAAGAACAAAGAAGCGAAGGAACAAAAGTGATGGGGGGTGGGGGGAGATCAAGAAGACCCTGGGGTGGGGTGGGGAGACTATGTTCTATATCAGGTAATTGAGAAGAATGATTTTATTTTGAATGAGATGGGAAGCACTGGGGACTTCAAGGAGCAGTGGCATGAGCTGACTTCTGTGAAGCTCCGCTGACTGCTGTATTGAGAAGTGATGCCAAGGGGGTGAGGGGAGAAGCGGGCAGAACAGCAGGAGGAGAATGTGAAGTTCAGTTGGGAGATGAGTGGGATTAGACTGGATTTGATAGTGGTGAGGATGGGGAGAAGTGGTCAGGTTTGGGGTCCTTGAAAAGCTCTGAGATATTCTACAGTCAAATATCTTTGTTTTTGTTGCATCTGATAACATCTTAAGCAATGTTAGTGGTTATTCAGCAGAACCCTTTGGAAATAACTGACTTAAGGGATTTCCCCCTTCATTTCTATTTTCTTCGTATTACTAGAAACACTTATTTTTTTGCAGTTAACATTGGATCAAATAAATGCAAATCTATATGCAAGTCCACCAAAAGGAGGGACAAATTATATTATGGATTGCATAATGGCCCACATGGTGCAGCAGACCTCCCCTGCTTTGCCCGCTGTTCCCCTCAGCAGTGTATTTCGTCAGTCTGCCTGTTCTGTTCTCCACTCTGTCTCTGGTGAATCCTCCCACCTGCTGCACATCTGCCCTGTACCCTGTACCCGGTTCTTGTATAAA
The DNA here is from genome assembly GCF_964194135.1 of Talpa europaea. Classification (NCBI taxonomy): domain Eukaryota; kingdom Metazoa; phylum Chordata; class Mammalia; order Eulipotyphla; family Talpidae; genus Talpa; species Talpa europaea. Next base: position 10,321,256 of record NC_140084.1, on the reverse strand, counting down.
AAAAATAAAAATAAATCTTAAAAAAAATAATGCATCCATTAAACCTTTCTGCTCTCTTTTTTTTTTTTTTTAAATAGAGGCATGTTTTTTATTTATTTATTTGTTTGTTTGTTTTTGTTTATACATGCACTGGGCACAGTCAGAAGCGCGGGAGGGTGAGAGAATTCACCAGAGCCAGAGCGGGGAGCAGAGCAGGCAGAAGGACCGAAGTACACTGCTGAGGGGAGCAGCGGGCGGCAGGAAAGGTCTGCGTGCCATGTGGGACCCTCCTCCGGAGGCCGGGGAGCAGCCGGGGATCGAACCGGTGCCGCAGAGGCCGCGCGCAGTTTCGCAACCCAGCGCTCAACCACTGCGCCACCGGGGAGGCCCAAACCTTTCTGCTCTTAAGTACTTTCTTTTCCTTATTAGAAAGTGATATTCAGAGCATGCTATAAGACACAGCCGGGTTCTGGCAGGACCCACCAGGAGTGACAGAGAGAGTAAGATTCTAAGATGTGTGTTATGAAGGTAAAGTACTTACAATATTAGCATGAGCAGGCTGGTGACAAGTGGCTCGAAAAGGAGTACCTACAATAGGAAAAAGAAAGTGGATTAAATTCAAATGAAGGTCTAGTATAGACTTTTAGTTGGGCAAACATGACTATATAAACTAAAAGATTGTAGACAAAAATATCAAATGTCATTGTAGTAATTTAATTTTCCAAAGGCATATTTAAAATCACTAACTATTTTTTTTTATTGATGCACCCTGGAAAGTTACATAATATGGTATGTAATGTTAATTCAATTAAAAAAAACTTAAAAAAAACCAGAAAATAATAAAATCATGTCCTATAAAGTATTAATTTAGAAGCATTGTTCGATGAAATTCATAGTTTTAAAGTTTTATTTTAACTTTTTTTTATTTAAACTCTTTAAATGCATCTTCAACATCATTGCTTTAGTTATAATGAGAACAACTTTTGGAATTAGGTACCAGTTTTCCAAAATATACCATCTCTACTTCTAATTTTATCTACTAAATATTTCTCTCCCAACTCACAAGTACCCCTCCAGAATGCATTCAGAAAGTTGATTTTTAAACTTGTTCTTTATTTTTTAATTTAAAAAAAAAAAAGATTTATTTATTTATTTATACAAGCACTGGGTACAGTCAGAAGCGCGGGTGGGTGAGAGAATTCACCAGAGCCAGAGCGGGGAACAGAACAGGCAGACTGACGAAATACCCTGCTGAGGGGAGCAGCGGGCGTGGCAGGAGAGGTCTGTCGTGCCATGTGGGACCCTCGCCAGTGGCCGGGGATCGGACTTGCACTGCAAAGGCTGTGGGCAGCTTCGCAGCCCAGCGCTCAATCGCTGCACCACCAGGGGAGGCCCTATACTTGTTCTTTAGATATTCATTTACGTAGATATATATTCTTACAACAATAGCACTAAGTTGCTCTTTGAAGTAATACTTAAAGGTCTGTTGGCAAGGGCAGTTATCACTTGAAGTTCTGAGGTTATGTCCATAAGAACCACCACTAGATCCACTTTAAATTGGTCTCTTTCATCACCAGTCAGGCAATGTCCATAATTACCCAACACTGATATTAATGGAAGTAATTTCAGGACAATGCGTCTTCCCTAGGCAGTTTTTGCTTTTCAAGATTAAAAAAATGAAATGGGGGCCTCCCCGGTGGCGGAGCGGTTGAGCGCTGGGTTGCGAAGCTGCCCACGGCCTCTGCGGCGCAGGTTCAATCCCCGGCTGCTCCCCGGCCACCGGAGGAGGGTCCCACATGGCACGCAGACCTCTCCTGCCGCCCGCTGCTCCCCTCAGCAGTGTACTTCAGTCCTTCTGCCTGTTCTGCTCCCCGCTCTGGCTCTGGTGAATTCTCTCACCCTCCCGCACTTCTGACTGTACCCAGTGCATGCATAAACAAAACAAACAAACAAATAAATAAATAAATAACATGCCTCTATAAAAAAAAAAGAATAAGGGTTAAAAAAAAATGAAATGGGAGAGAACACCACAATTGGAAAGACTTCACAAGGACTTTTGGGTAGAAAATTTGAGGGAAAACACTGTTTTATTTAGTATATGTGGAAAGAAGATGGTCAAAAGCATATCAAGAACATAAGCATATAAGATGAGAGCAATGATTGCAATATTAAGGTCAGTCAGGATAGAATGCAATGAACATTTACTAGGTTCATGTTCTGAAGACCGAATTCGGCATTCACTCAGTTCCTCGCACTCTCTAAGGCAGGAACTGATCTCACTACACAGTACCTGAGGTCATTTTGTATCCTGGCATCGTGACTTCTCTTTCTGTCTTCTTAGGCCTCCAAAGTAAATGAGAACTATTTCTGTTTCTTTCATAACGGCCATCTGGGTCTGAAAAGGCATCTATTTGGAGACAAAAGCAAAAGTTAATTTATAGGCTATAGCTCTAGCTGTTAGGTTATAAGATAATTATTATCAGCACATGTGTAATAATCACAAGACACAAAATTAGTGATGATTATCCAGTATCTTAAAAAAAGAACAATGATGTAGGAACTGCTAAGTAGCTCTTTTGCTCTGGAGAGTTATATCATGAACATCTCAAAATTAGGTCCACCATCTGGGTCACCACTGAGAGACAGAGAATTAAGTCTATTATAGGGAATGACATTCTAAGCAGAATATTATCTGTTGTATTCCATTCATTCTTACTGGTGGAGTTCTTAAGGTGGCAGCAATATCCTTGCGTTCATCTGCAGAGATCGCTCACATACGATGCTGAACACTGAGGAAATCAGACAACCTCATGAACTGTATCTCAGCCTAAGTGCAAGTAAGTCCTCACTTGTATCACCCAGAGGCTCCAGGAGACCTCTACAGTAAAGGAAATGACATAACAGAAATAGGTCCTGGAATAGGTTGCTTGTTTAATGTTGGCCTGGGCTTTGTTTTTCTCATTAATGTTTAATAACAAAACCATGTTAAACAAAAAGACATCATTTGAGACCTGCGGTAAAGGAAATAAAAGGCATCAAGAACCAAAGAGAAAAAGTAAAACTGTTTCTCTTTGTAGATGATATAATTATCTTTGTAGCTAATTCAGTGAGTTCATCTAGGTCACAGAATAACTCTCAGCAATCATACTGTGTCAATAGTTTTAAAGGTAACTTGTTGGAGGCGGCCACCCTGCGTAGTGAGCAGAAGGGCCTTGACCCGAGTGTCTAAGGCATGTGAAAACACATGTGTCTCAGAGGAAAACCTCTGAGTGACAGGACTTGGTGTTGAGAGCCTGGAAAGTGCCTGCGTGGAGTCGGGCTTCTACATCTCCACAGTCTGAGAATAAGAAAATGGAGAGATCCTGTGCAGTAAGCAGAAGGGCCTTGACCTGAGTCCCTAAGGCATGTGAAAACACATGTGTCTCGGAGGAAAACCTCTGGGTGACAGGACTTGGTGTTGAGAGCCTGGAAGTGAACTGCGTACATCTCCACAGTTTGACAACAACAAAATAATGAGCAAACTTCCCAGGCTCTGGCTAGGAGGTGATAAGATTATGTGTGTGAGAACTAACCGCCCGGTACCCTACTGTCTAAAGTAAATAAATAATAGTAAAAAAATAGACTAATCATTCATACATGTTACTATTATGTGGTATGCTTTGATGTTACACCTGCTACAATTAAAATAGTATATAATGAGCACTAAGACAATAAAAATTTACTGCATGCTGGACATGACAGTCCCCCATGCCTAATTTCCTTCACTGTCGCGTCCCAGGTTCGGACTCACTAGCAGTCCACAGTAACTAGCAAGGTTGGCTCTCCAAAAGTGTTTTTACCTTTGACATGAATAAAGTTATTTAGAAGCAGAAAATAAATTTTGAACAAAAAGTAGAAATTGTTAACAAAATATTAACAGTAATAATGGCAATCTTACACTAGGCATTGTTCTCCAACTTTACACTTATTGGTTTAACTTAATAATTATAATAATAAACATATTTATAATAATAACAAGTGTTCATAAGAATTCTGTGATGGAAATTGGGTGTGCAGAAATTAAGTTGCTCGCCCAGGGTACCATCATTGTAATATCCTAGATATTACATTTCTAGATATCCTAGAAATGAACTAAGTAAATTGACTCTAGAGGTTAAGGTCTTAATTACAGAAACATACTGCCTCTCAATAGGGAAACAGAAGCTCAGAATTTGCAGAATTGATTTAGATGAATTAAATAGAATTCTTTTCGTCCAAGGCTAGCTTCTGCCCTAACATTCTATATTCCATAGCTGTAACCCCCTGCAAGTACATGAATGATAATATCAGGAAATGCATTTTTGACTCCAAAACCAAGAGTACCTTGAATGTGTAAAAACTTTATAGGCTAAACAACCCAGTTTTTCACTCTTGGAGAGTGAACAATGGATGAATAATCATCATCATCAATTACACTCTATTACAACCTCCCCCCCCCCCCCCATCGAAGATATGCCTTGGGCCAGATAAGCTCCTGTGATGAAGATAACTGGCTCTCAGATGCGCAGTAATAGGGATGTAGTTTGTGAGGATGAAACATTAAACCACTAGATGTGTGCAGTGATCAAAGTCATGACCTTGGCCTCACTGCCAATAGCAGGCTATAATGGCAAACAGGACAAAACACCAAGAGCTTGAAAGAGCATGGGGGTGTGAAGGCAGAAATTTATTACACTGAGATATTGGATACTTTCAACATCTAGCATTTCAGAAAGATGATTTTTCCTTGTAAGGAGGGAAATATTGGGATGTATTCAGTTTTAGTTTTTCACGGATCTTCCTATCTTAATAAGAATGTGTTCATGGTTTTTAAAAAGTGAAACAAAATTTTTACCTAGACTGCCTGAGACTATAAGGTCTTCAAGAATTGATTGAGCTAAGAATAAATGCTTTCTGTAACTACCTACAGACTTTTAAGTACTAACGACTTCCTTCCTCTTCACCTTCTCCTTTTCCCACCACATATTTAGAATGTTTCTAAAAATCAGGTCTTTGGCAGCATGCAGCTTCATCACTTACCAGTTTGGCAAATGAAATAATGTCCTTGTGAGCACGAGTCCACTTTTGATGAGATCTGGTTAGAGTTTCTGAACAGGTAGGTGCAGCTATTAGGCTCTGCTGCCTGATGGGTGGTGGCATCAGCTGAAGAGAGACCAGACCCAGGAGAGTCTCAGACTCAGACGCAAGCATTTTAGAATTTAAATATAAAAACCATATTTTGCTAGCTTCCAATAGATGAAAATTTATCACACCCCCCCACCACACACACATATTATGGAGTACTTATATTTTCCTATCATGTGCTCTTTAGGGTATTATTTTTTCCTATCAGGGGCTCACAAGGGTTAGTATTAATTACTTAGATTTCAATGAAGATGATGACTATGATAATGCATGGGATTTTCCTCTAAGGTCACAAGATTATGGTGCACAATTTAAAAAGTATTTATGTAGTAAAGACAACAGGCAAATAATTTCCTGCCTAACTTCTGTGTTAGGAAAATTGGGATGAGGAATGATGATGCAATTATTTCCCAGGAAAGTGATCCTAAAAGCCTTCCCTCTTTAGAACTTTACATAATATATTTAGGGAAATAATAGGTAAGTTAATTTGATGTGCGCTAAGAAAAAAACCTTATCTTTGTTGCGCTGACAACTCAAACGCTGAGGCACAAAAGAGGAAATTTTTTCCAGAGCAATGATGGTAATGAAGTAAAATGACTGAATTTTCTATATACAAGAACAGAGAGATTTAAATTTTTTTTCTTTGTCATGTCCCAGAATAAAAGCATTTTTCTTCATAAACTCGAAACCTCAGAGCCTTACCTGAATTGTTTTCTTTTTTATGCTTCCCCAGCAGCATTAAATTTTTCCCAATCCACCACTTCTTCCCTCTTTCTAGGAAGTCCCAGATAAGCTCTTGGGCCTCCTGGTTCCAAGTATAAGCAAGGCGCCCTCCCTGTGCAGAACAGTAATTTTCTGCCTCCTCAAAGCTGCAGTGAAACCTGTTAAACTGAAAACAGTGATTCTGTCTCTGCTGCTCTGGGTGATTTAACTCACTTCCCAGAACAACAGCTGTTCTAACGTACAACCAAAGCCAAGGGCTTGCTTTGAAGAACATTTTTCTGTGGAGTGTGAGCAAGAAAAGTGTGGGGGCTCAGCTACTGCCTGGACGTTTAAATATCTTCTTGGTGGGTTTGTCTTACTTATTTGTGGTATTGTTAGGAATTGGGTATAATTTGTCAAGGAGACAAAAGGTTTTTTTTTGTTTTTTTGCTCTGTTTTAAGAACTCCAGGTGGAGTTCTGTAAGCTATAAACAAATAGCAAAGATCAATAAAGCAAGCGGCCTTTATAACTGGGGCATCTGTGTCCACACAGCCTGATATGCCTTTAGCTTTATAATAGCTCTTTATTTGCTTGGTCTAAGCTGTAATGGGGGTAGAGGATGATGCATATTTAAGTCTGCTGCTAAAAGTCAAACAATGTATTGAGTGTGGGTTTTTTTTCCTTTAAAGAAAATCATTCCTACAGACCCCCCAGGATGGATTTAAATTACTACATTGTGTCTTAAATACATTTAAACACTAAACATAAACTCTATTCTAAAGTTCTTACATAATGATGAAAACCAAAGAATAAATATTTAACTGAAGAGTGAATACAAATGAAATACAAACACAACTGAAAATCAGTGAAATTCAGCTTTGCTAAACCAAATAGCCACTGGTCAGATAAATGTAGCTCTGGCCCTGACCACACAGATTCTTTTGAATTTGGCATGTGCACTACTTCATGCATAACTTATACCGCAAGAAGAATCTATTTTTTTCACCATTTTTTAAAATATAACTTGCTGAACAACTTTTGTGCATATGGCATGTCATTCCTTCCTCTCCTGCACCACATCCATCATTTACGTGTTTTAGCCAGTTCTCTTTCTTAGTACCAAAATGTGATCTTTAATGCATTTATGCATTATTGCACTTATAAATAAACCTGGGCACTGAGATTGCTTGGTAGGTTTCAGGGTTGTTTGTTATCCAAATGGTCCAAATGATGCTTACACCATTTTTAAAAACGTGTGGAAGCAGATGCCACAACAAACCATTCTTTGCAGTGCAGATTCCAAGAATATACATCCCTTAGGCCGATCAACACTGCAGGAACCACATGAAAGACAAGCATGGTAGGGTCCCTACTTCACAACGTTTAATTAGGGAAGAAGAGGCATAATGGTCAGCTAATGAGGCACAAAAACTGTAGTTAATAAAGAAAGTGTCACCAGAGAGGGACAGCTCAAGGCCACAGAGAGTCAGATGAGGACAAAAGTATTTCCAACACTTAACAGAGAAGGATGGCCGCCTGCAGATGAAACAGGCGCCTCGGCAGAAGAGCTAACGTGGATGAATGCACAGAAGTGAGAAAGTGGAAGATATTTATAGAGAAATAAAAAATTCTGCGTGGACTGGGGTGGAAACTGAAGCTAGAGAAGAAACGCTGCGGCCGACAGGGGCGTCGGCCCTCTCTCTGGAGGTGTCTGCGCGGAGGAGTCCACGACTCGCTTTCGAGCCCGGCGCCAGGTTTCCCCGGCGACACCTTCGACGAAGCCTCACCTGCCCAACACCTCCTCCCCCTCCCCCCCACGTGTGACGCATTAGTAAACGAGACCTGGAAATCCAGTCAGCGCTGTGATTCATCTCCACCCTCGTCACGCTGCCTAGAACCTGCCTTCCCTGCACATGCCCTGTCTAGACCATAAGCATTCCTGTCAGCGCGACTTAAAATTGAAACACAAGTGTCGCGCGTGCTGTCCCTGAGCGGAGACGCCACACGCGGCTGCGCCGGCGGGCGCGGGGAAAACGCGCCGCCCGGGCGCGCCAGGAGGGCGAAAGGGGCGTGGCCGCGGCGAGCGCGCACGCGCACCAGCGCCCATCGGCTCTTGGGGCGGGGCTACCCCCGCCCGGCCCGGCCCGCCCCCCGGCCGACGACGAGCAAGATGGCCGCGCCGGGGGCCGGCATTGGAGGGCCCACCGCGGCCACCTCCAATGGAGACGAGGCGGAGGCGGGCCCAGGGCGGAAGGAGCATGGCGTGGACGCAGCTCAGAGTGAGTGGCGACGCGGGGCTCGCGCGGGCAGGGCGAGGGGCGCGCTCCCGGGGAGGCGCGGGCGGCAGGCGGCTCCGCGCGCGGGGCCCCCCGCGAGCTCGCGCGTCCGCGGGGCGCCTGTCGCTGCTGCCCGGGGCGCGGGCGGCCTGAGTCGGCGCACGTGGGCCGCGCGTGCTGAGCCCGGCGCGGGGCGCTCGGGGAGCAGGACGCGGGGCCCCGGCAGCGCCTGCCGCGAGCTCCAGGGCTAGGGCGGGGGCTCCCGGGCGGGCGCGGCTCCCGCTCCCGGGGAAGAGAAGGTGCGCGGCCGTGAACGCTCGGGCTGCAGGAACGGCCGAGAGCGATCCTGAAAGGCAATGCTGGTCTCGTCACTTTCAGTTTAGGGGAAAACACCCAAACTTTTTATTCTGGCCAAGACTACAGGCTGTAGCCTGCACATCTATAGCCATGGTTTCTTGACTTATGTGTCCCGAACAAGCCTTTTCCTTCCCCCCATTTCGGGGCCCATCTCATTCTTTGCTGCCGAGAGAACCGTTGCACCTGACCCTCCTCCCCTCCCCTTAGTCCTAGTTAACGCCTTTGACTTTAATAGTCAAGTGTTATTTCCTCAAGGAAATGACATCTCAGAGTAGGTTGGGTTCTTCTGTTACCTGATGCATTTTAAATTCATGGCAATCGGCAAGTTACATATTTGCATGATTATTGATTTCTGGCTGTCTCCTCACAAGATTGTACTCTCCAGGAGGGCACTGATGATCTATTAGCTGACCTTTGAGTGTGCAATGAATATTTTATGGGTGATTGAATGAATGAGTGAATGGCTCAGTATCTAGTGGTGACAAAGCATCACAAACCATATTCGACTAATATTATGGACCTGAAACACTTTGCTCCTCGCTCAGAAAGCTAAAAATTGAACCAAGAGGAAATTCTGCAAAGGGAATTTTATTTTCGGTGGCAAGCTCTACCGTGGGAGTGGTAGAACCAGGCACTCTTAAAAGGCTTTTAAGGCTCCCCAGCCACCATTTGAAAGGCGTATATAAAGAGGAAGGTGTAAGGGGCTCATGTAGGCTCAGGGAGTCACCAGCTGGTCTAGTTAACTGACAGCTTTTGATATTTTCACTCTAGAAAATGATCCCTCTCTGGTTTCTTTGAGGCCCAGCCAACATCTATTCAAAAAGTGCCTGGGGGAGGGATCAGCAACCTCACCTTTTCCCGTTACTTAGGATCTTGGTTTTTGACCCAGTAACACTAGAATTGCCTTTAAAATAATATTTTGCAACTTATTTCCCTGAAATGGAATTTATGTATAATACAATCTTTTTCTGTATGATTTGTAAAAGTCAATGTAATGCCCTGACTGGAATATGAAGGAGAAATTAAAGGAAAGGAATTTATAACAACCTGGTGTGTGTTTCAATATGTAAATGTTAGGACATGACTCAGTGACAATTGGGTGCTTAATGCCTTAACTAGAAATTCTAGCACTACCGGTGCAATTGTCAGATACCCCAAGCAAAGCACTGTACCATTCCTGAAGGGATTTTCTGAAATGGTGAACAATTCTTGGTAATGTTACGTGCAAAACAGTATGGTTGTCTCCCAATTGACAAGGTAATTGCATTCCTGGAAAAATGAGCATATATGGAAACTCTGCTCGAGGTAGTTTATGTGGTGAAATACCAATCGGTTCTAGACTCAGTTAATATGAATAGATATTTTTTACCTACTGAATGTCAGTAGGACTTCAAAAGTCATCCAGGACAAAGATGATTTATCTGTCAGATGGTATAGAGCAGTGCAGGACATCCGACTTTACTGTTAGCCCGCCTCCACCACTGTAACCAGTGGAAATGCCCACCACATGCCCCCGGGGACACTGCTGCCCCTCCTGGACCCTCTGGCCTGAGGGCCATTAGGACCAGCTGAGTGCGTGCCTCCAGAAGTGTAAGTACAGCCTTTGACCGTAGAAGTTACTAGAGCAAGGCATGAAATGGAGACTAGTGTTAGCAGGAGGCTAGGGACATCGCTTCGTGTGACTTGTCGTGTCATCTCTGTGTGTGGGTGTAAGGACTCAGGGTGCTGCAGCTTGGCCTTAATGGGTTCTTTTTTCCAGAAGAAAGTCCAGGATGCCATTATCATCCTGGGGGGCGGAGGGTTTCTCTTCGCCTCCTACCTGACAGCCACGGGGGATGAGCATTTCTATGCTGAACACTTGATGCCAGCTCTGCAGGGGCTGCTGGACCCTGAGTCAGCCCACAGACTGGCCGTTCGCTGCGCTTCCCTGGGGCTCCTTCCTCGTGCCACGTTTCAAGACTCTGACATGCTGGTAGGCGCTTTTGGGATACCTTGTGTGACACATAGAAAGATAAGATCAAAGTCCCCTAATTTACTCAGCTGGGGTTGATGCTTTTGAAAACTGGAGTCCCAAGTTAGCCCCAACAAAAACTGCCATCCCCATCTACAGATCAGGAAAGAGGCACAGAGTAGTTAAATGACTTACCCAAAGGCACACAGCTAGGAAGTTACTAAGCCAGAATGCAAACCCAGAGTCTGGATTCATCCCCTTAGACACCATCCTGTCTTGCTGAGGTCTCAGTAGCTCAGTTATTCTTCCTGCTAGGTAAGGAAACATTAAACATCGTAACTTCATTAGACATCTAAGGTCACCAAGGCAGGTCTGGCCAAGCCCCCGGTGCAGACATCTGTATCGACCAGCCTCTCAGTCCTACATTTCCCACTTTATCCTGTGGAGTGAGGACTGAAAGATCCCCAGGGAGGTCTATCATGTAGCCAGAGGTGATGGCCACTGTCCTGGGGCAGATCCTGCCAGCATAGCCCCTTCCCACACTCTAGCTGCCAGATGTGGACTCTCACCCTCATTTATTGCTGTTCTGACTTAATGGAGCAGCCTTGCTACTTCCTGTGTCTAGGACTTGACAGCACCCACCCTTGGAGAGCCTTGCTATTCCTGGCAAAGGTTTTACTGGCTACACCAGCCACACCAGGGATGGTTCCGTTGGCAGTCGCTGGCTTTGTGATATCTCTTGATTGTCTTGCTACTTGATTTGTTGGCTCCCTCGGGGCAGGAATCCTGAATCACCTTAGGAGTCAGGCTAGACCATAAAGTCATTAGGTCCTGGTCACCTTCACTGTAGAGAACAATATGGAGTCCACCTGACATCTGATGGGGAAGAACCTCTTGATAGGTACAGCCTGGTTCTGGAGCCCAGCATATAGGTCTGCCCTACCAGGCATGTTCCTCCTCCTGGCACCTTGGGGCCATTGTTGGAGCTTTCTACCAGCTGGGCTGCCTTGCTAATTGAAGGATTTAGCTGCTTGACCCTGTGTTTCAGAATAGCTGGGGACTGACACCAATAAGTCACTCTGTCTCACCAAGGAAAATGGATAAGAAGATATTTATCTAAACTACTATTGGAGAGACAGTGCTCATCTCGGTAACTTATCCTGGAAACACTATTTTCCTTCTCAGTCTCAGTGTGATAAAGCTAATGGTTCTCAGTCTTGAGCCAACGTCAGACTTACCTGGAGAGCACTGTTGAAAACAGATTCTCTCAGATCTCCATTCTGCCCCATCCTCCCCACAAAATTATGATTTCTTAGTGTGGGGGTGGGTCACGGAACAACCTTATGTACTTCTGACTTGCTTTTCTCACCCTAGGAGGTGAAAATTCTGGGTCATAAATTCCGAAATCCAGTAGGAATTGCTGCAGGATTTGACAAACATGGGGAAGCAGTGGATGGACTCTACAAGATGGGCTTTGGTTTTGTTGAGATAGGAAGCGTTACCCCAAAGCCTCAGGAAGGAAACCCCAGACCCAGAGTCTTCCGCCTCCCCGAGGACCAGGCCATCATTAACAGGTTGGTGACCGGCCCAGAAGAAGCGGGGATGCCGTCTTCCCAGCAGGGATGTAAGCTCTGCCTCTTTTTTCTGTCATACACTGTGGGCATTTTTCTGTCAGTTGGACTATTCAGGAACCAGATGGAGCATCTCCTGATTACCCGGCAGAAGAGTAGGTTTTTTTGAGTTCAGTGTGATACATACATACATAGGACTGGGCCCTCCATAACTTTGCTACAATCCTGACACCATCATTGGGAGAGCCGGGTATGGACTTAGGCTTATTTGATTTTTCTTGCGGGCCTGTATTGCAATTACCTTCCCCCTTCAGAAGGCTTTTGTGGAATCCCATAGGTTCTGGTCACTGTATCCTCACTTTCATTCATCTGCAGGTCTGTTTAATTTTTGGTTTGATTTTCTCTGTTGCACTAAAGGCTAGAGTTGATTTCTTAAGAATGTTCGGGAAAATATATTTGTTTATGATTTGGCTGCCACAATAAATTGCAGGTGCTAGGCTGACGGTACTTGGCAGAACCCTACAGAGGAGAGGGGGTGAGAGTGAGCCAGGGCTCTGGGCACGTGTGTGTTCACCCACACGTGGGTGCTCAGTGAATGCTTGCTGAACAGTGGATGGGTTTTCTTAGGAAGTCAACAAATATGAGTGTCCTATAGTGGTTAGGCGTTTCGGTTGCAAGTAACAAAGTGCCACAGTAACAGGTGTTTGTATTATCTTCATCTCCTAGCAGGTGTAATAGGCAGCTCGGGGTTGGCTGAACAGCAGGGCAATGTCAGCACTCTGGCCCAACTCTCCTGGGCCTTGCCTTCTTGCCTGTAAGTCACCTCCCCACCTTCCCCCAGCTGCAGTGTTGCTACCTGACAGGTGGACATCCCAAGGCAGAAAGGGGAAGGGAAGCCTAAATGTGTGTGTATGGGGGGCAGTTTCCAGAAGCTCCCCCATAGGCATCTCCTGTGTCTCAGGGGCCAGGCCCATTTACTACTTCATGCTTCCCAGTGAGGCTGGGAAGGGAGTCAGGCATTTCACCCCACAGCAGGAGAGCGGGGTTCTACTGGTAAGGAGGGAGGGGGAGTGGAATGGCCTGGGGTCAACAGCCCACAGTGGGGCCAGGGAGGAAGAGATGAGCGAGAGATGAAGTTCCTGCCTTATGGAGTGTCCAGAGGTGGGTGATGGGTAAGGAAGACCCGTCTCTTGTCCTCAAGAAGATGACAACCCTGTAGGGGAACCTGAGCGTATACATACACCCAAAAGCCAAGGCTGAGGTCACCTTTGTGCCTGGAGCTTTATGCAGGACAGGGAGCATCTGGTATAGCTGGGGCAGGGGTGATTTAATAGGCAGACATGGAGTGACAGGATGAACTCTGGAAAGAGTGTTCATGGAACACAGGCAGGAGGTGGAAAGTGGGGTTCTTAGCCTGGCAAGGGCACCCCTGAACGGGAGGAGGGGATGAGGAGGGGGGGAAGCTTGATCCTGATAGGTTTGGGGCAACCACATGGCCAAGGCCAGGCTGTTGCCAGTGTTAGTTGGCTGAGCGGCTGCTTTCTGAGTTTGAATCTCCAGGAGTGTTGATCTCTGACTTTCTTTCCTCTCTGTTTTTGAAAGTCAAAAGCACGCAGTGGAAATGGCCACAAAGTCATCTCCCTGAATCGCCACTGCTGGTGAGGGCCCTAACTTGTCCTCTTCCTACACTTATGTGCTGCAGATACGGATTTAACAGTCACGGGCTCTCGGTGGTGGAACACAGGTTACGGGCCAGACAGCAGAAGCAGACCAGGCTCACAGAAGGTAAGGCGGGTGGCCTGAGATCAGCTTTCTTCATGTTTTGGAAGCAAACAAGTGGACCAAATGTCAGGAACATCCCCAGAGAAATAAACATGATTGAGCAATAGGGTAAAGCGCTATGGGGCCTAGGCCACCTCTCCTAGAGGGACTGCCCTGGTTCTAGCACAGCTGCCAAGATTTTAACTGAGTTTCACAATCGAGCAGACTTGCTGGGTTTCTGCCTCGTCACGTAACCCATGTTCTGTCACACCTGGGGAAGTGAGGAGCAGAACAGCTGTCCTGCGCCCACATAGGGATGCAGGGTGAAAGTGCCTTCTCCCTTTGTCCTGCTGGGTTGTGCTCTGTCCAGTAGAGGCACAGTGCATGTTAATTACAGGAGAGCGATTGGTAAATACAGAGACACGTGAAGAAAATTAAAATTACTCACAGTCCTCCTTTCTCAGAGATAACCCCTCCTGGCATGTGGGAAACATGCTCAGCCTGGTGGGATGGCACCCGCATTTTTGAAGACCGCCTTCGGAGAGGCTGGTGTTTATTCTCTGGGGCTCTCCACTTTGCCATTGCTCAGGATGCTGTAGGTCTGTGCTGTCTTGACCGTACCTGCCCAGGTACACTCTGGGATTGTGTAGGAACACAGCCATTTTCCTCTTTGGGTCCTTCTAGAACTCTTTCCAGGAGTTTAATCTCATTAGATGTCCTGGTAATGAGATGAGAAAAACCTATGGATAGATTCATTTCAGGGCAGAGGCGATTAGCAATCTTATCAGTTTGGGTAGATGACAACTAAGGAAAGATCCATTTGCTCCATGAAAGTGATACTTTCTTTCAAGCCAGTGGGCCTGGGTGGGAAAGCTTAAAGGTGATCTTAGCTTGACTTTGGGGAGCTTGCATCTAAGTCTTGCTCCCCAACTTCTTCTCTTCCCCCATAAAATTAGCTACATAAATCTCATGCATTTTCAGGGTGAAATTAAAAGGGTGACTGCATGGAGCCAGGAGAAGGTGGTTAGTGGTAGTAGATGCTGTTCTTTGAACCTCCCTGACCTGACACATGTGCTGCAGGTTTGGGACTCACTTGCCATTCCAGGGCTTTTCCCTGCTGCTAGATGGAGGAAAGCGGCTGGCACCCTCGACGTACCGCTGACCTTTTCAGATAAGATGGTATCGTGGAAGAAGTCAAGCATAGATGAGACCTTGCTTTTACATATAGCCTGATTCTGAAATGTATTTTTCTGCAAGTTGAAATTGCAAATCTAGTGATAACCCCTGGATGTTAGAGGAAGGTGGTCACAATACTTCCTGTGCAGGTTGAGATGCTGGTGAGGGTGAAAGGGAGTTAAGGTGTTACTAATGATGCCCGGGCTGCAGGAGTAGTGAGGACTGTCCAGCGAGCACTGGGGTGCATGGGCACCCTAGTTATAAGGGGAAGTCCCTTTTTGGATGACTGAAACGATACAATAATGATACCACTACATTTTAGGCATGATAATTGAAAATATTTTCTAGTATTTTCTCTAAATTTGCTTTTCTTCATGACTGCACACCCCGTCACTTGACTCAAGTCCAACAAGCAACCCTTGATGTTAAACAGTTACCCTTTCTGACCTGCGGTTGATTTCTGTCTGTTGTGACATTTATGAGCCTTAGCTTTAAAACTAGCATTTGCACTTCTAATTTCTCCATTTTCTGTTAAATATTTTTTAAAAAGGAAAAAGGCACATTGCAATAAAATAGCCTACAGTTGCAGGGGTCTACATTATTGGTCAGCTGGTACTTCTACCTTTGAGGGTGGAAGACCTAGAAGGCTGTTGTCCAGTGCTATTTACTTAAGGACAACCTCAAAATATTGCCCAGGAAATGGCGTCTGGGGACAAAACCTTGCCCGGCAATATTTACAGATGGGCTGCCGCTGGGAATAAACCTGGGGAAGAATAAGACCTCTGTGGACGCTGCTTCGGACTACGCAGAGGGGGTTCGAGTCCTGGGCCCTTTGGCCGACTACCTGGTGGTGAATGTTTCCAGTCCCAACACCGCGGGGCTGCGGAGCCTTCAGGGAAAGGGTGAGCTGCGCCGCCTCCTGACCAAGGTGGGCCATTACACCTCAGGCCCCATTTCACCAGCCTGCCCTAGCGACTGTTCATTCCCGAAAGGGAGGTCACTGCTGAGGAGCTGTCCTTAACACTGGGTCAGTGAGGACCCCGCGCTGTACCTCTACTCCCCTATCACTGGTTATGCCATCCGTCTCTGCCTTTTAGCCACAGGCCCGTGAGGAGAGGGGCTTTGTTCCTCATTTCCCACCTGGTGCCTCTCATCTGACACACTGCATGGATGACCCAATGGCTGTGCATTGGACTGAATGTCCTTTTTTTTTTAAAGAACATAAGCCTGAATAAACCTTAACATATTACCTGATGCCAGTGAGAACATTAGGGACCCCTTGGTCAAGAGAATAGAACCAGATCCATCTTGATGGGGTCATTAGCATAACCAAGAGCTGTATCCTGAAAAGGAGAAATTGCTGGGGCTTTCCTTTGAAGGCTGGTGTGAAAACGTGCTGATCTGTGGCTGTAGGTCTTGGTGCCATTAGGCTGTGCTCCTGGGGGGGTCCCCATCTCTGGCCACCTGTCGCTCTAGGTGCTGCAGGAGAGGGAAGCCTTGAAGGGAGTGCGCAAGCCAGCTGTGCTGGTGAAGATCGCGCCCGACCTCACAGCCCAGGACCAGGAGGATATTGCCAGTGTGGTGAGAGAGGTGCGAGTCAGGCCGGGGCTGGGGGATGCCCCTCGTTGCTTGCAGAGGCCGTCTGTGGCAGCCTTTGTGCTGTCCTTACGTTGACACCGAGGGTTGGTTTGCAGTCAGATCATATAATAGAGAGTGACTGCTTGAGTGAGTTTTTTGCTCAGGCTTCTTTCCTCCTCTTCACCCTGTGGGGATTTATGGTTAGTGCTGCTCCGTGGCCAGTATCGGTCAGACCAGAGCATGTCTCCAGCCTCTGGGTCATACGAGAGTAGTGGAGACAGACTGAGTCTGGCAGTCCTGGGTTGTAAGCCTGATTTCACCTCTTGCCATTGGGAGGCCTTGGCCAGGACATCTAAAGTGGGTGGTTCTAAGGATTAAGCTGTGTCCTGGTGGAACCTGCTGGGTGGTCGGTATGTGACAGCTGCTACTGTTACGTGGAGATTCAGTCTGACTCCTGTGCTGGCAGCACAGGGAGGTCTAGGACAGCTCTTCTTCTGGGGGGCTAGAGAGTGGGCGCCAGCCCCCCTGCTCACTCCGACCCCCAGGGAAGCTTCTGCTGGCCCATCAGTGCCAGGACTGGAGGGCTCTTACTTATCTCCCACTGCAGCTGGGCATCGATGGATTGATTGTCACAAACACCACCGTGAGCCGTCCTGCCAGCCTCCAGGCCGCCCTGCGCTCTGAAACGGGAGGGCTGAGTGGGAAGCCCCTCCAGGACTTATCCACCCAAACCATCCGGCAGATGTACACACTCACCCAAGGCAAGTTGGTATCTGTGTCTTCAGATCTATGTGCAGCCCACACTCTGGGTTGTGATAGGAATCGTGGTCCCTGAGTTGTTACATTCAGCTGAACTGGGGTCCTGGTCCTCATGTCATCAGCCTTCCTCACAGTGGTGCATGTGCTTCTCTGCAGGCAGAGTCCCCATCATCGGGGTTGGCGGCATCAGCAGCGGGCAGGACGCACTGGAGAAGATCCGTGCGGGGGCCTCCCTGGTGCAGCTGTACACGGCCCTCACCTACCAGGGCCCGCCTGTGGTGGGCCGAGTCAAGCGCGAGCTGGAGGCCCTGTTAAAGTGAGTGAGGCTGGGAGCTGGAGAAGCTAATGGGGGGGTTAGTTCTGTGGCTCATTGGTGGGGGGCTATTCAGAAAGGATTTGAAGGGTACACTCTGAATGCAGGGGGAGATTACTCTTGCTCCTCTGACAAAGGACAGAGCCAAGGGGTTCATGGTGAACTTGACAGGCCTGCTAGTGAAGGAGGAACTCTGCGAGTGCCCCATCAATTCAGTCACATTGACACCATGCCAGCGAGCTGGTGGGATTTAGAATCAGTTCCTTTTGTCTGAATACCCAGGTGGAAATGCCTCTGGTTCCCTGGGCAACATAAAAGGCTTGAGGTACAGGTTTGGGAGAGGCAGGATCGTTGTGGGACAGCCATGCCTAGGTGAACATGGCCTTCCAGTAAGATCAGGGTTCCTTCTTCACTGTTTGCTGAAATTTCTTTTGCACTTTTTCTAGGGAACAAGGTTTTACCAGTGTCACAGATGCCATCGGAGCAGATCATCGGCGGTGAAGGTGGTGTTGGTGGGAAGCCTGATCTGGAACTCTCCCACCAAATTTGGCGAGTCTTTGAGGTTGGGTTGAGAGAAGGGGGACTGTATCTCCAGCCTCACCCCCAAACCACAAGAGCCGTCCCTCCAAGGCCTGCTGGACTGTCAATCACAAGGGTCACCAGAATTGATTTTTCCGTCATTTAACAGAGCACAGACTGCATTCATGAATCTTTCTAGATTCAAATTCCAGGGTCCTTTCATGTTGCAGGGACATCAGATATTTTGGGGGGGGGGGTAGGGGGAATAAAACCATTTAGAGCCTGGATTTAAATCCCAGCCATTTCTGGAGGCCCAAGGGCTGAGTCTGAAGTGGGCTTCCCAGGACCTTGACCCTCTTTCATTCTACCTTTAAATTTTCAACTTTAGTTTGAAGCAACTTCAAACATAGACAAGACTTGCAATAATAGGTCGACCGTCTTCTGTGTCCTCACATGGTCCTCCCTCTTTGTGTCTGTCACCATCTCTTCTTCTGAGGCCACAGCCCGACTGGACGAGGGCCACCACCTCAGTGACCTCATTTTAACTTGATCACCTTTGTAAAGACCCTCTCTCCAAATGAGGTCATGTGGGGGTTAGGATTCCAACATGCCTGCTCTGGGGAGACACAGCTGGACCCATCGCAGGAGCTGTGCTTGCTGTGTCCCCTCTCATACCTGAGATCTGAGTGCCACCAGATAGATGGGCCCTCAGGGGGCTTGTAGACTCTAGACAGGGAGCTAAAGAGGGAGGCCACGCTTTTCCATACCAAAAAGCAGATGGTGATGAAGCTGGGAACCTTGCCTGGGAGGTGGGGTGGTCTGTGACTCCCTGGAGGGGCCTGTGGGTGCTACAGAGACGACGTGCTCTGGTTCTCAGCGTTTCATCTCCGCCTCAGCTGCCAAGAAACCCACGGCCAGTCTCCTGCTGTCCTCTTCAAAGAACTTTTTCCTGGTGTTTATCTTATACTTTCATGAAAATAATACCTACTTATAAATAAACATAAGCAGTATATCCCCCAAATAAAATGCGTCTGCCTCTTACCCCCTCAAACCATTCTACTACTCAGAGATAATCACAGATGGCTTTTGTATCTATCTAGATTTTCCTTGATTTTTTTTCTTTGTATATACAAATACACATACCCGTCGCTGTTATTTATCCACCTGCACACACACACATATAGAAATGCTACAAGTAGAATATGGTTGTCTCCCCTTGCCCACGGTTTTGTTTCCTGAGGTTTCAGATACCTGCTGTCAACTGCAGTCTGAAAATACAGTTAGATACAGTAAGTCCCCACCTAACCTTACTCTGGATAGGATCATGGAAACTGACAGAAATTAACCAAGCAACATATAACACAATTTGACCCAACACTAATTGAGTAAACAAGAGTTAAGTTTCTGTAGCATATTTATGGTCTCAGGTTATCCCCAAACTTCTAAATAAAGATGCAAAACACTTCTAATATTAAACAATTGTTTGTATTCAACCAACCCTGGAGAGGAAGCCCTTTCATTACTTCATCACTTTTTGGCCCTGACTCTTTCTCGGAGATGACAGGCCCAGTACTGTGCAGAATGCCCCCCCACCCCCTTGGGTTTGACCGTGCTGCTCCGGCAAGCAAGGCAGAGCATTGCTGTGCTCTCGCTGCTTCCCACCAGGTAACGGGTTTGTGTGTTCCATTAGTGGAAAAGCTCACTTGGCTCAGCTGAAGCTTTATTTCTTGATTTTCATTGTAGCCCATTACGGATCTATGACCAAATTCTACTTAATGACATATATTTGAAAGTACAATGTACAATTGCTAAAAAGTTTCCTGTTGCCCAGAACATGGGTATGGCTGGAGCTGTGAAAGCCATGTTAGACCTGAAGATCAAGGTCACCCCAGAGGCAAAAGCAGGAAAGAACTTCACAGAACTGTCAATCCAGCTCTGCTGACTTTCCTGCTTTTTATTTGAGAAAACAAAACCTTGTGTGGTTGAGTCATGGTTTATGGGGGTTTTCACTCATATCTAGCCAAATTTTACCACAGCTCATAAGGAAGCCAGGTTGCGGTTGTATTTGCCTGGGAGACAGGTTATCTGCTTTCCTCCTTGGCTCAGGCACATTTCCTCCAGGTGCCACCGCACCGTGAGAATGTGCTCAGACTATCATGCTACTTACCTCTAGTGTCAGAAGAATCTTGGCGGTCAGGGAAAATTTCTGTGAGTCCCTTGTGGTTTTAAATGTGGGAAATCAAATTAGTGTGGCTTGTGTGTAAGGGGATACTGGGTACTGGGCTGAGAGATGTGTGTACAGGAGCAGAGTGGGAATGACCTGGAATTGGCACACAGTGGGCTTGTGAAATACTTGGGCAGCAGTACAGGGGCAAGTCTCCAAAGGTCAGGCCCCTTAGGAGAGGAAAAGCAACACGCTTGCAAACTCCTGGACTCTTACCAGTCGGGGAGGTTTCCTGGGTGTTGAAAACTATTTGGAAAGTGTCCCACAGGAAACAAAGGGGTTACAGTGTGGGAAAGTGATCTGGCTGCACCCCATGATGCCTGTTCATCACTGGGTTTGACTTAGTGGGTTGAGGAACAAAGCTGGACCTGGGGGTCAGAACTTTCCTGGATCAACATAACCCCCTTACTGTGCTGGGCATGTGGAAGGCATGGAACCTTAATTCTGCCATTTTAGTCCTCAGTTATTTGAGCAGCTGGCTAGCCTCTTGGGTTTCAAACATTCTCTTGGATGTTGAATTTGCAGCCTTTCATGGATCTAGTGTCATTTTTCTGCCTAAACAGAGCAAAAACTATGGACACTGTCTGGGACCTAAAATAAATCACTTTGCTCAGGTCAGAATTTGAGACTCTGCCACAACCATTAAAACAAACAAATGCATACAAACACGTATACATTTATATATACATACATGTAGGGGTATGTGTGTGTGTGTGTGTGTGTATGTGAACAGGGTGAAGCCACATTCATTTATTTTTTCATTCACTCTCTTACTGAGATCCTACTTCCTGCCAAAGGCTGTGCAGTGTGTTGGATAAAGATAACAGTGTCTCACTATTTCTGTGTCTCAGAAGAGCAAATACAAACACAACCAGCCAGAGCCCAGTGAGGTGCAGCTGCACTGGCTTCTCAGTGTGCCCAGCACTGATTTGGTATATTTCTCTGGGGCCATAATTGTGCAAATCTCTGATTTCTTTAACTAATGACTCAAGAGCAGAGACCCATTTTAACATTTTTCCTTCTATTGATATCTAGATGGGATCAAGAGACTGGATTTGGGGCCTCCCTGGTGGCACAAGGCGTTAAGAAGCAACCTATGAAGCTGTTGGCAGCCACTGCAGCATGAGTTCGATTCCCGGCCAGGGAGCAACCCACACGGTGCAGCAGACCTCTCCAGTTGTGCCTGCTGCTCCCCTCAGCAGTGTATTTCGGTTGATCTGCCTGTTCTGTTCCCCACTCTGTCTCTGGTGAATCCTCTCACCCCCCACACCTCTGACCTGTACCCCAGTTCTTGTATGCATAAACAAATCTTTAAAAAAACAAAAAGACAGTTTAAAAAAAAAAAGAGAGACTGGATTTGGTCGATGGTTCAACCCATAACCTGTCTGGCAGGGCACACTGTTCACAAATGCTTTGCCAAGCAGTTTCCTGGTGCTATTTCCTAATGTGTTTCCCAGCCATGGCCCATGTGGCCTTTGCCTGCTTCCCCAATGTGATGCCCTCACACATAATTAAAATATCAGTATGGTTGTCTGCCAGTGGTCCAGTGTTCCAGAAGAGAATTGCCGGCACTAAGGCAGCACAGTTGGGAACCAATCTCCACATTCCGGGCACAGAAGGACCTCCTAGTCCCTGGTGCCTGGTGACTGAGGACAAGGGAGATACCCTCAAAGGAGGTAAATGGGAAATCTATGTTTAATTTTCTTATTGAAATAAATGAAATTTTGAACAACATGAACTGTTTTGAACAACACAGAATGTTCCAACACTTGGCTGTTCATTCCGTTCTGAGGTCATGTGCACCCCGGGGAATATCCAGTGTTTCCCATTCCATGACTATACCTGTTCTTGCGACCACAGGGTTCCATCAACTCTGAGGTGCTGATTATTTTTTTCATTTTTAATATGTCTGAAATTGAGATATATCTTATTACAGTGACAGATTCTGAAGCATTTTGTCAGAGTTTAACTGGCAGTTTTCTCTTATAGTTCACAGCATATTCGCTTTGATGAAATGTGGCTGTGTTTCCCAAACTTCCCTGTCTTTATATAGATACCTGGAGTCTACCCCAAAGCATTCTGATGTAAAAGGGATGTGCTATGAAGTAGGCATCAGGATTTTTAAAAGATCCCAGGAAATTCTAAAACATAACAAAGTTTGGGGAACACTGAAATAAACCATTTCTACTTTATCCAAGATTTTCCCAACTCCTAGCTTTCAGCGAGGGCATCCTTTCAGATTCTGCTTATTATACAAGGTGTGCTCCTCCATCTCAACTGAGACCTTTCCATTAGGTCAGCTCCAGGAGACCATGGATTTTGTCTAACTCAATCTGTTATATCTTCAGCACCTAAAACACCAAGGCACTTTGCAGACACTCGATAAATATTTGATAAATGAATATGCCTTCTTTTATAGTTTTAAATGCATGTATTAGAAATAAAAAGTTAAAGCTGATAACAGTTTCTGCTTTAAGAGGCTCAAATAGAAGAAGCAGCACAAAGCATGGAAATGAAAGATAATCTAAATAAGTGAAGATCTATACCATGTTAATGGAAGGGAAGACTCGATATTGCTAATTCTCCCCAAACTGATCAGCAGGACATTTTGTGAAAACTAGAAGCTGATTCTGAAATTTTGGTGAAATGTAAGGGACCTAGAAGTTTCAAAATAATCTTGAAGAAGAATGAAGTTGGAACACTTACAATACCAGATAGCAAGCTTTACTATAAAGTTCCTTGTTAAGACAGAGTAGCACTGGCCCAAGATTAAACAAACAGGCTCACAGAACTGAATAGGGAATACAGAGAGACCAACACACATGTGATCACTTAATTTCTAACAAAGATAGTACTATAATGGGGCAAAGGATGATAATTTTAGTAAATGACATTGAATCAGTTGTATGTGTAGTTTTAAATGCATGAATTATAAATGATATGGGAAAATTTTACTTGAACGTTTATCTCAAATCGTACACAAACATTCATTTCACATTCAGATCTAGATAGGAAATTAAGTTAAACAACAAACTTCAGAATAAAACATAGGGGAATATTGTCATGACCTTGTTGGCAAAGATTTCCTAATCAGACACACAAAAGCATTAACCATAAAATTGAAAAAAAAAACTGATGAATTAGGACTTATTAACATTAAGAACTTCTGTACTTTTGTTTATCAAAATGCATGATGAAGAGCGTGAAAAGACAAGCCACGGGATGGGAGACAATGTTGACAGAACATACATCTAACAAAAAACACTAGTGTTCAAAACATCTGAAAAAAATTCCTACAAATCAACCAGGAAAAGACAGTTCATAGGATATCTCTCGGAGTGACAAGAACATATAAGTGTTCTTCATCATTCAATATCCAGGAAATGCAAATTGAAGCCATTATTAAATTTTATTGCATGTACACCAGAATGACTAAAATTAAAGTGTGTTTGCAAAGAGCAAATGGAAGTTTGATATATTGCTGGTGGGAGTATATGCTGAACTGTTTGGCAGTATCTATTAGAGCTAAACATATGCCTACTCTATGACACAACAAGGTAATTTATCCAAGAGAAATGGGCACATAGATCCATCAAAAGACATGTTCACAGCAAGAATGGTCACAGCAGCTTTATTTATAAAACCTCCAAGTTGAAATCAATTGAAACATCAATAAGCAGGAGAATGGGCAAATCAACTGTGGTTCATTCATCCAATGAAATATTCCTCAGCGATAAACATGTAAACTAATGTGACAACAGGGCTGATTCTCACAGCCAAAAGAAGCCAGGAACAACATAAGTGACCACTATTTGATTCTATTTATAAGAAATTCAAGAATTGCAGCAGTTACTTTTTGGGAGTGGGGTATTGACTGGAAGATACCCAAAGCAGTTTTTTGGGATGCTATAAATATTCAAAATCTTGACCTGAGCGCTGATTACTCAGATGTTATGAATATTAAAGATTCATAGATAGTGAAATAAATCAGACAAGAAAGACAAACACCATTTGATTTCATTCATATGTAATATATAGAAAAAACAAGCAGATGAATTAAATAAAATGAAAACAAACTTTTAACTGTTAAGACCAATTTATGGTCACCAAAAGGGAAGAGTGATGGGTAAACCGGGTAAAAGGGGTGAACTGTGTGGTGGAGGGGAGAAATGGATTAGATTGGTGAGCTTAATGCAGTATACAGAGAAGCTGATTTTCAGTGATGCACACGGGAAAATTTTGTTATATATAATGTAACATTTTAATTTAAAAAAAAAGTGAGATTAGTTGCACTGTAGGTGCTCACAGGGTTGGCAGAGGTTACACTTAGTTAAAATGCAGATCTGGAGCCTCCCTGGTGGCTCAAGGGATAAAGATGCAGCACTAAGAAGCTATTTGCAGCCACTGCAGCACAAGTTCAATCCCTGGCCAGGGAGCTACTCACATGGTGCAGGAGACCTCTCCTGTCTCCCCAGCTCCTCCCCTCAGCAGCATACTTCAGTCAATCTTCCTGTTCTGTTCCCCACTCTGTCTCGGGTGAATCCTTTCATTCCCCCACCCGACACCTCTGGCCTACATCCCAGCTCCTGTATGCATAAATAAATAAATCTTTAAACAAAATAAAACAAAATAAAATGCAGATCTTCAGACCTGCTCAGACCTGTCCATCTGCAACTCTGGAAGGAGGGGCCTGGGCTTTACCTGTCTTGTTGGTGTCTGTGCCCATGCAGTAATTGTTTTGCCTGCTTTAAAAAGTTTTTTGGCTTCAAGGAAATGAACTTTACTTTCTTTTCGCTGAATTTTTTTTTTTGGTAAAAATGTAGGTAACATAAAATTCAGTGGGCATGAATTGCACTCCAACATTGTACAAGCATCACCAGTTTCCAAAATTTTTTCAACGCCCCCAAACAGAAACTACATCCACTACACAATAGCCTCTTCCTCCCTCCCCATTCCCCAGCTCCTGGTTAACTCTTATCTACTTTGTCTCTAGGAATTTGTCCTCTCTAGCTATTTTCTGTAAGTGAAATTACACAATATTTGTCTTTTGGTGTCTGGTTGCTTTCATTTAGTATGATGTTTTCAGCAGTTAAAGTGAAAAATATTCCATTGCTCATGGATAATACAGCATGTTGTTTATCTATTCATCTATTGATGATAGTTGGACTCTTTCTACTTGTTGGCTATTGTAAATAATGCTGCATGAATAATGGTGTAAAGTGGCTGTTTGAATCCCTGTTTTCAAGTGTTGCGGTCTACAGCTACAAGTGGAATGGCTGGACATAGCAATTCTATAGTAAGTGTTTCCCACAGATATGATACCATGTTACACCCCCCACAGTGAGGTATGTAGTTCCTTTCATTTGTAGCCATCCTAGTAGGTGTGAGGTGGTCTCCTGTGGTTTTGATTTGATTATTCCTAGTGACATTTTCCAGTACTTATTGATCATTTGTGTATCTCCTTTGGAAAAACATCATTCCAATCATTGCTCACATTTTAATTGGTGTGTCCTTTTGTTATTCTTGTGGGGATTCCTTATATATTGTGGTTATTAAACTCCTCATCAGACATGATTTGGAGATATTTTCTCCCATTCTTAGGGTGATTGTCTTTACTTTCCTGATCTTGTCTTTTGAACAAATTTTTTTTATTTTAATGAAGACCATCTTATGTTTTTCTTTTGTTGTTTGTGATTTTGGTGTCATAGCTAAGAATCCCTTGCCAAGCTTTCCTTGATTTTTGAGCTCTATAAAAATGTGTTCATCCTGAAAGTATCTTCTGGAATTTAACAGCTTTCTTTCAAAATGATGTTTATTTTTTTAAAGATTTATTTATTTATGCATACAAGAGCTGGGGTACAGGCCAGAGGTTTGGGAGGTGAGAGGATTCACCAGAGACAGAGTGGGGAGCAGAACAGGCAGACTGACTGAAACACACTGCTGAGGGGAGCAGCGGGCGAGACAGGAGAGGTCTGCTGTGCCATGTGGGTAGCTCCCTGGCCGGGGATTGAACTCGTGCTGCAGAGGCTGCGGATAGCTTCATAGTGCAGTGCTTAACCCCTTGTGCCACCAGGGAGGCCCCTCAAAATGATGTTTATATATCATCCAGGTTCTTTCATCAGAGTGCATCCATTTTCACAGTTTTCTAATATTCCATCATGTGAATATACCACACATCATTTACCCATTTTCATAATAATGCACATGTGTGTTGTTTCCAGTTATTTTGCTACTACATCAATGCCACCATTAAATTCTAACACAAGTTTTTAATTTTTATTATATATATATTTTTACATTTATTTTTCATATTTGCACAATGTATGCATTTTCATTTTGGTTATCGTTCCCATAAAATCCCCCCCCCCTTTTTTTTTTAAAGATTTATTTATTTATACAAGCACTGGGTACAGTCAGAAGTGCAGGAGGGTGAGAGAATTCACCAGAACCAGAGCAGGTAGCAGAACAGGCAGACTGCCAAGTACACTGCTGAAGGGAGCAGGGGGAGTGGCAGGGGAGGTCTGCGCTCCATGTGGGACTCTCACCGGTGGCAGGGGATCGAGCCCCGGTGCTGCAGAGGCTGCAGGAAGCTTCTCAGCCCAGCCCTCAACACTATGCCATGGGGGAGGCCCCCACCCACCTTTTTTTGATCCTACTCCCTCCTCCCCCGCCCCATAGTGTGTCCCTGGTTTATAGTTGCTTGTTGATTTTGATTTTTACTTTATTATATTCATCTTTTTCCTGGTCCCTTATTTAGGTTTTCTAAATTCCTGCTATAAGTGAGACCATCCGGTATTTTTCTTTTTCTTTCTGGCTTATTTTGCTGAAAATGATCCCTTTCAGCTGCATTCATGTTGCTGCAAATTGCATGAGTTTATCTTTTTTTATTGGATAAAAACCTAGGAGTGGAATTGCTGGATCATATGGAAGCTCCATCTTTAGCAAGTTGAGGAACCTCCACACAGCTTTCCATAGTGGTTGGACCAGTTTGCACTCCCACGAGCAGTGCAGGAGAGTTCCTTTTTCTCCACATCCTTGCCAACATTTGTTGTAGCTAGTGTTTTTAGTATGTGCCATTCTCACATATTGAGATGTGAGGTGTAAGATGGTATCTCACTGTAGTTTTGGTTTGCATTTCCCCCATTACAAGTGATCCAACATGATTATTTTATGCACTCTTGAATCACTGAACTACTTTTTTTTTTTTTTAAAGATTTATTTATTTATTTTATTTACTTATTTATACAAGCACTGGGTACAGTCAGAAGCGCGGGAGGGTGAGAGAATTCACCAGAGCCAGAGCGGGGAGCAGAGCAGGCGGAGGGACCGAAGCACACTGCTGAGGGGAGCAGCGGGCGGCAGGAGAGGTCTGCGCGCCATGTGGGACCCTCCTCTGGTGGCCGGGGAGCAGCCGGGGATCGAACTGGTGCTGCAGAGGCTGTGGGCAGCTTCACAACCCAGCGCTCAACCGCTGCGCCACCAGGGAGGCCCACTGAACTACTTTTAATGAAAAAAGCAACCTCCTATTGAGTTGCTATTAAATTTCAGTTGAATAGCACGTGCTATTAAATACATAGATGTAGATATTTGACTGAAGCATGTTGATTTTTCCCATCTGCCTATTTGAAATAACTTCTATACTGTAGAACCTTGAAATCTATGCCACTGAGTTTGGTATACATCAGTTCACACTGTAGCTTTAACCAATTTCTGTGATTTTTTGCAAAGAGCAATCAGAGAAGACACAAGTAAACATGTCTTACTGATTTCAGGTTGGAAAGCTTTATGCAACAGGGAGATGCCAACACATTGTGGGCACAATTGTGAAAAGGAAATGCTTTCTATAGAGCCCTATTTCAACCAGCTTGCAGGGGTGTCCAAAGGGGTTTGAAATAACCCTAAGAGCTTTCATCAGTGCTGAAAAGGTTCCAAAACAAAGAGACACAGACTGATGGTAACTCCCCCAGCCCTGGACAGTGGCTAGTTTCGGGAAACACTTTGGCAGCTGCACAGGTCTATAACGCTGCCAGGTTTCTCTGGGGCTTGTAAAAGAACACCAGGGGAAACTCAAGCATGAAGCAAGGGTTCCACTCTTCACAGACATATTTGTGGCTCGGTTACTGGAAAAGGCAAGTGACCTTAACAAGGCCACAGTTGTGTAGTGACAAGAATTACAAAATCCAGAAAGGGGTGGGGTGAGACATGCAGGCATAAAAGCATTAGCAGGTGCCTCCACAGCACTGCTCTTCCAGAGAGAGGACAAACCAAAGATGAGGTGAGTCCACAGCTCTGCTGCTCCCTGCTTTCCTCTGGCTAATCTCATCCCTCTTTGCTGTCATCTTTTATAGAAGCCCATAGAAGAGTTGCAAATTAAATAAATATGGCAAATGGCTAAACAACAGTGAATGGAAGTGTTTAGTGAGTTCAATCCTATGCTTTTCTATGTCCATAAAAGATAAGGCT
Source organism: Talpa europaea (assembly GCF_964194135.1). NCBI lineage: Eukaryota > Metazoa > Chordata > Mammalia > Eulipotyphla > Talpidae > Talpa > Talpa europaea. The sequence continues at coordinate 10,292,463 of NC_140084.1, read as the reverse complement.
TTCAGACAGAGGTATCTTTCTCAGGAGATATGACTCACTCTAAGAACATTCTCTTTCTTTGAGGTTTTGAAGTTTTCTAGCAGCATCCAAGACAGGCTTCCTGACATTTGAAAGATATTTACTAGCAGATTATTCATCAAAATAAAATGAATTTTTGTTGAAATGACAAGAATAGCAATGTAACAAGAATAGCAATGTAACAAGCAATCTTTGAATTGTTGACTTTGGTCACGAGATGGTGGCCTGGCAAGTGTCACATCCACAGGGGGTCACACTTTCGGATCTGTTATCTCCTCGGTCATCATCTAGCATTTTCAGAATTGAGGTATCATTTCCTGAAGGCAAATGATCATGCAATAGAAAGAACCATATAATTGTTTTCAATTATGTATTTCAAAAGCTTCTTATGGAAGATTCCCTTCTTATGGGGGAGAATAGCATGATTAATATTACATTCCCATCTTTATTTTATCCACATTTTAAAAAGTATCCTTGTAGCCTGGCACCTTCCTTAGAGGTGCCAGAGAGAGCATTCTCTGCTGAGAGGTCACATGCTATTACCAATGTAATGGTCCCCTGAATGCTGCCAGAAATTGAGGCCCCACACCTATGTGCCTTCCGAACTTGGTGCTTCCTCTCTGAAGCTTCTTTTGAATTCCTGGCTATATAGAACTTGCTGGAGCTTGGGCATAATGGGAAGCTGTAAATATGGATGTGGGTGGGTGGGGGGCAACTTCTTGGTCCTAGTTCTTGCATGTATCTAACTTCTTTCCCTACTGGCAGGGGGAGCATGTGTGCTGTAGTGTGCATGGTGTGATATGTGTATGGTGTGTGTGTGTAATGAAGCAGGGCATCACTTGTGCACTCCTTCCTGTCTCCTCTCTGCAGGGTGCTGGGAGCTGTGGTCGCCCTCTTGCTCTGCGGGCAGCTCTTCGCAGCAAACGTTGGCAATGAGGTCACAGATACGGCAGGTAGGCCTGTGGGCGTGGGCAGGAACAGCACATCTCAGCGCTGTTGTGTCCCATCTTGACCCACCCTGCCCCTCTTTGGGAAGATCCAGTTGTCCCTTCTCATCACTAGTCTCTGGTCTTTCAGTGCCATGAGGGGCACTGGGGAGCCAGCCAGAGACGAGGGGTGATGGTCCTCCCTTCGGCTTCCATTTACGGGTGGAAGGAGATTGACCTACAGAGCGGCTTCCTCTCATTTGACTTTTCATGAGTCTCTGGGAGCAATTTCTCATTTTGCTCTATTTCTTCACAGATGACAGCTGCCCAAAGCCCCCTGAGATTGCAAATGGCTACGTGGAGCACTTGGTTCGCTATGGGTGTAAGCCCTACTACAGACTGCGCACTGAGGGTGACGGTAAGAGCGGGGGGTGGGGGGTGGGGGGGTGAGGGGGGTGGGGGGGGCCGGCTTGCTGACAGCCTGTATGCGCACATGAATGGAGTGGGCGACTGGCCAGGAAGTGCACCTGCTCTTGGAGTTGTAAACAATAATGAGAATTTTGTCACCAGGAGTTGTGGCTTTTGAACAACTAACTTTCCTCAGCTTCAAGTTTTCTCTTTTGTTAAGAGGAGGTGATGCATTCTTCACGCAGCTGACCCATGTCAGAGTGAGAACCCCATCTAGCTGGCTGCAAAAGAGGAGGTGTGGCCAAAGAACAAGGGATGGAGATGAGGCCAGGCAGCCTTTCCTAGTGCTGGCACTAAGGGCTTCACCCTCACGTGCTCACCTAGTCCTCACAACACCCTCTGAACAGATACTATTATTTCCATGAAGCCTGGAGAGACCGAGACTGAGAAGCTTGGCTAAGATCAGAGAGTCTGTGAGAGGGAGAGTCAGGATTTGAGCCGATCCCCACCGTGTATGCCTGCTGTGGTCACTGTTCCATGCTGCTGGACTGCGCTGGTACCCGCAGCTCTAGGCTTCCAGGATAGAGCGCCCCTCCCCTCCAACCTCTTTCCCTTCCTTCTCTCCTTTCCCTTCTGAGTCTTCTTTTTCAGTTCCTTTTCTCCCCATGCTGGTCCAGATTCAGTTTCTTGCCCTTTGTTTCAGGAGTGTACGCCTTAAATAGCGAGAAGCAGTGGGTCAATAAGGCCCTTGGAGAGAAGCTTCCTGAATGTGAAGCAGGTAGGAAGCCTGTGGCACTGGGCAGCAGGGTGGGTGGCGAGGGCGGAGTGAGCATGCACCTCAGTGGACTATCCAGAGAGCCATCCTTCCTGCGTGGCCGTGAGCACATGAGAGCCAAGGAAGGGGCTGGGGAGAACCCAGATGGCTGGGTGGGGAATTGAGCTGTTCGATGATGACCCTGATGATGTTCACTGAAGCTTGTGGTCGTGTGGGCCTGAGGGGCATTAACTCAATCAACTGTAGATGCTGCCCTGAGAGGGCCAGGAGACCCTGTGCCCAGACAGCCTGCCTAGAGTCCAGGGCCAAGGCGAAGCAAGAATCAGGAAGAAGGTGGCAAGGGAGGGCATGACAAAACATACCCGTGGCAGTATGACACAGGAGGCCGGGAAGGTGTGAACATGTGTGCTGTGTCCTGTCATTAGGAAGAGCTGTGACCTTCGCCTTCCCCTCCTGGGACAACAGGACTGCTTCAGTGACGTGGAACTGCCATCCTGTCCTGAACTGTCGTGATGTCTCAGACACCTGAGCCGCTGCTGCTGCTGCTGCTGCGGATCCCTCTATTTAGAGAATGTTTTTTGTTCAGATTGAGATTCTATAACTCTGTGCCTTTACAGTGAATTTCAGTTCTTTGTTGTGTTAAACACATAGAATGTCCATCTGCTAAGGTTTTAAAATCTTGATTTTTTTTTAATGAGTTAGAAAAGCAGGAAATAGATCTTAGTGATGTAAACAATTTAAAAAGGCAATCATTTAAAAGTGCAAATGGTGAAAATGAGAGGAATAGGGGGTAGGGACTCAGGACAGGGTCTCTCTAGCTCTGCATTAGTGAAATGATGAAGAGTGTAGACTCCACCGGTCTATGCTCTCAGCCTCTTTTCCAGATCAGGAGACTGTCATTTCTGAGCCTGACTTTCTGCTTTCTTGGACAGTGTGTGGGAAGCCTAAGTATCCAGCGACTCAGCTGCAACGGATCATAGGTGGATCTCTGGACGCCAAAGGCAGCTTCCCCTGGCAGGCTAAGATGATCTCCCACCATAATCTCACTTCGGGGGCCACACTGATCAGCGAACAATGGCTGCTGACCACAGCTAAAAATCTCTTCCTGGGTCACACGAAGGATGCAAAAGCAGAAGAGATCGCCCCAACTTTAAAACTCTACTTGGGGAAAAATCAGCTCGTGGAGATTGAGAAGGTGGTTTTCCACCCTGACATCTCCAGCGTGGACATTGGGCTCATTAAACTTAGACAGAAGGTGCCCATCACAGAGAAAGTGATGCCCATCTGCCTGCCTTCCAAAGACTACGCAGAAGTGGGGCGTGTGGGCTATGTGTCTGGCTGGGGGCGGAATTCCAACTTCAATTTCACTCAGTATCTGAAGTACGTCATGCTGCCAGTGGCTGACCAAGACAAGTGTGTGGAGCACTATGAGGGCAGCATGGTGCCCGAAAAGAAGACACCGAAGAGCCCTGTGAAGGTGCAGCCCACACTGAATGAGCACACCTTCTGTGCTGGCTTTTCCAGGTATCAGGAAGACACCTGCTATGGCGATGCTGGCAGTGCCTTCGCCGTTCACGATGTGGATCAGGACACCTGGTATGCAGCTGGCATCCTAAGTTTTGACAAGAGCTGTACCGTGGCGGAGTATGGCGTGTACGTGAAGGTGCCCTCCATCTTGGACTGGGTTCAGAAAACCATAGCTGACAACTAGTGCAAGGCTGGCTGGGAGCACTTAAGATTTAGCTCTGGATGGAGGGAAAACTGGATGGGAGTAAAGTGGATGAGGGGATAAAGTAGAATGGAGCTGGTGGGCCCCTGTCCTGCACTGCTGAGTCAATTAATAAAGAGGTTATTTAGCTTCATTTCTGTGCTGTTTTTAGTCTTGCGTCTTTTCTAGTCTCACCTTTACATTACAGCAGCCCCGGGGTGTGGCAGAAAACACCATGCCTACAGAACCCCCCACCCCCTATAGGTGATACAAACTGTTGTGCAGTGGGGACTTGCTCGCTGACTAAGAGCTCACCTCAGAAAGGCCACTGTTATCTTTGTTTATGGATGAGTGTAGAGACTCTGCTGAAGGTCACACAGCTAACTGATAGCAATGCTGACCCTTGAGCCAATGTCTGCCTGAATACAAACCCTGAACCTTTTCCTGAGTCCTTTCGCCTCCTTGAAGTAAAGTGGGAGGAAGGATGCCCTGATAAGGAAGATGGTAGTCAGAGTGGTATGCAAACAAGTGTGTGGCAGACAGTCTTCCAACACACCAGCGCTTCAGAAAGGAAAGCAAGGTGGTGACATAGGCTAGCTCTGACTCAGAGCGTGGCCACACAGGCCTGCCTAGGATCTTTGCTCTCTGCCCACCATCCCCTGGTCTCTTCTATGAGGGCTAAAGCAGGCCATCTCTGCAGCCCCCTGCAGCCCTAACATTCTGGGATGTGGAAAAGAGGTAGAAGTTTCTTCCTTGCATGGGCTGCTTTTCCTACTTGGGAGAAAGCTACCTTTTACCAGGAGTCAAACAAGCTGCCCAAGCTATCTTCTTCTTAAAGATAAGGGTCTTGCTTTTAAGTGTCATTCCGAAGAAAGACTCCAGAACCCTTGTAAACAGGAAGCTCTTCTAACTACTGTCCTGCTAGAAGCCATCAATACACTGACCCTTCACAGACGCACCTACTTGTGCACAAAGATTTCCTGAAGAAAAAACCACCCCAGTTTTCTTGAAGAATTATCTAATGGTATTATGTGGCATTGGTCACCATGTCAGGAAGAACATGAGAAAATCTCTGGCATTTTCTCAATTCACTTACCCTCTCTGCCTTCCTCTCAGCAGCACCTCCTGCTCTCTTCTCCCTTGAGTTTAGGTAGCTTTCCTTGCCATCTCCAGCCTGGCCACCTCCCCTACCCTCCCAGAGCCACCACACACACAAGCCCCAGGCCCTCTAGTGAGAGGCCCTTCCCCTTTGGCACAAGTAGCTCTTACTCTCCTGGAGTTCAGTTGCTGCCTCTTCTGACAAGCCTATTTCCCGTGCAGGAATCTACTGTCTTTGTGCAACATGCAGCATAGGATGGGGCAGACAGTGTATACTCAGCAAACACATGTGGAAGAGAAGGAAGCTAAAATGGGACAGAAACATAAGCCAGGAATTCAGACAAGGATTCCCAGAGGTCCCAAGGAGGACTGAAGATGTGACAATGTTATGCATGAGAGTTCTGAGTGTTTGCTGGTATGAGTTCTTGCCACACATCAAATACTGAATGACTCAGGCATTGACAGAAAATCCAACTAACAGTGACAGGCACCGAAGACGTTTCCTTCTTCTGTGCAAGTCTGGGAGGCAGGTCTACATTTCACTCAGGAGCTCAGTAACATCACTGGGGACCAAGGTTTTTCTGGTTCTTCTCAGCATATTCCTTTTTCACGCCAGTGCTGGTGGCCTCACGGTGCCAGGATGGCTGCTGAAGTTCCATGCATCATGCTTGCCGTACAAGTGGGAGGGGGACAGGAGACTATGAAGGTGGTGGTGGAACGGTTTTGTTTTGACTTATTCCTGGAGTGGCTCTCTCTGTCTATCAGTGAAGGACACAAAAATGTCCAGCCACCTCTCTCCTATGCCACATTAGTCAGGAACATTTCTCCTGGCAGAAAAGGCTGGGAAAGGAAGTACCAAAGGAGATGGACTGGCCCTGAACAGGCAAGGAGGCCGAGGGCTGCCTCGCAGGTCACATGCTGCCTGGCCCGCAGCCCTCTGGCTTTGCATCTACTCTCCCATTCCAGAAAGTCAGAGCCAATAGCCCCATGAGGTTTTGAGAGGAGCAGTAACTTACCTAAGTGGTGGCAGGTTGTGAAAGAGAATGAAAGAGAATTCTTCATGAGAAAATCCCACAAAAATGATCTTTCTTTCTACCTATTCCGCTATCTCCTTCCAGTCCTGAGTCCTTGAAGTCTATTTTTCTGCCGCAGGAAGAGGTGGAACTCTGACTCCTGGGAGAGGTCTGCACCTTCTCAGTAAAGGTTGTGAATTCTTTGTTTAGGTAAAATTGGACGTAAGAAGTTCAAGTTCTTTGGCAATTTACTAACATAAAAACTAGTAAAACGGGGCCTCCCCGGTGGTGCAGCGGTTGAGCGCTGGGTTGCGAAGTTGCCCGCAGCCTCTGCAGCGCTGGTTCTTTCCCCGGCTGCTCCCCGGCCACCGGAGGAGGGTCCTGCATGGCGCGCAGACCTCTCCTGCCGCCCGCTGCTCCCCTCAGCAGTGTACTTCGGTCCTTCTGCCTGCTCTGCTCCCCGCTCTGGCTCTGGTGAATTCTCTCACCCTCCCACGCTTCTGACTGTACCCAGTGCTTGTATAAATAAATAAATGAATAAAAAAAATGAGTGAATAAATAAATCTTTAAAAAAAAAAAAAAACTAGTAAAACGAGCAAACCAGGATACTCTTTTAGAGGTCAAAGTTAGAAACGCTCCAAAATAAAAACTTTCCTACTGTCAATAGTGAATTAATTTACTCCAAGAACTGGGGTCAAAAGGACTGAAGACAAGAGAACGGGCAGAATATAAATGTGAGTGGAGGAACTGGTGAGGGTAATGGGGGGGGGGAGAGAGAGAGAGAGAGAGAGAACAGTGAGGGGAGGGACACGTTTTTACTCTTTCAGGAATTTGCTTCTTTTCTTTCAACTTGCATATCAAATGAAGATCGTTAAATCAGTCTCTGTTAGCCAACATTTAGGAAGAGTCTATTATCTTAAGGAATAAAAACAAGCACAGCATAGAGTTACAGGAAATGATGCTGTAGAAACTGGCCGTGGCTGCTTGGAGGACAGCAGGGAGAGGCCAGGCAGGCATCCCAGGTCTTTTTTGGGGGGGCCGGCGTTTTCTGTGTTGGGACACGGTGAAGGACTCCAGCCCAGCAGCACAGCTAGATTTGGGCACTGTTTCCAGATGTGTCTTTCTCTTCAACTCGGACAGTAGTTAATGTGTTAGATGTCTTGATAGAGAAGGTCATATTTGGGAATATTCTTGGGGTCAATAGGACTTTGCACAATAAGCTTGCCCCGCATTGCCCCTCGGTAAATCACTTCAATCAAATCTATGAAGTCTTGTTTGGTTTTGAAACTTCCCACAAATTTAGTGTGATCTGGAGACCTAGATAGCACAGAAGAGAAATAATTTCTCTCAGAATTTTTAACAATTACTTGATGAAGAGCTTCTGGAGAAGTAAATGAGTAGTAGGTCGGTTACTTTCTTCCTATTGGGGAGATTCAGACATAACGCCTGATACTGATTTCTCCGTTTGTGATTACAGGGCCATTTCATGTACCACTGAAACCAGCGCTATGGCTGCTGGGAAAGCAGATAAGCCCCACCTGTGAAAAGCTTCTGCATCACAGTCTATTTTAGGAGGCCAATGCCTTATCCAGTAGGCCACTGGGGCATACGTCACTGTCTATTTTAATAACATCTCAAGTCATGACCAAATAGAATCCCCTGGGTATTGATGTGGACATAGTTTCTTTACTTGTTTTTGGCTAGGTGCTGCACTCAGCCCATTAACTAGTTGTACTCTCTGAGTTCTAGTCATTCGTAATTTTGAGTGGTATTAAAATTTAATTTTTATATTTCAAACATTAAATATACTTATTGGCGTGCAGACCTCTCCTGCCGCCCACTGCTCCCCTCAGCAGTGTACTTCGGTCCTTCTGCCTGCTCTGCTCCCTGCTCTGGCTCTGGTGAATTCTCTCGCCCTCCCGTGCTTCTTCTTCTTTTTTTTTTTTTTTAAAGATTTATTTAATTTATTTATTTATACAAGCACTGGGTACAGTCAGAAGCGCGGGAGGGTGAGAGAATTCACCAGAGCCAGAGCGGGGAGCAGAGCAGGCAGAAGGACCGAAGCACACTGCTGAGGGGAGCAGCGGGAGGCAGGAGAGGTCTGCACGCCATGTGGGATCCTCCTCCGGTGGCCGGGAAGCAGCTGGGGATCGAACCGGCACTGCAGAGGCTGCGGGCAGCTTCGCAACCCAGCGCTCAACCACTGCGCCACCGGGGAGGCCCCCCTCCCGTGCTTCTGACTGTACCCAGTGCATGTATAAACAAAACAAACAAACAAATAAATAAAAAAAAAAAGCATGCCTCTATTAAAAAAAAATATATATATACTTATTGTAGACTTTTTTTTTTTTTTTTTCCACGTCAGAAGGGTAATGTGCCGACGTCGTAACAAGGTTTAAGGGAGGCACATCTCACACAGCCGCGTGAGCACCCAATCATCATGCTTATGAACCGGAAAAGGATCAATTGTAGACTTTTTTTAAGAAGAAAAACTTGTTAGGCCAGAGGTCACATATTGGTGTATATCCTTCCAATCTTCTGTCCACGTTTATTCCTCTTTGCACAATAATGTAAATCATAATGCAAGTTTCTTCGGAATGTGCTTTTTCAAACTGACTATAACATGTTTCTTTCCTGCATTAAAACCTGCATCTACGCGGGCCTCCCTGGTGGTGCAAGGGGTTAAGACACAACCTGTGAAGCAATCTGCAGTCACTGCAGCACGAGCTCGATCCCCTGGCCGGCCAGGGAGCAACCCACATGGTGCAGCAGACCTCTCCTGACTCGCCCGCTGCTCCCCTCAGCAGTGTATTTCAGGCAATCTGCCTGTTCTGTTCCCCACTCTGTCTCTGATGGATCCTCTCACTCCTACAACTCTGGCCTGTACACCAATTCTTGTATGTATAAATAAATAAATCTTAAAAAAAAACCCTGCATCTACAATATCACATTAGGTTGATATCTAGTATCGCTCTGTAGTATTTTGCTTTCTAAACAATGGTGGCATGAACCTGCATGCAGTCAATATTGCCAGCTTTCATAATTATTTTCCTTCAGACAAAATCTTCAAAAATACTGGGTTAAAAATTTCACACACTTTTAAGGTGCTATGTAGTGTCACACTGTCCTCTGAAAAGGCTATACCAAATTAATACTTTCATTGACTGCATTCTAGCAGGATAGCTTTAAAACACATAACACTGAGTACAGTTTCAAATAGATAATGACAAAGTCTGCACACAGAGCTAGACAGTGGACACCCAAGACAGTGAGAACTGATAAGAATTATGGATATGTTCAAAGTAAATACTGAGTACTGGGATGCTGACTGGACGGAAAGAGGAAAGATTTCACATTACCTATTCTTGACAGACTTTGTTGAAGAACAACTTCAAAATTCTCTGAGATGCAAAAGAGAGGCATGTCTTATTTTGCTGGATGGAAAACCCCCTTTTTTTAAAATAAATGCAAACAACCAGTCCCAGAAGTTAAGAACGACATATTTTGTTCTAAGTAATATTCCCAGGAAACTTTTATAAAAGCTGTTCTTATTTTCTGTGCTGAAGGATGGTTAGTGTTTCACAAACTACTCTATTCTTTCACTCTGAAGTAGGAAGTTAAAATGCGCCCATTTTACCATACAAAAATACTCATTTAGTACCAAAGTTAGAGAATGTGTCAGCTAGGAAACACCACCACTATGAGATCCACAATCACATGCCAAAAAAAGATGAGGTGCTAAAGCTGCTTAGGTAAAAGTCACTTTGAAGATGGCAATAGCTTCATCTCAATGGAACTTACCCATAATCCACTTTCATATGCTGCCCGTTGAAGAAAAATACAGTTGATGGAATATAACTGATATCAAAATAGTGTGTATAAACTGGAGTTTTGTCCACATCCACCAGGTAAATAGCAGCCATTTTACTCAAATCAGAAGAAGTCTTAGAAAGCTGCAAATGAAGAAAGAGATGTAGATTATAATATTAAAGGCAGCTAATGTTTCTTTTGTGAAGTTTTTTTTATTATAATACAGTAGTATTTTGTTTGAAAAAAACTGGGGAAAGAATTTAGTCTGTTTTGAGTTCCAGGTAAGACACAGTGTTACCTTATCATTCAAAATCTGAGTCACTGCTGATAAAGTTAAGAGAGGGTGCTGGGTAAAATGTGCAAAGTACATTTCTTCCTTTGTTTTTTAACTTTGTATGAATTTACAAAATCCACATTCACTTAAACAATCAAACAAACAAACAAAACATCCCAAAACACCTCAGATACTGAAATTCCTCAAAATCTTTCCTTCTAATCGCTCCAGAAATGATTGTAATAGCAAACACTTGTTTGGCACTTATGTGCTAACCGTTCTAAGTGCTTTTCAATTCTTTTTTTTTTTTTTTTTTTTTAAAGATCTATTCATTCATTCATACAAGAACCCGGACACAGGCCAGATGTGTGGAAGGATGAGAGGATTCACCAGAGACAGAGTGGGGAACAGAACAGGCAGACTGACCGAAATACACTGCTGAGGGGAGCAGTGGGTGAGACAGGAGAGGTCTGCTTCGCCATGTGGGATTCTCCCTGGCTGGGATCGAACTGGCGCTGCAGAGGCTGCGGACAGCCTCAGTGCTGAGCTCAAATGCCTGCGCCACCAGGGGAGGCCCCTGCTTTTCAGTTCTTAACTCACTTGATCTTTACTACATTCCTATGAGGTATGCGCTATTCTAGTTCCCATTTCATAGATGAAGAAACTGAGGCCCAGGGACATACTTAGTCCCTGGTCACACAGCTAGCTAGCAGTAAGGTCATTTGGCTTCAGAGCCTGTGCTCTTGACCTCTATGATAATCCCTCTTCTAAAGCTGAGGGCATAAGCCCCTGGTCCTTTGCTCCAAGGTTAACACATCACACACTCATTTTTAAGCCATTATAATGATGACTTTTACACTAGATACACATAGTGGGTATAGTGGGTGTCAGCAATAGAAGTGGTAGAAGAGCCCTGGATGTTGGGGTAAGTCTCTCTCTACAATAAAGAGAGGCAAGAATAAATCTGCTCTGTCCCCTATTCACCTGTTTGTGAAGATGTGACATTGGCGATTATCATCAGGCACACACTGGAGGCAGCACACTAGAAAAGTGTATTTTGGCAGAGAAAACAAAGTTCAATCCCAGTCCTGCAATTTAGTGGTTCTGTGCCCAGGGGAAGTCACCAGACCTTCCCGGTACTCATCTCCCTATCTGGGATAGTAACGGTCATTATTCCACCAAGTAAGATTATGTTCATAGACGCCTGTTAGTAATGTTTCTGCTGTGCCAGGGCCTTGTTGATGAAACGGAGTTTCAACAGCTGCTAATGTGGAAGGGCAAACAGGACAGAAAGAGCACAAAGTTTGGGGGTTCAGCTGGGGCAGGCACATGATCAGCCTGAAAGTGTGCTAATACAGGCACAGATATACCCCTGGGCCCTGCCTGTTCCCTTTCAGGTTCGAGGTTGAGGTGAGAATGTACAGGTTTTTTTTTTTAAAAAAGCTTCTTGTTTAATAAATTCACTTACAATGTCATCTAGTTGCATACAGACGGGATCCTCATCTCTCCCAAACCTGAGGACCAACACTTTCTCTGCAGTACTTTTTATCGCCTGGTCGACTTCTTTTTTGCTAGTCAGCTTGGGTAACAGGAAGCTCATTTTGCAATAGTCCAGATGTTACTACTGTCAGTCCTGAAATAAAGTCCCAGTGTTTAAAGACAGGTAACGAGCACAAGCCCAATTAAAAAAAAAACAAACAAACTATAAAAACATTTTGGAGCAGGTAATATAGTTACATGGTTTGAAAAGAAAGCTACAGAAAGGTATACTATGTACAGTCACTCTCCCTCAGGCCCGGTTCCCACTGTCCCATTTCTCTCTATATACCTGGTGATTATTATTCTTAGTTTCTTATGCATCTTTCAGAGTTTTCTTATGCAGCCACAAGAAAATACAAATATGCATTCCTTTGTTTTGTCCTTTTAAAAAGTTAATTAATTATATAAATATATATATATTTTACATCATTCTTCATTTGGGAACATGTATGCTTCCTCCTCTCAGGTGTAGTACCTTTAAAATTCCCACCACCAATTCACCCGTGCACCATCACCATAGTACGCTGTGCTCTCCCCGCCCCCCCCCCCCCCGTTTTGATCCCTCTCTCTCCCCCTCCCCTGCAGAATGTCTCTGATTTATAGTTGCCTGTTAATTTTGTTTTTTATTTATTATAATTATTTTTTCTTGATCCCTTATTTGTGCATAGTTACACCATGTACAAAAAATGACTCAAACTGAATAAAAGACCTGAACATGAGACCTGAAACCATAAAATATATAGAAGAAAATATAGATAAAACACTACATGACATATATCTCAGAAACATCTTTAAAGACTCATACCCCAAAGCAAAGAAAGTGAAGGAAAAGATAAACCGGTGGGATTACATCAAACTGAAAAGCTTCTGTACAGCAAAAGAGACATTAACTAAAACAAAGAGAAACCCTACTGATTAGGAAAAACCCTTTGCACCCCATACAACCAATAAAAGACTGATCACAAAGATCTACAAAGAGCTGACACAACAGAAACAAAGTAAATAATCCAGTCAAAAAATGGGCAGAAGAGCTAAAAAGACACTTCCCCAAAGACAAAATGCAAATGGCCAACAGGTATATGAAAAAATGTTCAATATCCCTTATAATCAGGGAAACGCAAATCAAAACCACAATGAGATACCACCTTACACCAGTACGAATGGCACATATTAAAAAAACTAGTAACAACAAATGTTTTGTCCCCCCCTTTTTAAAAAAAAGATTCATTTATTTATACAAGAACTGGAGTACAGGCCAGAAGCGTGGGAGGGTGAGAGAATTCACCAGAGACAGAGTGGAGAGCAGAACAGGCAAATGGACCGAAAACAGTGCTGAGAGGAGCAGCTGGTGAGACAGGAGAGGTCTGCCGCGCCATGTGGGTATCTCTCTGGCCAGCTGGGAATCAAACCCATGCTGCAGAGGCTAGGGACAGCTTCACAGTGCTGCGCTCAACCCTCTGTGCCACCAGGGAGGCCCTGTTTTTCCCTATTTTTAACCTAAAAGATAGCCTACGGTATCAGTCAGTATTTTAGCAGAAAAGAGTTGACAGCCATCCTCACATTTGGCAATTTGAAGAGTCTTCCATTGAGGCAGGCAAACAACAGGGGCTCGTCTGGGGTCTCAAGGAGCCTTGGGAGGGAGTGGCTACAGAACTGCGTGGCGGAGAGAGCTAAGTGCAGAGGGCTGCTGTAGAAGAGGTCAGCCTGAGTCAAGAGAGACAACCCTCTCCCCACTTTTTGGCTGACTCCATCTATATCTAGAGGGCAAGGAGCTGCAGAGTCAGGTGGGCCTCCTGGCCCAGTATAGTCTAGAGAGGGTGAAAGAGTGGATCTGCAGGGACAAATGACAGAGGTCCAATGCACATACTTCCCTACTCTTCAGCACTTTGTACTTTACCTGACAAATGAAGCTCTTTCCATATCTCTATATAGAAAACTTCCACAGTCTTTCTCATTGCAGCAGACCATTGCATGCAGTACCATACTTTTAAAACAGTTCTTTACTGATAGACATTTGTATTACCCTAAGTCCTGGCTTAAAAATTGGTATATATCTTTTTTTTTTAAAGATTTATTTATGCATACAAGAACTGGTGTACAAGCCAGAGGTGTGGGAGGTGAGAGGATTCACCAGAGACAGAGTGGGGAGCAGAACAGGCAGATCTACTGAAATACACTGCTGACAGGAGCAGCAGGCGAGTCAGGGAGGTCTGCTGCGCCATGTGGGTAGCTCCCTGGCCGGGAGTGAACTTGTGCTGCAGTGGCTGCGGATAGCTTCATTGTGCTGTCTTAACCCCTTGCGCCACCAGGCAGGCCCAAGATTGGTATGTATCTTAAGGTACACCTAATCATAGCGCAAACAGGTCAGAGAAAAATGTGTATGAAAACGAGTGAGTAAACAAATTATAAAATACTGTGATGGAAGGGGCCAAATTCAAACCCCTTGCTTTTCAGACCAGTTGGGTTATAGTTAACACCTCTAGCTGCAAGAACAAGGACTTACAAACAAGGTGACCAAATCTCTAGTCAAAAGTTCCTTCTATTACCGTCAGTGCCTGTTTTTATGACTGGATGAAATTTCATTTTTGAGAAACTCAGTGATCAAGGAGCAATACTTTTGTGTCTATTGAGATACTTAATATTTTAGAATTCAGTTCCAAAGTTGGCTGACATTATGAAAAGGAAGGACTTCTCCTTTTTTTTTTTTGAGACAAGTCAAATTTTAAGATATAGATTAATAACAATTCACATAGGAGATGAACTGCTCCAGCAGTATACTTCATACTTTAAACAGGGAAGCTCGCTGTCACAAGGGATTCATCAAGCAGGAGTGGTGCAACAAATTACTGAGGAAAGGCAAAGTCAAAAAGAGGATTTCTGTTCCATCACTAGAATTCAAACAAATGACAACTTCTGCATGTTACCGACAAAGAGGAGGAAGTCAGGAGGAGAAAGTTTTCATCAGGGAGAAGAGGGTATTGGATAAATGTTGGAAGGAGGAAAGGAAGATTGAGAGCCGACCTAAGAAAGTGTCCATAAATGGCACAGGACACCCACAGAGAATTCACAAGTGGGACAATGGGAAAGGAATATATTTGGGGAATTAAGCTTTACTAGTAAGCAAAGAAAAGTAAATTAAGAGATATACTTACAAATTATTAATTTGGCAAAGATTAGACACTAGTGACAGCAATGCCGAGAAGAGGCAGGCATTCACGGTCGCTGCTGGAATGTGGAGCAAACCTTTTCTACAAAGAAAGTTGAAATACTCTTGGGCAACAGTTCCCTTTCACTAATTCTTAGTGAGTAATTAGACAAGTGCACAAAGATTCATGTCCAAAGGATATTGGTGAAAAAAACCTAAATAGCTATCAACAAGGGATTGGAGAAAGAAACGACAGCTCAGTCCCTCAGTGGGTTATTTCACAGCCACTAAATACTGTGCTGGAGAGGAACATCTGTCACTGAAACGTTTTTCTGACAGAGAAAAAAGTTAAAAAGTGTGACCCCCACTTCTGTCAAAAACCAAAACCAAAGCATGTCTCCATGCACACTTTACATGGAAAATTAACTGGAAATAATTATCCCAAAACACCACCAAGTGGTTACTTCAGCCTGTGAACAGACGAGTGACTTATTTACAGGGGCGCGCGCGTTCTTGCTTGTCCAGAACCCCCAATACACACATATTTTGAATAATGTCCATAGCTGAGCTACTCCTGGCCCCAAGTGCTAGGGAAGACGGTACTTACCTTATTCGTACAGGTCTCCTCTCTTCCACTTCAGGGGTGCCCGCAACTGCGAAGTCTCCTCAGGAAAGCAGGGACGCCAGTAGCTCCTTTTTCCCGCTGAAAACCCGCAGCCACCGGCAGTTGCCTAGCAACGCCCGCTGACCCTTTCGGGGGCCGGAAACGGAAATAGGAAACGCTTAGGCGCGGCGGTACCCGCTCGGCAACCCAATAAACTAAAGTTATTCTAGTCACCGCCCGCTATAGCCGGCCTGGACCGAAAGCCCTACAGTCACTTCCGCCCTTACTAAACATGGCCGCCCTCTTCCCCTCCGCCTTCTCGGAGTAGAGGCGGGGTCTCGTCTGAGCGTGTTTGGCCGCAAGGAAACTCGGAAGTGGCTGTGATCGGAGACCCAGAGCGGTCACTCTAGACTTGGGGACCGGCTCCCGTTCCGTTCCACACTGGGAAACAGGAACCGGGGTCTTCCGGCTGCTCTCGATGGTGTCTGCGGGAGGATAGAGTGGGCCGCGCAAGGCATTATGGGACAACGATGGCCGCTTTCAAGGTGTGGATTTTGGCTCGCTAATGCGATCTGAACGAGGACTGAAGGCACCGGCGCCCCAGAATCCGGGACAGACGGTCCCGAGAGTCGGCCTCGGCGAGGTGAATGTCCCTTCTTCCTTCCTGACCTGCGTATCGGCAGCCGCGGCGGCTCCAGGATGCCCATAGCGGCCCCTCGCTCAGGGTCGGGCCTGCGTTTGGGAAGTCTCCTCCCTGTCTCCCCGCTTGCCTGACTCACCTTAGGGGTGCAGCGCCAGGCTTGCCTGCCCCAGCGCTTCGCTTTGCTCCGGTCCGATCTTGCTGCCTGTTGTGGCCTCGCAGAGGTCGAGGGATGCTGCTTGGGGGTCGGCTTCTGTCAATTCTCCGGCCTCCACATTACCCCATTCCCAGACGACGCTGAGTCCGCATAGGGCTGCCTCTTCTCTCACTGCGGGAGCTCGACCAGGCAGTCTCCGTTGCTAGAGGGTGCCAAGAGCGCTGGATTGCTTGTTTTGTTCTCTGCTCTGCCTAGAACAGCGACTGGTTCCCACAGGCATTCACTGAATAATTGTCGAATGAGTACATGTAGTTTCTTTTTTCATTGTTTTTCTTCGTGCCCCTTGTGGCTTTTGTTGTTGTTGTTGTTGCCACTAATCCTTCTCTAGAATCCAGCCCTGAAGTCCTTGTTTCCAGCAGTAGTTGAATCCTATCTGACTCCTTATTCTCTGACGCTTTCCTTTTGCTGCCTCTAGAAATGTCTGATTTCCTGTTCTCCTTTACTCATTATTATTTTCATTAAATTCATTCATCCACGTATTTTTCAAACGTGTATTTTGTGAGGCACTGGGTCTGGCAGTCAATAAGGTTCTCTCTCCTGCATAGACTGACGTGCCCGGGGGTATATTTCCAGCAGTTCTGGCTACTCTTGAGCAGAGCCTGTGTTATCTCTGCCTTCTTTTTGTATTGCCTCACATTGGGGGGATGTCACCTATATGTAGCTTTCCCTTTTCTCTTCTGGCTGGTGGCATTTTTCAAAATGTGACTCTTGTTTCTGTGCCTGTATTATGTGTCTAGTGTATTTGGCAATACTCCTGTAGAGCTGTGCTTGTTGATTAGAGCTGGGCAAAACATTCTGCAGTCTGGTGGTACTTTTCTCCTTCAGAGTTTATTTGCTCCATTGATTTTTTGGAGTGGGAGGAATTATTTAAGCACTAAGAACTACTGTATGTTTATAAGTGGATGGTGTGTAGTGGGAGGTAAAGGGGGCTTTGTTAGAAGTTGAGTGACAGAAGATCTTATAGCCAACTGAATACATTTTGGAAACCCACTTCCTAACTTAGTGTTTCGTATTAATATTTTTGAAGAACATGTACTGTCACTAAAGATACATCGGCTGCTGTGAGGTAAGTTTTTTCCTACAGTACACAGCTGGCTCATGGAAAAAAAGCTGAAGTATGTGTTGATAGATCATACCACAGCCTTAGACCCCAGCAGCTCTATTTGACTGTCTCTGTGGTTTAAAGGGAGGGAGAGGTATAAGTCATGTACTGTTAGTATCTGGGCCCATGGCAAATAATGTAACCCATTTTTTTGTAATTCCTTATGGTTACAGAATTTTCATGTACATTCTCTTGTTTAATTCTCACAAGAACTTCATGGATTAGATAAAGCAAAAGTTATTCCCATTTTACAGATATAAACATGATATCTGCTAATAAAATTAGGTTATGTGCTTACAGTCATTTCGGAAGAAAGTGTCAGGACCCTGGAATCCAATTCAGGTTTCTGACTTCTAATCTAATGGTATTTCCCCTGATACTACTCCCTTTATAGAGGCCATCATGGTCTAGTTAAAGTATCTCATAGTGAGAGCTCTTCTTGCTTGGATGATAGTTTAGATCCTAGTGTTTGAGATGTGTGTGTGTATATATATATATGTTTCTGATATGTATTGGGGTAATAGGAGGAGAATTTTTGAGATTTCCAATGGCTATAATGCTGATATCCTTGATGGAAATGTCTTGGTAAGAGGTAGCTAAAGCGATCCTAATCCTGAGGAGGAAGTTAACCTCCTGACTATACCTATAACTACAGTTTCTGGGATACAGCAGAACTGAGCCTTCTCTCTAGTCCAATACCAAATGGTTTGTCTTCTTTCCGTAGAAACCCTAGAGCCTGTTATGGAGGACACCAGTGAGGATGCCTCAATCCATCGATTGGAAGGCACTGATCTGGAGTCTCAGGTTGGCGGTCTCATTTGCAAAACCAAAAGCGCAGCTAGTGAACAACATGTCTTCAAAGCCCCTGCACCCCGCCCTTCACTGCTGGGACTGGACTTGTTAGCTTCCCTGAAACGGAGGGAGCGAGAGGAGAAAGATGATGGGGAAGACAAGAAGAAATCCAGAATATCATCCTATAAGGACTGGGAAGAGAGCAAGGATGACCAGAGGGACGCTGAGGAAGAGGGCGGTGACCACGCTGGTCGAAGTAACCGGAAAGACAGGTAAAGGCCTTAGGACGGGTTGATCCAAAGGGGATAAACATGGAGGCCAGAAAATAATGTCCCATGTTAATCACTTAGATTTTGGTTGGATATTTAGGCCTTATGATTTTATTATGATTCCGTACTATTGAGGGTAGGGAGGGATTGGGATTTTCTTCAGATCTGTGGGGAACATTCAAAGGTAAACATTGAAGAGTAGATGATGGAGGTGATAGATGATAGAGAAATGCTTTGGGTTGTTGTCATATGTAAACCCACAAAACCAGGGGGATAATGCGGAAAAAGGCAGGCAACTTGTTTGGTGTGGTCAAAGGATTTGAGGCAAAGTTTTTCTCTGATGGAGGACAGACCCTTTACCAGTTGTCTTCTCTGTTTCAGACATTATCGGTCTGCTCGGGTAGAGACTCCATCCCATCCTGGTGGTGTGAGTGAAGAGTTTTGGGAACGCAGTCGGCAGAGAGAGCGGGAGCGGCGGGAACATGGTGTCTATGCCTCGTCCAAAGAAGAAAAGGATCGGAAGAAGGAGAGATCACGGGATCGAGACTGTGACCGCAAGAGAGACAGAGGTAAACTGCCCAGGATGGTTTCTGTGGCCTGTTAAACATTTGCATGAACACATCAGACTCTTGAGTTTTCCATTAATTAGGGAGCCCAGGTTGTATAAAGTCATCCTGGTTGGTTGTGACCTTTTTGGGATTGGGAATAGCAGGCAGTTTAAGGAAAGAGCTGTTACTTGCAACATTGCTTCTTTGCTTGAGTTTGTGGTCCTCATTTTATTTTGAAGAGTAGTGATAAAGGTGATGAGGGGTAAAGTGTATGAGAAACTGTAGATGACAGAATGTTGCTGACAGGAAGGATGATGTGATAGAACAAAACTAAACATAAAATCCAACTCTGACTTTTCTCAGTACTGTTAAAGTTTTATAGTTTATAGACTTGTAATTAGCTATTAAGTATAGGCTTGTAACTATTCTTTTTTGAATTCTTGCAGGAAAATAACTTACTATGAGTTTGAAACTTTCTAGCCAGTAACTATTTTTCCCCCTGAAAGAATGGGGATATGTGAGTTTCAGGAGCCCATGGACCGCATTAGAGCAGTGCAGGTAGCACCTGTGAGTTGGAAGGCCTGTCCTTCTGTAGGGTGAAGATGGGTGGAAGTTAGGATGGGGCACATGTTTGCTAAGCTCTGCGTGTGACTCTTGACAGATGAACGGGATAGAAGTAGGCACAGCAGCAGATCCGAGCGAGATGGAGGGTCTGAGCGAAGCAGCAGAAGAAGCGAGCCTGAGAGCCCACGGCACCGACCTAAAGGTAGGCTGAGCGCTGTTGGTGCAGGTTTTTGAAGGGTCAAATGTATAAAAGCAGGGTCAGTGATTCCCAACTTCAGTGGGATCGCTGTGGGCAGAGTTAGAATTTCTGGAATACTTGGTTCTGAGTCGGGTGGGAAGGCCCTGGTCCTCTCTGTTGAGATAGATTTGCTCCTTTGAGGTCAGCGAACTGAATGACTTGTATTTCAAACAACAGGAAAGAATTGGGGTTGGGGAAGGGATGGGGTAGAAGAAGGATTTATTACAAAGAAATACATGTAGTCAAGAGGGGCATGTTTGCAGAGATAAATTGGATTTCCTTAAAATGTTATGAATGTGGATGAAAACTGGATTGCTTTAAAAACTGTTAGAGCCATCTTGTCCATTATAAATAGGTCAAAATCTATAAGAAAGAGGGCCTCACCGGTGGCGCAGCGGTTGAGCGCTGGGTTGCGAAGCTGCCTGCAGCCTCTGCAGCACCGGCTCGATCCCCGGCTGCTCCCCGGCCACCGGAGGAGGGTCCCACATGGCGCGCAGACCTCTCCTGCTGCCCGCTGCTCCCCTCAGCAGTGTACTTCGGTCCTTCTGCCTGCTCTGCTCCCCGCTCTGGCTCTGGTGAATTCTCTCACCCTCTCGCGCTTCTGACTGTGCCCAGTGCTTGTATAAATAAATCAATAAAATAAATCTTTAAAAAAAAAATCTATAAGAAAGAAATGTGGGGAGGTGACTTTCGGCTAATAGTTCTAGCGTTGTGTCCTAGTTAAATGATTTGTTCCCTGTGGATGTGTCTGTTGTGGCCCCAGATGCAGCCACCCCTTCGAGGTCTACCTGGGAGGAAGAGGACAGTGGCTGTGGCTCCTCACGGCGCTCGCAGTGGGAATCACCCTCCCCGACACCTTCCTATCGGGATTCGGAGCGGAGCCATCGGCAGTCCAGTCGCGATCGAGACAGGTGGTGTTCCTGGTAGAGTAGCCCAGTTTCTCTGGGTGGGAGGGGGTGGCGTGATGAGAGCAGAGGGGTTGGGTGGGGAGCGCACATTTTTGCCCTGGCCATGTGTCTCAGCTTGGTGCTGGGTGGTGAGGCAGATTTTGCTGTCACCCAGGTCTGTGAGGAGTAAGTACTCGGATGACACTCCTCTGCCAACCCCATCCTACAAATACAACGAGTGGGCTGATGACAGAAGACACTTGGGGTCCACCCCTCGTCTCTCCAGGGGCCGAGGTAAGGCAGGGTGGGCCCAGGGGCAGAAAGGCAGTTGCTCCTCTGTTGAGGCTGAGCAAAGCTGCCCTTCTGGAGCTGCATGGCTTTGCAGGTCTGAGCATGGCTGCTGCCCAGTGTGGTGGTGTGCATGGGGATAAGCTGGGTTCTTGCAGACTGACCTGCTTGTTCTCATTCAGGAAGACGTGAGGATGGAGAGGAAGGAATTTCCTTTGACACAGAAGAGGAGCGGCAACAATGGGAGGATGACCAAAGGGTAAAAACTTTACATCTTTGAGGGACTGAATGAGGGCTAGTGACTGGGTGGAAGGTGGTGTCAGCAGAAGGGCCACAAGTGACATTCTGGTGGGACTGGAAAGTTTACATTGGACAGTCTTAGGAGGCTGAGCCCTGTTCAGTCCCACAAGCCCTGGTATCCCAGAGGCAAAGGCTGGGCTGTGAAACGTCTCACACCATGTAGGTCAGGCTTTTCTAGTGCTAGTTTTGTGTTGGCGCCACCATGTGGTAAATCTACGAAGTGCTGTCACGGTGGACTGCCACATTAAGTCTTCTAAAGTCAGCCAGTGTCGCCTGCTAGCTCATACTGAGCAGGTGACCTTCTGCGCGTCTCACAGGGTTGCCTGCACTGCTCCAGTGACTTACCAAGCACCTCCTCTCCTTCTGGCCATGTCTGGGGCATAGTCTTGATCTGTTCTTGTTCTCTTTCCTTCGTCTCATGTGCCGCAGCAAGCAGACCGGGATTGGTACATGATGGATGAGGGATATGATGAATTCCACAACCCCCTGGCCTACTCCTCTGAGGACTACGTGAGGCGGCGGGAGCAGCATCTGCACAAACAGAAGCAGAAGCGCATTTCGGCCCAGCGGAGACAGATCAATGAGGTGAGACCGCCTGCATTAGTTGGAGCTTATTTAGAGCTGGAGGTGGGGGTGCGTGGGGAGGCAGCTGGTCAGGTCCACATGATGACACAGGTGATCTCCCCATTGCTGAAGGAGATATGTGTGTGTTTTTCCCAAGTTACCTTTTCAGTAACTTGGGGGAAACCCCAAGTAATAACTTCTCTCTTGATTCTTTCCTTGAAGAATGCTGTTGATGAGAACTGATGGGTGGGACCTGGCTCTGTGGGCTCTGTCTCTGAGTGGTACTGGGGACAGTCACATTTGAGTGTCCAGTAGAGGTCTGATTTAAAGTGCTGCAGGTTGGAGAAAGAACTGCAGGTGATTGGGGATCAGTGACTTTCCTGTCTCAGAGCTGCAGGGCAGAGGCCTGTGACATCTCTGCATCCTCCCATGGACCCTTCTGTCAGGAGTTTAGGTGTGGACTTGCCTGGTGACCCTTCAGGTGACTTCTGGTTGCCGTCTTGAGTGTGGCCTCCTGTGGTGTCCTTTCAGGATAACGAGCGCTGGGAGACCAACCGCATGCTCACCAGTGGGGTGGTGCATCGGCTAGAGGTGGATGAGGACTTTGAAGAGGACAGCGCGGCCAAGGTGCACCTGATGGTGCATAATCTGGTTCCTCCGTTTCTGGATGGACGCATCGTCTTCACCAAACAGGTGAGCTGCTTCTGTGGCCAGAGAGAAGTGAGCTCCAGGAAAACCTGAAGTGATGGAAGTGAGAGAGAAAGGAAAAGAGGTGGGGGAGAAGCACCCACCATGGTGGGGCAGCAACCCCATGTATTAGGGCTCTTAGGAAGTAGCCGTCCTGTTGAGTTTAGTGATCACTGGGACATGTCTCTTTCTCTTCATCCTCCTGCAGCCAGAGCCAGTGATTCCAGTTAAGGATGCCACTTCTGACCTGGCCATTATTGCTCGGAAAGGCAGTCAGACCGTTCGGAAGCACAGGGAGCAAAAGGAACGGAAGAAGGTTGGTTTCTTGTCTCCTGGAGCTGGGGCGTCTCTTCCTGTTTTTCTTGTTCTTCACTTTAGAAATCACATTACACCTCCCAGGCAGGGCTCCTGTTGGGAGTTAGAGGACAGTCTCAGTACAAACATCAGCCCTTGGAGGAGGGCATCACGCTCTTCCACCAGAACCGTTGTCGACACAACCACAGGGCCCGATGGTTTAGTGCTTGAGGCTGGAAGGTTGGGATGCAAGGCTCGGGCTACCGCTGCCGTCGGGGATTTACTGCCTGCCAGAGGAAACCCGTTGTCAGGGGGATTGATTTTCCATTGACCACAGTCATGTCCCACGATGGAGCAGACTTAACTTTTTGTGTCTTTTTTAGGCTCAGCACAAACATTGGGAACTGGCTGGAACCAAATTGGGTGATATAATGGGCGTCAAAAAAGAGGAGGAGCCAGACAAGGCTCTGACGGAAGATGGCAAAGTGGACTACAGGTAGGCAGTGTAGGCCAGCAGTGGGCTGCTTTCTGGCATCCTGCTGCCTTCCTCCTGGTGTTTCTCATCTCCCATCTTCCACTTTCCCTACATGCCGTCCTTACTGTCATCCCTGCTGCTGCGTTAGGAGCTCCCTCTGTGTCAGGCTGCATGAAATGCCTCATGGATATGGTTGAATCCTCAACAGTCCTGTGGCATGCATAGGTGCCATTACCATTTTCACTTTTTATGTGAGGAGAATTTCAGGGAGGTTAAATAACTTGTATTTTTTTTTTAAAGATTTGTTTATTTATTTATACAAGCAATGGATACAGTCAGAAGCGTGGGAGGGTGAGAAAATTCACCAGAGCCAGAGTGGAGAACAGAATAGAGTGACGAAGTACACTGCTGAGGGGAGCAGCGGGCGGCAGGAGAGGTCTGCGTGCCATGTGGGACCCTCGCCGGTGGCTGGGGATCGAACCAGCGCTGCAGAGGCTGCGGGCAGCTTCGTAGCACAGCACTCAACCGCTGCACCACCAAGGGAGGCCCTAAGTAACTTGTTTGAGGTCACCCAGCTGGCAGATGGTGGAGTTAATATCTGACCCAGACAGCCGAGCTTCAGAGCACATGCTCTTACCATTCATGCTGGCCTTTCAGGGACTCAGCGTGGGAAGGTGCACTTTGCCCCTTGGGCTGTCAGTCTACCCGAAGGAAGAACTATTTCTAACAGTCAGGCAGTCACTGCCCTGTTGGTAGACATATATAAGCAGCTCTTGGATAACCGCTCATTGGACTCCCACATCAGGTCGGTGGCTGGACTCATTTTCTAGTGAGTCTTGACATCAAGTCCTGTTGACCTGTCCTCTGAGTTAAGATTCTCTGTACCCTGTGAGAAATGTCCAAAATGAGAAGTCGGTACTACTGATCAGCCCGTACTAGTCTCTCCTTTCACCCTGTAGGTAGCGATTGGTAGCTGACCACGAGTGGCTGGGAAGTTAGAAATAGAAAGCTTGGCAGAGGTTGGGAGTGAGGAAGTTTCTTGGGTGGGAAGGGAGTGGAAGATTGTGTAGTCCTGAGCTGGGGATCTTTTTGCTGTGCAGTCCTGAGTCCCAGGATGTGAACCTGTGTCAGATACTTGTGTCAGTAGAAATTGTAGGCAAATACTAAGTGGGATGGTTTGTACAGCTCTTTGAAAACAAAGCCTCCCAGACCATACTGCTCTGTGAGAGGAGGGAGATCACCTGACCTTGGCTGGGATGCTGTCTCGACCTTTTACCCCTTTAGCCTGTGCTAACGCCCTGGGTCTCTGCTGCTTGAAGTTTTTAGGGCAGAGGATTTCCCCACTTGCTGATCTGTCACTCCTGAGCTGTGCGCAGCTCTGCTTGAGCTGGGGTGTTATGTAGGCTGTGGATGGTGGACGCTCATCCCCTTAGACCAGGGGAGAGGAGAAGCATCTCAGACTGCTCTCGTGCCTCAGAGAGTCATTGTGTCAGGCTGACATTCTCATTCTTGGCTGTAGGACAGAGCAGAAGTTCGCAGACCACATGAAGAAAAAGAGTGAAGCCAGCAGTGAATTTGCAAAAAAGAAGTCGATTCTGGAGCAGAGGCAGTACCTGCCCATCTTCGCAGTACAGCAGGAACTCCTCACCATTATCAGGTAATTCTGCCACATGGCGCAGGAATCCCAGCCTTGGATCAAGTGTCCTCAGTGTTTCTTGTGGTCACTTAGTCACTGTTTTTCTTTGGGGCCTAAAATCTGATGGAGAAGGGAGAGAATTGTTTGCTCTGCCATGGGCGCCTGGGGCGGCGCAGTATGACGGAAAGCAGGATGGCATTTTGTCTCGGTTCCAGACTTACTTCGGTGATTGCCATGTGGGGCTGTTTTCCCGGGGTCATCCTCTCTAGGCTGCATGCTCTTTGGATAGGAGCTGCCTCCCTCTCTAGCTGATTTGCCCTTTACCTCCTCTCCCTTCCAGAGATAACAGCATCGTGATCGTGGTTGGGGAGACAGGGAGTGGTAAGACCACTCAGCTGACCCAGTACTTGCATGAAGATGGTTACACGGACTACGGGATGATTGGGTGCACCCAGCCCCGGCGTGTGGCTGCCATGTCGGTAGCCAAGAGAGTCAGTGAAGAGATGGGGGGAAGCCTTGGCGAGGAGGTGAGTGGGTGCAAGGAGTAAGCTGTGTAATGACTACCCAGTTGCTTCTCTCCATTTGAGCTGATCTGCTAAGACCTGGGGTGTCCTGTGCTGGTGGCGAGGTGGTACCCAGGGCTCCTGAGCCATCTCTCTGACCTTCAGGTGGGTTATGCCATCCGCTTTGAGGACTGCACTTCGGAAAACACCTTGATCAAATACATGACTGACGGGATCCTACTCCGAGAGTCCCTCCGGGAAGCTGACCTCGATCACTACAGTGCCATCATCATGGACGAGGCCCACGAGCGCTCCCTCAACACCGACGTGCTCTTCGGGCTGCTCCGGGAGGTGGGGGCCAGGCCCTCCTTGTCTGTAGGGCTTTGGCTGGGCAAGTAGTTAGTGACCAAGGTGCTCAAGGCTGGCAGGGGTCTCGTCTGTGAAGCTGACGGGGGTCTCTGCCAGCAGAGTTTCCCCTGAGGCCTGTGGGTTGCCTCTTTCTTGCTCAGCTGAGTGACTGATGGTTCTCTTGGCTGCGGTACATGAGTTCAGTCTGTAGGATTGTTAGGCATCTAATAGGCCAGTTCGTCAGCTTTGGCTTCCGTTTCCCTCTGACCTCTTCTCTTAGGTGGTGGCTCGGCGCTCAGACCTGAAGCTAATTGTTACATCGGCCACTATGGATGCAGACAAATTTGCTTCCTTTTTTGGGAACGTTCCCATCTTCCACATCCCTGGTCGTACCTTCCCTGTTGACATCCTCTTCAGCAAGGTACTGAGATCTCCAGTTTTTGAAATGCCTGACCTTTGAAGAGAAGCCAGTCAGAAGGTGTGGGATGGGGTACTGATCTCGAGTAGATTTTGTGGGTATTGGGACATATGGGGCAGCTTGCGACTCGGTTTAGGGACAGAGGACTGCTCTGGGGAGGTTTTATTGTTTCTTTGGAGTGGAAATGTGGGGCCCCTCTGTCAGCGCAGCAACCCAAAAAAGTCCTTAGTCTATAGCCCCAGACCAGTGGTTGGGCCACATTTCCTTCAACACTTCCCTCTGATGGTGCCCCTGCTGGTGTTGCAGACCCCGCAGGAGGATTATGTGGAGGCTGCGGTGAAGCAGTCCTTGCAGGTGCACCTGTCGGGGGCCCCCGGGGACATCCTCATCTTCATGCCTGGCCAAGAGGACATTGAGGTGCGTGTCATGGTCATGCCTGTTTTGAGTGGGTCTCTCCTCGTGTGGGGGATGGGGCCCTGCTGTCTCACAGTGCCTGTCTGTGCCCTCAGGTGACCTCAGACCAGATAGTAGAACATCTAGAAGAACTGGAGAATGCCCCCGCTTTGGCCGTGCTGCCCATTTACTCCCAGCTGCCTTCTGATCTCCAGGCCAAAATCTTCCAGAAGGTGTGACGGCCAGAGTTTTTCCTGGTTCCTACCTTTGGGTCTCTCCAGATTCCCCCAAAGGATGCAGAGAGGGTGTTGGGTGTTACTTTTCTGGCAGGGGTGGGTGCATTACTTCGTCCTACCTGAGGGCCTGACAGCCTTTCCCTCCCGCACCCCCTGCCCACCTCTAGGCTCCCGATGGCGTCCGGAAATGTATCGTTGCCACCAACATTGCCGAGACATCTCTGACTGTCGATGGCATCATGTTTGTGATCGACTCTGGTTATTGCAAATTAAAGGTAAGAGAGGACACAGGAGCTAGGGCCCTGGGTCTTCACCCCATTCTAATTCAACTTAAGGGGTGGGAAGGCAGGAACAGTGGTGAGATTGAAGCGGTGGCCAGAGGCTCATTTATGAGAGCTGACTTTGCCATGTGCTTTGATTCCTTTAATCCTGTGATAACTCGATGTGGGAGATAATTTTAACAACTCAGTAGAGATCACAGAGCTGCTGTTTATAGGGAAAATTCTTGGGGTTGCCGGCTCCATAAGGATGTCGGCCTGCTTCTCTCTGATGTGTAGCAACTGGGATTCTTTGACTCAGGGCTGCCTCTCTTTCCCCCGCTCTGTGCTTAATCAGCTCTTTGCTGCCCCCTCCTAGGTCTTCAACCCTCGGATTGGCATGGATGCTCTGCAGATCTACCCCATCAGCCAGGCCAATGCCAACCAGAGGTCCGGGCGAGCTGGCAGGACGGGCCCAGGTCAGTGTTTCAGGTAGGAGCCCTGTGCAGCCTGCTTTCTGGGGCGGCGCTGGGATTGCTGAGTATGGAGCCCAGGCTGGGGCACCGAGGGTAGGGCCAAGCTCCAGAAGAGGGTGTGGGCCATAGAGCTGAAACTTGATGCTGGGACTGATGGCGGGGCCGCCACTTGTTGGTCCTCTTGTCATAAGCTGCCTAGCAGAAGTAGCCTTTCCAGGCAGCTCTGAGGCTGAGGAGAGTTGGCCTTAGGAGGCCTGCCCTGAATGAGCCTGAATGGGTCGTTACAGCATGGCTCCCCTCGGGGAAATCCACAGCATGGTTGACTCTTTTTACTTGTCCATGATTGGCTCTTTTTACTTATTCTCTTTTTGCTCTTTTAAAAATAACGCATTCACTATAGGGATTCAGGAAATACAGAAAAACAAAGGCTTCCAGCCATGATTCTAGCCCTAGGCTCACTGGTTACAGAAATGATACAAGCACGTACGAGATTCCAACACAAGAGTAAATTGGCAGGACTCAGTTATGAATTGGCAGGAGTTAGTGATTCAGAGAGAGGGTGAGAAATTCTCCTCCTGACTTGGCTTCCATCTGTCCTGGGGCGACAGGACAGCCGTATTCTTCTCCCACATTGGCCCCTGTGTAGGCAGCCAGGCAAGTTTGAGAGGCCCCCGGGGAGGTGCACAGCACAACTCGGTCTTCTCCCTGGCAGGCTCTACACCCAGAGCGCCTACAAGAACGAACTCTTAACCACCACGGTGCCCGAGATCCAGAGGACCAACCTGGCCAACGTGGTGCTGCTGCTCAAGTCCCTTGGGGTACAGGACCTGCTGCAGTTCCACTTCATGGACCCGCCCCCAGAGGACAACATGCTCAACTCCATGTACCAGCTGTGGATCCTCGGGGCCCTGGACAACACAGGTGCTGTGGCCCTGCACACTGGGCAGGGCCTTGGGGACCCAGGCCTGACTTCTGTCCCGTGAATGTCTTTATCTGCTCCTTTTTCCTAGGCGGTTTGACCTCGACCGGGCGGCTGATGGTGGAGTTCCCGCTCGACCCAGCCCTGTCCAAGATGCTCATCGTGTCCTGTGACATGGGCTGCAGCTCCGAGATCCTGCTCATCGTCTCCATGCTCTCAGTGCCGGCCATCTTCTACCGGCCCAAGGTGGAGTGTCTTCTCTCAGAACCCGCAGGGGGAGTTGGGGACTCGAGGAAGGTTTAGAGCGGGGACTAGTGTCTATAAAAGTGAAGTCGGGGAGCAGAAATCAGTCTTTCCAAAGAAAGATTTTGCTGTTTTCTGTTAGGCCATTTGGGCAAGAGGAAAGGATGGCTTGGTCAGTGGTTCTTAGGGAGTGTTTGGGAAATTTGCAAGAGCAAATTTGGTAGCACCTGAACCCTTAGTTTTTAGGATAAATATTATAAGCAACTTTTATTTCCTAATATTGTTTATGGCACCACAGTGATGCGTTTGAAATTGTGCGTAGGTGGTAGTGCCAGAATCTCTTCTCGCTGGTCTCCTCTGTGCTTCAAGTCCCTTTTCCTTTCTAGGGCCGAGAGGAGGAGAGCGATCAAATCCGGGAGAAGTTTGCCGTCCCTGAGAGTGATCACTTGACCTACCTGAATGTCTACCTGCAGTGGAAGAACAATAATTACTCCACCATCTGGTGTAACGATCACTTCATCCACGCCAAGGCCATGCGGAAGGTGACCAGATAATATTCACAGAATAATGAGGTGAGGGATCGGGGCAGGGGAAGGAGGGCGCCATCCTGTGTGCCTGTGTCTCGCTCTAGGTCCGGGAAGTGCGGGCTCAGCTCAAGGACATCATGGTGCAGCAGCGGATGAGCCTGGCCTCATGTGGCACCGACTGGGACATTGTCAGGAAGTGCATCTGTGCCGCCTATTTCCATCAGGCGGCCAAGCTGAAGGTGAGCCCACAGGAGCCTTGTGGCGCTTCCTGGCCTGATGCTTGTGCAGTTCTTCCTTTCGCATTGCACGGTCTCCAGATCTGAGCTTCCCCCAGCGCGTGTGTCAAGAAAGTGTGGAAGGCTAGGGTGGACCACAAGTACATCGTGATTTCCTGACGTGGCCCTGACGTGTCTCTTCCCTAGGGAATTGGGGAGTATGTGAACATCCGGACAGGGATGCCCTGCCACTTGCACCCCACCAGCTCCCTCTTTGGAATGGGCTACACTCCAGATTACATAGTCTATCATGAGTTGGTCATGACCACCAAGGTGAGTCTTTTCCACGGCGGCTTACATGATGTAGACATACCAGGGCGGGCCAGGCCTTTGTAGCCTTCATTACTATGAGCTTTCAGCTTGGGGGATTTGGGGCTGCATGTGTTGCTTCAAGGGGAATTTGAGGTTTTCCTGCTGAGAGTTTGGGGGGAGTTGATGTAGAGTTGACTCTCAGTCTTGGTGGACCCAGCTGTGCTAGCTGGATTGTTTTCTGCAGCTCCCTGGGAGCAGCACCCCCTTATGGTGTCATTAGAAGGGTTTTCTGAGGGGCTGGGCCTCTCCTCTTGGATACAAGGGGGCATTTTCTCAACACTGGAAGAATTTGGATGGGGGAAATGATTACAAATCCAGTGTCTCAGGCTTCCCCTCACCTCCCTCAGCCTCACAGGGCTAGGATAGAGCCCTTTCCACATGGCTCCTAATTGTGGAGCTGCTTTGGGAGCAACGTAGCCATCCTTCTGTGACCACCGCTTTGTGGCCCTTCTGCCTGCAGGAGTACATGCAGTGTGTGACCGCGGTGGATGGAGAGTGGCTGGCAGAGCTGGGTCCCATGTTCTACAGCGTGAAACAGGCTGGGAAGTCTCGGCAGGTGAGGACCCTGCACTTTCCATGGAGGTTCTGTTTGCCTGTGGGGTCAGTTTCCCCCTCAGCCTGCTATTGAGGGCAAGTCATCATCCGATCCCCTTCTCTCAAACAGCACAGCTGTGATCCAGTCAGACTGGTCTGATTTCTCCCTCTACAACTCCAGTTGTTTGGTTTTCTGAGCCTTTAAAAGAAAACAAAACTTGCCACTAGATGGCCCAAATAGTTGTAAAAGTGGGAAAAACAGTGAGGAACCACCATGATCCCCACCTAGTTCCATGGTTCACATGCTGTCAGTCCTGCTTTGCTTATCCCTACCTCCAGTCCATTCACATCTCTTTTTTTTTTCTTGGAGCATTTCAAAACATAGCTCCGGCATCATATTACTTCACCTATAAATACTTGAGTATGTGTCTCTAGCAGGACTTTTATTTGTTTTCTATTTTAAGATGAGCTTGATAGCAGGACTTTAGAAAAAAAAAAAGATATAAACTCCACGCCATGTCACTCAACAGAAGTAATCCTTAATGTCACCTAAGGTTGCAGTCCTTACTCAGATTTCCCTTGTCATCCAAAGGTAACTTTTTATGATTAATTTGCTTGAATTAGGATCCATGCTTTACAGTTGGATATTCTATACTTTAAGTCTTTTATTGTAGAACCATTTTTTCAACATTGATAGGAGAAACCAGGTCATTTATCTTGCAGATTGATCCATGTTTGGCTAATTGCTTCCTTGTAGTGCTGTTTGATTTGTGCCTCTATCCTGTGTACTGTTGTAAGCTACTCATTATTCTGAAGGTTTGATAAGATCCAGCTTCAGCTATTGCGGCAAGATGATAAGTACACGTGGCACTTGACCTTACTTTTGGCTCCTGGGAGGAGGCATGTAAAGTGTGGTGGTCCCGCTAATAGTGCCGCCACTAACCATTGGTTCCACTTAATCTCTCCATGATATGACTCTCTGCCTGTTCTGTCTTCATTTTCCATCAGTGACTACCACCTAGATCCGTTTAGGGTTGCCTAATGTTGGGGGAGCTTTTTGCTTTACCCCCTTAGCATAGTCCTTTCCACACTGGATCAGCACACATATTCCATGTCTGTTCCTCATTCAGGGGGTAATACCTTTCCCTGTTGTCCTGGCATAGCTGTACGCGTGTTGAAGAAACAACGAAAGTACTTCCTGAGTTGAGCGGAGTGCTTAGGCACTTCAGTGTTAGGACTGAATCATATCTCTTTGGAATTCATGAGAGCAGTAGGACTTTGCCTGGGTGCTGGTGCTGTCTAAACAACGTCTGGCTTGCCAGAGAAATGAGTGGCCCTGCCTCTGGGAGCTGGTGCTGTCTAAACAACGTCTGGCTTGCCAGAGAAATGAGTATAGACAAGGCCTTGTCACCCACTGGTCCTGTCGCCCCTAGTAACTTCTATTTCTTTTTCAGGAAAACCGCCGACGGGCCAAAGAGGAAGCCTCTGCCATGGAGGAGGAGATGGCGCTGGCTGAAGAGCAGCTGAGAGCCCGGAGGCAGGAGCAGGAAAAGCGCAGCCCCTTGGGCAGTGTCAGGTGAGCCTTGGCCTCGGGACACTGGCTGGCTATGTTGGAGGCTCTCTAGAAGGCTTCAGGGACCAGCCTGGTGGACTGATATAGCCCACCTGGAAGTCGTGATTAGGAGAAGCTGAAGCGTAGAGGTGACTCGGTGACAGAATTGACTGTGGTCACAGGTGGCGACAGGGAAGGAGTCCAGATTTCACTTTCAAGGGGTGGCCATAAGTCTAGTGCCCCTCGGCACTATCTGTCATGTTGGATGGAGGGCCAGAGGCAGGCTGGCGTTTCAGGGTGGGTCCTCCGGCTCTGCTAAGGTGCTCCTTCGCTGGGGCTCTGCAGTGGAGAGGGGAGAAGGCCTTGGGCTTCTGTCTGCTGGTGCCTGGAGGTATGGCCAGCTTTGCAGTTGATGGGCACAGTCCTCCCAAGAGCTCCCACTTCAGACAGCAGGTGCTAGTTGTGGGGCATCTTGGGTCAGTCAGTCTCACTTCTGACAGCTTCTTAGAAATTTGGAGTTCCCGTGAACTCTCTCATGTTCTCTAATTTGCTAAAATGACTCACAGCACGCAGCACAATATTATACTTAGGGTGAGAGTTTTATTATAGCAAAAGGATACAAATTCGAACCAGACAGCGACAGGGACAGATGCATTGAGTGAGGCCTGGGAGGACCCCAGATGTACAGGTTCCATAGTCCTTGGGGCCACGTCATTACCCTCCTGCCTCACTGATGTGACGGTAGGCAGGGTAATGCCTGCTGGGGAGCCTCATCTGAGCGTCAGCATCCCAGGTTTTATCAGGGATTCGTGACATGTAAACGATGAGTGAGTGAATCTGCTCCCACATGGTTGACTCAGTCTCCTATCCACCGCCCCTTCCCCCAAGGCTAGACTGAGACCATATGACTGAAAACAGTTCTCTTATCACATGACTAGTCTTTTTTTTTTTAGAAAAGATTAATTTACTTATGCATACAAGAGCTGGGGTACAGGCCAGAGGTGTTGGGGGTGAGAGGATTTGCCAGAGACAGAGTGGGGAACAGAACAGGCAGACTGACTGAAATACACTGCTGAGGGGAGCAGCAGGCGAGTCAGAAGTCTGCTGTGCCATGTGGGTTGCTTCCTGTCTGGCCAGGGGATCAAACTCGTGCAGTGGCTGCGGACAGCTTCATAGGTTGCGTCTTAACCCCTGGTGTCACCAAGGAGGCCCCCACGTGACTAGTCTTTCTGGCTGGCCAGTCCTCATCCTGAGTCATCTTTTTAGTATAAACTATTCAATATGGGCTGAGACCCACTGTGAGTAACAGAGACTCCAGTCTCTCAGGAAATGCCAAGGGTTGAGACTACTCCCAGGAACTGGGAACAGAAGTCAGCCAGATGCCTCATTACACAGCTGGAGTGCAGCCTGGTGAGGTAGATGAGAGCTGCCTCTACAGCTTATCTAGCGGGCGTGAGAGGGGTGGCTAAAACATCTTTCATAAGATCCCTTGGTGGCCGTCAGAGTGACGTGATAGTGTATTCTGTTCTGAATCACAAATGGGAAGGCAGGGGTGATGGACATATGCTGGGGGGCGGGGGGGTGGAGGGACGGTAACCCTTCAGTCCCTCAGCCTGCCATACTCCTGTTGGAAAATGCAGGGCCCCAGGTTCCTTGTCCTACTGTGCATCCTGGTTGGAATGAGCGGCACTGTGATTCCTGATCTCTTTCTGTGTCTCTAGGTCTACCAAGATCTACACTCCAGGCCGCAAAGAGCAAGGGGAACCCATGACCCCTCGCCGCACACCAGCCCGCTTTGGGCTGTGAGCTGGGGCTGTTGCCGTTGCCGAAGAGTGTGGGAGCCACACTCTTCACACTACTCAGCCGTGAGCCCTGGGCTGGAGCCCCCAGGCCTGCCATTAAACCTTTCATCTCTGCTTTCCTCTGAGTCCATCATGGTCCCTGGTGATGCTCCAGCTGAGGCCAGGAGTTCCTCAGTGCAGGAGCTCTGAAGGGCAGGGCCACCACACAGCCTAGAATCTGCTAGAGCAGCGGGAGGTGACTGGGCCCATCATGTCCAAATAAACTGTCCGTGGGACACTTGATGTATCAGTGACTGGCCATGACTATGTTTTTTTAAAAATTCTTGTTTAAAGCAGCAAAATGGACCTAGAGGGAATTGTAATTTCGTTATAATCCAGGGTTTGCAAATAAATTTATTGTTTATAAAATTTTATTGCATTTTTGACTGTTCCTGTTCCCCTCACTGCCCTAAATCACATGATAAGAGAGGACGTAGACACTTGCCTTTTGAGCCCCCTTCTGCGCTGCCAACTGAGGGGGAAGCTTCCTGCCTAGCAGGCAGCCTCTGGGGTCTCCAGCATGAGCCCCCCTGCCAGCCTGAGACCCTCAGCTCCTGACCTTTCTAACATGTCTAAAGTCCTGTTACCACCAGGCAGGCAGAACCTGAGTGTCGTCCAGTGGATCCTCCTAGAACCGGTTTTAGCTGCCCTTACTCCTGTTCTCCAGGAAGTGCCTCTTGGAGAAGGGGTCTGCAGGGTAGGACAGTCCTGACAGAGGAGGAGGATGGATGTTCCCTCCAGCCCCGGCAGGCCATCTGCCATGGCTGGGAAGGGAGGGAGGGAGGGAGCAGCCACCTGCCTTCTGCCCCTCCCTAGAGGAGGGCTGGTAGCTTTTAAGGGGTCACTCTGCTCAAGATGGCAGAAGTCTCTACTCTGCATGTGTCAGGGCTATGTACTAAGGGAAACATAGTGTAAAATGTTGCTTAATTGATTTTTGCAATAAAGATTCTTGCAAATCACCCTTACACACAAATCACTAGTCTTGCTAAGCAGCCTCTTAAGCCCACGTTTGGGCTATTCAGACATTTGAGTCAACCCATGGTTCTCATTTTTGTGATTCCTTAGAGTTGTGTTTCTGCCAAGCATGGGGGTTGTGAGGACAGGCTGGAGGCTCAATAAATTTGATCTAGGCCAGGCCCCTGCCTGGGCCCTGGTGCTGTGCTCACACGCAGGGTGGAGGGCTGGTTTCTTTCCTGTTGTCACTCTTCATGGGATCTGAGTTTCTGTCTGTTCTAACTTAAAATTTAAGTCAATTTTATGGGTGACTTGGAAGCCAGGCTTCGTCAGTCAGCACCAGCTACCAACTCCACTTGCATTCTTTTTTACCTCATCTCTAATTGCTGATTGGGAATGCTGACTTCTCACAGGTCTGAGTGAAAGGAGGTCTCTGGCTGTTTCCCTGGGAAGGCTTCTACCTTTGGCCTGGATTTGCAGGGCTAGGAAATGTCTACCTGCTCTGTGGAGAGAAGTGAGCTGGGTATGTCATCTATACAGATGTGGGCCGGGGTTGCCACAAATGGGTAAAAGATGGAGGTTCTATTTAAGGACTTCACTAGCTGTGACCCCGATGACCTTCAGTTCCCTTAGATAAAAAAAAATGAGGTCAGGAGGGTTAAGAAAACCTCCAATCCACCCTTCTAATTTAAAAGCCAGGAACACCCAGCATAGGACACTTGGCACACAGGTGCCACAGATAAGTGTGGGAGTGTGGGAGCACCCCCAACAACTCTACCTGAATCTGCCTGAGTCTGGCTGGACCTGTGACTCCATAGTTTTCTTCTTAATTATGGACTGTTTGCAGAGAGAGTCACATTAAAGTCTCTTCTGGCTTTAACGCTATGTACCATCTTTTCCTCAGATGACAGCTGTTATTTTTTTTTTCTAGAGGTACAAAAGCCCTGAAGTGGGTCCTGAGACTGGCTTTCAGACTTCTTGACATGAAATAAGGGGGTGCCCTGCCTGGCTTTTAAAACCTGTTGATGGAGGGCCTCCCTGGTGTCACAGGGGTCTAAGTCACAAACACTATGAAGCTATCTGTAGCCACTGCAGCACAAGTTTCATCCCTGGGCAGGGAGGTGACACACATGGCGCAGCAGACCTCTCCTGTCTCGCCCGCTGCTCCCCTCAGCAGTGTATTTCAGTCAGTCTGCCTGTTCTGTTTCCCACTCTCTCTCATGAATCCTCTCACCCCTTGCACCTCTGGCCTGTACCCCAGTTCTTGTCTGCATAAATAAATTAAAAAAAAAAAAAAGAAAAACCCTGTTGATGGGAACAGGAGACTTTAGACACACAGCTGAGGGGCTCATGCTGGGGACCTCAGAACCTGCCTGCTAGGTCCTGTCACTGGCGGGAAATTTCCTCCTCAGTTGGGCTGTGGAAAGAGTGCCCAAAGTCAAGTGCCTGTGTGGCAAAGTGGTGGTCCTGGGAGCCCCCATCTCTTTAGTTAGCAACAGGATGATGTGGCTGGTGTTTGCTCTGGGTTCCTTTAACTCAGTGGGAGAAGATCTGTACTCAGGTTGGTAGAAGAGGATCTGCCTCTCAAAGGATTGTATAGGCCCTCGTATCAGAATCTGAGTGATCTCCTCCCACTCGGTGGCCGAGGCACTTATTTACAATCCCCTTGGCTGGGTCGTAGCTTCATAAACAGTTCTCTTTTCCTTTTTTGTTAATTGCTGGAACAATTTTAGGTGCATAGCAAAACTGAGCAGGAGACACAGAGATTCCCCACATGCCCCCAGACCCCATATATGCTCCCCATTATCAGCATCCAGCACAAGAGGCACATTTGTTACCGTTGATGAACCTACACTGAGACATGGTAGTTGCCCAAAGTCCACTGGCCATGTTCTACAGGTTTGGACAAATGTACAAGGACATGCATCTACCATTATAGTATCATATAGAGATCATTTCTAAAAATAAATGACATTTAAAAATGTCAGCTGTTCAAACTACCTTTTAAGGAACTCCCTTCTTTTTTTTTTTTTAAAGATTTATTTATTTATGCATACAAGAACTGGGGTACAGGCCAGAGGTGTGGAGGTTGAGAAGATTCACCAGAGACAGAGTGGGGAACAGAACAGGCAGACTGATTGAAATACACTGCTGAGGGGAGCAGTGGGCGAGACAGGAGAGGTCTGCTGCGCTGTATGGGTAGCTCCCCGGCCAGGACTGCAGCGGTGATAACATGATAGTGCTGAGACTTAACCTCTACACCACCAGGGAGGCCCCTCCTTTTCATTATTTCTTAAAGAATAACAGGCAACACTCACTGTCCTTTACTGGTCTTCAGAGGAACTAGATTTCCCTAAGTCCAGTTCTCCTACTCCAGCAGGTCTGCTGGCTGTCTGGGCTTGCAAGGCCAGGCTGCTGGGAGATGTGCAGGTGTTTCTCCAGCTCTGCTGCTCCTCTGCTCACCATTATAGGCGACCTGCTTTGCTCTCGTATAATCACCTCATAGGCAGTGAAAGAACTTTGAGAAAAATATACAAGATTCAAAGCATCTAGTTGTCACTTTGGCCAAATAAATGAAAACATTTTTGCAAATTATGGAAACAAAATGCTTTTTTAGTAAATTGTACTGGGGATTGTGATGATTTTGAATATAAATGGGTCAAAGGTGAGAACTAGGAAGCCATTTCATTAGTACCAGATTCTTCAGTTTTTGTTTTCTCTGGAAAATATATCCTTATTCTAAACCAAATGGGGAACACAGTCCAAGGAGCATAAATTGACAACAACCAACCCGACAGAAACTACTAGAGATGCCTGTCACTCCTGCCTCAAGCTAAACTTAGGAACTTGCCTTTCCCAAGGCCTGGCAGGGGCATCCTATATAATATCCTATATAATATATAGGATGTTGCCATTAGCAGTGAATTTTCTTGGCTTTTATTTGGCGGGGAGGGTGGCAAGAATATTTAAGAACTATGACAAAAAGGAGGGTTTCCTCCTTTGCTTGTCCTATGCTCCCTCCCCGCCTCCCATAATGCAAGCTCTTTCATTTCTTTCTCTTATTTTATCTTAGTGGCTATTTCTCTCAGTTTTCTACAGACTAGAAATATAAATTCCAGACAGGTACTCAGTTAAACAAAATCCTACCACAATAAAATCGTTTAGCTGTCCTTGGAGTTTCTTATAATGGAATTTTACTTGTATTGAGCTGGCTGGGGAGAAAAATAAAATTGTTCAAAGGAGGCATGGAATATGGCGGCCAGGGAGAAGGCAGATGGCTATCTCTCCCTCCTCCATTTGGAATACACATCACTTATTTCTCTTCCTTTCTTTTGGGTCTGAGGATTACTTTCCTTTTTGAGGTTTTCAGATTTTTTTCTTCTTAAATTCCAGACAGAGATGGAGAGAATAAAAAAGGAGCTAATTATCTCTTGTTGGTTTAAAAACTAATCCATATAATCCAAAAGCTTGCTTTGGGAATCATAACTCCCTATATACGTGAAAGAGATCTATATCTTTTAGAATCCAAAGAAAACGGGGATCAACATGTTGCTGGGGGCAGAGATGTGCGCAAGACACCAAGAGTGCACCGAGGCTGCTGTGCTCATGTCTTTATTTTAGAGTTTGGGCCTGGAGTGAGCCAAGGCTCACTCCACTGCAGGAATTGGGCAAAACTCATAAAGTGTTAGCAGCTTGAAAATAGGCTGGGGTCTTGCTATATTTCCACCAGAGCTGGTCCAGGTGAGGAGCGAGGGATGGGAACTCATTGTCTTCTGAAAATCTCGTGTAGAAAATGTGCTCGGGGCAAGGGGCCGATTCTAGCAATATGAAGAACCTGAGGGGACAGGGAAGAAAGGACAGTCTTGATTGGAGAAGAAATTCATGAGGTGATTCCTAAGGACTGGCCTCAAGGCCAGGCAGCTCCATGATGGGGTGACTTCTTCCTTCTTGGGTAATATGGGGTCTATAGAGGGCAGAAAATAGTAGGCATGGACCCAGTCTGTGCTCTTATGTAGTTCCAGAACACATGAACGGAGGGTGATGCCTATTCTTCATGCTTCCCGTTTGTCTCCACACTTCACAAAAGGGAGAATGGGTCAGGGGAAGGGTTAGGGCTGAGATTTGAGGCAACTGGGTGCTGTCAAAGATTTTTAGATCAGAACGAGCTTTAATTTGCTTCTCGCTACAGCTGAGGAAACAGTTATTTCTGGTCCAGATTAGCTAAGCAAAAGATCTGTTTTCTTCTAGGTCCAGTGATCTCTGGAGGAATAAAATCACACTGCTATTTTTTTTTTTTTTGACCTATGGGACTAAACAAGATGACATCCGAGCAAACTGCAAAAAGCAAAGGGTGGACATACCTGGACAGTGGGGTATCCCGATGATCTTGCGGACCTCCAGGGTATGGCTCACATCATGGGTTGCCCCACTCCAGTTAAAGGCACTATATCCTTTCCCCCTTTGTGGGGACTCTATTTTGCATGGATTCAGGGCTTTGGCGCACAGCCTCTGTTTCCCGGTTTTCAGCTTCTTCTCTTCTATCTCATCTTTAAGCTTCTTGTTTTCCTGCTGCAGATGGATCATGACATTGTGGAGGTGGCTGGGGAAGGAGAGGGAAGGACAGGTGGTGTTGGGTTGGTTTCTGCAACTTGGTTCCCCACTGGAGAGGACAGATAAAGTCACCCCGGGAAGGAAGGCCGAGGCTGCCTGGTGCCTGTGGGTTGGTTCTCTCACGCAGAAAGGGAGGCCTGAGTGTGACCCCTGGAAGTAGTGCAGGCCTGGGGTTGGGGTGGACCCAGAACCCACTGTGTCAGCTCTGGGCCTGCAGAATGGGGAAAATCAAGTCTGATCTGCCTCCTGGGATTCGTCAAGAGATCCAGTCACACAAATGATGGAAACCTGAAGTGAAGAGCCAGGAGGCTGCTAGGAATGACTGACCCATGTGTGCTAGGGTTCCCAGGGCCAGGCCTCAGAAGCACGTGCCCCCAGGTCTGAGGCCAAAGCCTGCGTTCTTCCACCGCCCTTTGCTGAAGGGTGAGAGCACAGGGACCTGGGTCTGATGAGAGCGAAGGCAGGTTCCTTATCCCCTTCTCATGGATGCGGGCATGGTGGCTGCCATGCAGGTGAGGAGGAAAAGAACTTAGTATATCTCCAGGAAGCACAGGTATTCATATCAGGAGTCTTATTTCTCCAAACCAATGTGGCAGTGAGGAACAGGGGGGTCTCCACTTTCCCAGTTGGAATTTTGGCCCTGCCATTTGTTAGTCATGAGACTTGGGCAAGGTACTTCGCCTTTCAATTCCTTTCTTTCCTCAGCCTTAAAAGGGGTAATAACTGCAATGAACTCGTGTGGTCTTATGACAACTAAACAAGTGAATACACTTATTATTAAAACAGAATGGTGCCTTGGACATGCCAGTCATAAATATTAGTTGAGTTCTTGTTAAGAGATGACTTTCTTTCAAACAAGATCAAACTCAAGAATGACTTCTTTGTGAACAGAACGTCCTGGAACTTGGCACAATACAAGAAAAATCCTGGAGTTCTGTGGTACCCTTAGATTCTGGTCTATTTTCTTTCTTTCTTTCTTTTTTTTTAGTGAAACCCTTTCATAAAATGTTTTTGTCCCCCTGACAATTCATGGTCTCGTCTAGGCGAGAGCAAATAGAGTTCATCCTCAGTTTCTTCTCTGGTCATATGCCCTGTCCCCTTGCTCCCTGAAAACCCACTGGTGTGGAAGGCACCCCTTTCCTCGCACCCCTCTTGTCATCACCACACTCCATGGGCGCTGGGCCCTGGCTCCCTACTGCTCAGCTCCTCTCTCTGGTTCCCTGGAGGCATCCTGATGCCTCCAATATCCTGTCCTTTCTGCCCCAGGCCTGGCCCCTCAGCTGCTTGTGCTCCTAACTGCAACAATTGTGCCCTCTCCTTCTCTGCAGCCACCCCTTTTAGGAGCAAAGCCTAGACAGAGCTCAGTCCTTGGGCAGCTGCTGTTTGGTCACCTTTGCCACAGGCAGCCCCACCCCAGGCCATCTTCCTAGGGTGCCAAGGACGCATGGTCATTTTTCAAGTGTTCCTGACAGAGGTGGGAAAGTACTGCCCTAGAGCACTGCCTCCCAATCTCAGTGCTAGACATCCATCCCTTCACACCTGCTCCCAGACCCTAACACCCCTCTCACACTGTGCTTTCTGTGGAGCAGCTGTGACCATAAGGGTGAACCAAGGTTACAGGATGGTGGTGATCGAGCAACAAGTAGAGGGAATCTAGGCCCCAGATGACCATGGGGGGCAGAAGAACCCCCTGCCTGGACAGCTCACTTCACTGGGACGTTCCTTCTGTGTCCCATGTTCCTTCACTGGAGATGTCCTTGTACAGCAGCTTTTCCCCTTAGCCTAACCGTGACAGAGTGGCCTGGCACTGCCTGTTTCCTTCTTAGTAGTTTTGATCCAGAGTCACAGAGTGATAGTGGGGAAGCACAGGAGACTATTAACACCATAGAACTAAGGGAACTAAGGCCTGAAGAGGTAAGTGATGCACCCTCCATCCCACAGATGCAGACACAGGACTGGGGGTCTTTCCAGAGCACCAGGGTTTCCCTGGAGCCGCCTGTCGAGAGGTGAAGCCAGGCCTGGCTCCTTGGGACCTCAGGGCCCCAGAGCAGGCAGGGTGGCGTGGGATGACTTACTCCTTTTCCCCAGTCAGCTTGGCGATGTATTTGACCTGTTCGCGGAGCTTGTTTCCTAGCTTCTCGTTGGCGATCCTGTGACAGAATCCACAAGAGAAATGAGTCCCCGTACCCCTGGAAGCAAGGGCATGAACCACTGAACAAGATTTTGGCAAGTCTTCTGCTGGGCCCTAGGATTAGCACCCAGTCCCCTGAGCACCTGGCAATGAAGAGGTACCCCTATGTTCAATTCCTGTGCAAAGTCACCTGCTCCTGGGCTAGTTCAGGGGATCCAGACAGTGAAGTCAGGCCCCAGGTTGGGAAGGGGAAATTGAAGCTCCCCGTCTATCTTGTGACTGCTCTGTTTCTAAGCCAGCAGGCCTTTGCAACAGGTGAGAAGAGTCCAGATCCTTCCATTTCATCCCCAAATCGTGGGTGTGGGGGGAGACTAGACTGTTTTCCCAGGAGGGCAGCGTGTGTGTGTGTGTGTGTGTGTGTGTGTGTGTGTGTGTGTGAGTTATGCTGTTCTTTGGCATGTGTGCAGCTCTTCAGTTCAGCCTAGCTTGGGACCCTGCCTTATTTTCTCTTCCTTACTCACTTTTGGTCTTTTGCCCACTGCTCCATGTTGCACATAATCTGATCATTCTCCCGGTGCAGCCTACAGGTTTCTTTGGGCACAGGCCGCTGGGGCAGGCTACAGGACTTTGTTGTGGAAGAAAAAGAAATAGTAAGGGGTGGGAGCACAGGCCCATCCCCTCGCTGCTCCCAAAGCAGGCCTCTTCTCTCTTCCTGCGAGAAGGAAAAGGGGCTGCCACCCACCCTGCATGCCAGAGATGGATGGCACAGCAGGACCTCCTTCTCTAGCAGAGTAGGTTGCACCCCCAC
The DNA here is from genome assembly GCF_964194135.1 of Talpa europaea. Classification (NCBI taxonomy): domain Eukaryota; kingdom Metazoa; phylum Chordata; class Mammalia; order Eulipotyphla; family Talpidae; genus Talpa; species Talpa europaea. Next base: position 10,250,306 of record NC_140084.1, on the reverse strand, counting down.
GAAGGTGACATCTCTGAGCAGGTACCGTTGAGGCACAAAGCAGATGTGTACATGTATACTTTTAGGCCAAAGACATTAAAGTGGTTTGTTCTAAAAAAAGCAACACCCTTTCCCTGCTATCTGGAAGTAGAATATTCCTATTGATATGATTTGGTAGGTTTTACTGGGTCTTGAAATGCTACTTCCATTGTTTCATATGGAGAAAAATTTGAGCATTCCCAGATCCCCCAAATAACTTAGAAAACAGGAACATTCCACTTTTACATGGCAGAGGCAACCTGTATGTTAAGCCAGTGTTTACATAGATGGCAGAAAAATTATCTTGAGGAAGGAATACCTTTTTTTCTAATTCTAGCAAAGGCCCTGTGGGCCTCCTGCCATGACCTTCACTGCTCAGGGATCTGGGCTTGAGGCTTGCCTGAAGATCTCTGAGCAGCTGACTCTCCTGCAGAGTCTGGGGCTGCTGAAAGCATCATAGAGGACCCTGGAGGACTGCCCAGTGGCTCATCTAAGGCAGGGGCAGCAGGTGTACCTGACAGGGAGTTGGCACTCTCTTCTCTGGACTGGGGCCTCTGTTCTGCTCAATATCTCTATCAGCAAGGTCACAGGAAGATAGTTGGAACGATACAGCTTTTGTGAGCCCACTGCACCCAGGTCCTGCTTTGGACTGAATAGAGCGGCGTGGTGTCCTTTCCTTCCTCTCGAACACCCCCACCCCACCAAGAACTGTCTGGCATCCAGGTGGCATGGGGTGTGCTGGGAGGGCTGGGACAACGTGGTCAGCAGATGAGGAGTGCCCACCTCCTTGTCGTCTGCCAGAAGGTTCTCTTTCAGGGTGGCCATTTCTTCCTGGAATGCCTTGAGCTGCTCCTCTTTAGCGGCCAGCATCTTGAGGTCATTCTGGTGCTGCTTCTGCCACTGCAACACTTGGTTGCTCATTTCCTCGAGCCTCTTGTCAAAGGCGTGCACCTACTCAGGAGGACAAAGTGAGAGGGAGGCCCCCAGTTTGCCCACCCAACTCCAGGGGACCCATGCAAGGCCTGGGGATGGACCTTAGTAGGGCATTTTATTTTCAGTCGCCAGCAGAGGGCGTCCCTGATCTGATCATTGCAGCCTCTGCTGAAGTTCACAGAGCAAAGGGAATGGCTCAAGTTTATAGTTGCTTGTTGCTTGTTGATTTTGATTTTTACTTTATTATAATTAGTCTTTTTCCTGGTCCCTTATTAAGGTTTTCTAAATTCCTACTACAGGGTGGGGAGGAGGGAGTAGGAGCAAAACAAGGGGGTGGTGGGGATTGTATGGGAACCAAAATGAAAATGCATACATTATGCAAAAATGAAAAATGATGTAAAAAATATACAAAATTAAAAAAATTATATTAAAAAAAGAGGAATGGGGCCTCCCCAGTGGCACAGCGGTTGAGCACTGGTTGCGAAGCTGCCCGCAGCCTCCGCGGCGCTGGTTCCATCCCTGGCTGCTCCCCGGCCACCAGAGGAGGGTCCCGCATGGCGCGCAGACCTCTCCTACCGCCCGCTGCTCCCCTCAGCAGTGTACTTTGGTCCTTCTGCCTGCTCTGCTCCCCGCTCTGGTGAATGCTCTCACCCTCCTGTGCTTCTGACTGTACCCAGTGTTTGTATGAATAAATAAATAAATCTTTAAAAAAAAAAAAGAGGAATGGCTCAGTTCTCAGTGCAAGAACTGGGTTGTGGACCTTAAACAGGAAAGCAGCCTGAGCCCCAGGCTGCTCCTTACCTCCATCTCACTCTCTTGGTGGAAGCCCTGCAGTTTTTTTAATTCCATGTTAAGCTTTTTCATTCGATCCTCATAAACCATGATTTCATCTTCCAGAATGCTTCTCCTTCCTTGAGCCTGTAACAAGCTTCGGTGCAGGGTCTTTGTTTCTGAGGTTGCTTGATCCAGCTTCCGGTAAAGACAAGTGGGATGAGAGTGGCTATCAAAGTGCTGTGGGCCTCTCTGCTGAGTCCTGAATAGGAAAGGGCTCTGGTCCCTCCCCATCCTTCGGCCCTGGGTGGTACAAACCCCTGAACCTCCACCTCCCCAGTGAAGGGTAGGAATTGACACTGCCTGGTTTTCTGCACACACCCTGGCCCACCCCCTCTTGTCCTTCCCATGTATCTTCTTTCCAGTGATATAAACACACCAGCTAGGCATGATCAGAACCCTTGACAATACATGTTTCAGGAAAACCTGCCCCATGGGTCACCCCTTGGCAGAAAGATTTGTTTTATTTGGCTCCCATCTGTACGCTCCCAACCCCCCCTCCCCACAACCCTAAGTAAGAGAAAGCAAACTTCTGGAGGGGCATCCCAGCCCATGCAAAGATTTGCTGATGGCCCTGTTGACAGCCAGTCATGCAGGAATTCAGCTCTTGTCTGTCTCATGCTACTCTGATATTTCTTTGCCCCACAAGAGCCCAGGAGCAGAGAGGGGGTGGCCCACCTTATCGAGTGCTTGTGCCAGGTCATCTTGGTAGATGGCTGATTTTCGTGATAACTCTTCATAGATTTCCTTACTGACGGTGTTCAGGAGATTTTGCTTCTCTCTCTGCACAGCCATATCCAGCTGGACCTGCAGATCGTCTAAGGACTCCTTCTGACAGGTGATCTTTAGGGAAGGGGAACATCTCTGTCAAACTCATAGCCACAGATTCATTCTCTGTGTCTATAGCAAATGGACTCTGACTGAATCAACCTGCAGAGCAGGCTGCGGTAATGCCCACGTCTTCACCTCACTGTTACAAAGAGCCCTCACAGGCTCTTCTGCAGCCCTCTCACTACACTTCTCCTCCTGGATAGTATGTCCCCCAAATATCCTGGAAGTCCCAGGGCACAATGTGCCAAGCACATGAAATATTCCTTTCACAGACCCAGCAGCCCTTGATAAGATCTGGAATCCAAATCTAGGACAGGAAACAAAACAAATTTCAGCTGTACCTTATGCCTCCCTTAGTTTCTTAGTTCAAGAATTCACTAGACTTGGGCCTCCCTGGTGGCTCAGGGGGTTAAGACGCAACCTATGAAGCTATCTGCAGCCACTGTAGTATGAGTTCAATCCCTGGCCAGGGAGATACCCACATGGAGCAGATCTCTCCTGCTTGGTCCGCTGCTCCCCTCAGCAGTGTATTTCAGTCAATCTGTTTGTTCTGCTTCCCACTTTGTCTTTGGTGAATCCTCTCACTGCCCCCTCGCCGCATCTCTGGCCTGTACCCCAGTTCTTGTATGCATAAATAAATCTTTAAAAAAAAAAAAGAATTCACTAGACTTGATGCACCATGAAAATGGACTCTGTGCTTTTTCATTTCACCTACTGACTAGGTGCTCAATAAATACTATGTGATTTTATTTGTTTTTTGGCTGAATGAGATATTGCAATGGGCAATGTTTGGAATTAGGGATGAATTGAACATACAGCTGTGGCAGAAGTGTGTTTAAACACTGACGTCTGTGTGTTAAACTTAGTAATGAGTATTCCTAGTATAGCTAAAAGGAATTGAGAGTAAGAGTTAGAGGATGTGGATTGAGGCCCCGGTTAATTTTCTTAATTTTGTCATTTTCTTAATTTTGCAGAGTCTCAGTTTTCTTTTCTGTAAATTGAGGTAATTTCAGCTTTTCATAGAGTTTTTGTGATGATAAAATGAGATTATGTGTGTAAGAAGGAAATCATACAGCTGTGAGTTATTATGATCATGAACACATTGAATAACTAGCTGTCTTATTATATACTCTATGGACAGAGCTCTTCTTCTGACTCTGGAAGCAGGAGGGAGACCTTAGGAATTCATGGGCCTGGCTTGTGTTATTTGGTATTCTAGTACACCTGCATTTTCCATGTGGCTGTATACACAAAAACATTCTCTTAGGTTTTCTTCAGTAACTGCTCAGTGTTTGAAATTTATTATTTTTTCAGATGGAAAGTTTGATTATCTTTGACCCTAGGAATTTGTGAGATGAGAAGTGTTAGACTGGACTTCTGACCCTGTGTCTACATGCACTAGGGTGAAACTGTTCCTAAAAGATGGAATACTTTTGTCTTCTGGAAATAGAACTGCATCTTTTATGGAGACTTTTTTTTTTTTAAAAAGATTTATTTATTTATTTATACAAGAACTGGGGTACAGGCCAGAAGCCCGGGAGCCTGAGAGGATTCACCAGAGACAGAGCGGGGAACAGAACAGGCAGAATGATGAAATACACTGCTGAGGAGAGCAGCGGGCAAGACAGGAGAGGTCTGCTGCGCCATGTGGGACCCTCACCCACTGGCAGGGATCGAGCTTGCGCTGCAGAGGCTGCGGACAGCTTCACAGTGCTGCGCTCAACTGCCTGCGCCACGTGGGGAGGCCCCTTTTATGGGGAGTTTTGAAAAATATGGAGTGAAGTGGGATCTTCCTAGTAAACCAGGGGAGTCACTGGAGAAACTATAATTCACCATAAGTTCTTGATAATTGAGAAATGGCACCACAGGCCCGTGACAGTAAAAAGAAGGGTAGTGGAAAAAAATCACAATGATGGCAGAAGCTAAATGAAAGGTTTGTTTTACATTTCTCTAACATGAGAAATTTTATTGTCTTGAATAAAGATACTAAAAACCTGTTGACAGACATATGTAAATCACAGAATCAAAGAATTCTAATCAAAGGTCTCTTAAAAGATTCACTTCCTTCCTAGTCAAAGGCATTAGACCTAGATGATTTTATAAGTGAGTTCCACTTAGTCATCCTCACTTGCTTGCTTTCTCTCATATTATTTCATCAGTTAATCTGGTCTGTTCTACTTCCAAAAACACATTCTGAATTTGCTATCTGACATCACTCACTCTAGCTTGGACAGAATAGCCTTTTAACTGGTTTCCTTATATCTTTTTCTTAGTCAGAGTTATACATACATATATATTTTAAAGATTTATTTATTTATGCATACAACAGCTGGGGTACAGGCTTGAGATGCGGGGGGTGAGAGGATTCACCAGAGACAGAGTGGGGAACAGAACAGACAGACTGACTGAAACACACTGTTGAGGGGAGCAGCGGGAGAGGCAGGAGAGCTCTGCTGCGCCATGTGGGATGCTCCCTGGCTGGCCAGGGGTCGAACTCGTGCTGCAGAGGCTTTGGATTGCTTCATAGCGCACTGCTTAACCCCTTGCACCACCAGGGAGGCCAGTCAGAGTTATATTTTGAAAACGTAGATCAAATCATCTCTCCTGTTCCTTTGAGGAAATCACACCACTCTCCTCCCATTGTTTTTAGAATAAAACCCAACATTTCTTAGTAGAGGCCACAATATCTGCCTCTGCTTACCCTACTACTCTTATCCTTTACCAATGTTCCCTTTGATTGCATCATTCCAGTCATAGTGGACTTATTTTACTTCTTAGAATATGGTAAGTGTTGTATTAAGAGTGATATATTATACACAGCCGGGATTCATAGCAGAGAAGCAAGGGTGTACCAAAATTAGGATCAATTAATCTTATTCACCACATGACAGATTTAAGGACAAAAGTGATAGAATCATTTCAATGGTTTCTAGAAGAGAAGGATTTGATAATATTCAACATCCATATTGATAAAGCTCTTAGTAACTGGGGAATTGAATCAAAGACTTGATAAAGGATAACAACAGGAAGCTTAGAGGGAGCATCATAATGAAGCATGGACTCCATTAATGTATAAAGCAAGGAAAGGGTGCTACGGTTGAATACCACACTGCAGGCACCAACCCAAGCAAAAATTTGTAGTTTGTCAATTGACACGCTACAATTTCCTGTGAGTATCATAGGCTAGAGCTCACTCAAACATAGGATAAATGTATACATATAAATGAGGGTTCTTGTAACAGTAAGTGATTATGAAACACAGTTAAAAATGTACAAGAATCAAAGAGATGGGAAATATTTCAAGATATGAGGCCATATTCCAAGCACGCAGTAGCCACAGGTGGCTAGTGGATATAGTATTACGTGGCTCTGATAGAGAAATTTCCCATCACTGCATAGAGTTCTAGTGGGCAGTGCTGTTCTTATACTTAGAATAATCACAGAATTTCAAGAGATAAACTTTAAAAAGTATTATGAAGGAATTGGAGTTGCTTGGTCTCTCAAGAGGATGTATTTCTTTTTGATTCACAAAGATGGAATGTGTTCAGGTGGGGAGAGTGCTGTTTTTTCATGATGAATGGGGAAGGGGTCAGGAGCCAGATATTAGAGCCAGATGACCCAGGTCCATGTGTTAGCCCATTCCATCACTTTGAATCTCAGCCTTTCTTCCCTCTGTAAATCGAGGATCATGATATATTTATGTCTATCTACTTGGGAGTAAAGAGATGCAAGGCAGGCAAAGGACTAAATAGATAGTTGATAAAGGACGGCTGAATTCAAGCAGAGCTGCACATGTTAGATGCCATTTACTCCTTTTTTGTCATCTTTATTTGTAGCGCTTAGGACAATTTCCACCCTCCTTTTGCGCTTTGGGATAATTTTCAAAAATGTTCCATAGCAAATTGCCCCCCAAAATGGATTCACTCAACTCTGATCTAAAATGCTACATTGGAAGACGATGCCAAAGCCTAGATAACTTGGGAGTTCCACCAGATAGGAAACAAAACCTTCCATGTGTGGAAGAGACTATTTTATGGTGGAGGAGATATAGGTGATGATGTCAGGTCAAGGGTTATTGTGGGGTTCAAGTTTCCCACCATCTTGGGTCTTTTTTTGGTTTACTCACCTCATTATTCAGCTCTTGGATGGCTTGCTGGGAGGTGTTGAGTTTGCAGAGAGAGGATTCCAGTTGTGCACAACTTTGCTTTAACTGTCCTTTGAGACTCTCATTTTCCTCCTCACACTTTCTCAAATTCTCCTTTAACTGCTCTCCCATTAAAGAACAAAGTCCAGAAAGGTGTTATCTTCAGACTCCCACAGAAGTGTACCCCTCCTTCCCTCACTCACAGCTCCTCTACCCTTAGGCCTTCTCTCCCAGTCCCTTGTCTCCCCCACTTCCCTCCTGTCTCTGCTAAGCGCCCATGGCCTCGTCTTCCTCCACACCCATCTGGATTCTTGCCTGACCCCAGATTCCAGACCATGGCTCTTGCCAGCCTCTCTTCTCACCATCTTTTCTTTCTTTCTCTCTTCCTCTTGGAGTCCTTCAAACTCTTGTTCCAGTAACTTCTCCTTTTCTTTGCATTTTTTCAGCTGCTCCAGCTTCTCCTCCAGTGACTTTGTTGTCTCCCGAAGTTCATCTTTTAGTTTGCTTATGCTGGAGGCTTGCTCCTTGTTCTGAGAAAATAAAGACTATACTAATTGTACTGAAGACAGTCTTAGTCTGTATATATTTTTTGGGGAAAAAAATCCTTAGATAACTGTACAAAAGGAATGTAGAAATAAATAAACATGAAAACAACTCCTTGGTTATTTAACATGTATAATAGTTTCCTCTGATGCTCAGAAACATTTTCTCATTGTTCAATTAAATACACCAACTTAATTTTATTTATATATCCAGTTTCCAGGCATCCATTTCCTCTCCCACTTACTCACCAAATCTTTCCACATAAAAACTTCTTTGAATAAAGTTTTTTTTAATTTATTTTATTTTATTTTTATTTTTAATTTAATTAATTAATTTTTATTTATTTATTTTAAATAAATTTTATTTTTATATTCCCCATACAATTGCAACCCCCTTATTTTGACCCCAATCCCTCCCCTCCCCGCTCCCCACCCCCCAGAGAGTATCTTTGGTTCATAGTTTTTTGTTGATTTTGATTTTCACTTGAATAAAGTTTTTTTTTTAAAAAAAAAACCTTAAGAATAATTCAGAGATCAAAACCTTTAAATTGATTGGCAAGGTTAACTTTTGAGTCTTGGGAGAATTCAGGCTTAGCCCTTGAAAATCTTAGGATTGGTCGTGGGAACTGGAGCTCAGTGGCTGGGTTAGCACTTGCACATAAACTCTGGACAATTAGCTTGCAATGGATGGGTGGTGCCATCTTGCCAAGTGAAGACCAACATATTTCATCTTAAGCAGAGCAAAAGCTTGAGCCGGTGCCTACTTGCCCTTTATACCTGCTGCTTCAGGAGTTTTATATGATCTAGCAGCTCATTCACTTTCGCTTCCTGTTCAGACAATGTCTTCTGAAGCTGCTTCCTTTCCTTTTCTGAATTTTCAAGCTTCCTCAGGGTCTCACTGTGTTCTGACAACAGCTCCTCTATTCGTTTCCTAGAGCAAAATGGAGGACAGACAGTGAGCTGGCCACCCAGGGCTTGCTAGCCTGCTCCTGGGCAGCTGCCCAGAGTGGTTCTAACAGACTCACAGGGGGCAGGACCTGTCTCTGGAGGTGAACCTGTGGTACCTGTTGGCTGTGAGTTCTCTCTGTAGCTCCTGGATGGTATCTGCTTTCTGCTTCTCCATGAAAAGGCAGTTTTGCAGTTTCCTCTGAGTATCCTCCAGGTTACCCTGTGCTATTATGGCCTCTTCTTTATATTGGGCTGCTTGCTGTGCTGCAGAGGGCAGGAGATGAGCCGGGGACAATCTCATGTGAGAAGGAAGTATGTGTCACTAAGCTCTCTTAATGAAGGCTAGTTAGAAAGTTGGTTCCTTCATTTTGTGACCTGTGTCAATTTCCAATCTGTCCTCACTCCTCTCCATTTCCCTATACCTCCCTAGAAGCTTTGTTGAGTGATCTATCTTCAACTGCTCCCCAGTTGTGACTCTTTCTTGGCTAAAACAAACTGGGAGAAATTGCTGAGTCTCTTTTATGTGACATGTCACCGGGGACAGATGCTGGCCCTCATGGAGCTTACAGTGGAATGAGGGAGAAATGAGCTGTCCACCTGGCACGGAGAATGCCGTGATGTTAAACTTGCATTAGCAACATGGGAAAGAACAGCTGGAGGTGGGCTTACAGAGGAACAAAGGTTGAGCTGGGCCTTAGAGGAAGTGGAAGGAAGGGCTCTGCCATGGGGGAATGGAGAGTAAATGCACTGTGGGGGAATTGGGGCGGCATTGCAGGGAGGGGCTGGGGAAGACAAGCTGTACTTGGAAAGTGGGGTGGAAAGGTGGGAGGCAGAGGTGAGTAAGAGCACAGATGACAGGGGATTGGGAGGACTTTGTAAAACTGAGTAGGGATTAGCATAAAGGAAAGAGAGGTTTAGGAAAACTGGAGAGGAATAGAATGGAGAATGAATTCCTACAATATCCTTTTAGCCCAAGTCCTTGCCTCCATTGGGTATGAAGAGGAAAACATCCCAGTAAGTGGCCTAGTGGAGTTTCTCTATGCCAGATACATCCCTACATCCTATACTTTCTACCACGATACCCACTATAAACATCTCTCTCTTCACTCCCTTCTGGTTTCCCGCTCCTTTAAGAGAAGATGAGAGGCTGCACCAGCTGGAGTGGTATTATTGTGGAAGTAATTATGCACCCTGGAAGTAGGAGGATATTCTTTTAAGCAGGGAAGAAAACAGGTTCAGTTTTTGGAATGCGGAGTTGGAGGGGGTGGTGGGTGGCCCATGGGCAGTTAGTCTCTGCAAACAAGACTGACCACAAGTGTGAAGTCAGGGCTAGGGCTCTCGATTTTGGAGTCAACTGCAGAGAAGTGCAGCCCCGAGCAGAAGAGGTGCTTAGTAAAGAGTGTGTATAGAGGAAGAGGAGGAGGGAGGAGCAGAGGCTTAGGGATGGACGGCTCCTATCAGAGCAGGAGGGAAAAGAGGAAATAGTGGTGAGATCTGTGGAAGAGCTAGGGACTTGTGGCTCCAAAGGTAACTGACAATTGTCGAGTTGTGGGGGCTCAATAGCACACGCACACACAGGGTTAAAGCAGGGTGAAGGAAGCCATGATTTGGACCTTTCTTTCTTTTTTTCCTCTAAATTGATCTATCACTCACACAGCATAAAATTTACCCTTTTAAAGTGTACAGTTCAGTGGTTTCTGGCATACTCACAAAATTGTGCAGCCATCACTAATATCTAATTCCGGAACATTTTCATTACCCCCAAAGAAACCCCATATCCAAAGCAAGACGTTATGGGTGACCTCTGAGGAGGCAGTTTCCGCAGAGGGGCATGGACCCAATCCACAGTGCAAGCTGTGAGAAATAAAAAATGTTGGTGGCAAGAGGAGGGAGAGGATTAAAAGCCAGGAAGAAATAGGCGAGCTATGTGATGAAAGTCCTTGAGAAGATGAAAAGGAGTGTGGGGCAAAGAAATAAAGAGCATAGCCTTGTTCTCCCAGTGGCCAGGAAAGGATAGGGCTTTCACCTGAGGCCGCTGAGAAAATGGTGGGTATGGAGGTCAGCAGTCTGCTCCCCTCAGCTGAGCACCTGCTATGTGGTAGGGGCTTCGAAGGGCAGGAGAATTTGGGGTCAGTGATGGAGCTGGGGAGGGCATGTGTAACTGCTGTAAGCTGTTAGGGTGAGATCTTGAGTAGGAAGAGGTAGGGAAGGGTCATGTAGAAGGAGGTTGTTCTGACCCCCTGGGTTGGAAGTGTGGTGGGACTACTGGGGACTTACCTGCCAGTCTTTGCTGCTGTTGGGCTTCTTCCAGATAGTCCTTCAGCTTCTGGTTCTCAGCTTTCAGGGCTGAACACGCTCCCATTTTGCATTTATCTTGCTTCACTTCCTGGATGGCATTTTCGAGTTCTGCTGCCATTTGTTGTTTCTTCTCCAACTCCATCTCCTTTTTCATGAGGTTGTTCTGAACCTGTGTCAGTTCCTTCTCTAGCTGGTGCAGCAACTCATCTTTCTCTTGGAGGAGCTAAGAGAAACAAAGTGTCAATCCTGATAAAGATAGCAATGGCAGGGCAAAGTCAACAGAGACTGTCCTGAGCCTCCTTCCAGCCATCACCTCCTGCCCACCTTCACTCCCTGCCTCCCCTCACTTTTTTTTTTAAATTTATTTATTCAAGCACTGGGTACAGTCAGAAGCGCGGGAGGGTAAGAGAACCCACCAGAGCCAGAGCAGGGAACAGAACAGGCAGACTGATGATACACAGCGCTGAGGGGTGCAGCAGGCGTGGCAGGAGAGTTCTGTTGCGCCATGTGGGACCCTCACCGGTGGCCGGGGATCGAACAGGCATTGCAGAGGCTGCGGGCAGCCCCGCAGTCCAGCGCTCAACTGCTGTGCCACCAGGGGAGGACCTTCCCTCACTATTCTTAACACAGCAGCCCAAGAGGGCCTCTAAAAATGCAAGTCAGATTCCGTGATGCCTCTTCCTAAAACCTGCGATTGACTCTATCTCACTTGAAAAAGGTCACAGTCCTTATAGTGACCTTCTTCCTGAAACTCAAGACATGGCCTTGGCTATCTGTCTGAATTCCCCTCTTGTCACCCTCATCTGCTTCGGCCGGTCTCTGGGAATGCTCCAAGTAGATAGATGGAGCACCTTTGCCTTTGCTATTCTCTCTACCTAAAAAGTTCTTCCTTAAGACATTTGGCTGGATGACTTCCACCCCTCATTCAAATCTCTGCCCAAACATCACCTTATAGAGAGGCCTTCCCCCATCCTGTGTAAAGCAGCCTCCAACCCTTTTTAGGAATTTATTAGTACTTGACGCATTATATATTAACCCTGTTATTTCTTTATTGTCTGTCTCTCCACACTGAAAAAGTAAACTCTGAGAGTAAGGCTATGGCAAGTTTTATTACATTTTTAGTGGCTAGGATAGTGCTTGGTATACGGCAGGTGTTCAATTTGTTGGATATGTAATAACCAGCCAGCCAATTAGTTGGATGACTTCCACTAGCTCTGGTGAAAGTTTAGATTGGATCTGGTGAAAGTTGGATTAGCATTGACTACAAATGCTGGCATTGGTTTCATAGCCTTTCTGTTCTTGGTTCCATTCTTAAGCTTGAGTTATGTTGGCAATTATAGATCTTCTAGGACGTAACTCCATTAATATTTTCAAGCCTGATTTGCACATTCACAAGCTACTTAGAATTTTAAAAATTGAAATTCACTTGAAGTGCTTAATAAGGCTACACATTATTTTATAGCACTTCTCTCCACTCTCAAGCATAAACAAAAGCATAAGGGAACAATGTAAGGGTATCCTAAACTCCCTACCTTGATGGCTGGGGGAAGAACTCCTGAAAGTCCATATCTCTATTATGGTTTGTGGATATGCACATTTTATTCATTTATTACAGGTACTAACAAATACCTCTGGGCCCTAACATTCCAGTCTCGGATGCACAAGTTGACACTCCCTCAGCAACCACAGAACAACTTGGACCAAAGCCTGGCCTCACACCTGCCCTGCTGGTGGTTCTAACCAACCTTACCTTGTCTTTCTTCAAACCAAGCTTCTGGGTCTCTGTGAACTGGATCTGCAGCTCCTGCAGCCGCCGCTGCATAAAGGTGAGCTCCCTGTCCTTCCTTTCCACGTGGGCAGATGTCTCTTCCCGGAGTCCATGCAGGTCTAGTTCCAGTTTCATCATGTCTGCAACGTGAAGGGGCAGAGGGCTTCTTGTTCAGAAGAGGGCTCCGGGCTTCCTTCTGGCTCCCCCCGCCACAGCCCACCAGCTCATGGTTCACCCTTCATGATGTTTTTCTTCTGTTCTGACACAGCTTCTAGCTCCATGCGCAGGTCCTTCACGAGGTTCTGGTACTCCTCCACGTGCAGGCACTGGCTGTCTTTCTGCTCCTGCAAGTGCTTTAGTATCTGGGCAGGGCAGGAGGAGGACATGGGGGAGGAATGTATTCTGGGATGCCGAGGGTCCCGAATAGGCAGAGCTATACAGACAGAAGCTTAGAATGGTGGTTTCCAGGGGCTGGGAAATGAGGGGGGCTCATGGAGACATGGAGGTTTCTTTTTTGGAGTGATGAAAATGTTCTGGTGATGACTGCCCAAATTTTGTGAATATACTAAAACCCACCATCAATACACTTTATTTTTTTTAAAGTTTTTTTTTTTAATTTATACAATAGCTGGGGTACAGGCCAGAGGTGCGGGAGGGTGAGAGGAATCACCAGAGACAGAGTGGGGAGCAGAACAGGCAGATGATGGAGAATACTGCTGAGTGGAGCTGCGGGCGAGACAGGAGAGGTCTGCCACGCCATGTGAGTTTCTCCCTGGCCAGCCAGGAATTGAACCGGCACTATAGAACAGCTCCACAGCGCTGCGCTCAACCCATTGTGCCACTGGGGAGGCCCTGGAGTGTGCACCTTTAAATAGAATGGAGGGGCTGGGCACACTGAGAAGGTGGCCTGTGAGCAGGGACTTGCTGGAGGGGAGGGCATGAGCTATGTTGTAGGTATCTGAGGGAAGGGCTTGGCAGACAGGGGGGACTAGCTAGTCACAAGGCCCTGGGATGAGAACACAGAGAAGAGGAGGAGATGGAGTGGAGAAGTTAGGCGGGATCACATCATGTGGGGATTTAGTCTCAGTAAGAACTTTCGCTTCTACCCAGAAGAAGAGGGGAACGGGCTGCAATCAAGAGAGCAGGAACATGTGGCTGAGGAGGAGCAATTAGTTATCTGGGTATCAAGAGGAAAGATATTTAGTGATTTCTGAGTTGACAGTGAGGGATTGCTGGGGCCTGAAGACGCACAGCTGGAGACATACAGATATCACCATGTGAGCTGAGTGTGGGCACTGCTGGACTCAGGGCAGGATGTCACACCTGCGGCCTCAGCTGGAAGAGGACTGCTGGGGTGCACTCTGATGTGCTAGTGGAATACTGGAATAGCCAGGACACATGACTTCTTTGGACAGCATGTAGAAAATGGTGGGGGTAGGAGTATTTTGTTTCTTGGGGAAGTCTGTATCATTTTAAAATGTGGATTGGTGTAGAGAGAACTACTAGGTATAGATTGGTATAGAGAGAACTTTAGAGTTTTAGTTTCACAAGATGAAAAAGTTGGAGAGATCTGTTGCACAACAATGTAAATAAATTTAACACAACTGAACCATACTTAACCACTAGAAATGGTTAAGAAGGTAAAGTTAATGTTATGAACTTTTACCACCATAAAAAAGGGGGAGAAATAAAGACATTTTTCAGACCAAAAAAAAAAATGTGATAAGATGTTATAGGTCAGGATGGGAATAATGTGGGAGTGACTGTTAAAATAAATATGGATAGATGTTCAAGAAGGACCCCAAAGTACAATTTTGATTCCTCATTTATCCAAACTTTCTGTCTCTGAAAGTTCTAGAAAGAGAAGAGTGCTCCTCCACTAAGGGATGGCTTGCAAAATTTGTGTGGTTTCCTCTTTCTGCCAGAGATCTTTTGCCTTCAACACCAGCAAGCAGACCCTCACCTTCCCACAGCGCCACCTCATGTGACTGAGTCTTGTACCTATGTCTTATACCTCAAGTTCAGACACGACTGATAAGACCTTCCTAGGAGCAGACCTAATCGATTTTTGACTGTTAGTTAAATCGTGCTTTGTTTACATGACTTAAAATGCTTATTCATTATTAGAATCAGCTTTTGAGATAAATTTGACATTTGAAAACATAGGGTTTTCAATATAGGGGGTGAATTTGTATTAATAATCTTCCCTACATTTGCTACTTCTTAGTTCCAACCAGAAACTAAAGTCTGAACAGTCCTGTTCAATCTAAGTAAGCCGACAGGAGTCGCTGTCTTGTTTAGATGCACTGTTGCAAGTGGTTTAAGGTGCAATTCTCAAATTCAGTTCCCAAATATATTGCTGCCAGAAAACCCTGATGGGACTTGCTATGCATTACATACAGTATGCTTGTGGGAGGGCCAACCAAGGGCATACAAATATAAAACATAAAACATGAAAATGAAAAACAAGAAAACAAAATATGAAAATTACAATAATCAAGAAAACACAGAATCAAACCCAACATGCCTCAACCCCATTAGACACAAATAAGCAAAAGTTCACCCACCTTTTTGATGTCTTCACAATCTTCCGAGGAGCTGGGAGGATGTCTGTGGGTGGCTGTATAGGAAGCAAAGTCTGCTTGTAATTTTATCAAAGCCTCTTCACGCTCCAGAACCTGCAACCAAGAATAGGTTGGTTATGCTGAATGGTCAATCCACTGTGTCTATGCCACTAAGGCATCAGCAGTGGTTTTTATAGACTTCATCAGAGGCCACATTTTGGACTCCCTCCTGAACCTCAGCAAGGTCCAGTTTTTGAGATACAAGATGATTCTTTGGAGACTGTGATGGAAAGATGTACCTATCAGAGTTCAAAGATTGAAAGTTAAAGAACTAAAGAAGGCAGTTTCTCGTAGATAGGGTGAATGTATGTACTTTCTCTGAAAATTTAAAAATCATGATTTTTTTCTTCTTATTTATTGGAAATAATTACAATAAAACCCATGTATTGAAATTAAGGTGTGAAAGTTTCATCTTCATTTATTCTCCCCAGTTTTACTTGCACTAAAGGGAAGAGGCACTATTGGTAATTCTTTTTAAAAGTTTTATTTATTTATACAAGCACTGGGGTACAGGCCAGAGGTGCGGGAGGGTGAGAGAATTCACCAGAGACAGAGCGGGGAGCAGAACAGGCAGATGGACCGAAAACACTGCTGAGGGGAGCAGCAGGCGAGGCAGGAGAGGTCTGCCCCACCATGTGGGGCCGGGAATTGAACCCATGCTGCAGAGTCTGTGGACAGCTTCACAGCTCTGCGCTCAACCCCCTGAGCCACTGGGGAGGCCCCCTATTGGTAATTTCGGGTAAATACTTCTATATTATGATCAAAGATTAAAAAAAAAAAAACACAAAGGAATTGAACTATATGCAGGGTTCTTTAACTTAACTGAACAATATATTACAAACATCCTTCCATGCAGCCTGCTTACAGATCTGCTTCATTCTTTTTCTTGGCTGCATATTATTCCATAACATGGATAGCTCTTTAACCATTTCTCTCAATCTCTTTAGTTTTTCTGTGGATGGGCATGGAGGTTGTTGTGTGAGAGATTTTAAATCTCCTTAGAATCTCCAATTTTGTGTGGGTTGGGCTATGTGCATATGAACAAAAAGTGAAGGCAAGTATAAACAATGTGGCTTAATTACATTTAAGACAGACTTAATGACACACTGCATATATGTTGGTGGTCCTAAGAGGTTATACCATAGAGCCTTGGTGTGTAGTAGGCTATAACACTTAGGTTTGTGCAATAATACTCTGATGTTTGAACAACTATAGAAGTGCCCGATGACACATTTCTCAGAAAGTATGCCCATCATTAGTGGCACATGACATTTGAGGATCCCTGGTGGAAGAGAATGATTTAGGTGACTCCCCCACCCTTTTTCTTTCCTTGTGGTTTTATCTTGGGTCTCTCAGAGAAATGTTTGAGAAGGCATTTACCAAAGAGTTACTGCAAGCTAGTTTATTTCGAAGTTCCTGGATTAAATCGTCCTGTTCAGAAACCTTTTGCCAGACTTCAGACAATCGTTTCAGGGTCTCCTGATGCTCTTGAATCATGCAGGAAGAAGTATATATACGCACTTTGGAATGATCACCTTTGTTCTCAGGATCCTGGAATATTTAAAAATAATTGATAGGTTTTGTTAAAAATTTTCAAGTTTATCTTGAGAATGCCATGAGTATGGGCAATCTCTAGACTTATTTTCTGAAAGTTTATGTTAATATATGTGAATCATGGTTCTCTTACAAAACCAAACAAACATGTGCATACCCATTGTAAAAAGCTTGATCCTCTCATGAGAGAATCCACTGAAAAGTCAGTATTCCTTCAACTTGACCTACTGATATAGGTTTCTTTCCTGATCAGGTTTTTTGAAATACCTTCCAGACATGTTTTATGCAAATATATAAGTCACTACTTTTCCCCCTACACAAATCAAAGTCTCCTACACACTTTTCTAAATGTTTTATTTTCATTTGAGAAATTTTGTAGGGTATTTTACATATTGTTAGTTGTGTATCAATCTTACTTTTCTCTTAAAATTAATTTCAAAATGCACAGGTACTACATATACTATGTACATATATATATATTCTAAATGTTGTAACATATAAATAAAACATTAACATTCTTTTTGGCTATTTCCTATAATCCCACAATCCATGCTTTTTCTTTTCTTTTCTTTTTTTTTAAAGATTTATTTATTTATTTATACTAGCACTGGGTACAGTCAGAAGCGGGGTACCGTGAGAGAATTCACCAGAGTCAGAGGGGAGAGCAGAGCCGGCAGACTGACGAAGTACACTGCTGAGGAGAATGGCGGGCGGCAGGGGAGTTCTGAGCGTCATGTGGGACCCTCGCCCGGCGGCCAGGGATCGAACCAGCACTGCAGAGGCTGCAGGCAGCTTCACAACCCAGTGCTCAACCGCTGCGCCACCGGGGAGGCCCACTTCATGATTTTTCAAAGAAGACAATTTATGTATAATTATCTAGAACTTTATCTATACACTTATATACATGTAAATGAATCCATAGACTACAGATGATGCGTTGCCTTTTTAAAAACATAAATGTCAAGATGAATTTAAATTTCACTAAGAAAAGATCTAAAAAGCAATCAATAAATATTTGAAAGTAAAGGACAGTGAGGGAGGACCCAGCCTAAAAGCAGCTCTCTGAACCTACTATCAATTAAAAGTCACTAAAAATGTCTGACCCTGTGGCAGGAACTGGTAAGTACAGTTGGGCTTTGACACCTGGAGGTTCTGCATCAATCACAGATGGAAAATACCTACTATTTAGTTAGCCCTATAATGACTGTGTGTGTACTGAACACATACAGACTGTTTTCTATTACTGTTCTCTAAACAAGATAGCATAACACAACTTATTTATATAGCATTTATACTGTATTAAGTATTATAAGTAATAGAGAGATGATTTAAGGTACATGGGAGGATATGCAGAGGTTATATGCAAATATTATGCCATTTTATACAAAGGACTTGAACAGTTATGGATTTTGGTGGTCATGGGATCCTGGAATGACTTTGGTGCAGGGACCAAGGGATAACAGTAGGTTAAAAAAAGAGTCCAGAGAGAATCACTGGACAGAAGAATCAGTATCAGTATATATATGGAGTTGGCACTTCAAAGCAGTGGGGAAATGATGGGATGTTCATTAAGTGAAGCTGGGACAACTGAAGAGCTACCTTGATACACATAACATTACAGCCTTACTTCTTGGGGGGTGTGTGTGTGTGTGTGTGTGTGTGTGTGTGTGTGTGTGTATTCCAGAGGGACTAAAGATAAAAACAGAAAATATAAATTTTTTTTTATTATTTTTTTTAATTTTTTTTTATAGAGGCATGTTTTATTTATTTATTTGTTTGTTTGTTTGTTTTTGTTTATACATGCACTGGGTACAGTCAGAAGTGCGGGAGGGTGAGAGAATTCACCAGAGCCAGAACGGGGAGCAGAGCAGGCAGAAGGACCGAAGTACACTGCTGAGGGGAGCAGCGGGCGGCAGGAGAGGTCTGCACGCCATGTGGGACCCTCCTCCGGAGGCCGGGGAGCAGCCGGGGATCGAACCGGCACCGCAGAGGCTGCGTGCAGCTTCTCAACCCAGCGCTCAACCACTGTGCCACCAGGGAGGCCCCAGAAAATATAAAATTATAACAGTTTTAAAATAAATGTAAGACAAGCTTTTGTCACTCTGGGGATAGAGACGTCCTTCCTAAGCAAGACATAAAACCTAGAATCCATAAAGAAGGACTGAGAGTTTCAACTTCATAAAAATGAAAAATTTCTGTATGGTGGAAAAATACCATTAATAAAGTCGAGTGAAAAATTACAAATTGGAAGAAAATATTTGGAACACATGTAATGAAGCATTATTATCTGCAATATATAAAGAAGGTCCTATAAGTCAATATGAAAAAGACTAATAACCAAATAAAAATAGGTTATGAATTTAAACAAGTAATTTGTACAACAGAAGTCCGCATGACCAATACACTTAAGAAGAGCAATCTATACTTCATTAGTGGAGTGGTCACTGGGATCCCACAGTGAGATCTCAGGCCCCTTCAGCTCTGAAGGACTTACTCTCCAGTTTCAGGGAGTAATGCTGTTTTGTCCTAAGACAGCTCTTAGCTGTCACTCTTTTCTGGGGATTTCTGGGCCTGAAGGAAACTTCTTTACCCAAGGTCATGCCTCTCCCTAGGGACAGTTCACATCCAATAACTGATCAACTTGGAAGTATAAAGGTCAGTTGCCTTCCTCCTAATTTAGGACTGCTCTGAAAGTCCATCCAGCTCCAGAGCCCCTCATGGGGTTGCTGAGGCCTTTGTGGGTACTGCATCACTGCTAACTTCTCCCTTTGCCCAAATCTGCTTCCTTCTTCCTCTCACAGGAGTTTATACCAAGATCTCTTCTTAAAAATATATTGCATGCTGATCTGTCTCAGAATCTGCTTTCTGGAGAACCCAGTCCACAAATATTAGGATTAAAGGAAATAAAATTGCAATGAGAAAATCTTTTTAATTTCTCATCCATCAGGTTAGTACAATTTAAAAAGACTGGGGAATAAACTCAGTTTAGTTGGTGAAAATGTTAACTGTCAGAACCTCCTTAGTATGCAATTTAGAAGCATCTTTAAACATTTAAAATAAGTCTATTGTTTGACCTAGAAATCCCACTTCAGGAAATTACTCCATAGAAATAAGGATGCTTTTTATATCTTATTTAAAACAGACAAACAGGTCATTAGACGATATAGTCATACTACAGAATACAAGATAGTAACTAAAAGAAAAGGTCAAGGAAGACATTTAAAAAGCTAGTTGTAGAGCCACATTTATAAAATGGCCCATTTATGTAAAAAGGAAACCTTAACTGTGTGGCAAAAGGCTGCGGGAGATTCCTAGCACATGATTTGAGTGAATGCCTAAGAGGAGGAGAGTTGGATGGAGACCAAAGACAGATCCACATTTAATCTCAGTTCATCCTAAAGAACCTATATCACTGTATTACTTGTATAATTATTAAAAAAAACAAACCAGGCACAAATCTGGGCATTTTGGGCTATTCTTTGCCATGTTTCATGCCTTTTTTCTCCTGTTTGGTTCTGAAGTCAGGGCTTGCATGAGTCCTGTCACCTGGAAGAGACCTTTCTGGGCTCCCATGGGAACATGGCATATTTGAGAGCCCAGTTGGCAATTTTCTTTCTGTCTCATTTAAAGCAATGATTCTTTGTGTTTATTAAGGACATCAACATTGTTAAGGAACACCCCTAGGGGACTTGAAGACTAGACATTCAAAAGTTGAGGGCTATAAAATTCAAGGTCAGGAATGACATCAGGTTGAAGGCTTGAGTTTCTGGTGGAAGAGGCTGGGATGGAGACAGGGTCTCTCTGGGAGCAAGCCCAGTTGTTGGAGCTCCTGTTCTAAGTGGTCTGGTTTAAATCCTACCTGGCTGACGATCCCGCTGAGTTCCCCTTCCAACATCTTCACTTGGCACTCCAGTAGCTCGATGTTGCTCAGGGACGTCTGGTATTTATCCCTGTAGAGGTTTAAGCTCCTTTCTAGTGAGACAATCTTGTTCCCAGCCAGGGCAAGCTGTTCCTGGGCTAAATGGAGCTTCTCCCCTGTGTCCTCGTGATTTCCCATTTCCTCTTCATAGAGAATCACCTATGGTGTAGGAATGAAACCACATTCAACCCCTGGAAATAGCTAATGAGGAAAGGGATTGGCGATAAGATTCCATCCAGAGCAGTCTTATATCTTCCCTAGAAGCCCAGATGCACAGAATAGGCCCAGCACAGTTCTAAAAGCTGCAAAAATATAGTATCAGAATGCTAATGATTAGAAACTAAAAAAATGACTCTTTTATTTAGGTGGAAAGTACTTAACGGCAGGAATCATACCTATTTTCCATTCTGCCTAGCATGTAGTAAGTATGCAATAAAGACTTGTTAGTTGATTAATAGGAATGAATTTGTATAACCCATTTTTTAAGGGCATGAAATGCCAGTATTTTCTTTTCTAGGTATTCTCTAGAGGTCTAATTTAGAAAATGGAGCGCCCCCTCATTGGCATGGTCCATGTCAGCAAAGTCCCCTAGAGATAGTGGGAGCATGACCTGAAATTCTTCTGGGATTTACATGGTCCTTATTTAGATTCCCTTTCTCCCTAATCAATTAATTAGTCAACCAACTGACAGATATTTATTGATTGCTCATGAAAAATGTCTTGGGTGGTGAAGTGTGTATAAAACATAGGCTCTTCCCTCAACGAGTTTATAAACTCTTACAATTTGGGTGTGGTGTGATTTAAAATGAGCAAATAACTGTATAGTTGTGTATGCTAAACTGTAGACTTGAATTCTAAGTATTGAGAAATTAAGAGCAGAAGGACAGCTTCATGTGGGTTCAAATCGTCCAGCATGGAATTCATACAGGACACATCCTATGGGGGGGTGGTGGCAAAGTAAATTATACTTGCTGTCTGTCATTTGAGATTTTTTTGTAGGAAAGAATCATTTAGTTTGAGGTATTTATTAAGTAAGGAGAAGAGTTCAAGAACATTTTATATTCATATATTTGTAACATCAGCCATCAGGGGTCCATTCATGGCTCCTTACCACTCACCCTTCCTTTGCACACCAAACTCATCCCAACAGCAAGCATCTTCTACTCTTGGTTTGAGGACTGCTTTGACCCTAGGAGGCCACACAAGCAAAGGAGCAAACAGGGCAGGTTACATACCCTCCGGTGCAGCCCTTAACCAAAAACTCAGGTGGGTTGGCTGGGATCACTTCCAGAGGTCTCAAAGGGACTGAATTCCAATTGCCCACAGCAGTAATCTTCTTTAGTGATTTTCTTTGTGGAAAATCCTGCCCTTTTTTGACTCACTTCTTTCACTGTGCTCCCCAAGATCACCTTTTGAACTAACTCCTTGTATTCATCTCCTTGTTTTATGGAAATCCAACCTTAGATAGAACTTTAATGGTTCTGTGTAACAAGGTATTGAGGGAACTCGGCAGAATGCCCTAAGGTGTTTTTATCCCCCCTACTCCTCTAGATTGGGATCTGTGTCAGTGGCTGCTATTGCTAAATTCCATATTCATTCTCCCCTCTCTTTCTTATTAATAGAAACTTGACTTTATTTGGGACAGCATGCATCTCACTAAAACACATTTCCTAGGAGTTAGCTATTGCCATGTGATTAACTCTGACCAATGATATGTAAATGAAAGTATGTGGGGCTTCTGGAAAATACACGTAAAAGGGAGGAATGTGCCTTTCTCTCCCTCCACCATTCCATTCTGATTATTTGGAACAAGGATGTAATTGTTGGAACTCCAGGAGCCAGCTTAGGTGACCTAGGGAGTAGAAAACTTGAGTTGTTGATGGAGTCAAAAAGTAGGACCTCAGGTACCTGATGACATGTACAGGTACCGTAGCAGTCCTAGACCACCCATATCCAACTTCTTTTATATGTCATAGAAACACACCATCTTATTTAAGCTGCTATTATTATTTGGTGCTTCTGTTACATGCAGCCAAATAGAATCCCAACTAATTCAGGGCCACTTTATCTAGGCTGGACTCTTGTTTAAGATATCCTGAATACCAGTCAGTTTTAACACAATACTTATTAGTTTTATTAAACCACAGTTTATGCACATGGGCTTTGTCCCTGATCATATTTTGCAGGATAACTTTTCTCTGTTCCTTTTCCTCTCAATCCTTTCCAGCAAATTCCTACTGACCTTAATTTTCCCTTTTAAAAAATTCTTGTTCCCTAAGATCCCTCATAAAGCTCCTGGAGTTAATCTTAAGGCAATGGCACTGTTTCAGACAGTTCTTGGAATTTTATCTTTAAAGAAAAAGGAAGAAGATTGCAAGGGAGGTTGCCTGTCCCATTTCTTAGAACCCATGGCCTTACTGCTTCCTGTCCTTCCACTGTTCAACTGGTTTTAGTTCTGTAGGTTTGGCCTTTGTCATTTACTTGAGATTTCACAAGGGTGCTACTCTCCGGTTTAATAAATACTATCCTGAGACATTAATAGAAATGAATGCCTATACTATACTTAAGCTAAGTCTACATGCTTTAAAACTCCAGTCTGAAAAAATGACTAATCTGATACTCCCAATGATGGACTCAGGCTGGTTATCTTAAAAACTGCAAGTGCCGGGAATTTGTCTATTATCAAAACCTGATGTTTTCAAAAATCGTTGATTTAATGGACCTTATATCTCTTTTATAACCCTCAGAGACCTAGAATCTTTTGCATTTAAATTGCAACGATAATAGAATGGAGATGATGGACTTACATACACACATGTGCACACTCTCACCCCCGACACACACATGTTAACATGTACCCATACCCATTAATACTGAAACTCTCACCCAATTATGTCATTCTGTCTAGTTCCCTCTGCTCAGTTTCAAAAAAGATCAAGAATGAAAGCAGGAATGTTTATGAAAGCTGCTCAAGATATTGTGAAGCTTTCCTCCGTAAGCCCAAAGTTTGCTTCCTAGCAGGCTTGGCCTGATTTCTGTTAGGTACATGGGTGTATGGGCCATTTTCATAGTTATTCTAGCAATACCTCGTCTTCTTTCATTTTGCAGTGATGATGAAGAAGAACCAGGTCAGAAGTCTGCTTCTCTAGGACGGACTGATACTGCAGGAGGGAACAGTAAGAAGTCTGCAACTCCTCTGTGCGAAACTCCAGTTCTTGCTGAAGGGCCAGCAATTTTTTCTTCAGTTGCTGAAGTTGTCTCAGATGACACTGTTTAGAGGGCTCAAGGTCCATCTGTAAATCCTTGAATGCTAACACTGGCTTCTTGTTCTGCAATAGAGGTTGACACACATAGAAGACTTCAGATCATCACCAAGCATGCATGTGTCCTTTCATGGTTTTCACCTGTTCAGCCCTCCGCCCATCTTTCCATCCTCTTATCTTTTCTTTTTTATTTATTTATTTATTTATTTATTTATTTATTTATTTATTTGTTTGTTTGTTTGTTTGTTTGTTTGTTTGTTTGTTTTGTTTATACATGCACTGGGTACAGTCAGAAGCACGGGAGGGTGAGAGAATTCACCAGAGCCAGAGCGGGGAGCAGAGCAGGCAGAAGGACCGAAGTACACTGCTGAGGGGAGCAGCGGGCGGCAGGAGAGGTCTGCGCGCCATGTGGGACCCTCCACCAGTGGCCGGGGAGCAGCCGGGGATTGAACCGGCGCTGCAGAGGCCGCGGGCAGCTTCGCAACCCAGCGCTCAACCGCTGCACCACCGGGGAGGCCCCATCCTCTTATCTTTTCATCTACGGAGCACTTATTAAACATTTTACTTGATTCACAATGAAACTCTGTATTTCCACTCTGTAAGAAGCATTGAAAAGAAAGGGGGAAGAAACCCCCATGGTACTTTTCTGCTCTTTAGATCTACCATTATTATTTAGGTCAGGAGAAAAAACATCTATATAAAGGAGAGGAAGATAAAGACATGTGTGATCGTGGGCATATGTCTAGCCTTCACATATAGGAGAACACAATTAACCTGGAGGGTAATGGATGGCTGCTTGTGGTTCTTGGGCTAAACTTGATTGCTAACAATGCCTACCTAACAGGGTAAATTCTTGGGTAGGATCTTGGGGAAACAGCTTTCTAGAATTCTGGAAAATTGAAGGGATGCAGAAATATTGTTCAGGTATATCGGGAGACTATTCACCTCCCGAAGAATAATGTGACCTTGCAGACTCAGGAAGGGGGAGGGTGGGCCTCCCCTGGTGGCGCAGCTGTTGAGCACTGGGCTGCGAAGCTGCCCACGGCCTCTGCAGCACCGGTTTAATCCACAGCCACAGGCAAGGGTCCCACATGGCACATAGACCTCTCCTGCCTCCCGCTGCTCCCCTCAGCAGTGTACTTCGTCAGCCTGCCTGTTCTGCTCCCCACTCTGGCTCTGGTGAATTCTCTCACCCTCCCGCGCTTCTGACTGTACCCAGTGCTTGTATAAATAAATAAATCTTAAAAAAAAAAAGAAACAGGAAGGGGGAGGGAAGGGAATGAATCTTTGCTAATCCAAGAGTCACCTGCTGCTAAACTCATCATACATTTTCTCCTCCCTCCCTCCCTCCCTCCCTCCATAAACATAGGTCCAGCACCCACTTTCTATCAAGTTTTCTTACAGTGGGGGTGCATCCCTAAGTTGTTTATTGTAGTACAAACTGAGGCCTTTGCACATATGCTTCCATATTTTCTTGCCCAATATCCCTGTGGCACATGCAAGAGGCAGATGAAGAGTATGGCCAGTGGGTGCACTGTAACTCTTCTCTCTACTTATTATTCTCCTACTTATTTGTTAAAACTCTCTCTAAATTCTGTTCTCTTTCTCATTTTCCCCTCCAAAGCTGATGTGCCAGTACCACAGACTTTACAGGCATGTCTTTAACATGGCATTCCATACTTCCCCTTGCATGGTAATTATCTCTGTGCATGTTATCTCCTAATTAAATTACAGACTCCTGGAGGGCAGGGCCATGTCTGTTCCAACAGGGCCTGGGTTAGAGACACCCAGCCAGGTATTGAAGGAAATAGAGAATAAGAATCCTCAGTGGCCCCCAAGACTTTGACCTTGTAATCTTGACCTCATTAATTTTCTAAAATTAACTTTTAAGACATTTGTGTTGAGGTATGCTTTATATATAAAATTTACCCATGTAAGCATGCAATTTCATGATTTGTAGCAAATGAGAGTTGTGCAGCCACTAGTACAATGCAGTCTTAGAACAATTCTATCACTTCAAAAAATTTCCTCATGCCCATTTGTCACTCCCATTCCTATCCCCCATTCCCGGTAACCACTAATCTCCACTAATCTGCTTTCTGCCTCTATAGACTTGCCCTTTCTACATTTCTTTCTTTCTTTCTTTTTTTTGGTATGCTCAGTCTATGTTTGTTTGTTTTTTCTTTCTTTTTTCTTTTTTTTAAAGACTTTCCACATTTCATATAAGGAACTGTTTGTGATCTTTGTGTCTGGTTTCTTTCACTGAGCATGTTTTTGAGGTTCATCCAGGTTGAAGCAAGAATCAATATTCTATTCCTTTTGGTTGCTAAATAGTATGAATGTATCTCATTGTGTTGATCTCTTCACCAGTTGATGGTATTTCAGTTTTAGGCTCTAATGACTAGTGTGGCTATGAACATTAACATGGTGTGGCTATGATATTTTCTTTTAATTTCAGCAAGTATTATGGTTCATGTACTATGTGCCAAGATGGGGATGTAGAAGCATATAAAAGACAAAATTTCTGCCTTTGTGGAATCCGTATCTGGCGGAGGTGAGAAAGAGGGTGAGAGAGAGAGAGAGAAAGAGAGAGAGAGAGAGAGAGAGAGCGAGCGTGAGGGAGAGCATGAGCACACGTGTATGAAAGAGTGCTCACAAATTAAACATGTAAATGATGTAGTGTATTGGAAGGAAGAAGGACTATCTATAGAGGAGAAAAGCAGGGGAGTGAGATGAGCACAGCCAAAATGGAGGCAGTTGTAATTCTAAATTAAGTGTTAAGTGAGGACCGCACTGAAGAGGTGGCATTTGAGTCAAGACTTGAAAGCAGTGAGGGAAGAAGACTGCTGGGACCTCTGGGGGAAAAGAAAATAGAAAGTGCTAAGATCTGGGTGGAACTGGCTAGAGCAGAGACAGTAAGGGGGAAGAGCAGAACCTGACAAGGTGAGAAGGGAAAGGTCCACATAGGCCATTCTAGAGATTTAACATCTTCTTTCAGGGAGACAAAAGAGCCTTGGAGGACAATGAAGAGACGAGGGGCATGATCTCCTTAGATGTCTGTTCTAAAAACCATCTAAGGGGGAGGTAGAAGCAAGCGGAGAGACCATTAAGGAGACTGTAGCAGGAATCTAGGTGAGAAAGGATGGTGGACATGGACCAAGGTGGAGGTAGGAAGTAGTTGGATTTTATTCTATTTTCAAAGTAGAGTCCACAGGATTTTGCTGGTGCACTAGATGTAGGGTGGTGGGAGATGAAGGTCATCCAAGGTAGGATGATGCCAAGATTCTGGTCTGAGTCACTAGAGAGATGGAGTTTTAATGGCGTTTAATTAAGTAGGAGCTGAGAATCAAAATAGAGAAAATCTTTTCTAGGGAGAGCGGGAAGGGAAAGAGAGCAGCACACATAAGGGAGACATAATCCAGCTCAGAAACAAAAGGACAACAGTTGATTGTGTTCACTCTGAATTACTCTTCGTGGCTCTCCTTGAAGTTTATTTCACTCTAACTGTCTCAGAATAGAGAAGACAAAGAAAATGGATCACTAAAATCACCAGCAAAAGAAATCCTAGATAAAGGCAAGACTAACTTTTGGTTTGGATATTTGCTATGTGTGGCTGGATGGAAGTTGATGAAACTTCTTTCCTAAACCAAACAAAGGTGAATTTTGTATTTACTTTGGGAAGCCAAAATTACCAACATTTATATTTAATGCTTTTAGTTAAGTCCTTTCATTCTTTTTAAGATAAGAATATTACGATTCTTATAACTTATCTGTGAATGAGGTTTGGAAAGAAGGGAGTTGGGAGTAGTGTGTGTGTGTTTTGTGTGTGTGTGTGTGTGTGTGTGTATACACTTGTATAAGTAAATTGGGAGGTTCTCAAGAGCCCAAGCTCTCTGTCTACCCAGGTAAACTGGGAAGTGGGGAGCTACTTGGAAAAATATCCTGAATACTAAATGTGGACAGAATTAAATCAAAGGAGTGAACATCCGGGGATAGTTAATTTAGAAGAGCTTATTTTAGTAAAGCAAACACTCAATAGAATCCTTATCAAATTTTCCCCAAGCTCTGTTTCTTTTTGGGTTTGTTGAAGTTGAACTCATCTCTGAGAATTTATATAAACTGGATTCCTAGTCTTACTAGCACTGAAGTGTAACTTGATTTGCATCTGCCTTCTTCACTGCTGCATGTGTATGGCTCAGTTGAAAACTAACTATAGTCTCCTGATTGTATCTTCTTTCTCTGTTTCATTTCCCCATCACCAATTTTTTTTATTGCCCTAAAAGAATGGGAGAAGTGTCTTTCTTTTAAAAGGAGCTGCATTTTTTCTTTAGCCTCCCCCTCCTAGTATGAGATATACTATCTCTACTTAGTGCTCATAATGACTCTTTTCTTCAAAGCCTCCTGTGGGTAAAGAATGTTTTTTTCCTATGTATAGAAAACAGCCTGGCAATGAGACTGGTAAGCTGTTAAGAATTCCTCTTCTTCAAAGGTCATCTTTAATTTCTAATCTTCTGGGTTTAATTTTGTTATGGGATGATGATTCTAGTTTTAGGGAAAACTCCAGTTTAGAAGGTAAACACTGCACCTGATTTAATTTGGTAAAAAAGATCCAAGGACTTCTCGTCTGCAGAGAAACTAGAATTTTCTTGGATGAGAATTTAAACACTTTCACACTCTAGTTACCTATGGGTTTAGAGGAGTCACATTTCAAAGATTCAGAGAAATGCCTAGGTTTATTTAAGACATTAAATTTCTACTTATTTATTCCTAAGTATTTAAAAGATTATTTTTCCCTGAATTTTAAATTAATAGAAAAAGGCATGGTATGGATGAAGCCTACATTTCACTTATACATGTGCCAAAGAGCATTATCATAAAGACATCAATGCATTTCCTATTGTTTCTTTTTTTTTTTTTTTTCAAGTTTCCTTCTTAGTAAAGATGTGGGTATTTTATTAGATTCTTCTTTGATCTTTAAACTGAGATTTAGAGAAAATGAGCAAGTTGGAAATGATTTTATGCAAGTAAGGTTAGTGCATAGAATGACTATCAGAGTTGGACGTGATTCCCAAGGCCATCTGCTCCACCAGGTTTCTTAAACTTCTCCAAGGCTCAGCGGTCTTAAAGGATGGAGAGCGGTGGCCGGTAACCTGTAGGAATCTGTTTCCATATTTAGTCAACCTTTCAGTCCTACTTATGGTCAAAGAGATTATAGTTATTTCTCCCTCCTTGCCTGTGTGCCCACTTGATCACAGAAGGGAATTAATTGGCCTGGCATGATTTGCTTTTTCAAAAGTCACATTGGTTTCTACCCAATACTTTGTGCTTTTCAAGTTGATGCTAATTGATTGATGTTAAGTTCTATATTTTCCCTGATATTGAAGTTAAGCTGACAGGTCTATAATTACCAGGATTGTCCTTTTTCCCTATTTAAAAAGATGAGCACTTCATTTACCCTTTTTCAGTCTACAGGGACATTCTTTATCCTCTTGAGTTCTCAAAATAATCACTAGCAGCTATGTAATAACACCTGCCAATTCCTTAAGTACTCTTCGAAGTATGTCATCAGGCCCTGCTGATTTGCTTAAAGCTGGCTTTTCAAAATAGTTTTTAACCATTTTATCTCTTATTCTCATTTGCACTGACTCTCTTCTGTTTCAGGTTGGCATTGCTCTGATGACTGGATCCCTGCTGACTTTCTCCCCTTCATTTAAGAACTGAAAGTTTTATCTTTTTCCAGTCATTGCTATGAACTTTTCCCCCCAACTTTGAGGTTTAAATGAGATATTGTCCTTGTAACTTTGTTTTAGCCTTATATCACTAGAAAGGTTTATCTGTTACTTTTTATATCTTCTACAGATGGCATTTCTTGTACTTTCTGGACCAGGAGGTGATATAACTATTTTTAAGTGACACACATTTCTATTGAATACATCTTTGTGTTTGAGACATTCTTACTAGTGATCTCTGCTTACCATAGATTCACTTTTTATAAAAGTAAAATAATTTGGAATAATGTGAAATAAATAGTTCTCATCTACTTTTCACCCAGCTGACCATAATGTTAACATTTTGTATAACCATAGTATATAAAAATGGGAGCCTAAACTACACACATTATTGGGCTTTTACCAATTTTTCCCCATGAATGTGTGCGGTTTTTTTTTTTTTTTCTGTTCTAGGATCTAATTCCAGGTCCCACATTGCATTTAGCAGTTTCACTTAATTTTTTTTCATTCCTAATCATTCAAAGTGATATCTCTGTGTAATAATTTCCATCAAGAGTCTATTATTATTTACATATTCAACTAATTATTTTTATCTACAGAAATCAAATTTCTTACATGATTTTGTGCTAAAAGTGAAGTCCTCCATCTAGTTCAAAATCATTTTGACAATCTGAGCTCTACTGCAGATCAGGGATTCCTCCCTTGGCCACTGCCAATGCCAAGCAAGCTGGGAAATAACTCAAAAAGACCCTTCCTTTCTAGTTTGATCATCATTTTATTATGCTTTCTCTGTGGTCCCTTTCTTTTTGACTTTGAGGCACTCCTGTGATTCCTAGCTGCGTGAGGACTAGAGCGAGGCAAGTGAGGTACACATTTTAAGGGAGGACACAGCGAGGGTTGAGCAAGTACTGGGCTGGCACCTCAAGAGAGCGCCCGTGAATTGTGCACCTGAGGCACCTCGCTTGCTTGCTTTCCTCTCATCTCACCTCTGTCCCAGGATTTTGGAACATAATATATTCTTGATCTACAAGGTCATGTCATTTTCTTTCATTTATCCACTGCCCTGCCAGCCACTCCCTTAGCTGCACATGACATCTGATATCACATTTTAATGTTCTCACATAATTAAGGTCCTGAACTATGGCCTCCTGCTTATTTCCTTAGCTTCTTGTTAGATATTAGTCAAAATTTCAGAAAGTCTTGGGTTTCCCCTTTGTTCCTATATTACATTTCCTTGTGGAAGGCAGATTTTGCAGGGATTTTCTGAGTGGATGAGTTTAAAGCCTGCTTTAAAGCTTGTTTCAAGCTGTTAGACCTTCTTCTAGGCAATTAGAAAAATAAAATGCGATTTAATACCTTTCAACTTCCAAGTTGCCAGGTACTTTTATAAGCCACATGGCTTTTCCTGACTGGGGGAATAAATAAATTTGTGACAGCAATGGTGAAAATATCCTAAAATATTAATATTTAGAAATAAGCAACAATGAAAATATTCTTCCTGAGATCCATTTAGGAAGACCAATGGATTTTTCTGTATTCATGACTTCCTGATGTGTGGGGGAAGCAGTGCTCTGTAAGATAAGGAGAGTTGCTTTGTTGGTAGCATTTTTAGGGCATTACAGATGAACAATCTGTGGTTTCTATAGGGAGGTAGCAAGCCCTGGGACTACTCTTAACAGACATAATTAGAAGATACCAGATCTTTGAAAACAAACACAGAAGAACATAGGGTTGCATACACAGCAACTAAGAGGCTAATGTGGGGGTTACAGCAACAGATCTGTGCAATGAGTAACTGCTTTATGTTTGCCAATAATTCAAGTCCCTAAGTGAAATGAAAACTGCAAGTAAGGAATTCTTGGAAACCCGATGTTTTCAGAGACCTGTGGGGAAATATCCCCCAGCTGACCCCCAGCTTGTGTGAGTAAGTTTACAGGCTGGCTTAGAGAGATTAATGGTAGAGTTTCCAAAGAGAGAAACTTCAGGTTAAAATGAAGTTGCCTCTGTTAATGAACTGATTAGTTTACACTGAAGTATTAGTTCAAAATCACAATCTCAAGAAAGAACAGGTCTTCCTGTTCATACATGTGTAGGACAAGTGTCACCCTCAGTATCTTGGCTTGGGTTCTTCTGGATGTAAACCCTGTGGCAGGGAACGGAGTATTGAGTAGTGGTTTACTTGGTGATCTTAGGAAACTCTGGTAGGAGAGTGGGAAAATGTGACGAGGAAGGGCAGTGAGCTGCTAAAGGGTGTATTATCAAGCTGACTGCCAATACTGGGGTACTGAGTTCCAGGGAGACTCTGAGACAGAGCAAAGAGCACTGATTAATATGCAAGAAGGATAAGATATTTAATCAACCATTTTTCTACCAGTCAATGGTTAAGGGTTGCCTCTAGGACATTCATTCTTTTCATTTCATTCATTCTTTTGCACTATAGCTTCATCTAGATTAGGTTCCTTCACACAGAAATGCTTGTGGGCAGAGGGTAGTGGGTGTGGTAATAAAGTGCACCAGCTGTGCAGAGGAACAGTGATATCTCCAAGTGGGTTTTTATTTTCATCGTTGACTTACAATTTTTTCTAAAATCCAGTAGATGATGCTACTCTCCATATAGAACTATGATCTGGTCTTTTCAGGACCATAGACCTCAAGTGCTATAAATCCAGGTGTGGAAAGCCAGCAAAGGAAAAGATAAGAGCCTCAGATGTCAGATGGAGAAGCCCTTGAAAAGCCTGAGGGAAGGGAGTGTGTGAGTGTGTGTGTGTGACCAATGGAAAAACTTTCTATTGTTCTTGCCCCGGTACCATAGGTGGGGAGCAGTTGCTGAATCCCTTACATGGTTGTTGTTCACCATCACCTCTTCCAGACTGAGCTCATTCTCCTGCAAGGTCTTCCCCTGTCTCTTGCAGACATCATGTAGATTCTTGATGTCAAGTTGCAGGCTCAAGAGCTTGCTGTTCAGGTTGCTAACATCTCTGTCTCTCTCCCCTGCCTAGGCAGTCAGAAAAACAAAAGCATCAATTATAAACTATCAAGAAAATGTTTACTTTGGTTCACTTAACAGGTTGACAGATTTTAAATTTGCTGGAAATTTGTCCATCAGCTCTTTGTTGTTATTACTCATCCTGTGTAATATTTACACAGTATCCATTTGTGAGGTGCCCGAGTGCTCTGTATTATTCAATTACTTACTTATATTAATTAATCTTTACCACACCGCTGTGGGTGCATCACAGACACCCTGTTTTTCAAGACAAAGTTAGTGTCTAGAATAATTCCAGGCTCCCAGACTGTCTATAAACATTAATGGTTCTGCCACTGATGAAATGGAAATAGTGAGATGGCAAATGACCTTGTCAAGACTCTAGTGAATCAGTGATGGAGCTGGTGTGGATTCTGGTATTGCTTCACTTTCTTTTTTACTTACTAACCTGAAAGACTTCTCTCACCCATAAACCTAATTCTCTTCTTTGGAGATGTCCAACATTGGGAGTAAAAGTAAAATTTCTGGGCTGAATGTATACAAACTGTCTTTAATTATGAGTGAAAAATACTAGATCTCTTATTATTTTATTATTTTTTATTTTTTTAAGGAATTATTTTATTTTATATAATTCTTATATCATTTTTCATTTTTGCATAATGTGCATTTTCATTTCAGTTATATTCCCCATACAATTCCCATCCCCTTTTTCTGATCCTAATCCCTCTTCTCCTCCCCCTACCCCCCATCGTAGTGTGTCTCTGGTGTATAGTTGCTCGTTGATTTTGATTTTTACTTTACTGCAATTAGTCTTTTTCCTGGTCCCTTTTTACGTTTTCTAAATTCCTGCTATGAGTGAGACCATCTGGTATTTTTCTTTTTCTCTCTGGCTTATTTAGCTGAGCATGATCCCTTCCAACTCCATCCACACTGCAAATTGCATGAGTTTGTCTTTTTTGATTGCTGAGTAATATTCCATTGTGTATATGTTCCACATCTTCTTGATCCAGTCATCTATTTTTGGGCATTTGGGTTGTTTCCATAGCTTACCTATTGTAAATAGGTAAGTGCTGCTATAAATATAGGGGTGCAGGTATCCTTTTGAATTAATGTCTTATTATTTTATTGCCGAGTCAGAATGGAAATTAGGGCCTCCCTGGTGGCATAGGCAGTTGAGCGCAGCACTGCGAAGCTGTCCACAGCCTCTGCAGTGCTGGTTCCATCCCCACTGGCCTCAGAGCAACCCACATGACAAGCAGACCTCTCGCATCTCGCCCGCTGCTCCCCTCAGCAGTGTATTTTAGTCTGCTTGTTCTGTTCCCTGCTCTGTCTCTGCTGAATCTTCTCACCCTCCCATGCATCTTGGCTGTGCCCCAGCTCTTGTATAAATAAAATAAATCTTAAAAAAAAAAGAATGGAAATTGGTGACTAAGATCAAAATGGAGAGTATGGAGCATGGTGACTAGGGTAGAATTGGGGGTAGAGCTGTGATAAGCAGGTGGGCGCTCTCTAGTGTGTGTGCCGCAATGGTGTGAAGAGAGATTTGGAAGAAGACCTTTGTGAACCTGTACAGTGCTCTGGCCCTGTCACTGTGCAGATCTTTCATATGACTCTTGAGGCCAGCTATTTCCACCTCTGAGTCTTAGTGCTAGAATGGAGGCCCCTACTATTATGGTAGGTGCTTGTCTTAAGTCATATTACCCAGAGCAGTCTCATAGGTGAGGATTCATGGCCTCAATTAAGGAAATACTCCTAAGAGAAATCAGCAAGGAGGTGGGGGAAGCAGGACAGGGAAGGGGAAAAAAGAAAGCAAGGGCATGATCCAGACTAAGTCCTGTGGGCAGTAGCTTTAGCCTGAACCCACAGGGAACTCTGGAGTGTAAGTTACCCTCTGAGTCTGTTCTGATTAGATGCAATGAAAGCGGGGCTGTCAGACTCAGCATCATTCAGCCAATGGCTAAGGGCTGCCTCATGGGCTGTGAGCTCCCAAGGACATCCAGCACTCTGTTCTTATGAGCAAAGTGACCCCAATAGCTCAAGGGCAATTCTTCTAAGAGAGTTGCAGGTGCAAAAGCACACAGAAGGCAGGAGATATGTGCGCAGAAATGGGAAAGTGATCCAAGCCACAGTGCCAAGGT
Organism: Talpa europaea; assembly: GCF_964194135.1. Lineage (NCBI taxonomy): Eukaryota > Metazoa > Chordata > Mammalia > Eulipotyphla > Talpidae > Talpa > Talpa europaea. The sequence continues at coordinate 10,215,780 of NC_140084.1, read as the reverse complement.
CCCATATCTGTTGAGTTGCAGAACGAGGAGAGTTTTGCTCTCCCGACCCTATAGCCACCAAATCCACTGATAGCTCTGGCTTCATAAATATCTGACCTGCATAACGCATACTCCCTGGGGAGCTGGAGACCTGATATGGCACAGTAAATCAAGCCTTACTGGACAGGTCAGTTGGAGAGACCTCTGATGAGGCTGAGGGGGGTGGAGGATTACCAGGAGAATCGGACGCGGCAATGTCAGTGTATGCGGAATTCAGAAGGTTTCCCAGAAGTGCTGCTGTCTCAGCTGATTTATTTCTTCATTTCCATTTAGTACCTGGATTTTTTTTAACCACTTTACAGTTTAATTAGGTTAACGGCATGGCTCTGTCATTAAAAGGATTTCATTATCTCAAACTCTCCCTCTTCCTTCTCTTGCTCCCTTCCCTTGTGCCCCACTTTCAGAAAAATAACAGTGGATGTCAACTGCCCCAAGCATGTGATTACCATTAAGACAATTACCAGGGACTCTCTTAAGAGATTATGTGTAGAGCAGCAAAAGCAGCAGTGTACAGACACTTTTCTAACTAGAAAACAAAACTCTTGACCCAACAAATAGCAGCTGTTTGAGTCTCAGGCTTTAAATTTCTTCTCTCATGGTTATGGAGGCTCACTGGGGAGTAGGGACCTGGGGCTCCCTCCCTGCCTTGACACAGAAATATCTTTCTTTGGCCTCTATGAGCAGATTAGGTGACAGTACAATGCCTGTTCTACAAAAGAGCCAAATGCCCTATACCCTGAACTTGATGCTGAATGTATGCATTCAAGGTGAGGGCCATGTCACCAGATTGTTACATATGGAGGCTGGCACATTGTGGACCCATTAACAAGATGCTAATGCCTGAGTCTCTCCAAGCTGAAAGCTAAATGCATTCCCCCACATACGTCTCAGGCCAAGCACATCACCCCCTCCCTCCAGTTCTGGGTGTTCTCCTAGCGGATTTGCCAGCCCAATACTGTTGCAGCACGAGGACTTCAGAATTAGATCTTTAATGTAGATGATCTCATCTAATTGGACATTAGCATCACCCCAGAGTCTCTGAGGTAATTTCTTCATTCATAAAATAAGACCTTGGAATAATCTTTCTTTGAGGATTCCCTAAATCAGTTGAACAACAAGTGTGTTCTGCTGGATGTCAAGTGAAGTTTGCTTTTGAAATCAAAATATAATCATGCTCTCATAAAGGCCAAATCATAAAGGGCTTTTTATTCATCAGAACAGGAATGAAAATGCTGGGAGAGCAATAAAGTGATTTCCATGAACTAATATTTTGTAGTCTCATCCTATTTTTTTACTATAGGTAGTTGTAAGAAGAGGCTGTGCTTCCCTCAGAACCCCAGAAAGGCACGTGTTTCTGAGGTTCCAGTAAATCAAATTTCTGGCTGCTATCTTGCGCAGAGGTCACTGGCACTATTTCTAATCCTATCTTCATTATGAAGGGTAAATTCCAGGCAGATGCCTTTTGAGTATCAATATGCAGTAGGAATTGATTTAACCTGACATTTCATCAATCAAAGCTCTGTAACCAACACTGGGGCATGAGATGAACTAGGAGTCATAATGCTGACCCTCAGGCACCATCTGATCCTGTCCTGGATCTGAAGTCATTAATGATGGCTGAAATCACAAGCCTCTACCGCTGGGTGACTTTTCGCTTACATAAGCCATGCACTCAGGTAACCAGTTTTGCCTCTATGAGGTTGGAACCCAGTATTTCTGTATGAAAGATGTGGTACTGGCAGCAGCTACCTACCCACAAGCAAAATGGTGAGCACTGATATGAAGTTGCTACCATACTCTGCATAGTTATTGGAAAATAGGTTACTTACTGGAGCAAAATTTCTGTATTGATTCAACAGGTCTTTTTTTCCCCTCTTTCCAAAGAGCATGCCTTTTTGAACATGTTTCAAAAGCGGGGGAGAAATTTTGCTCTAAGCTTCCAAAGTATTGATGGTCTTATGCTTCTTCTTGGGGGAAACAGATGTTAAACTGAAGCTTGTGATTCAGTAGCATTGTCAGATGCCAAAGCTTCACAAAGATGCAACATGGCACCATTCCCAAGGATCTGGCACTTGGATAAGAAAGTTTGAGTGGCAGTTTCTAGAGTAATTTTGGAGTCAATCAACAATACTATAAAGGTATCTTTGGAAAATTATCTTTTATGTCTAAGGATAAGGACAAATCTTCAACAAACAGTGGGAAACCACTTGTAATGACTACTACCACAACTATTCAGTAGATAGCAACTTAGAGAGTTACATTTTTAAAAAGCATGAAACCTTAAAAATGAGTGTTACTTCAGGAATTTTTAAACTTTACTTATATAGTAAAGTGTAGTAGAGTTTACAGTTATCTACAGTAATTTCAAACACTATTATTGATATTACTAACTTGATTCCTGAGTTTACTTTTTTATGTATTGCAATTTTTGGGAATTAATGGACACTTATATGAGGTTTTTCATGTGAGCAAAAATTTTGGAAGCAATTATGTTCTTATAGTGAAAAATGAGAATTTTTATTGTATTCTAAATTCTTTAAAAATTGGCATGCTGTAAAAGTATCTGGATACACATGGCATATGGTTGCGGTCAACCACCTATGGAATATGGGCAATTTTTATTGACTTGGGAAGTTGCCACATACTTTTCCCCATAATATCCCTGGAGAAATGATTTCACTAGAAGGTAAGCTTCATGAGAACAGAGATCTCTGTCTATTTTGTTCATTGCTTTATCCCCAGCCCCTAGAACAATGCCTGACACATCAAAAGTGCCAAAGTTAACAACTGGAGGAAGGGATGCCTTTCTAGAAATTCCATACCAAATCCTTACTCCCTGCAGAAATTGAACAAATCCTGTACAACTTCCTTCAGTAATCCATGAGGAAAGAAGTTGAAAAACCTCTTTTATAAGCTGCTTGCAAGGTAGGAGCTCTGTTAAAAAGCTTATGCCGTATGAGACAACTCTATACCAACTAAAAGATTCTCCTTAAATTCTTTCTGGAACAAAGCAGAGAAGACATAACAGAGGCTGACCCAAATATTAGACTAAGCAGAACACTTCCTATATGCTAAGCACTAATGTTTTACATGCAGTATTAACTTCATTTTCACAGAAAACCTTTGATATAGGTGCACATTATTCATGTTTTCTAGGTAAAACAAAGGAAGCTCAGAGAGGGTGAGCAACATGGCCAATATCATACTGCTGCTTAAGATATGGACCCTGACCCACCTAGCTCAGGTCTGGGCTCTTAAATGCTGTGTTTTGCTGTCCAACTCTATCTGTGATTTTTGGGGTCCTTATTACTGGAATTTTGAATCGTGAAACTTGAAGTCTTTGTAACAAAGGTTCAGCTATATGCACATAGAAGAGTTAAGGAGCCTTACCTCATCTTTCAATTCCTTGGCACTTCTCAATTCTCCTTTAAGGCTTAGCATTTTCTGAGCTTTGTTATAAACCTGAAAAAGTTTAAGAATTTAAGATGGAAAAAGTGTAAATGAGTCTTGCCCTTTAAAGATTTTCCCATGTAGATGTGTGTCCTCAGCAGGGAGCTTGGAAAAATTTCCTGAATGTTAGTGATACCTACTTGCCTATCCATCTGTTTGTGTTTTCAAAACCTGAACCAGGAAGACAGTTTCATATTTTTACCACATTTTCAAAAAAACACTACTTGGTGGTTAAATAGTTTTTGATTTCATTTTGCTGGAAAGCAAAAGGCCTGAAATGATCTTACTTTCTGGATTTCTAATTACTCTGTGACTCAGATGTAACTAACATTATGCACTAATTATGAACCATACAGGATGTGCATAACCCAAATTAATTCTCACAGTAATCCTGGGAGACAGATATTACTATCCCCATTTTGAAGAGGAGGAAGCTGAAGCCCAGAGAGTCTAAGTGACTTATTCAAGGTCACACCTGCTCTCTTACAGCTCCACAAGGAGCTTCCATTAACTTATAATTATTTATTTGGAAATATCTGATATGTAATTTTCTGAAGCACAGAGTTGCCACAATGTTGGGGCTTACTTATAAAGCTAAGAAACTTGTAAAGTGCTGAGAATTAACTAAATAAAAAAGCTTCAAAGGAAACCAAAGACTTTTGCACATGTATGTATATCAGTGCAGGATGATGCATCAGTGGTTACAATGCACTGTATTAAAATAATCTGATTCATTATGTTTTTAACTCTAAGAAAAAAGGAAATTTCCATCAGGTACTTACCTGCAGAATAGTTCCAAGAATGAGAAGCTATCAAAATACTCATTCTTTGTAATGAACCACATCCCTCACCCCTAATATAAGCCAAGAGGAAGAAAGAATGTTGGTGAGGCATGGAATTTGGAATGTTTTATGGGGTTGTATTCTGATGTGCTGCATTGTTTACCCTTTTAGGTCCTCAAGTGCAGAGATGCATCATGGGAACAGTGATGTAGCTTGGGCTTACCCTGTAGGAAGAAGTCAGGAGATTATTGCCGTAACAAACACCCCCAAATCTCAGTGCTGTAAAACCATGAAGGTTTATTTCTCACTTGGCCACTTGTCCTTTATGAGTCAACTGAGGCTTTGTTCTTCATTGTCCTCAGCTGGTAGAACCTCTATTATCTAGTATGTTGCTTATTGCCATGGCAGCAAAAAAGGATCTGCTTGGTGAATCACCTGCAGGCTCTTAAAGTGGAAGTCATGCACTTCACTTCTGTTCACATTTCATTGGCCACAAGAAGTCACTAAAAATAATACGGTTAGGCTGCTATAACAAAACATCACAGTTCTGGAGGCACCAAGCTGAAGGCACCAGCACATTTGGTGTCCAGTGAAGACCCATGTTTGGTAAGACTGCCTTTTTTACTGTACCATCATGTACTGGAAGGAAGCTCTATGAGGTTTCTTTTGTAAAGGCACTAATCCTATTCATGAGGGCTCCACCTTCATGATCTAATCACTCTCAAACACCTCAACTACTGATACATTCACCTTTGGGGATTAGGTTTTCAACATATGAATTTTCTTGGTGAGGGAGGAAACAAATATTTCATCTACAGTACTAGGTAAATGAGAAGATTAAAAATAGTATGGCATAAAAGAACACCTAATAGGACTCACCGTCACTGAGTTTCTAAACCTGGCTCAGCACCTATGTCAAACAGTGGTGTTTCGAAAGGCACTCAACTCTCTGAACATTCATTCTTGCCTCTCTAAGCTAGAGGACTGTACCAAATAGATAGTATGTAAAGTACAGAATGTAGCAGGTATGAACTAGATGTGCAAAGAAAATGTAACAATTTTTCTATTACTCAAACTCTTATTGAGGCTGATTTCCACAAAATAACCATTATCTTTCCTACCTCTGGGGTATACTGACTCAATGTTCTACCTCAACAGACATCTTTTTTTTAGTAGCAACCACAAACTGAGCCAAAGCATCACAGAAAAGTTGTGATGGAACAAATACAGCCTTGAGAATAATATTACTCTACAGGCACACCTATTAGTTAGGAAATGATTCTTAAATCAAATGGAATTTTGTCTCAAAGGTGAAAAAAAAAAGATTTTCTTGATCGTTGTGTTTTCACCTACTATGAATTATAGAGCAAAGGTCAAGAGTTTGGAAGGAAAAGCAGGAGGCAGAGGCTCTCATATTTGCATGAAAGTATATCAGACATGAACAGAGTCTATTTTTTGGTATTTAAACCTACTAAGTAAAATACGTCAGAAGGAAAACAGAGAATTATGTTCCATGAAGGGACATGGGAATCCCGTGAGTCATTAGCAGCAGTGGCAGACAATTTAGAAGTGCTTATGGACAAAAAAAAAAAAATGGGTTATAGGATAAATTTTCGAAGCATTTGACAGTAATGTTTGCCAGATGGATAAGGAAGAGTACTTTGAGGGAGCCTCAAATGCTTTATAAAATGATCATGTGAAACTTCACAACCTCTCTGAGGAGTATGGCTGGACAAATGTTTTGGAGAGGAGGGAACTCATCACGGAGAGAGAGCCTTTCTACCTGATTGGTGGAGACTGATATCTGGGCCGAGGACTTGAATGTCATCTCTCTTCTCAAACCTTTTCCCTACAGCTATGCTGCTGGCTTCTGCATCTCTTTTTGTCTTTGACTTCCTCCAGCCTCATCATCTCCTTTACTGGCACCTCTGATTTTGGTGCATATGCCCAGGGAACTGTACCTTGTATTAGTAAGTCCCACTGTCTGCTTTTCCAGCAGGATTTCTCTTGGTGACAGCTGTGCCCAGGGGGGAAAAGTAGACAATTGTAGTAAAACAAAAACTTGGTTGGAGCATCTACTGATTTTTTATGCCTCTAGACGTGGCCTCAACTCACACTAGGAACATCTTACAGATTCCTGAGAAACACCCAATAGGGATAGCACTTCACTTAGGTGATTAGTTTAGCAGGTATGAACTGGGTGTACAAAGAAAAAGTAATTATTTAGACTCTTATTGAAGCCCATTTCCACAAATAGGCAGAAAACACAGTCTTATTTCTGAGAAAGCTCTTAACATTTTTGGGTTAAAATTGAATCTATTCATGGTATCTTCCACCTCTTTAAGGTGTCTTCAGAGTCGACCTAAATTCTGGGGTCCTAGGTTGGATCCTGGACCAAGGGGTGATTTGTAGTCCATGGTCTTGGGCCATGACCCAGCTGAATTGTGCCAATATGTCCGTGCCACAAAGAAATACTTCATCTTCTTTACACTATGGGTTTTGGGCTTGCTGGCCTTTTTCCATTGTCTGAGGATTCTTCTAATGCCACACACACACACACACACACACACACACACACACACACGATCACACACACACACACACACACACACACACGATCATCTTAAGCCCTGTCTTCTTAGACCCGCCCTGCCATCATCCTACATTTTGTCTGGAAAGGTGTGTGAAGAAGGGGATAGGATCCTAAGATCTTGTTTATTCTCCTGCCTCCCATTTTGGTATTAATCCAAAGTCCCTTCTACCCCCTTGATTGTTAAACTGATCTGAGGTTCTTGTTTTCTTCACTTCTGCTCATCTCATTAATCTTACCGGGTTCTAATTTTCTTGCTTTATGCTCATATTCCCTTCCCCTTTCTCTTTCCTAAGTCAGAGAGACTGTTTAGTTTTGGGGAGAAGGAAGCAAGCGAAGAAGTTCAGTGAAACACAGGTTGAGCAGGGCAGGATCGGGAACCCATTAGTAGATCACATACTGTCTACCCACATTAGGTTACACAAATGCCATAACCACTGACTGTTGATGCAGGTCTGTCCCCAAGAAACTGGTAACCAGTGGGAAGTATGGATGGACAACTCTCCTTAGAGAAACATTGTTTATTCCTCCTCCTTCATGATCTGTTTTTCTCATTTAGAACATGTTTCTTGGTTGTCATGGGAAGAGACATTATTCAGTTTAAAGTTATTCTTGGGTGTTTAAGCAAAAGTAACAGGTGTTAACTATACTCAGCCTGTTAGTTTTTCTTTTCTCTTGCTGGGTTTTATATTTCTTTTCAATGTTCCACCTTCTACCATTGAAAAAAGTATGAACAATTTCAGGGCTCTTAATGATTGAATTGATGTGAGAATTGCAGGATGAGGAACATATAGGCCTTCCTGAAATCATTTTAGACTTCCATAAAAGTTGCAAAAACATTACAGAGAGTTCCTAAATACCATTTCCTCTGCTTTCCCAATATCAGCATCTTACATCATGTCAATGCCTTGTTACTGACAATATTAACCTCGGTTACTTGGTTATGCTGGCGTTGACAGAGTTTATCCATTATATAGTTACTGCTTTCCTCATTAAAATTAATTAAAAAAATTGACAGACTCTACTTCTTGATTTGTGGTTGGCTGCTTTCTTCATGGAACTGTGCAATACGATTCTTGTCTTGTCTCCAAATTCCTTTACCTTTTTGGGCCAAATTAGCCCCCTCCACCTTCTCCCAGATTTCAAAAGCTTCAATGAAAGGCCAAGGTTTTTTGGAAGCAATATTATCAACGGAGATTTGTTGAGGTGCCTGCTCTCCAGCAAGACAGGGGTTAAATACTTTGGGATAACTTCAGCTCTGAACTGCCAAGTCTCTTAGGTTCAGCTCAGCAATCAAACCACATAACCTAATAGAGCCCCTGGTGCTACGGGAAACACAAGACACTGATTTATATTTTAATATCAGTAATTTCCACAAGAGCAACATTTCTGAGTGTCATTTTACAATTTCTGTCAAATGCCAGCTCAGTTTTTCTTAATTCTGTTTATTGTGTCTGAATTTGCAATCTCATCCGCAATGCAGATTCCTGGCTCCCAGGAGAGAACAGCATTTCCATCTTTCTCTGGAAGGGGAGGGACAGGGCTAGGGCCAGAAGTGGGCCTGTGAAATCATTGGAAATGTAAATGAAGTAATTACTGTTTATTAAGAAGGGTTAGGAAGAACTTGTAGTTTAAAAAATGGGGGAAGACATATAGAACAAATTTTGCAAAAAATGACAAAGAGGTGTTTGGGATCAAATTGGAATCTCTTCATTCAGTATGGAGAGCTGCTCTGCAAAACTGAAAACAGGGAACCAGAGTGGAGACTACTGGGTCACATTTACTCCAGTCATTGCTGTGGCCATTAGCACTACAGCAGGCTGTAAAATGTGTTGGGATCCTTAAGGATCAAAGGTGTGTGGCTACATCAATGCCAGATGTTGCCACTATGAAGAAGGAGCCTGGTTCTCTCCTGTATTCTTTGAACATCTAATAAAAGTAAGAACAAAGCTGGTGCTATTGGCATACATCTACCTAGCGTACTGAGGGGTGGGAGGGCTTCCTGTGGCTGTTGGCTGCAGATGTGTGCCCTGGCACGCCCAGCACCATCCACTAGTTCCCTGCCGGCTGGCAGCTCCAGTTTCTACACTCGTCCTTTTCTGGGTAGTCATGTAAGATCTCAACACAGTCCCCTTCTTTGAGGCCTGACATCCAGCTTTGGCTAGAGAAGCTCTCTCCTTAACCTGTTGTAGAAAGCCAGCCAAGAGTTTGAAGCAAGGCACCTGTAGCCCAGGGAAGCTTCTGCTGTGACCACTCAGGACCTCTCCTCTACAGCAATGTTGTTAGCCTCCTAATCCTTCTTCTCTCCCAAGCCACGGCCTGGTAGGTCAGAGTGAGCCCAAAGCCATTTGCTCTGCCTCTGGTTGCTGTTAAGACCTAGTGCTTTTCGCCAGCATCCTTCAGTTTCATACACTCTAAATCCAACATCATGTCTCATTGCCAAACCTCTGGCAGAAGCCGTGTTGAGTTTCTCAGTGGAGCTATCGACCACATTGACTGAAGCCGCAGCAACGTGTTTCTCCCCGTCCAAAAGGGTAAAAATAACAGGAACAAGTTGTCGGAAATGAAATTTCAATTCATCCACGCCCTTTCTACACTTCTGCTGCGACTCCCAAGCAGGGATCAATAGTGTTTAGACAGCCAAGGAGATTTTTTCCCCTCTTAAAGCACCAGATCAATAGTAAGAAAAAAAAAAAATCCTCCAGCCCTCTGTATGTGTTGTAGTAAATGTGAACAAATCAGAGGCCTTTGGCTAAATGGATTGACTGAAGGCAGCAGCAGTCCCGAGCTTTGTAACTAAGCGCATTGACGGCACAACAGGGCTACAGGGAGGAGAGCGACCAGCCTGGGTCAAACTCTGGTGCCCCCATGGTCCCCATAGCAAGGAGCCTTCAAAGGGAATTTCTGTCCCCCAAATGAAGACAAGAAATGAAAAGATTTCTGTGTGTTGCAGCATATGGGTGTGACATAAAACAATTAGAACTTAGGACAGCTGAGCTGTCACAGCAGCACATTTAACTGGAAGACAGCTTGGACGATGAGGCACTTCACACTTCCTCTCCATTTTGTCTTTTGCTTTTTTAAAAAATTTTAAATGAAAAAAGAATTCAAAGTTTTTTTTTTCCATCTGTGGCTTGTCCTCATTGCTTCACAAGTTTTCTTCTCCATAATGCTGTCAGGCTCCCAAACAGCTTCATCTAGGAAGACTCAGAATGCTGCTTTTCTGGGTTACCTGTCAGCCTAACACAGACATTTTTTTGAGTCACCTGATTTCCTCATTTGCCATCATTGATGTTCTCTGAGGCCTGTTCTATCTTCTTTTCCTTTAATGCCATCGAGAGAGAAAGAGAGAGAGAGAGAGGAAAAATTGGGTCAAAGCTCAGTTCTCATTTCCCTCAAATGATTTACCTATGAGAAGCCTTCTCCTCTCATTATGAAAATTCCTGCATTTTATTACATCCTTCCCCCCCACTAGACTCAACAAATACCCAGTGCAGATCGATATTTGTAAGGGTATTCTAAATTTGGCCCTTTTGTTTCAAGAAGTGGGGGGAACTGGCTTCCAAATTTGGCCTTTCTGTTTCAAGAATAGGGGATTCAAAGGGTTGTAGTCCTAATTATGGCACAAGAAGCTGAAGACTTCTGAAGTGGATTGTCACAAAAAATTTCCTTGATTTCACTTGCAAAAGCCAACCCAATGACTCAAACAACCATCACATAGTTGGTGCTTCTTTGTGGAACTGAAACATCCAGGTTGCAAAATCCAAGGTGAACTGCTATGAACATGTGAAGTCTGGCCTGGCTTCATTATAAAAGACTTGTCATTGTTATCATTATCATGTTAACTTCTGTAACAAATTAAGAGTCTATTTTATTATTTATTTTAAAGTTTGAAATCCTTACATTATTGTAGATTTTTGGACACTATATGATTGCTCATCTCAGGCATAGTCACTGTAGTTTTCCTACCACCAAAGCACCCACAGTTCATCATTATAGTCCCGTGCGCTATTCCCCCTTTAAGAGTCCATTCTAAATAAAGCATTGGCTAAATTTAGTTCATAGCTATATAAAAATGATAACGTGTACATACATAGTCTTTTGTTTAGTTAATTAAATGTTTATGGTCATAGATAAAAAGAAATGATTCTTACTGATGGTGCTATAAACAGAAGCTTCGCTTAGTCACTTCTTGCTTTGTATCAGCTCATATTTTAAAACAGATCAGTCCTCTCTCAAAAAGTATCTTAGAAAAATAGAGACACATCTCCATCACTTCAAAGAGGTTAGGTGATAGTAGAAAAAGTCCTCCTCAATGGATATTTCCAAAGATGAAAGTAAAGAAATAGAGAATATACTGATTTTCCCCCAATAATTCAAAAGCGCTAAGAACCCAGTATACACTGGGTGAAGCAGAAATGTACAATTGCAAACACAAATACAAGCACGAGAATACTGTTGCCATAACCTGCCTATACCCCTCCTGCAGGGGCCTTGCACAGCGCAGTCTCAGAACTGCAGCCTCTCCCTCTGTAATGATTCTTTTTTTTTTTTTTAAGATTTATTTATTTATACAAGCATTGGGGCACAGGCCAGAGGCATGGGAGGGTGAGAAAATTCACCAGAGACAGAGCAGGGAACAGAACAGGCAGAAAGACCGGAGTACACGCTGCTGAGGGGAGCAGCGGGCGAGACAGGAGAGGTCTGCTGTGCCATGTGGGTATCTCCCTGGCCGGCTAGGAATCAAACCTGCACTGCAAAGGCTGCGGACAGCTTCACAGTGCTGCACTCAACCTGATGAGCCACTGGGGAGGCCCTGTAATGATTCTTTTATTAGCATTTTTGAGTTTAAACATTTACATATGTAGTCAAGTTGTTGTAAAATGTGAAAAGGCTTTGGACTTGGTTTCTGCTGGTCCCTCACTTTTACTCTCTACCCCTCTCCTGTCTCCCTTGCTGCCCCAGGAGGTGAACTGCGGGAGCTGCATCAACTACTCCCTTGACCTCTGGCCTCGGATTGGCTGGTCCCATGTGGAGCATGAGCAGGAGATCAGAGGGAGGGCTGTGTCAAATTTGCAGGTGTGCTCTAAGATCCAGTCTGGCAGGTCCCCAGGACTGACTGAGGGTTGGGTCATAGTTCTATAGGGGTCCTTTCCATGCAGCTGCTTTTCAGGGGGGTCTGTTTCCTCTCCCCACCCTTGAGGTGTGGGGGGTCATCAAGGCCCACTCTTATTCTGTCTGAGTACCCTGTAGCTCCCTTACATCCTGCCCACAGCTTTACACCTAGTCCCTTATGAAATATTTCAGGAGTTACTCAGTTGGAGCAAGTCATCTACTTCCTGCTGGGTCTCTGACTAATACGATAAATATTGGAAAGTACCATTAGCAACTGAATGCTTTTCCTAGGGTTGGCATAACAAGGTCCCACAATTGGGAGACTTAAACAACAGAATTTTTTTGTTTTGCAGTTCTGGAGTCCAGTAGCCAAAGATCAAGGTGTTGGAGATGCTGGTTCTTTCTGAGGACTGTGGAGTATCTGTCTTGCCTCTCACCTAGCTCTGGTTCCTCTCCACACTCTGTCTCAGTCTTCAAGTTCACAGGGCATCGTCCCTGTGTGCCTTTCTATCTCCAAATACCCCTTTTATAAGGACATTAGTCAGGTTTAGGAGTCTGCCTGACTCTTGTGAGACCTCATTGTAACAAATAATATCTGTAACGACCCTATTTCCAAATGCAGTCATATTCTCAGGTATTGGGGATTAGGACTTCACTATACGAATTTTGAAGGACACAATTTAACCCATAACAGCAGTTAAATATATTCAAGTATTCCCCATTATACAAAAAACATCTTTTAACTTCTGTCTTTTGGCTACCTCTCTCCTCTCCACTCTCTATGAATGGTTTGTGCTCATCATCTTTGTGTTTCTCCTCTCCCCTCCTCTCACTCTTATCTTACCATTGCCACCGCAGCAGCAGCAACTATCTTTGGCCAAGGTCAAATATTTTTTAAAATTCTTTTCTTTTTTTTTTTTTTAAAAGATTTATTTTTTATAAGAACCGGGGTACAGGCTAGGTGTACAGGAGGGTGAGAGGATTCACCGGAGACAGAGCAAGAAACAGAACAGGCAGACTGACGAAACACATTGCTGAGGGGAGCAGCGGGTGAGACAGGAGAGGTCTGCTTCGCATGTGGGATTCTCACTGGCTGGCCTGGATCGAACCCATGCTGCAGAGGCCGCACACAGCTTCACAGCACAGCGCTCAACAGCCTGCGCCACCGGGGAAGACTCAAGGTCAAACTTTTATTGTCAGTTCCAATGGTCTTTTTTGGATCCTTATTATACTTGACAAACTTAACACATGTGGCTGTTTTCTCCTTCCAGTAATGCTTTCTGTCCTTGGTTTTGAGATCCTCTCTCAGTTCTCTTTCTATCTTTCTGATGGCTCTTCATTTTCCTCATCGAGTACCTCTCCTTTTGCCCATTTCTGAAATGGTTTCCAAGGTACTATCTTGTCTGGTCTTCCTCTTTCTCATATACCCTTTCTATAACCTTTTTGCTCTATGCCATTCAGTGTTCCAATTCACATGAGGACTGCTTTCAGAACACAATCTCCACCACTGACGTTCATTGGCGCTCCAGATCTACATGTGTCCCTGAACATTTTTGATTGTCTCACAGATCTCTGAAACTCAACATCTCCCAAACAACACACAGAATCCTCTATGCCAAACTTGTTATTCCTTCTCTGTCACCTGTTTTTATTTACTTAACAAAGACATATAACATTTATTATGTACCACACACAATTCTGAGCATGTCGCTATCAACTCATGTCAATCTGCAAAATAACTACGATAAAAGTTTTCTGGTTAACTTCATTAAAGATGAGAAAATGAGGCACACAGAGGTTAGGTAGGTTGGCTGAGACTACATGGGAGTAAGTGGTAAAGATTTGAACTGAGGTGGCCTAACTGGAATTTTGTTCTCCTCACCAGTATTATATGCTGCCCCTGTGAAAGGCCCCTCCACCCGATCCATTTGTTCAGGCCGAAAAATTCAAGCACTGTCTTGATTCTTCTCTCACACTTCCCCTCACTCCACTTCCACTCCCAGCCCCTCATCCAATCACTCACCAGGGCTTTTAAATAAATCTTCTATTGGCCCTCTTCTCTACATCCCAATGGCACTGTCCATTCCTCCAGCAATGAGCGATTTGATCATGTCATTTACTTGCTTAAAAACCTTTCAAAATTTCTTAAAAATGTCTTACATACCCCTCCGTGATCTGTGCCCTGCTTTCCTGATCCTCCTCCCTACCCTTCTTCACATTCCCCACCAAAGCTCTACCAAACTGTACTCAGATTCTCAGACATACTTTCCATCATTTGCCCATGCTGCTTATGCTACATGCATCATTCAATTTCCCCCCTCCCATCATCTTTGGGCTAATTCCAGTTGATGCCTCAAGACTTGACGTAATTATCATTTCCTTCACAGTCATTTCTAGCTCCCCTACCCTGGGTTCTCCTTCCAATCCTGTGTCCCTGAACATCCCTACCTGGGATGTTCACACTATACTGGAATTATCTGTGCCCCCCTCAGACTGTTAACTCCTTAGAGCAAGGGACTATGTTTTTTTCGTGTTCATTATCTTGTCTCAAGTGAATAGACAAGTTCTTGGCACAAAGTAGATGTTTAGGAATATTTACTGAAAAAAATGAAGCCAATGAACTAATTTATGGTGAGAAATCATTGGTATGGAAAATGGAAAACTCACTGTGTGACCAGCATATTCTCTCTCTTTCTCTCTAGGTCAACCAACATGACAAACCAAATTGATTTTAGAACCACAGAATTAGAATTTAAGGACACTTAAAGAGTCTGGTGTTGAATGGCAACCAGCTAGAACAGCTTCAGGTAATTATCTCAGATAGCAAAGGTCACGCCAATGGGGTTGGTACTGCCAGTTTGCTGGGTAAGTTTCCCTGTCTCTTGGATATCACTAGTAAGGGTACAGACACCATTCCTCCATGACTATGTTTTCCCTTCTCTGCATCATGAGGCTGATTGTTATTTTGGACTAGTTGGGGTTTGCAGGGCTGAGAGCTATTCTGTCTCTCTAAGGTGACTCTGGGTATATAGTTCATCTCACCTAGAACAATCTTTCCCTCATTTTCAAGTTCTGGTGGGAGAAGCACCACCTGACAGCAACTGAGATAAAGCAGAGTAGTCCAAACGGTTACTGTAGTTCATAAATGCAGTAGACAACTTTCCATTGGAACAATCAGGAAAGACTTTATGAAGATGGTTATATTTTCCCTTGTCCTATATTCTGATAAGGGGATCTGGGCTGTATTCTAGGATGCTGGGGAAAAATGGGAATTTCCCACTAGAGTCAGAAAAGTAGGTTTCTGACTCCAGTGGCATGGTTGAGAAAAATCTTTAAGAGCTAGGATGCAGAATCTGGAACTTATCTGTAGGCAACAGGGAGCCACTGAAGATTTTTGAGCTGGGGAGTGACACCTCCCGAGTTGTTTCAGGCAGATAAGCTTGGCCTCTGTGTATAGGAGACAGGGTAGACAGAAGTAGGAAGCCCAGGGAGCTAGGCAAGTAGGAAGCCCAGGGAGCTAGGTAAGGAGGAAGGCCCAGGGAGCTAGGCAAGAATTTGGAGATGACTATTCTCAAATAAAAACAGCCAGTTAAGCAGAGTGATAAAGTAAGAGGTATTTCTTATAATTTTACTACAAGTAACATGTCCCAATACATAAACACACCTGACTAAGGTTTACTAAGCACTGATTATAAGCAAAGAAATAAAAGACCTTAATTTTTGAAGAAATATTTACTAAGAAATATTTACGCAAGTGATGGGTGAATTTTTTTTTTTTTTTGTGGTACTCTCGCCAGCGGCCAGGGAATGAACTGGCACTGCAGAGGCTGCGGGCAGCCTCGTAGCCCAGCGCTCAACTGCTGCGCCACCAGGGGAGGCCCGATGGGTGAGATTTAAATACTGTGTTTTTGAATGTTTCATTTTCTTCCGTTACACAATAAGTCTACCGATTAGATTTGGTCACAGTGGCTCCAAAAATTGTCTCAGCTGTTTGGGTTAAAGTACTCTGAAGTACTTCTTAGTGAAAGAGCCAGAACTTAGACCCTTTATTGAGCTGAACAATTTCTGTGGTAGTGGGATCTGTAGTGCCCCCTCTCCTGTCATTTGTGACCCTAAAGGGTTGAGGTGAGATGAAGGTAGGACTGATTTTGGAAGGGGGTGCAGGTAGACATCTCATATCAAATTCATTTGTATCTGAAAGTGTTTTTTCCTATCGCTGCTCTCCAGTGATCAAGTCATGGAGGGAAGGGAGAGTGAGGTGGTTACATATGGGCGCTGCTATTGTTATGTTGGAAAATACTTTTTGATGAACAGTCATTTCCTTCCACTGCCAGAGGGTGTTGATAATGAGCAAATTACCTTTTACTCCCTCTGGTGTGGATGTGAAATTGGCTGTTAATAGAGTTGCTAATGCTACTGGGTTAGCATGTGATTGTTCTATTTTAAGCCAATTTAAGTTATATTTGGGGAGTAGCCAATCAGACATCTTCTAAGAATATGGGCCCAACTGCAGCATTTAATATCGAGAAACCTGCCTCACCCACAGATGTGGCTGAGAGTGGAAAGTGCTGAACATGCTGGTTTTAACATGCAGTGTTTTAATACAATGTCTTTTTTTCCTTTATAGGTACAAGAATGGTCTCATTAGGCAAATACCAAATGTTTTCATCATAGGAGAGGACACATTTCCAACCCCAACAATATAGAATGCTATCAGCCAGGGATGTACTTTGTTTAATCTAACAATGGGTTAATGTTGGTCATTTCATTACTGCTTGTTAGGCAGTGAAAGCTTACTCAGAAATGAAATGTTCAGAAATTAGTTGAAAGGAGCAAAAAAGGTGAGAGATTTTACGAAGTTGTATGCTTGATTGGGCTAATTAAAGGTACAGATGCATTAGTAGGTTATGGGAACAGCTTTGATTTCTAAAGATGCTTGTCAGGAGGAGGATGGCGTGTTCTAATCATCTCTGGCACTGTGAGTCCCCCCCACGGGAAGGAGCACAGCTTTTCTCTCCTGACAGACTCCCTCGGCCTCCCCCGCCAGCACCTATTGCCACCTGGCACCTGGTGGTTGAATTAAATGCATCACTTGGGAAAGTTTCTTGATTAAATAGGATATTCTTGAACAAAGCACTGTTGATTTGTGATTTTCATGTTTTATTGGCTTTTCATGTTTTAAATGTAAAGCTCATTAACTACACACAGAGAAGGAAACAGGTATGAAGGATGGAAAATAAAACTCCACTGATGTGATACAGAAAGGCACAGCCTGTGCCATTCTGGTTTGGATTAACTGGGCTTGGCACTGTTATGGCTCCTGTCACCAGATCAGTTTACTGGGCTGAAGAAATTGAGGAAATGGAAAATGCTGGTGCCTCACAAATACCCCAACCTCACCCACGGCCAAAATGCCTTGCAAGGAAATTCTAGGCTTATGTTTTCTGATTTACCACTAAGATGGAGAGGCCTTGGAAAACCATTTATTTCAATCTTCCACTCATTCAACAAACATTTGCTGAGAGCAGCTTTGTGCCAGGCTGGGATACAGAAATGAGTGGGACAGGGTTCCTGACCAAGGAAGCACAGAGATACTGCGGAGACCTTAAAAATATATAATATACATGGTGGTAAGTGGGCTAGTAAGGGGTCAGTAAAAGCTTGGGCATTTGGAAAATACTTTAAGTTGAATTTTTTTTTTAAAGTCTAAAACAAACACATAGTACTTACCACGTTTCAGGCACTGTTCCAAGGACTTTATGAATACTAATTTGTTAATTCTCATAACAATTTTTGGAGCCTGATACTATTATTCTCTTCATCCTGTAGCTGAGGAAATGAAGAAACAGAGAGGTTCAGTAACTTGTGTGATGTCACATAGCTCCTGGGTGCAGAATCAGGATTTGAACGGATACTACCTGACTCCAGAGGCCATGCCCTCTGCCATTACACGCTGACTTCCTTTTATGTAAGTCCCTGGAAGATGAGTGGATTCAGGCAGATAGAGACAAGGGTTATGAGTGAGATGAGGACATAAGGGACAACATTCCAGGAAAAGGGACAAGTTTGGGTGGGCAGTGATATGTGACTATAGGTGGTACAAGAGAACTCCCAGCAGGATAAGAGGGGGGCGCTGTTTGTGGTGTGAGTACCTATCTCGATTGGATGGGCCTAGGAAAAGCTGGCAGAGAGGACTGAGAAGGAGCCCCAGAAGAAAACCAGCAGGAGGACCTCTCCAAAGGGGAGAATACAGAGAAATGACAGCAGGGTGCACAGGGTCAGCTGCTACACACATTCATGTAAGATGAGGAAAATCAGGCCATTATTTTAGAGACCAGGAAGCCACCACTTTCCTTAATGTGTACAGGGCGGGTAGAACAGAGACTGAAATTATGCTTTAGTTGAAAAGGAGATTCTTGGAGGAGAGAGCGGTGTGACTGTTTTTCTAGAAGCTTTATAGTAAAGGAAGGGGTGGGGGGCGAGGAAGGGAAGGTAGAGGAAGGAAGGTTGGTGGGGGAGTAGAAAACTAGGCTAAATGGGAAAAGCAGAGTGAGGGGGTAAGGGAGAGGTGGGGGGAGCTTGGGAGATGAGTAAAACTGAGGCACGAACTTCTCCCCTGCAAGTCTCAACCTGGAGTGCTCTCTGGCGAACAATGTAATAATTACTATTTTTTCAGGCAGTGGAATATAACATAAAAAAGTTCAGATGCAGATTTAATACATGGGGCTTTATAAGACATCCTAGGTTATGATGACTTTGAGAAAAGACTTGTGTGTCCCCAGCAGAGTACCAGGGAGAGGGCAGGTTCTCAGAACATGTTTGTTGAATGAATAAATGGGTTCTTATTTACATTTTTATTGTGAATATTATGAAAAAAGAATATGGCATAGATTTTAAAACACTCGGAACACAGTAATAAAAAACTAACATTTTATGGACTGCAAGCCATTTTATGAAATGTTGCAAATACGTATATCCATCCTGCCCGAGGCGTTGAAGTAATAGGACCATTATAGGATTTCTCATTGGGTCATCAAAAAAGTTTCTGCTTTATATTTCTTCTCCTTTACAGACAGATTCTGTATTTTATTAAAGGTAGGAAAAATAGATTGTTTCTGAAGCATTGGGTATGGTTAAAGGTGTTAAGAAAATGTAAAACAATTTCACTAGTGTCTTAACTACTAATTTGGATAAATGTTTATTCTCAAAATGTTCCAGCATTATCTTTTCTCTTTCAGAAAGGTCAGGCACATGCCACTAAAAATATGGTTAGTACATTCTAGATTATTTTTCAAGTGATTTATTGGGGTAATGTATGGACTATTTATTTAAATATAACTCTTATTTCCAGTAATGCTACAACCTCATTAGAAGTGACTTGGCTCATTGCTTAAGCAAAATGACTTAGCTATTTAGGACCTCTCCTTTAAAAATAGGCTATTTTCCTCTAACTATTTCCCAGAACTGGGGATGTATTTTTAGAAGAGTACAGGTGAATTGGTAAGGTCATAGCACTGAGCTTAGGGAATTCCATCAGAAGTTGTATCTGCTGTACATTCTGGTTCTTTTTTCTCTTTCCCTGATTCTCCAATGTGGAGGGAATTCTCCACTTAAGGTTGTGAGGGCAAAGCCACTTCTCTGGAGGATTGTGGAACCCTCTGGAGAGGCTTGGTATTATATTCGCAGTGGCAGGTGCAAAGGCAGTAAGGTGTGGGGTCTGGTTTTAGCAGTGAAAAACTACACTTGCTCTTTGGGGACATCAGAGCACTATTTAAAGTATTAGCAAAATGAAATTTGCTAACTAGTGAATGTGCAGTAACAATCTTCTCTCTGTCTGATAGATTCAGATGTTCAGAACACACATGTCAGTTACGAAGCAGAAAAATACCTGAATATATGTGATCCCTCTAGGAACTGAAACATCCCTCATGATGTCTCTAAAGAGCTCCCTTTGTTTCACTCCTCTGACCCTGCCTTTCTGCTCACCACCTGAATTCACCATCCTGAAATTTGTGTTTATTATTTACCTGATGAAAACATGCCTTTATCAATGAAGTATGTGTCTTTAATATGTTAATTAACTTTGCTTGCTTTTGAGCTTTATAAATTTTTATCATGCTGTACTTCATCTTATGCAATTTGCTATTTTCTTTCAACATTGTTTCCAAGATTCATCTGCACGGAATGCAGTTAGCTGTGCTACATCCATTCCACTGCTGTGTCACAGTGCTGGGACATGGCACATTTACTCATCTTCCTTCCTGCAGATGTACCGTTAGGCTGTTGGCAGTTCCTTGCTAAGGACAGATAGGTGGCAGGATGTGTTCGTGGGCATTCTTATGATGTCATGCAAGTGTTTCTATAACATGGTTCCTGGTTTGTGGCTTGCAATTGTTTAACTATATTAAGATAGTGCCAGACTGTTATTCTGAATAGTGCTGTCTGAGTTTCTTTCTTTCTTTTTTTTTTTTTGTGGGACCCTTGCCGGTGGCCGGGGATTGAACTGGCACTACAGAGGCTACGAGCAGCCTCACAACCCAGCGCTCAACCGCTGCGCCACCAGGGGAGGCCAGTGTCTAAGTTTCTTACTCAAGTTGTGGAAAAACGCAGTTATGATTCAAAAAGAAAGGCAGGTGGGAAAAAGGAAGGGGGGAGGGGGAGAGAGAGAGAGAGAGATCACTAAATAGTTTAAGACCAGTATATAGAAAGTACATAATAAATATCCTCAGGTGTTTTGTTCCATCTAATGACCTACAGTCAATTGTTTTAGGACGTTAAAATGGTGTTGAATTGAAAGATTGAAAAATATTTTAACTCCAGTTTGTTAGGAAACTGGAATTTTCATTTATTGTTTGTGGAATGTTAATTGTTTTCTTTCTTGAAAAGTAATTAGCAATATGGAACAACAATCCTACAAAAAGTACAATTTTCTGGCAACTCCCCTTATAGGATTTTATTCAAAGGAAAGGAAAGAATAAATATATAAATATGTTTGTTTAAGGATGTTAGCTACAGAATTACTGTTGACAAAAAGAAAAAATCATCTGACATTAAGTTATTGGTCAAATAACAATTAGCAATTTAAAATGAGGGAAGGCTGTGCATGTTATAGTGAGTGGGGAACACAGTTTTGTACTTTATTCATATATATGAATATGCATATTCCCTACATAGGACCATTCAATTTTTATAAAAATAACTTTTATATTGTTTATTTTCATGGGAAAAATTATGGATACAAATATACCAAATTTTATAAGCATGGGTAGGAAGTATTTTAGGTGGTCATTACTATTGCCTTTTTATCAATATGGATTTTTTTTTTGATACAAGAAAGATGTATTACTTATTTTGGTTAAATTAAAGAGTAACTTGTGCTGTGTATTTATTAAAGGAAATCTTGGGGCAGAAACTACTTATTTCCAGGTCTTGCAAATTTGTGCTCTTCTCTTGGCTCGAAGGCCATACTCTGCCAGAACCTGGGTCAGGCCAAGAAACATTCAAACTTGATTCTCCTCTTTGTATATTTTGGAGCAGAGATACTGAAGCAGTACTTTATGTCATGTGCTTGGAGTCGTTCAACGCAGGTGTCAGTTGGGACAGAAAGAATAACCCAGAATACTGGAACAAACTGAGTCCAAGGATCATTGCAAGATCTGTTCAGTCAAAGATGACAGCAAACAGATGACAGAAGAAAGAGAGGCCAGACTTCTAAACGAAATATTTCATTATAAATCTGCTCAAAATGAAGGTCTTCCAGAAACTATCGGCATGATTTCCACCTAACCAGTAAATATTTCCCTTGCAAATGCACAAATTACATTGGTAAATTTAGAGTTTACACTGATTAATAAATATCTGAAACTTGAAAAAAAAAAAGAGAGAGGGCCTCTCTGGTGGTGGCACAAGGGGTTAAGACACAGCACTATGAAGATATCTGCAGCCACTACAGCATAAGTTCAATCCCCTGCCAGGGAGGTGACCCACATGACACAGCAGACCTCTCCTGTCTCGCCTGCTGCTGGTGAGTCCTCTCACCCCCTGCATCTCTAGCCTGCACCCCAGATCTTGTATGCATAAATAAATAAATCCTTTTAAAAAAAGAGATAAAGCCCAGATTTTTGATACTGCCTGTATGCCATTATCTAACTGGATCATCCTTAGAGAATTAAAAAATTTAACATTACAGATTGGCATCTACTATGAAGACTTTCTTG
Source organism: Talpa europaea (assembly GCF_964194135.1). Taxonomy (NCBI): domain Eukaryota; kingdom Metazoa; phylum Chordata; class Mammalia; order Eulipotyphla; family Talpidae; genus Talpa; species Talpa europaea. The sequence continues at coordinate 10,193,587 of NC_140084.1, read as the reverse complement.
CTTTTTTTCTGGGAATCTAAACTGATTTTACATCAGTCTGAAAAACAAAAAAATTATATAATTACACAACCCTCAAATGCATTCATTTGAACAGAGAGTCAAATATCTGCATTTCTCCTTCTAACATGACCTCGCTCTAGTCCACCAGCCTGGATCAAGTGCATCTCCACCAGCCACTCCCCTCCCCTCCCTGTTTTCCTCTTGGTGGATTAATATGTCTAATTCCATTGGTCATTACAGCATCCCCATGAGGTGGGGAGTATATATAGTGGCAGGTATAGTAATTATCAAGACTACTTTTTTTATTTGGTGAAAGACTGGTCAAATATTTTCGTTTTATAATCCCCAGTCTCTTGGAGCCTTTGAAAATAATGGCTAGTAGTTCAGCAAGTTCATTAACTAATTCCCTTAAGGCTGGAGAATGCGCATTATCTGGACCTGCTGATTTACATATTGTGCCATGTTTTTAAGTATTCCCTTACCTGGTTTATTTCAACATCTATATTTAAAGGTCTTCATTACTTCCTAATTATCTATGCTCCCTTCCTTTATTTTTCTTGTTAAAGACCAATTTAACAGAGCAGCGCGGTATCTCTGCCACTCAGAGTCATCATTAATTTCACTCCCCTTCTCATTTATTAGTCCAGCCACTTTATTGCCCAGGCTTCCTTCTTCCCAGCCCAGTTTCCCTGCCTGTAACCTCTTTGGTGGTGTTAACTCATTCGACTTTCTCTGCTGAGCTTATCTTTCTTTCCTTGATAAGCCTTAGAGTTTGTGCATTCATTTTTTTCAGGTGCTTCCTCATCCTTTCTCTATTTCCACAGTGGGCTTTCTTCCACCCTTAGATCTTTTCAAGGTTCTTTGTCAAGCGGCTCCTTGAATTTTTTATTCAAGGTATCCTGGGCCTTTGTGGCTTAACTGTGATTTGAAAACTTTGTGCCCTTGCCTGTAGTGCTATCTGGGTTTCTTAATTCACCCAAATTGGATTTCTGAAAATCCTTGAACTTGAGCAAGTTCCTTAATGTTTTTAAATGCAGAGATCAGGTCATATCACCAGGGCAATGGTGTCTCACAGTCAACAGCATCAAAGACCACTTACAGGAGAGAGAGAATCAGCACAGATGTGAGGTCAATACTCATGCCTTGGGCAGGATATAGATATTTTCAGCCCCAAATCCATTATCCACAAAGAAGCTAAAGTGCCACTGGTGTTCCAGGTTGTTGACATTGAACTTGGTTTCCTGGACAGAGAGTGCCCCATGGAGGCCAGGCAGCTTGCTATTTAGAAAGGCAACATTGATAAATGCTGCTCAGGAGTTTCTCTTTCTAGTTTACACTAGCTAATGAAATGAGAACAAGAGCTAGATTTTACACTCCTCAATTTAGGTGCATCAGTCCAGTGTCTCTCTATTTGATAGTGTCTGTATAGACATAGGAGCCTGCTGATGAATAGGTGACATTGGGATGCTTTCCTTTGAGTACAGGGCAGCCAGAGAGTCATACTGCCCAGGTCTGTCTTCAAGACAGAACCTGCTGCAGGGAGTGAAGTGAGCTGATAGCCTCCAGCTGTATCTCCAGGGCAACTCCCAGCACAGGAGTGGTAGCAGGGGTCACCTTTCCTGGCCAGTGCAGGACTTCCCTACAGATGGACTTTGCACCAGGTTGCCTGGTTGGCTGACCAAGCCCTTCTCCAGCTGAACTGCAGTCTGAGGCTCTTCCACCCATCTTCTTCCTCCCCCTCTCCTTTCCACAGACATCAGACCTGCATAGTGGTGTTAAGGCTCTCCCTGCCTATGCCAGCCCCCAGCCCCCCATTTTCCTTCATATGTGTTAATCCCATTAAATCTCGTACTTATAACTCCATTTCAGCATCTGTGTCTTGGACAAGCTGAACAGACACAGCACCAAGCCTCCTCCTAACCTTGCTAAACCGTCCTGCTCTACCCCCATAGCCCACCAGGCATGAGATCAACCATACTCTCTTTTATGTTACTTGATGGAAAACCTAAGTGGAAAACATAGTCAAAAAAAGCATTCCAGAAAAAATAAAAATGGAATTGGGGGCAATTTCCAATTTGGGGTTATATATGCAACATTTTCATTCATTAATATAGATAACCAATGTCATGACAGCTTGATCAAATTGGACAGTTCCTAGGAAAAGAGCTTGTACTTAAACCATAGGATCACTAGATGACGCTGCTGCCCCACACATGGCTGGGCTAGGCCAGAGCCATTCTGGGCTGGGGTTTGGCAGTTTCCTTTGCTGGATAGGGGGCCTTACAGGTCTGTAATCCATTCCAAAATCTGAACAAGTGACATCCAGATCCACGGCCCTTTGCTCTAGAAAACGCATGTTAAATCTTCTGAGCTCTCAGGATTGGATGTGTGTATGTGCATGAAAGAGTTCTCTGGAACTCTTGAATTGATTCAAGAACTAACCCATGGCTGCTCTAATGTCTCTAAGTGCCTACCAGCTCACCCTTTTGGATTATCAGGACAACTGAAAGTTCAGCAATCTCCCCACTCCTCTCACACTCCCCCTCCATGGGAGAATGAGCATTTTCAGTGGTAGTGACCTAGAGTCTTTACCTAGAGTTTCTCAACAAGCAGAGACAGGGTAAGAATAGGGTGCAGGGGCTGCTTCTAGACTTGTTATCTTCTCTGCTGAATGCAGAACCCCCACCTCTTGGCCAGATTTCTGGTTTTAGTGCTGCCATCTTTTATGTTCCTCTCCTATCTTCTTGCATGTGCAGTCAGCAATCTATAAACATAACACCTTGTAAATCCTCATAGACAGAGCTGCTGAGTGGGACTAAAAATTTAACCCTGTGATTCACCCCTCATCCCCAAATAGTTCTATCTGTTCTACATGCACAATACTCCTTTCCTGGGAATTATAGGTTATAATATTGGTTCATCTGCATTTGAAGAAGCTATATTCTTACACATGGGATGACTATTTGGTTGCATAGAACAGACTTTCATATTTACAGGATTGTATTAATTCATACTTCCATTGGGGAATCTCTAGAACCACAACCATCAATCTAGTCTTTACATTTCTTTAATATTTTCCAATCTCCCCCCCCCCCCACATTTTATACCAATAATGGTTAGCAATTTCCCAGAAGACTTCTGGCTCAGTGACTCATACAGAGACATTAGGAGTATGTCAGTGGGATAATTTTTGAAAGATAGCCCTAATATTGCCAATAAGCTTTACAATCTAAGTGCAGTGCTACTCATATTTGCTGGATTGTAGGAATACAGACTCTTACGCCTCTCCCTGGTGATTCTGACTCAGTAAGTCTAAGGGTACCCTTGGGTACACTGGGAATATGTATTTTAAATAAGCTGCCCTGTGACTCCTATAATGGGGCAAGTTCAGAAACACTACTAACACTAAGCAAAGTGGTTCTAGCTAGGAGCCAGGATATATTTCCAATCAGGTACAATAGAAGCTACAATGCAGAAAAGGATCCTGGAAGTTTTAATACCTGGATAGAGGCATCTGTGAGTTGTGGGATGCCCTGACCATGTACTTGGGCACCTAGGGTCACTGCAGCCACCTGGTAGCTTCTGATAGAGAAAGCACTGGGGAATATTTTATAAACCTATTTAATGTACTTGATTAAGGAGAAAAAGTATACAAAGCTAGGAGGCCTTGTTAGCAACCCTTCTCTGTGTAGTGTATGGCAGGGAAATAATGCTTTCTTTCTCAGAAAAGTTTAATTTAACCCTTAGCTGTCTTTCTCCAGGGAGAAGCCAGCAGGCACATACAAACTTAAACAGACGTCTTCTTGAAAGTGCTGGAAGTGCCCAGGGCCCCGGGGGCAGTACCTGGGAGATGCACATGGAAAGTTGCACAGATGTCTTTCTGGGGACGTGAAGTCGGCCATGTTGTGTTGCAGGCTGTCTTCTCCTCCCCTGGGGTCAGCTTGAGAAGCCCTGGGGACCCCAGAATAATGCCCCATCCAAAAAGAGGATCTTCTACCCCTTCCTCAAGGCTGAGGGGTGAGTGCAGTTCTTTTCCCAACTAAGGGTTGACTAAAATGAAGCTGAAATTGGAACCATGTTCCTGGAGAGCCAAGTGGAAATTCTGATCTGCAGGTTTTTCAGGCCACTTCTGTCATTGTACTCAGACAGATCTCACACTTACATACAGACCACAGTGGGGAAGATTCCAACTTCCCCTCTGCCCAACAAAGTTGGTCACCCCATTGGGAAATTTTTGTTTGGTGGCAACAGCTAAGTGACAAATGCAACAATCTCTTCTCATCTTCAGATAAATCATCCTGGATTGGGGCACCTTTTTTGTTTTCTATCCCTGAAAGAATCTGGGGGTGGCTTTTTTTTTTTTTGCCTTTTTCATAAATAAATATTTTAACTGGAAATTTCCAAGCGTATGACAGGCCTAGAATGTGAACTTGAATGTACTGTAATAGAAATCATCAGTTGCCATGGCGACGTGTTCCAAGAGCAGATTGCACCGAGTCACATGGGCAGAGAGTGCTCAGTAATACTAACACATCAGAGAGCGAGGCCACTTAACCTCAATCGCTTCCAGCTATTGTGCAGAATGCAATTGAATTTATTCCTAATTTCTGCCAGTGCTAAGGAACAAAATTTCCCTGCAGATTTTAATCTTATTCAGGCAGCCCCAGCTAGTGCTCAGACACTGTTCAGCACCAATATTCAGCCTAGTTACTGGCCCACTTTACAGCTCTATTTTCTTATTCTTATTTTTAATAATAGCTTCCCTCCTCCTGCTGGATCCCACATGTCCCCCTGCCCTGGGGAGATCTCCCCTCCTCTTTCCTGAATGGCTGCACGCTTTCTCTATCTCCATTCTGCTAATACGAGGAATGCAGCTTTCATAATAATACTAGTAAAAAAAAAAAAATGACAGGGCTCCATGCTTAGTGAAGGTTTGTGCCCCTCCCCCACACCTAAAACCTGTTCTGAAATATAATTCCCACAGGCTTTGGGCTGTACCTTCGAAAGCCACAATTAACAGTCCCATCATAAGAAGGCAAACTGTGGATCAGTGAATAATGGAATCACAGTGTGTATTTTCAGTCCCTGTCACAGTCAACTCCCCGCTCCACCCATGCTCACCCATATCTCCCCTCAACCCCCCTCACCACACCAGGAGAGCAACACAGATTAGCAGGAGGTATAGCCGCCGATCACAGCACACTCATTGCAAGAGCTTATCCGCTCTTATGAAGGCTGATAAATCAGAGCCTCACATATGGACAGTCTCAAGTTAGCAGCGTCATCGATCTCCCCTGCCCCTTTTAAGTTATTTGTCTTATTCACTTCCAAAGATGATATCAGAGATGCCAAATGAGCCTTTGTTTTCCGCGCTCCGGCACTTCCCAGGGTGAGTGGCTGTGTTGTTGCAGGGAACTAAGAGGCATGCTTCCGGGCTGGCCCTTTGTTTCCAGCCCAAGGTCACCTCCCCCATTGGTTCAGGTGTTGTCAGCAGTGTGCCTGTGTTCTGAGGCAGGAGGCGGTGTCCTCCCTGGCTGACAGTCTTTGAGTAGTCCTAGCCCTCCCATGACCTCCCCCCTTTCTGAATGTCACTTTTAAAGAGACCCGCTTTTGTAGCTCAATGAACACAAGGCGGAGTCCAGTCCTCAGAAAGTCCAGGATGAAGGTCAAGCAAAAGGAAACTTAAAAACACATGGAGATTATTGGTAAGACCTTTGGAAGAAAACAAAATAAGGGCAGTTTCTACTTTCTTTACTGGGCAGGTTCCTCTAATTAGGGGGGAAATGGAGTTGCAAATCACTTACTTGGTGGGTACCCAGCCATTGTTCGAGCACTGGGCTAGAACAGGAAATGTGGAGAGAAGCTGAGGATAGAGGGAATGGCAGTGTGGAATTAGGACAGGCTGTCCATGGTGGTCTTTGCTGACTACACAGAGAGCTTGGTGACTGCAGAAATCTCCGTGAAGCCTGCAAGACAAAAGTAGGCAGAGAGTAAATGAAGAGAAGCACTGCAATGAATTTTGTGTCAGCAGTGTGACATCTGGACCTGGAGAGAAAAAATTGTGCCAAGATTTTGGTAGCACACATTGGTCTGAGCCCCTGAGCCTTGCTGTGACAGAGCTTCTGGAAGGTCTTTGCCAAACAGCCTTGCCCCACATCTGCCCGTCCTCAGAGCAGGGTGGCATGATGTCCTCAGATGGACCCAGCCTTCCCGTCTCTATCAGAAACTAAAAACTAGCCCAAGTTTCCCCTGGCTAAAAAAGAGAGAGCACTGTCTTCATCACTGGCAAATTGTCTAGTTACTCACAAAACTGAACACGTTTTCTAATCAAAATTGGTTTGATTTCTACTGCAGCAGCATTTCCACACTTAATACCTTAAAATATCTGCTGAACCTCTTGCTAGGACTGTTCAGGTGACCAGAAGTTTCCAGGAGGATGGAAGGCTTCTGGAGGATGTCTGATTTGTGTCTAAGCAATTTCCCATTAGGCAGTGGCCTTCTAGAACCTTTACCCAGATAGGTGTGGCTGGGGACCTCTGAGCATCATGGTCTCCTACTGAAGAAAGATGGTGAGAGAACATCAGAAAAAAGCTTGAGCATTTTATTCCTGTTTAATTTTATTGAAGGGAAGGGCTATTGCTATTATGCTAATACCTGCAATAGCAATTTTATTATCTTCTTTAATCTATAGTCAAAGAATAACATTATTACAGTTTTTACCACTGTTCAAGGCACTTTCATAACCATAACCTTATTTGAACTGCACAGCAACCCTATGGATGTAGGTGGGGTATGTTTAAAGATGATAAAATTAAAGTCTAGAAAAGTTGGGGGGCCTCCCCTGGTGTTGCAGGTGGTTGAGTGCCGTGCTATGAGGTTGTCCGCAGCCTCTGCAGTGCCGGTTCAATCCCGGCCGGCCGGCAAGGGTCCCACATGGCACAGGCAGACCTCTCCTGTCTTGCCCGTTGCTCCCCTCAGCAGTGTATTTCGTCAGTCTGCCTGTTCTGTTCCCCGCTCTGTCTCTGGTGGATCCTCTCACCCTCCTGCGCATCTGGCCTGTACCCCGGTTCTTATATAAATAAATAAATCTTTAAAAAAAGAAAAGTTGAGGCCAGAATAAAATCACACACTTTTTACAGGTTACGGAGTTTTACAATTGCCTATCACACAAGTGTTTCTTTCTTTTTTTTTTTTTTAAAGATTTATTTATGCATACAAGAACAGGGGTACAGACCAGAGGTGTGGGGGTGGTGGTGAGAGGATTCACCAGAGACAGAGTGGGGAACAGAATAGGTGGATTGACTGAAATACACTGCTGAGGGGAACAGTGGGTGGGCGAGTCAGGAGAGGTCTGCTGTACCATGTGGGTCACCTCCCTGGCTGGGGGTCGAACTTGTGTTGCAGTGGCTGCGGATAGCTTCATAGTGCTGAGAGGGAGGCCACAAGGCCCTCATACAAGTGTTTCTATATCTGACAAGCATTACTCAAATGAGAAGACTTACTGAATTGACAAAAATAGGTGAGCATTTTGGTGTGTGTTTGGTGGTGTTAGGTATGTTTTGGCTTTTGCACTGTATGGGATCTTCCTCAGAGTCACACTTTACTATATGCTGGCAGTGCAGCATTTTGGCTTCAAGAGGATACCTATAAAGGGTGGATGACATTTACCATGGTATCTGGTATTCTCCTCATCTCCTGTATTGGGGAGACAAGGCAATAATACACTTGATAGGCTCTGCTTGAAGGGAACAGCTTGCATCTTAGTTAGGCATCCTCTGTCAGGCGTTGGGAGACAGAGCTGACTTCTTGGGGGAAAAGTGAAGTGGCTGTGGGTTCCGGTTCTGCATGCTGCTGGTGACTTACATAGAGACTGTCCTTAGTCTAGTACTGGGTGTGTTAGCTGGATTATGACTTCTCTCTGGACAACCATTCACTTATTTTGCCTTCACTTATTTTTCCTTCCTCCTCAAACCCCTCATCTGTGGGACAGATTTTCAGAGCTCTCCAGATTTGCCACAGAATCTTAATTTGTGATTACATCATTGCTTTTCCAGTTCTTTCCCCAGCAATGCTTCAACACTGACCTTGAGGTGTCTGATGGGAACGTTAAATTTTGGCTGTGTCCTCAGTTCTGACTTTCCCATGAGAGGGTGATGAGATGCTAATTTGAATTCATAATTTTATGCTGAACAATTACTCTTAGAACAAATTTAAATTGAGTTTGAGAGGTATAAAGTTTATAGGAAGTATGTCACATTTTTAGTATAGATACTCCTTATCCTCACATGTTCTTAGAAAGATCTTCAACACTTCCCACATACATCTGTTTTTAAAGTTCAATCAAATCATATATGCCTTCTTTAAATATCATAGAAACAAATAGCGATTTTTCAGACTATTTCTGCCCAACATGACAGTGAAAACTTTCCCAGGCCTAACTCTAAAACAAATGAAAAAGAATTAATTCAAGCAAAGCTGCCAATGTCAATCCTTTAACATTGATGTTGATCAGGGGATTGTATTGTAGTTCCAGCTGATATTCAACCTCAACATATTCCTCTCCCTCTGGGTCCATTTTCATTTCAGAAAAGGGCTAATATTTATGAATTGCCTGCTATATGACCAAAGACCCTGCTTAATATACATTATCTTCATTTAAAGCTTACATCGAAATTTAGCTTTGAAAATTCATTATTTCATTTAGATATCAAATGAGACTAGAAATATTGAAAAACCACTAACTCTACAAGATAGGTACTGACCTGTTGGCAGAATGGCAGCAGGACAGAACACCTAAGGATGGGGAGGTCATGAATCTTCACATAGAGGTTGTCTCCTCCTCCAGGAAGGTCTCTCTGATCCTTTTTCTCATTTCCCTCCAACAAACTGAAGTTAACTCTTCCATTCTGGTATATTCACTTTATTTTACATGCTCTTTTATACTAGAATTATTTATTCATGCTTATCTCCCTACTAAAGAGAAACTGATTTAAAGAAAATTGTCTTTCACTCATCTCCCTATGGACACCCTCACTGTTTAGTATGTTGTAAATCTTGTACCCAGAATGTACTAAGTTGATGGCGTAAAATGAATGAATGAGGGGATCAATGACTGAATGAGCTGATAGGGGATTTGAGCTTCAAAGGATAGGCAGATTCAGATATTCCTAAACTATAAGCCATTCTCAGTAGCATCCTTCTGGTTAGCATCCTCACTGATACTTTTCTGTAACCATGCTAAGCACCATGCATACTTCTTCCTCTAGGTCCCACCCTGACACTCATTAGAACTGTTTACCAGTAGCGTGGTCTTTAGCGAAATCAAGGCTTTATTGGGATAGGAAGTTGGCACTTTATTGCAGAGATCCCATTAGTTCCCTGTAGGAGGCTGTCACTTCCCCAAAGTGCACCACCTCTGGTGCCAATCTCTGCTCATGCATTCTCCTCCTGACTGCTGGGAGCACACAGGCATGCTGCATGTCACCTGCTCCTCCGGCTCTTGACAGTCTCCTTTCTTTGTTTCCAAATCCTAAGCAAATTGCTTGGTTGACAATCAAAGCCTGCGAACATCAAACAGCTGCTATAGACAGGTGTGTTCTACAGTTACCTGCTGTTTGCTTTCCTCAGCAGGGACTGATATGACAAACAAAAGGGAGCTGGGTGCCAGCTTTCTCCTAGCATTTTTCTGACTCGAAAATTCACCCTAAAAATAGCCTTCCTCACTCTTCCTCAGCATGTGGCTGGGTTGGATGCTGCACAATCCCACCGATTCCCTCGGTTTTTTGCAAAAAGTTAGGAATCTCAGCGGCTGCATCCAAGCAAAGAGATTGCATTGTTCTGAAACTCTTCATTTTAAAAGGACACCCAGTCACCTTAAAATATGTTCCAGACTCTTCCTTTCTTGCTCATGTGATTATAAGAGTGTTTTCTCCTGCATCCTACTTTTTGCTTGTCTTCCTAATGGTCTCAGGTGCTGGCCCTGAAACTTGCCCTAAACTAGTCTGAGTATGACTGGTCTGTCAGGCTCTCGTCTCTGGGATGTATGAGGGTGAGGAGGAATGGATTCCCAGTTCTTCCAACATTCCTTCATAGTGAGGAGCTTGGGAAGTTAGCTCCCATTATTTTCTGTACTTTCTTTTACTCAACAGGCAATTTTCAACTAGGGTTATGGTTGTGATTTAAGTTTTGCCAGTTATATGTATCTGTGTGAAATGTGAAATATGACAAGTGAACGAAGACCACGTTTTCTGGGATTTTCGATGGTGGCCGCTTCCCCATCACAAACCATGTGATGGCAGCAGTTTCCTTGGTGGTCTGGTGCTCAGTTATTCATGAAAGCCACACCTAGCATTGGTCATTAGCTTTCTGGGTAATTTTGTAAGTCATTTAATACCCTGCTGTAACTTGCTAGAGTGAATTTTCTTCTTTATGACTGACCCTTAATCAAAACAGAGGGCAATTGGGCTAGGCATTCTTCCCCACGGCTTGGCAGGGTGCACTGAGGTAATCAGCCAGCCAGCAGGGGTTCCACACAGAGCCTCAGGCTGGAGGCTGGGAGCAAGGAAGAACCTCTGTGCCTCTGTGCCTCTTGCTCAGCCCTTTTCTGGCTTAGGATTGTCTTCCATCTTCAGCTTCTTACTCCTTTGAGAACTATGCCTTTTCCACAACTGGAAGCAGTTTTTGTTTCTCTGAACCCCATGAGCCTGCAGCGCAGGGGGTGCTTATGAAATGCCTATTGTCTACACATATTAATGCTGCTTATGTACATTGCTTATCTCCTGAATCAAATTATCAGTTCTTTACTGCACTGAAGCATTTTAACAGATCCTAAGTCCCAATAGCTGGGCAGAGCTCTGATGTACATGTATACCAGAGCTCTGAAGAAAGAAGCAAAGGAAGGAGGAGAGGATGTTCATGTAACTGTGCTCCCCTGCTAGGGCCTGAGCTACTGTTTATCATTATTTGCCTTCACATGGGTTTTGGGACCTTTCAAAGACCTCATGTCAGTATAAATGGTAGTATCAAAGCAGCAGTTTTTTCAGTCCAGTAGAATGTTCTAGATTTGTACTGTGTGTCCAGTTTGGTTGCACAAGTGATCACTGAGCACTTTGAATGTGGCCAGGGTAACTAAACAACTCAATTAAAATTTTCTTTAAATGTAAGCTAATTTAGTGAGCCACCATGGTTAGTAGCTGTCATTTTGGAGAGAGTAATTCAGATACACACTATTTTGAGTGCTGAGTATTAACAGAGTTGTATTAATTAACAATTAATACAATTGACAGAGTATTAACTGTTCATTCTGTCACAGCAGACTCTGACACTCTAGATGTCATTTTTAGTGTTTATGGACCGAGGGGTTGTCTCTGGCCCAGGAGCAAAACTTTAACAAGCTTAGGGATAAGAAAGAGAAGTGCAGGTTTCATGGGGGAGACTTTACAGACAAGCTATTAGTTTTCAAATACTCTTTCACCTAATTTTTAAAAGAAATTCAATTCTTCAAAAACCAATGCCATTTCCTATTTCTGGTACCACTGAAGTGCAGGACTCTGGTGGTAGCACAGAGACATAATGTCACTGAAAGAATTGTTGGCCGTGTGTTGAGTGGATCTGCTGCCACGATCAGCAGTGAATGGATAACTCCTTTCAGAAAAGATAATCAAGACATAGCTTCCCACTCTGTAACATCTCCTACAGCAACAGCAAGTGTATGTTCAATTGCAGCTGGATGTTAAGGATGAAAACAAATCCTTATGGATGTCTGGATTGATGTGGGTAGGTTGCCTCTAACACATCCTCTTTGTTGCCTCTTGCTCACACACAAAAAGATGTAAGGCTAGGGCTGGGATCCATGATGTAATTACAGAGTACAGCATACACTCAGGACTCATGTGTGGCTACCTGGCTGCAGAGTGGCCACCTTTCCTGAAATTATGAAAATAGATGGGCAGGGTCTTTTTATACAGTGATTTCTTTCATAGGGTATTTGGCGATCAGCATTTCCCATCTTCCGAGGGTGGATTTAGTAATTTAGTCCTTGGGTTTAGTAATCTGTAATTAACTCACCAGAGAAGGCTATAATCACCAACCACACTTGGGTTCACTCTGGTAAGTGCTCATATTCTTGCATAAAAGAACAAGGTTTTTGCTTTCTGAATTCTTTCACATACACAATTTCTTTTTTCCTGCTGGGCACACAGACTTACACTCAGACACAAATCATAAATCTATGGTCACAACTTGTGAATCTACAATTTGGTAGCACTAAGGCAATCATCTAAATATCAGTTTGATCCTGCTGATCTCCAAACAATTTTTTAAATTTAACTTTATTTATATACAGTATACTTATATATTTTTAATTGAGGTAATATTGGGATACTCCCATCAGATATTTTCACTGCAGTCACCCACCACCAACTCACCCAAATTCCACTATTAAAGACCTTTGTGATTCCTTCCCTCTTTGTTCTTATCCCTCTGCAGTCCCCTTCCACACTTGGTGCTTCAGTTCTGTAGTAAGCTATCAAAGGTTAGTTCTTAGGTTTGTCTTTATCTGAGCATTAGTTTAGTCACTTAATATTCCACATATTAGTGACATTATTACTTCAAGCTCCATCCATATTACCACAAATAGCATGAGTTTATCTTTTTTGATCGCTGAGTAATAGTCCATCATGTATATATACCACATCTTCCTGATTCAGTCATCTGTTCTGGGCACTTCAGTTGTTTCCATAATTTAGCTATAGTAAATAGCACTCCAATAAACACGGGAGTACAAGTTTCCTTTCGAAAGAGTGTTTTTGAATTTTTTGGGTAGATGCCTACCTAGGAGTGGAATTACTAGGTTGAATGGCAGATTCATTTGAGACATCTTCACACAGCTTTCCATAAAGGCTGGTCCAGTTTGCAGCCTCACCAGGAGTGTAGGAGGGTTCCCTTTTCTCCACATACTCACCAGCATTTGTTTCTGGTTGTTTCAATATGAGCCATTCTCATAGGTGTGAGATGGTATCTTATTGAGGTCTTAACATTTCTCTAATAATAAGTGATTATGAACATATTTTCATGTTCCTGCTCGCTATTTGAATGTCTTCTTTGGAGAGATGTCTGTTCAGTTCTTCTGCCCATGTTTTGATTGGGTTGTTTTGTTTTTGTAGAGTTTTATGAGTTCTTTGTATATCTTTGATATAGTCCTTTGTCAGATGTGTGATTTGCAAATGTTTTTTCCCATTCAGTTGGGTGTCTATTCGTTTTAGTTATGCTTTCTTTTGCTGTACAGAAGCCTTTTAGTTTGATGTAATCCCAACTATTTATGTTCTCTTTTGTTTTCTTTGCTGTTGGGTAGAAATCCCCAAAGGCACCACTACAGCGGATGTCATGAAATGTTTTGTTTATGTTTTCTTCTGTGTATTTTATGGTTTCAGGTTTTACATCCAAATGTTTGACCCATTTGAGTTGATTTTGGTGTATGTATGAGATCATGTTCTAGTTTCTCTCTTTTACATGCAGCGGTCCAGTTTTCCTAATATCATTTATAAAAGAGGCTGTCCTTGTTCCAGTATATGTTTCTGGCTCCTTTGTCATAGATTAACTGACCATATATGTGTGGGTTTATTTCGGGGCTCTCAATTCTAATCCATTGGTCTGTGTGTCTGTTTTTGTTCCACTACTGGGCTGTTTTAATTATTATGGTTTTATAACAAAACTTGAGGTCTGGAAGTGGGACACCTCTATTCGTTCTTCTTTGTCAAGATTACTTTTGCTATTCAGGCTCTTTTGTGATACATTATGAATTCAAGTAGCATCTGTTCCAGTTCTTTGAAATATGCCATCAGTATTTTTATTGGGATTGCACTGAATCAATGAATCTGTATATTGCTTTGGGTAGGATGGCTATTTTGACAATGTTGATTCTTCCAATCCATGAGCAGGGAACATTTTTCCATTTCATTGTGTTTTTCCATTTCTTTCAACAATGTCTTATAGTTTTCTTTTAGATCTTTTACCTCCTTTTTTAGGTTTACTCCTATATATTTATTTATTTTTTTGGTGTATAGTATATGGGATCGCTTTCTTAATTTCTTCCTCTTCTATTTCACTGTTTGTATATATGAAAGCAACTGATTTATGTGTGTTGATTTTATACCCTGCCATTTTGATAAACTAATTGTTTCAATTAGTTTTTCCCTGGCATTTTGAGAGTTCTCTATATTATCATGTCATCTGCAAATAATGATAGTTTTACTTTTTCCTCAATTTGGATTCCTTTTCTATCCTTCTCTTGCTTGATTGCTCTAGCTAGAACTTCCAATACTATATTGAATAGCATTGGCAAGAGTGGACATTCTTGTCTTGTACCAGATATTAGTGGAAAATTTTCAGTTTTTCACCATTGAGACTGATAGTGGTGAGCTGCCTTCCAAACAATTTTGGGTGGACTGCTGGGAAGATAAGCACACCTGCTTGGCTCAGGGAGAGATCTGAACCTGGATTCTGCATTATGAGTACTGTACTCTAACTGATTGCACCACTGGAGCTGCACCACATCTGGAATTCTAAATGTAAAGTCCAGTTGCTTCCCCATCATATACCGAATGGCTTCACCAAAGGAGGTGACACTTGCTTGAAACTTTTGTTCTCCCCTTCTCCCTGCACACCCTGGCTTCCTCCCTCCCTTCCTGCCTGCCATGCACCTTTTTTTTTTGCTGTGCATGGTCTAAGAGCTCATGTACAGCTTCACCCTTGAAAGCAGAAGCTTCTGTGTGTTTCAACTGGAGGGAAAGGAAGGTGAGAGAGCACTGGGAATCTCTCCTTCTCCTTTTCCAACTTACGCTTTCTCCTGCAACTCTATTTTCCCACCCCCTCACCTCCAATCCAAAGTTCCATCTCTCCAACTCTTCCTGCCTGGCTGACCACATGGGATTTGCTTTCATCCAGGATATATTTGACTTTAATTGGGAAGTTGGCAATGCGTTCTGGTAAGCACCTCATACATCTCTTAAGAATAAACATAAAAAATTAAATTTTGTATTATGGAAAATATCAACTATAAGCAAAAATCCAAAGAGTATAATGAATCACCTGCTTCAACAATGATCAATAGTTTTCCATTTTTGTTTCATCCATCTACTTCTTTTTTTTTTTTTATAGAGGCATGTTATTTATTTATTTATTTATTTATTTATTTTTATTTTTTTTTTTGTTTATACATGCACTGGGTACAGTCAGAAGCGCAGGAGGGTGAGAGAATTCACCAGAGCCAGAGCGGGGAGCAGAGCAGGCAGAAGGACCGAAGTACACTGCTGAGGGGAGCAGCGGGCGGCAGGAGAGGTCTGCACGCCATGTGGGACCCTCCTCCAGTGGCCGGGGAGCAGCTGGGGATCGAACCGGCGCCGCAGAGGCCACGGGCAGCTTCGCAACCCAGCGCTCAACCGCTGCGCCACCGGGGAGGCCCCATCTACTTCTTTTGTTCAAATTGTTTTTTAAAGCAAATACAGGTCATTACATCATTTCTCCCACAAATATTTCAATTATCCCTGATAGACCAGAGTTTTAAAAATATCATTGTCTTTGGGCCATGGTGATGACTTCACGAGATCTGCTCAACCAGGAAGATTGCTCAGTTTGTAACTGAAAGCTGAAGTCCAAAGATGCTTCTCTGTTTCCTGACTATTCTGAGTCCCCTTGGCATAAGACCAACTAAGCAAGAGCCACAGCAGCTCAGCCCTGGCCATCGCCCTTGATGCTCCATGGCAAAATATAAGCAGCAGGTGCTTTGTGGGTCCCAGTCTCTTCCTTTACCACTGCTCTAGGGTGACTGTTTATGGAGGCTCAAATTAACAATCAGAGAGTCAGAAAAGAAATCTCACTGCTTTGTCTCAGGTTAAATCGATGAATAAATGAGTAAATGTCCTCACTTGGATAACTGCTTTTGGAAAATGGAGTGTGAGTGTGTGTGTGTGTGTGTGTGTGTGGTCTCAGGAAGTGAGAGTGACTTGGAGGGTATGGCAGAGACAGAACAAAACCAGAAGGACACAGGTAGAGCTCCAGGTACTCTAGCTGGGTATTTTAGACAGATTACTTGAGGTTGAAATAAAATAACGTAGGGATGGTCCCTGCAGAGTGTCTGACAGATAGACATAACCAGAGGTACCTCCAGGTAGGGAGCCTCTGTGACCTGCACCTATTTACAACTTTCAATGGTGATACAGATGAGGGGAACACAGGGGGACCACTCACTCATAGCTGTGACATCAGCATTGCACGAGGACCACTCAAAGGGCTAATTCTAACAATGAGGTTATGTCCTGATAAACACATTTGAAATTGAAAATACTCTAAGTTGAAAATGCATTTAATACAACTAACCTACTAAGAATCATAGTTTAGCCTTGCCTACCCTGAAGTGCTCAGAACACTTACATTAGCCTATACTTGGGAAAAATCATTAAACACAAGCCTTTTACAATAAGGGTAAATATCTCACATAACTTACTGGGCATTGCATCTGTAGAATATCTGTTGTTTACCCTGGTGATCATCATCCTGACTGGGGACTATGGTTTGCTGCTACTGCCCAGCATCTCAACAAAGTATCGTTCTGCATATTGCTAACCTGGGAAAAGATAAAATTTCAAGTGTGATTTCTACTGAACACATGCTGCTTTTTCACTCTTGTAAGTCAAAACACTGGTGGTAAGTTGAACCATCACAAGTATGGGGACCATCTATACTATGTTGACAGCTCATCATCAGCCACGGTGTGATAATAGCGAAAACTCAGCCTTTATTATGAGCATTATAACCAGTTTCTGCTAAGCCTTATAAGAGTCATATAGGTATGACTGTTATTATTTCCATCTTAAGAGGTTAAGGGATTTGCCCAAGTCCATGCAGCATATGGTGGTAGAGCTGGGATTCAAGTCCAGGGAGTTTGATTTGAGAATCCACACTTAACCACATTCCCACAAGCATTTTAATTAGCATCTCAGCTAATTAAAGTGGTGACAATGACTATAGTAAACAGTAGTAACAGCAAAGCAGGCTAGGAGGTGGCTAGGTCCTTAAAAATTTTATAATGAATCATGTGAATGATGTTTTCACCCAGAATGTATATGATCTCAAAAATCAATATAGGAAGGGGATTTTTAATTGAAAAACATGACTTTAGATTTCTGCATTTTTCAAAAGTGTTGGAAGGAACATAAAGTGTGTCAGGAAGGCAACACTGTATTGTGTACATCAAAGTTGCTAAGAAACTAGATCTTAATTATTCTCACCACAAAAAAGAAATGATAATTATGGGACAAGATGGGGGTTTTGGAGTTAATGTTATGGTGATAACCATATTGCAATATACAAAATGTATTGAATTGATTTATTATGTACCTTAAGTGAATCAAATCACTATATTGTATACTTTACAGTGTTACATATTAATTATATCTCAATAAATATATATATAATTCTAAAAAAATAACAAAAGATGTATTGCTACATATTAACATATATGTCATTATTATAATACATAGTGATATCTCTTTTCTCATTTATTTTTTACTCTATTGTAATTATTATTATATATACTCAAATAATCTTTTTTAAAAAAGATTTATTTATTTATGCATACAAGACCTGGGGCGTAAGCCAGAGGTGCAGGGGTGAGAGGATTCACAAGAGACAGAGTGGGGAGCAGAACAGGCAGATCTACTGAAATACATTGCTGAGGGGAGCAGCAGGCAAGGCAGGAGAGGTCTGTTGTACCATGTGGGTTGCTCCCTGGCCATCCAGGGGAATTGAACTCATGCTGCAGTGGCTGGCGACAGCTTGACAGCGCTGTCTTTAACCCCTGTGCCACCAGGGAGGCCCTCAAATAATCTAACAAGAGTATTTGTTGAGCATCTATGTTCTCAGTAATAGGATAAGACATAGAAAAAAACAGAAGATATAATATTGGCCCTGAGGTTCACCACATCAAGCTGGGGAAACACCTACACTCCCCTCTGCTAACCTCTTCCTCCACACACACTGAACACTGGCTAACTGCCCTGGCTGGGCTGGCGTGGTAGGCACACAGGGGCTTGGAGGCAGGAGGGCATTATTTCCTACTTCAGCCTTTTGCACAGGTCATATCCTTGCATGATTACAGTTTCTGCTGGGCCTCTCCCTTAGATCTCACTGGCTCTGGTAAAGCTATATCCCTCCATTGCTCTTTCTACCCTAGGGGTAGCAACAGCTTCCTGCTGTTTTTAGTCTCTGGGTGCCTCACCTCTCCTTACTTGTTCTTTTAATTCTGTCCCCTCCTCTGTCAGCAGCCCCTTCCTTAAATTCTCTTCATGTGTACCACTAGGGGTGAGTTCTCTTTCCTGCTGGGATCCTGACTGATGCAACGAAATTTAAGAAATTGCAGGTGGGGGGTTGCTTTGCTTTTTGGTAGAGATTCTAATGTGTCAACCAGAACAAATACTTGTTTGGTAAAGGAGAAAGGGGTTGGCCTTCCTCAGCAGGAGAGGAGGAGGAGCTTTAAAGTAGACATACTACTTACAGAGAGGGAAAAAGCAAGGGCTTGAAATGAACAAGTTGGCGTTTTGGTGTAGACAAGTCTGATCTGTACAGCTAATTTTTAGACTTAAAAAAGTTAAAACGAATCCTTCCTGGAGGCTTGTCCTGTCACTTGTTTGAAAAGAGAGCTACATCAAAGCCCCTGGCACCAGAATTCCCCAGAACCCAAACTTCACAGTCCTGCTGGGGGACACTGCAGCTTCTCAATTAGGAGGAGATGCAGAGCTGAACAAGGAACCCCTCCTGTTTTAATTACTCTGGCCTTAATACTCTTTTTCAAACTTTGCTAATTGAAATTAAACAGCTGCCACATTTGGACAGGGACAAAAAAAAAAAGAATCCATTTTCAACCTTCAGATTTCAACTTTCAGATTTAACAAAGACTGACAGACTATGAGGAAATCAGGGGCAGTTTCATTCCCTTGGTTACTGATTTCCCACCGGTGGGCCAAAAGCAAAAAAAAAAAGAGTGTTAAGGAGGTGAAATCCTTCCTACTATAGCTAGAGCCATGCTACCCAGGAGTTCACAGGACAAAGGACAAATTAAGCTAGTGTCATGGCCTCGGTCACTAAAATGATCCAGCAGCCAACTCTTTCCAGTGTCCTAAATTATTGAGAATATGCTGGAAGGGGTTAAAAGCAATCAAAAAAGAAAAAAGTGGGTCCTTTGCTAAATCAGTCCTTCTCCTGGCAGTGAATATTTGCAAGTGGTGATTTTATCACCCTAGTGGCCAGTTATTAGTAAAAGGATGATTATAAAAAAAATCACAATATGCTTAAGTATATCTTAGGGACTTTCAGAGAATTTGTCTTATTTAATCTCCACAGCAGCATGGTGGCTCTGGTCTTATGAAACAGCTAACTTGGAGCTGGAAGGTTTAAGTTTGTGTGTGGTTGGAATGTAAACCAGTGCAGTCATTTTGGAGAGTCATCGAACCTACCTCAAAAAACTAAAAATGGGTATACCATATGATCCAGCAATCCCATTTTTTGGGTATCTATTGAAGACTACGAAGCCATGAACTCAAAACACTATTTGCTGCACAATTTTTATTGCAGCATTATTTGCAACAGCCAGGACACAGAAACAACCTAAGTGCCTACTGATAGAGGGCTGGAGAAAAGAAGATATGGTCGGTCACACAATTCCTTATATTCAGCTATAAGGAAACACGAAATGTTACCATTTATAGCAAAATGGAAGAAGTTTGAGGGAATGATGTGTGGCACACGTGGGCTAAATGCAGAAGTCAGAAAGATAAAGACAAATATTGGACAGTTTCACATATGTGAGTCAAATAAGGAACCAGCAGATGAACTGCTAAAGCAAAATAATTATAAAGTATGGGACACTGATAAGTGAGATTTCTGAGATTAAGAAGGAAGTAAGGGAAAAGTGGAGGGAAAGGAGAAAAATATAACAAAAAAACACAAAAACCCAAACTATGTCACAAGAAAAATAGATACACACACACACACATACATACATACATACATACGTACATACATATCTACGGACATACATATATAAATCTTTCTTGAAGTCAGAGAAAAAAGTCTCACCAGAGACTTCATGAGTACTTTTAGGTCTGTGCCACAGTTTCGTCATATGTAAAATGAAAATAATGTCTCATTCTCATAGGTGAGAGATAACTGATTTAAGCATGTTGATTTCTTTGGATGAAAAGTCCAATCTATGTCATGAAATAATGATTATTAATGTGAATAGAAACAATGAAGTCACATGGGCTAAATGCAGAGGAGAATGATATAGAAGAATACTCAAACAACGACAACATCAACCATAAGAACAGTAAGTAATTGGGATTTAAAAAGCTCTTAGCCAAGTATAGCTATGGTGGGGCAGGGGTGGTTTGGTTAACTCACAATTACAAATTCTCTTTGGTGATGGCAAAAGGCATGAAATCATTCAGGTCTATGCTTGAGTGCCACATAATCAGAAAGGATTTTCCTGATCACTCTAAAAAATAGCCTGTCAGTCATTCATGTTATTGGTTTATTACCTGTCTCCCCCAATTAAAATATAGGTTCCAGGAGGGAGGAAATTGAGTCTGTTTTGTTCACCATTGACTCCTCAATACCAACAACAATGCCTTATAGGCAGTAGGTTCTCAATTAGTGTTAACTGAAAGAATTTAATAATGGTATGATTAAAAGCTCAGTGTTAATTTTTGTTGTTGTTGTACGAAAATACACCTAGCATAAAGTTTACCATCTTCATTACTTTTAAGTGTACAGTTCAGAGGTATCAAATAAATTCACAATGTTGTGCTGACATCACCACCCTTTGTCTCCAGAACTCTTTCCATTTTGTAAAACTGACATCCTGAACCCATTAAACACTAACTCCCCATTACTCTCTTCCTTCAGCCACTGGCAGCCACCAGTGTCTTTCTGTCTCAATAATTTTGACTACTCCAAGTACCTCCTATAAGGAATCATACAGCATTTGTCTTTTTGTGATTGGCTTATTTCACTTAGCATAATGTCCTCAAGGTTCATCCATGTTGTAGCATGTGTCAAAATTTCCTTCCTTTTAAAAGCTCAAGTGCTAAATATTTTGATTCACACAAAAATTTTTGTATAGAGGGTACTATGAGATATCTAAATACTTCTAATCTTCTAAAAAATGTGCTTTATGAAAATGGTAGCAATATTGAGAGTAAAATGCAAAATAAACTTAGCACAGAAATTCACTTGCTCTAATACTAAGGGCGGCATCAAAAGGACATATAAATAGTAACCTATATGACAGAAGTGGACTAAAGAAGATTCAAGAATAAAAGAGAATAGTTTGATCCCAACTGGCTTTTTCTGCTTATCAATGCAAGTGATAAATAAAAAAAATACCTTATATTGTGTTTCTCAATGTGGTAAAGGTTTTGTCTGGCAGTGATGATCCACCTTTACCTAGAAAATGTCCTCACTCAGTTAGATCACTCACTCTAAGGAATATTTAGTCTTCCA
Source organism: Talpa europaea (assembly GCF_964194135.1). NCBI lineage: Eukaryota > Metazoa > Chordata > Mammalia > Eulipotyphla > Talpidae > Talpa > Talpa europaea. Next base: position 10,172,032 of record NC_140084.1, on the reverse strand, counting down.
GATCTCAGTAAATGATATTCCATTTATCCAAGGTGATCTTAAAATCCTAAAATAAGACATACGGGACTTAATGAAATATGGTGGATTAGCTACAGGTGTTTATCTCTGCTCACATTTGAAACCTTATTAAAATGATTTTATAGGGATTTAAAAAAATATAAAGAGAATGAAAGGGATGATCAATAGATAAGAAAGTACAGCGATTTTTGAAATTTAAAGAGATGACTGACATTAATCATTTAGCAGAATATAGGAAGCCATAGCCCACAGATCCTTGAGAGGGTGATATGGATAATGAGCTTGGGATGTAGGCAAAGATACTGGATGTGCTTAGTGACCAGAACAGTTGACCTTCTCTCACCTTTTAGTCTCAAAACACAGACGAGCAGCAGAAACACATCTATCTTACAGGCAGGAGATCAGAAGTTTGTTTTCTGGATACACCAGATGACTCTATGGGCTATACTTCCATACACTAGTTTTCTGTACTCACTAACCCTAAAGTGAAGCCCATTAGTTGGTAAATCCTGTTCCCATCCCCCAAAACAGCCCCCTTTCTGCTTAGATCTCACATTTAAATAGAAGTGACAGGCAAAGATTTTTGAGGAAAATTTCTAAAGTGAAAAGAAGAAACAAAAGAGACAGAAAGAATGAACATGAAGGAAATAAAAATGTAGGGAACAGAAAAGAGCTTAAGAAAAGAAACAACCTCTAGTTCATATCTTCAGAGAGATTTGAGAATATGTTATACAAAGGGAGCATAGGGAGAATAAGAAAGAGTTCTTAGAATATAAAAATAGAATTTCTGAAATAAAAAAATGTGGTTATAATATAACATCAAGAAAATCTCCCAGGAATTACAGTTACAAGTAATAGAAACTACAAGGACAGATAAGAGACATAAGATATGTCCATACAGGAAAGGTTGGCAATTAATGGTCTATAGACCAATGTGATAAAAAAAATTTGAGGGAAAAGCCCAAGAATAAGAGGATAGCAAACTTTGAACATAAAGAGTAAATAGAAACTTCCAGAAAATTCCAAAGTGTAAATCTCACTGGAACTTGTAGTTTAATTTAAATGCAATCATAGTTCACTGCTTGGTTCAATGGTAAACAGCATTAAAGTAATCATACTTTTGTAAATATTGAATATATGATAAAAACAGGAATGATATAAGATGGAATAAAACAAGTTTCAATTTATCATAACATAAAATCACTGGATAACTTCTAACATTGCAAGCAAAAAACACCAGCAGTATAAGTAGATTATTTATAAGTATGAAGATAACTATCAGAAGAAACAGCTAGAAGAGTGTAAGTTGTTGCCCTATGGAGAAGAATAAAGTAATATAGTAAATATATAATATTTATAAGTAAATATATAAGGATATTGTAAAGAAGAGAGATTGAAAGGAGACTCTTGATTTTCATAAGGTTTTGATGAAATTCAAGTATTTAACTTTGCATATGTTACTTTGATGTCAACTATCCATCTAAATTTATATGGAAACACAAAGAAATGCTATAATAGAGTTAAATATTGACTACATAGGCAACATTTAAATAAAGAAAAATAGCATTTCTAGTGCCAGAAATGAAGGGAACTCACAATACATGAAGCCACATGGTTCAAGGGAATGACTGGATAAAATATGTATTTTAAGGTCTAGGATTTAACCTGCTTGGGACAGTTACTAAGAGGTTCCAGAAAGAAACTTGGTTCCCTGCAAATAATGAAACCTATGTCCCTGCAAATAATGAAAAGATATTACAGTTGGAAATAATTCTATCTGCCAGTCTTAGGATGAGCACTGATGGGCTGTCTTGCCCAGGCAGATGGTAGAAAGAATTATTAGTGCCTTTATTATGTAAGTGGCTAAATTCTCTTACTAACCATGCTGTATTGCAATTCAGAGCACAGAAATGAACTAGACTATAATTAATAAAAGTTAGCCTCTTACTATTGAATCCTTTAGAGTTTCTAGCACAAGCAAAGATGGAAGTGCATCATAAAGGCACATTCACAATATAGGACATCATAAAAGAGAAATTCCAGCAAAAAATAGGCATGTTGATAAAATGAAAAAATACAGGAATAAATCTAACACAATGAGAGATGGTTGGTAGTTACATCAAAAAGGAGAATCACACTAAAGAACTAACAGAAATTAGAGGAATACAAAAGGGACCTTAACAATATGTTTAAAAGGCTCAAAGATATGATGAATAGAAAAAATGAGATTAGGCCATCATAAAAAAGAAAAGGCCAATATATATATTCAAGAAATGAAATACAAATTCCAGAAATGAGAATTAGTTATTTAAATATAATACATGGTGAATGAAACAGAATAGATATGGCTGAAATAAGAATGAGAAAATGAGAAAAAGAATAATGTGATGTACTATATAGAAAGGTAGATGTAAAATATGAAAGAGAAGTATTGAGAAATCCAAGAATGAAAACCTCTGATGCATGTCTAACAGAAGTTCCAGAAAAAGAAAACAGAGAGTATGGGAAAGAGGTAACATTTAAGAAAACACTTTAGAAGTTCAAAAATTGAAGGAGGAAATGGGTCCTTTGATTGAAGAAGCTTAGAGTCCCAAGTGTGACAAAATAAAAAGAAACAAATTCAAACCTAGACACAGCGTAGTGAGTCAGAGAACATTAAGGAAATGGAGACATTAGGAGATAAAAAAAAAAAAAAACAAGACAGTTTGTGCATAAAAGAACAGCCATGAGTATGAAATCTAGTTTTTTGGTCAGCATAATCACACTAGAAGATTAATAGAACAACTTTCAAAATGCACAGGGAAAATAATCGATAACTTTGATTTTTCTACCCAACTAAATTATCATTCAAAAAAGTGAGGTGATATAAATATATTTTCCAGTTTATTTGCCTTAGATACTTGCTGAAAAAAAAAATAGAAGAGAATGTATAAAGCAACAGTAAGCAAAAAAATAAGTGAAACACGTTGGTATAACAACTCAACAAATAAAAAAAACAACCAACCAAACAAAAAACTCAGAGATTGCCATGAGGACAAAGAATCAGAGAAATGAGGCAGGGTTGAAGATCATAGCTTGGAAATAACTTTTAGTTACTGGCTCATGGAACTGACTGGGAAGTATATAGACCAGCAGCTGATACTAGCTTTTTAGAGAATTGTACTGCTAAAGAAATCATGAATGAATCTGGATTAAAGAAGCCTTTCACTGCTTGAGGCATAAAACACCTTTACGCTCCCTTGCATAAGCAGAAAGCAGGCCATACAAAGACTGCTAAATCTATACAGAGCAAGAAGGGTGGGCTTCCTAACACCTATTTCATATGTGACCTCTAGACAAAGGGATTTCTTCTCAGAGATCAGAATGAGGTCTTTGTCAGGATAGGAGGCCCTCACACTCTCAGCCCTATAAGATTCCAGCATTCATTAAGAATGAGTGACCGGGGCCTCCCCGGTGGCGCAGCGGTTGAGCGCTGGGTTGCGAAGCTGCTAGCAGCCTCTGTAGCACCGGTTCGATCCCCGGCTGCTCCCCGGCCACCGGAGGAGGGTCCCACATGGCGCGCAGACCTCTCCTGCCGCCCGCTGCTCCCCTCAGCAGTGTACTTCGGTCCTTCTGCCTGCTCTGCTTCCCGCTCTGGCTCTGGTGAATTCTCTCACCCTCCCGCGCTTCTGACTGTACCCAGTGCTTGTATAAATAAGTAAATAAATAAAAATAAATCTTAAAAAAAAAAAAAGAAATGTTAAGTGCTTTACTATTTAAAAAAAAAAAAGAATGAGTGACCGTGGCATACTCCCCTTTCATTCTTTTTATGACATTGAGTTTTTAATTGCAATTATTGCAGTCATCTTGTCCCTGCTTCACTTGAGCATATAGAGTGGTGAAAGAGCAGATATTTTCTTCGTTTAGTTTATTGGTTGCCATGCCAAGGAGAGTTATAGCTGTCCTGGTAGAAAGATCTGTGCATAATCCAGAAATCCTGGACTTTGAGCTGGAATGCAGAAGTGAGATGGGACTTTGGGTTGTTTCCCTTGAGGAGAAGTGAGTGTTTTACAGGTGGGAAGAGGAAAGAAACTGATACTTGGTGACCAGAATGGCAGACTGCAGTAGAGACTGCTAGTGCTCACAAACACTCAGTTTCATCTTCTGCAACACAGAGCTACACCAATTACTCTTCAATTCTTGCTTCTAGGTGAAACCATGTGATTGAGTTCTGAACAAAGGAGCACAGGTAGAGGTAGTACTGTTCTGGTAAATGGCTAACAATGGGTTGTTTATAAAACAACATAGCCATATCCACTTGAGTTTATTATAAATTTGTTAATGTAAAGGAAGCATAACATATTATTTATAATTAATATAATTACATCTAAAATATGCAATACTCATTGTAATTTCTATAGAGTCAGTAGATTCTCTCAGAATGCTTTTTTTAAATGTTTTTTTATATATATTTTTAAGATTAATTTTTATTTATTTATTCATTTATTCATTTATTTATTTATTTATTTATTCATTCATTTATTTATTTATTTATATAAGCACTGGGTACAGTCAGAAGCGCGGGAGGGTGAGAGAACTCACCAGAGCCAGAGCGGGGAGCAGAGCAGGCAGAAGGACCGAAGTACACTGCTGAGGGGAGCAACGGGCGGCAGGAGAGGTCTGCGCGCCATGTGGGACCCTCCTCTGGTGGCCGGGGACCAGCCGGGGATCGAACCAGCGCCACAGAGGCTGCAGGCAGCTTCGCAACCCAGCGCTCAACCGCTGCGCCACAGGGGAGGCCCTTTCTATAATATTTTGTACTAATTCCAACATAATGGCTACAAACACAACATGCTTTTAATTAATCTGGATTTCTGATACTTCGTAACTTAGAAGTCTCTAGACAATCAAGAAAACAATAAATAACTCCTTAATTTATAGTATTTGCCCCTTTCTATGGGATAAATGTCCTCATTGTGTTGGATTTCAAATAGCCAATATGATGTCATTGAACATGGGCACAGAAAGAGGCACAGAAGCCACCAACCGTCTTATAGATGCAGGAGACAAAAATGATCTCAAACATAGGTCATAGCTAATAGTTGTAAGATAGGAAGTTTGGATAATTATTACCTTTGTTTCTCAATTGCTTTGATTTTCAATTTAATTGTATTTTTATATAATTTAGTTCTTAATAATGTCTGTATTTAAGAAATAGTTTGCAAAATGCCCAAAAATGTCACAGGTGACACTGGCAAGCTGTAATGAGTTGGTTCCAGCACACCACTGAATTGACTTATGCCACTTACACACATGGTTGTGTGTAGCATAACCATTCACACTTTCTCTCCACTCACTGGCTAAACCAATGCAGGGGAGCCAGCCTCTGCTATTCACAAGGGCATTTTTGGATTGGAAAGAAGACTCCAATAAGGCCCTTGTAAACAGCAGAGCCTGGATCCCTGAGTCATTAGGACCTGCCTAGATGTGACCTCCTACTAAAAATTTCTACCTTAAACTTTGTGTGCATGAGATACAAACATTTCTTGTGTCAAGTCTTGAAACTTGAGGTTGTAATAGAAAAACTTATCATGACTAATACACTTTGCTAGAAAGTTTTAAATATTAAAAATAAAATGAGTGATTCATTTCATGATAGTCTTAAAAATAACACTAAAATACAGTGGCCAAAGCTAGAAATATAATAATGATATGAACATATTCAATACAAACCATCTTTAACATCGTATCTAAGACTATTGCTATTATTATCCTTTTTATTGTTAGCCTGCTCATTTTGGTTTTCATTCACTGGGTGATCTCTGTTATATCCATATGAAAATCCAGGGTTTAAACATAACCCAAAAGCAATGCCTTTGCTGTCAGGAATCACTTCTAATTTATTAACTTATTTGACAAATGTTTGGGGTCAAAGGCCAGAATCTCACAGTTGTAGGTGAATTGTGGAAACAATCCTTCAGTTTTAATATAATGCTTGAAAGACCTAGTTTTAACTGTAAGATCACTAGATATTGAGTTTTGCATCTGGGTACAGAATCTTTTCTGAACCAACTATCTCCTGCAGCTAGAATTTGTGGTCTTTTCTCAGGATATATTCTGACAATTTTTATATTAAGAACAAGGAATCAGTGAAAAAGCACTCAAAAGATCCCTTAAATGAAATTAAGAAAAGTCCAGCAATAAATCAATGGAATCTACCTGAAGACATAAATGCCTTGAGAAACTGTTTTCTTTCCAGGCTGAAGAGTTCTTAAAAAATTTAAATATAAATATTTGACGCCCAGGTTGAAGGGTTCTTTAAAATTTCAAACATAAACATCTAACCTAGCATGCAAAACATTACAGAAAATACAGCTGATAACAACTTTGAAGAAAGCACACTTCTACAGCTGCTTCAACCTTACATTCATTTTCCACACATTCACTAAGCATGTACATGTACAAGGTACTCACCAAGCAGAAGCCACAGTGGTGAATAAATCTTCATGGGGGAAGTGGCATGGGATTGCTGCATGTAGTTTTTCAGTAAAAGGGCATCCTAGGCTTACAAAATGGCCACAATGGTGATGGCATATTTGAGAAATGAGTACTTACGAGGGGTTCAAATTATGTGAAAGATCTTAATGGTACTATGGATTTTGGACTATGTTCTGCACACTATGAGGGAATCACCATAGGACTTTTGCTTATGTTAGAAAGACAGTACTAAAATACACTAGTCACAATAGCTAAGATATGGGAACAACCTTAATGCCTAAAAACAGATGACTGGAGTAAAAAGATGTGGTATATATACAAAATGGAATACTACTCACAATCAAAAAAGATAAACTCATGCCATTTGCAGCAACATGGATGGAGCTGGAAGGGATTATGCTCAGTGAAATAAGTCAGAAGAAAAAGAAAAACTGAATGGTTTCACTTATAGGAGGAATATAGGGAAACTGAACAAAGGGTCAGAGAGAAAAAAAGACAAAACTAGCAGGCAAATTACAGATCTGAGGCATACAGCAGGGGATGCAAAGGAGGGGGTCCAAATAGGGGAGGGAAGAGCAAAAGGGACTATGGTGATTGTTCACAGGTGAGGTGGTGATGGGAGATTTATGAGGGTTACACCTCAGAGGAAAAATCAAATATTTTGCCAAAATGAACAACAAAATGAGAAAAATAAAAAAAAGAAAATAGCTGACCATGAAAAAAAAAAAGGAAGGTAGTGCTAAAATACACAGGGCTTTAAAAAGCTAAAATACAGAGGGAAGGACTCTAGGCAGAAGACAGCTGGGAAGTGTTTCCCATAATCTAGAAGTCTAAAAGAGGATTGTGGAAATGGAAGGGGAATAAGTATCCATCAAGATCTGGAGATGTGTAGTTGCTGACTGTGCTTGTGTTGGGGGGCTGTGAGGAGAGGGCTCAATTGCAGAAGACATGCATGGCTAGAGTCTATGGGAGCTGCTCAGTGGGGACACCTTTACTCAAGGTGGAAAATGTGAGTGAGGAGACATGTACTTAGTTCTAGATTCTGAGTCCACACGGCTATGGTGCAGATCCAGATGGAAAGAGCATAATCAGAGATACATTTACATCTTTCCATTTCATGGATAAGTTAACTTAACACTCATTCTCTGAGGGTCTACTACATGCCAAGAGAAGAACCTAGATCTTGGTCATACTGGGGTCTCTAGTCCAGAAAATTCTAGTAACAACAGCCTTTGTTTAACTGAAACATTACCCAAGAGTGGACTCAATGGACGAATGAAAGAAATGCATTTAAATCTGTTAGATCAGTAAAGAACTTTTACAGTTATTATTCTCTGTGCTATTGCAAAATTGAAGATATAGACACACTCATGTACCACCACTAGAAATAAAGTGGCATAACCATTTGAAAAGTAATTTGGAAATCTATATCAAGAGCCTTAAGAAGGATTACATGCCTTAGATCAGTCATTCCTCAATGATTCCAAAGGATGTAATTCCTAATTAAAAAAAAAAAGCTTTCTGTATCAAGAAGTTCATCACAATCATATTTGTGGTAAGTCTGAGAATTAGCTTAAAAGCCCAGTTACAGTGGGATGGTTTAGTAAATTATGACAAATCTGCTAGATGGAATATTAAATAGTCATTAAAAATGATGTTTGAAAGAAGTTTGTTCCTCATGTTGTGATATTAAATGTGAAAAATGATATTAAATATCACAAGTGCAAAAAATAAAACTAAAATCCTGTGACTAGGAAAAGAAAAATGTCTAGCATGAAACCCCACAATTTTAATGGTGGCTATCTTCAGACACTAGGATGTATGTGGTTTCCCCTCATTTGATTCATTCTTTTGCATTTCTATTTCTATTATAAACATTCAATGACTATTTAGTCAGAAAAACAAGCTTTAACTAACAAATACAGAATGAAGATTGATGAGGACTTAGGGAAGATGATCTATGGAAGGGAAAGGTATGATAAGGGCTCTGAGACAGTACTTGGGCACTTTGTTCCAAGATGGATTTGGTGTGCCCATGTGCCCAGTTCTGTGGAGACACTGAGGGACCAAAGGCTCTGAACAAAAGGTTAGATGCTAAAGGTTTTTTTTTTTTTTTTTTTTTTAACTTGTATTTCCCTCTATTCATTGTGTGCTTTAGGAAAGGTTAGATCACCTATCAAAAGTACCCCTTGGACAAGGAGACTTTCTTCACCGGGGCTACTGGCTGTCTCCAGAACTTGCGATAATCTGGGAATTGTGTCTTCTGCCTTTCCTGCAGCAACTCCTCAGACTCAGCAAACTCAGAGCAGGTTGGGGAGGGGAGCTGGAAGCCTGTGATTGCTTTGAGATGCACCATAAGCCCATAACGTCTGAAAGGTTAAGCAAAGACTGAGGCATGAAGAATGAAAAGTCTCCATTCTACAAAAATCTCCCCCTCCCTCAACTCTTAAAATGGAAAGAAAGGGTACAAGATGACATTAGGCACTTTAAAATATGCAAAATTAGGAGCTGGTGCAGACCTCATTAACACCCGCCTCCAACATCATTAAGATGTTTCCAAGAAAATTAATTGAGAGACTCATTAAAAATAAATTAAGAAAAATGTGTTGCAGAGCGCCTGCACTCAGCTCATAAATCACAGCTCAGAGCTCCGGCCCGCTGCTCCGGCAATTAACTCCAACCTATTTGTTTTATCCTGACTGTGAAAATTAGAAAGCAGACGTGGAGATTAGATTAGGGACGTCTGTCAAGCGGAACTTGAAGTGAATATTTTAGGATACAAAATGGAAACCAGGAAAACAAAGAAAGCAGAGATTTCATTTTGAGGAGCTTGTCTTTGAAAAGTGACAGGCAGATGAAGGGTGTTGGAGGAGAGCGTGGGGAAGGATACATACACTCGGGAGGCAGGAAGGCGGGGGGGAGAGAAAAGCACAGACGTTTGAACTATTCTGACCAGGAATAGCACAATGCATTTGCATGATAAATATAAACAGATCCACATCAAGTAAAGATGGCAGTGAGACGTAAAATAGATGTTCCTGATGATACATGCATAGATCATATTTTAATGTTTAGACATACAGCCATTTGGCCTAATCACTCAAAGCAGTTACTGGTCTCCTGCAATATGTTATGTATCAGTGATGACTACTCGCTCCTCTATATGATGTGAAATATGTCAATCCCTTCCATGTATCTCTTATTCAACAACGCAACTAACAATGATTGAGGAGCAGTCACTTTACAGGGCTTATTCATGTATGTGATCTCATTGAACTTTCATTTCCTCCAAAGAACACCATTTTGCAAGATGTGAAACTGAGGCTCCAGGTAAAGTGATGTGCGTGGGAGTTACCTGGCAAGTAAATGGCAGTGTTGGGATTGCAATGTTGATGTTTTAAATCATAGATAAGTACAGCCCTAGAGATACAACTTCTTAGCATTCAAAAGTAATGTTGGGTCACTATCAAACCCCCAATTAAGAAGTCCTTTTGGTCTTCCCTCCCCTCCCCTATTCACTTCTCCTTCCACAAATATTTATCACACACTTGTCATATAGCAGGCGGGGTACCAAGTCTTGGTAGACGCAATGGTGGCCTTTTTGAGTTTGGAAAGAGAGGCACCAGGTAGATCACTGGATAGATGTAAGGCTGCTGTAAGGGGCACTGTGCAAAGGGAAGCAGAGGCTGTGCCAATCCTGTGGGTCATTTTTGAGCGCCTGCTATGTGCAAGCACTGAGGACCCAAATGTTGAACTGCAGGCTTGCCTACCTACCAGCTGTAAGGCTTGGGTAAGTTATTTAACCTCTCAGTTTCCACATCTGTAGAATGGGGATAATACTGGTACTTACCTCAGAGGTTTATTTTGAGGATGAAAAATGAGAAAATCCATTAGAAGATCTTAGCAAAGTGCCTGGCTCAGAGTAAGCGTTGAGTAAATGTCAGCAGTTATTATTTAGAGGTGACATTTAAGTTGGCTCTTAAAGGAGCAGTAGGGATTTAATCAAAACTCCATTTCTATGGGCAGCTGCAGCCTTACGGGTTATATTTAAAATTATTTGGATCTTTCAGATAAATAAGGGAGTGAATAATCTGGAATGGATAATAAGAGGTAGGCTCACCTGTGTAACACACAGCCTCACCGGGCCAGGGTCTGCAGCTCTGGGACGTGCTAGGAGTGGAATGCAGCAGGACAAGCACAGGTGGCTGCTTAGCTTGCTTTCCTTCAGAGCATATCAAAGGCACTGAGGGTGAGGGGGGGTATACACCTAAGGGAGAGCAGTTAAGGCTGAGGGGGTGTATCCATCACAGAATTTTCTTAATTCCTTCTTACCTTGCCTAGGAAACAGTTATGGATCAGTAGTGACCAGCATCTGCATCTTCGGAAATTCAGTGATAGTGCAGTGGATTCTAGCTTATTTTCATTCTGTATTAACCTAGCCTTCAAAAGTCTGCGTGGGATTCTTAACTATAGGTCTGTGGGCCCATCCTTCTGTGGAAGGCTATAGTATACTAGAAGATGCCAGTATTCTAGCTGACAGTCAGCTGGGCATTCTGATAGGACCCTAACAGTTGTTTGCACTTGGTTTCCCTATATTGTCCCTGCCAACAAGCAAGGGTAGATGGAAGCAAAGTTTGAAATACATGAAATTTGAGAATAAAATACTTCCTAATTAGCAAGAATGATTAACATTAGAGATTTCCTTTTAAAAGGTTTCTGTCTCTACCTTAAAGCTTAGAAATCTGTTGAAGGGCAAATACCTGGGCAGAATAACATGATAAGATCTCACCAGACAGGATGAGTTTCACACCCTTTCTTGATGACAGACTTTAACAGTGGAAGGGAAGTCATTGCACATGGCCCTGCCAGCAGAAGAGAGTACTGCACAGAGGTGTCCGCAGTTGCAAAAATAAATCAAACCCATTTTAAGAATTTGCCAAGGGCTGGGCTACCGACAGTTCTATATTATAGTCAAGTCCTTCATCTCCTTAGTCTCATGTGAAGGAGCGGTGCCATTTCCCCTGCCCTCAAGTACATACAGCCACCTTGGGTTAGAGGTCCCTGTGTGCCAGAAACTGGACGTCCTAAGCAAGGGAGCTACTGGGAAGTAGGGGTGGAACTGAGTGGCCAGGTGAAGCTCTATGACATAGAAAGCCAGTGGGCTCTGAGGGCTTTGACTTGAACCCACAGACTTGGAAGGAGACACATGGAGCAGAGAAATTTACAACACATGGACTAAAGGCATGTGGGAGGGATGTCCTTGGCAGAGACAATGGCAGCTGTTACTTTGAGTTTGCTTTGTGCGTGTGTGCATGCGCGTGCACGTGTGTGTGTGTGCGTGTGTTTTATGGCGCTCCTTTTGTCCCAGACCTCCCTTATCCCTTTCTTGATGTTCTCTGCTAGGAGGTGCCTTAGATTTGTGGCAAGCTTTTGGGCTTCAGTGGCCCTGGTTTGGACCAATCCTGTTTGGTTAGGCATTTGCCCACAAGTGGATAGGTAATTTGGAGAAATTATTATTAGGGATATCCTTTCTTCTCTTCTACGTGCATGTGAATTCTACTAAAGATCTTTCACATTGAGTATGCTTTCCTTGTCTTTGTGTGGCGGATGGGAGAATCTCTTTTAGAATATACACCCCTTAATATTTTGTGGTTCTTGGGTGCCCCTTGTTCACATACTAACATAAATAGGTGCCATCCTATGGATCCTACTTCCTCTGTGTCTTCTGTATCTGTCTGTCCTTTCTCCACCCGCCCCCCTGCAGCTACTACCTGAGTTTGGCTTCCTCTTGTCTGGGCTCTGGCAAAAGCTTCCTACTGAGTTTCCTCTTCTGCATTCTCTTTGCCTGTACTCCAGTGACAGACTAAGTCACTCCTCTGTCCCAAGGCTTTGACATGTACAGCATCACGTTCAAGCTTCTTAACTGGCCCCCATTTATCTGGTCACAAGTCATCTCTCATTACCTCCTCCTTTTCTTTTTTTCTTTTCTTTTCTTTTTTTTTTTTTTAACCTCCTCCTTTTCTAATTTTGACTCTTGCCTGACCAGACTACTCACTATTTTTCAAGCACACACTGTATGTTCCCCAGGTCTTTTATGCCCCCTTACCTTGGTCACACTCACCTTTGTTCATCTCTGCCTAACAAATTTTAACTTCTCCTTTGGAGTCACCTTTGTTCATCTCTGCCTAACAAATTTTAACTTCTCCTTTGGAGTCCAGTCCAAATGATCATTCCATACGACTTTTCCTTTCCCAACCTCAGACAGAAGTCATTTACTTGAAGAGTTTGCACAGTGCTTGCCAATACTGTCCAATGAGTGAGTAAACTTTCTTATAGCAATTATCACAATGTTACATATCAATTGGCTGTAATACAGCATTGGGTGGACACCTCACTAGATTTCAAGATGCCTAAATGAGCATTGTATCTCTCTCAGAACTTGTACCTACTGGCTCATAGTAAGGACTCCTCATACTTTGTTACACTTCACTTACAATGAAATGTTGACACTTTGATGCACTATTTCATTCGGTCTGGATTATTTATGTAAATAAAGAGATCTACTCTTGATAACAGAGAATTAATGGTACCTGAAGACTAATTTATTTGAGAGATACATTGGTAGAACTGAGACCACCTTCCCAATTTCTGGTCCAGGGATGTTTGATTCATCAATTTTATCCATATATCAACAAGTCCTCAAAGATTTAGAGTACTTCACAATTAGGTTAGCTAGTAGATAATCTATTGGAAAAGTAACGTCTGAGCATGAAAAACCATGCATCCTTCCCCAAGCCCCAAATGATGCACAGAGATGATAGATCAGTGCTGTTCATACACAAAATACTATGTTTCCACTTATTCTCTTAGATCTCTTGGGTTACTCTTTCATCTCAAGATAGCAGGAAATTTAAGAAGTCAACAGGCCCTCGCAAAATCCTAAAGGTGCTTATTTACACATAATCCTCTTCACATGGAGGAGTAGTCATATTTCAAGACTAAGGCTGGGTTGCAGATAAACAAATAACTTTTGTTCTTTTACCAGAGGGTTACATGTACTTATGCATACTTGTGTACACATAGCCGTACTTATGCATACTTGTGTACACATAGCCATGCTCTCCTACACACACACACACACACACACTCACTCACTCACTCACTCAGTAGCAATATACAAGGAGCCAAAAAATGTCTCTAAAGTTACTAATAATGACTCTCTGAAATGCCCTGGACAAGTTCTTCCTGTATTTTTATTGAACAGGGTCACCCCCAGCAGGAGACTACACCCTATGCTATGGAATCCATCCTCTGTCAAGCTACATATTTTTATGCTTTATTATCCAACTGGGCTTGTCCAGGCTTTGTGAGCAGTATCTGAGCATTCCTCTGGGGATTCTTTGGTGACTAGATTATTCTGGGCTGTGGCTATCTTTGATGCTGCGTTGGTATTATCTAGCACTTCCTGCAATAATAATTAGAGCAATTAGCATGACCACTGGCTTTGGACTGATTTATTCTCTTAAGCTTATATGCAGGTACGAAAAATTTAACTGCCCTGGTTTTGTCAGGGTCCAAATGATGCCTAGATTTCCACTGCTTAGTCAAGCATTTCTGGGGTTAATTTTCATTAAAATGACCCTGACACTAATGACAAGTGACTATTTCTGCCCCCATTTGCAATTTTATAATAATGTCCTTTTGTTTGCTTCTCACTAAAGGATACATAGACATTGCCGAAAACTTCCATTTGTTCCCATTACATATCATTCTTAATTTTAGTTTCAGAATTATTTCTTTAAAAGACACTTGTCTCTTTTAGAATACAAAATATTTGAGGACAGGAAATGTGTTTTCAAAGACAATATAGTAGGTCATTGAAATGATAAAATAAGCAAACATATAATTCCATGTATGAATTAATAATAATCTAGGAATTCACAAAGAAGCACTGGGTTTGAATCTGGCTACGACGTATCATGAGAGACCTTTTGCCAGTTCCTTAATTCCTTGATCTACATCAGCAAAAATAGGGATAATAATGTCCACCTCAAAAGGTTTTAGTGAAGATGAGATGAGAAACATTTTTGGAAAAGCCATCGAGTGGAGCTCAGATGTTGAATGCATCTGAGCATATTGTCTTAATACCAGACAACCAAGACCTAATCAAAAAACCCACCCTAAATGTCCAAGAAAATGTAACTAAAGCAAGAAGAGCTGAATATATTTCTTTTATGCCCCCTGCCTGATTTCATTTGTACTAAAAAAACTAAAATCTAATGTTTTTAGGAATTGTGAAGACTACTTAGCTAAACTTCCTGATTTCCTATGCAAAGAAACTGACATTCAGAGAATTTAATTTCAAGGTTATGATGAGTGATTAGCACAGGCTGATTTCCTTGACATCTTGCACACATGACAATTTGCACTGCTGTTCTGAAAGATGTGTAAAAGAACTGAACCTCCTGAATCTAGGGTGAGGATGACTGATGATAGCAACTCATCAGTTGAATATATTTTTAGAAAATTTATTTATTTATACATATATGTATGCATGTGTATATATATATGTATGTTTTTCTTCCAATGATTAAAGAAACATATGCTCATTCTAGAAAATTTGGGAGAAAGTATAAGAATAAACATTAAAATTACCTCATTCTTATTACTCAGGGATAAATATATTTTTTTTTTTTTGGGTAAGATTTATTTATTTATTTATACAAGAACTGGGTACAGTCAGCAGCGCGGGAGGGTGAGAGAATTCACCAGAGCCAGAGCAGGGAGCAGAGCAGGCAGAAGGACCGAAGTACACTGCTGAGGGGAGTAGTGGGTGGCAGGAGAGGTCTGCGCGCCATGTGGGACCCTCCTCCAGTGGCCAGGGAGCAGCCGGTGATCGAACTGGTGCTGCAGAGGCTGCAGGTAGCTTCACAACCCAGCGCGCAACCGCTACGCCACTGGGGAGGCCCAGGGATAAATATTTTTAACATTCTAGCACACTTAATAAAATTGGAATGATTTTGGGCCTCCCCGGTGGTGCAGCGGTTGAGCGCTGGGTTGCGAAGCTGCCCGCGGCCTCTGCAGCGCCGGTTCGATCCCCGGCTGCTCCCCGGCCACCGGAGGAGGGTCCCACATGGCGCGCGGACCTCTCCTGCCGCCCGCTGCTCCCCTCAGCAGTGTGCTTCGGTCCTTCTTCCTGCTCTGCTCCCCGCTCTGGCTCTGGTGAATTCTCTCACCCTCCCGCGCTTCTGACTGTACCCAGTGCATGTATAAACAAAACAAACAAACAAATAGATAAATAAAGCATGCCTCTATAAAAAAAAAAAATTGGAATGATTTTATACATTATACTTGCTGGTTATAGGTGTTAGCCTTGAGAAGATGGGAAGTAAGGACATGCCAGACAGAAGTAACCACCTAAGTAAAGTGGTAGGAAGAGTCTTTCAGGCTCTCTCAGCAATGGACAGTTTGGAGAGGTCATGCACTATGCTCTGGAGCCCAAATTTATTCTGTAGGTCAGAGACTCTCCGAGTATGTCCACGGTAACCCATTGTTTCTCAAAGAATTTTTCTGGGCCTTTGTCAAGAGGAAGTGGGACTGGACTGGGTGTCTATAGTGAGCACTATAGAGACTATAGGGCAGAGACTATACCTCTTAATATTGTATTCCTAGTTCCCTGCATTGTATCTGATACTGTACTAAAAGGATTTGTTAAATAAACTTATAAGCAAGATTTGATGTACCTCTCTATTTCCTTAGGATAGTTTCATAGAAGCAGGATGGCTGGGTGAAAAATGGTAAAACATTTCCAGACCTTTGATGAATCCTTGGTAAGATTCACATAAAAAATGTAAGACATTCATTTGAAACATAACTCTCCATCAGTGACCGTATTTGTGTTTGGTGATATAACTAAAGAAGCCAATTTTTGAACCACAAAATTTGGTGTCTGCTGAGGCAAAGGTAACAGCTCTTGGAGTGACTAGTATAGACAGGACCCCTAAAGAAGTTGTTGTCCAATACCAGGTGGCTGGAGAGATACATTGCTCAAGTGTGGTAACTACAGCCACTGAGCATCTACATGATTTCTCAGTTTATTTTCCCATCTATAAATGGATTCAGTGATCTCTCTTAGGAAGTCATTCGATGATTGAATTGAACCAAATGGGTGGACATAAAATCCTAATACATACTTTTGTGTGTTTTTACTAACTATTCATGAGGAGTGCTAGATGGGGGGGGTTGGATAATCTGGACTACCTTAGAAGATAGTTTCAAGGTTAGGAAATATTTTAACTGATCTTTCTGATTGGCTTGGATTTTCATAGAGTCCCATAATGCCCAAGTGTAAACAGTTAGGATATAGTTATTGCATTTTATCACATGAAGATAAAGAAACCATAACTATAAAAATGCTGAATTTTAAGGGAGAGTTGAATAAATTGACATGGATTTAAGACACTTTTTAAGATCACATATTTCTATGTTCACATATTCGATTCTATGGTTTTAATTACTTATACCTCCATGACTTCAAAAATCCAAATCTATAGCCCAGACATTTCCCCTGACCTTCAGACTCATATATCCTACTGCCTGAATGTCACACCGGTACATTCAGTGAGCTCAACATAGAATACATCACATCCCCTCTTCCTGTATATCTCCGAACTTATTCTTCCTTCTCTTTTTATCTCATTACCACCCACTTACTTAGCTCACACCAAAAATTAAGAAGTTATCCTTCACATTGAATTATTCACCATATCCTGTTGTTTCAATACCTTAATATTTCTTGCTCTCATTCTTTCTTATCCAGCACCACTGTCACTATGCTGGGTCAAGCCCTCATTATTTTTTGTCTGGATAACTGCAGTGACTTCCCTTCTCAACTGGTCTCCCTGATACTGGTCTTGCTCTCTCCATTCCATCATTCAGATCCCTGTCTTGAGCTTATAATCAATCTGGATGAAAAGGAACTGTAAACGGCAATAGATATCAATGTCTTCAAATCATGTTCTTTAAAAAATATGATGTCATAGGTTAAGACATAATCAGTTCAACATAGTTCTTCTGGAGACAGGTTGACTGCTCAGCACAAAAATCAAATGAAATATAACAAGGAACGATATATCAATTCACTTGAAATAATACTCATGGAGAACCGACATTTATTGGATTGTGCAGAGCTGATGTAGGGGCTAGTGGAGCTGGAAGGGCATGGAGGATTAAGATGAACTTTGCCAGCATCATGAGGGCCACATGTTATTTGTGAATATGGCAGAGAAAGGATCAATTACCTAAACCTATTATAGCTTGATAATTCTGGGAGCCAACATCACAACCAATGGAGACAAGTTTTCTATTCCTAAAATGACAAATACATTATTAAAGTGGCTACAAGCAGACTTTATCAGCTTTATGATCATGCTGAAGTCCCAAACACCAGGAGATTTAAATGATGGCACTACCAGTGCTTCAAATCTTCAACATACCTACTACCGACAGGTTAAAGAGAAAAAAATGGTCTAAGTTAGCATGTTCAGAGAAAATGGCAACAAGTATAAATGCAACAAAGTCTGGAGATTGGAATAAGACAAATAAGGCTAGCAAACAAGCAGAGATGCGACATGGTATTTTTTTTTTTTTTTTAACATTTGTGCTTTATTTATTTATTTATTTATTTATTATTTATACAAGCACTGGGTACAGTCAGAAGCGCGGGAGGGTGAGAGAATTCACCAGAGCCAGAGCGGGGAGCAGAGCAGGCAGAGAAGGACCGAAGTACACTGCTGAGGGGAGCAGCGGGCGGCAGGAGAGGTCTGCGCGCCATGCGGGACCCTGCTCCGGTGGCCGGGAAGCAGCCGGGGATCGAACCGGCACTGCAGAAGCTGTGGGCACTTCGCAACCCAGAGCTCAACCGCTGAGCCACCAGGGAGGCCCGCGACATGGCATTTTAACAAGGTTTCCCAAACTAACTGTGGCAAAGAGCAGTTTTTAAAAATATCCAAGTCAGGTGGATTAATATTTTATAAAACACAATAAAATTGATATTGGAAAAATGAAATATAAAAGGAATAAAAACTACCAAGCCAGTCTTTTTATGACTAGGTTACTCAGACACAAAATTATTGTCAACTAATTGGGAGAAAATTTTTGCACACAACACTAACGATAAAGGACTGATCACAAAAATCTACGAAGAGCTGATGAGACACAACAAAACAAAGTAAATAACCCAGTAAAAAAATGAGCAGAAGAGCTAAAAAAGAAACTTCTCCAAAGAGGAAATGTAAATGTCCAACAGGCATATGAAAAAATGTTCAGCATCACTTGTAATCAGGAAAATGCGAATCAAAACTACAATGAGATACCATCTTACACTAGTAAGAATGGTACATATTAAAAAAACTAGCAACAACAAATGTTGGCGAGGGTGTGGAGAAAAAGGAACTCTCCTGCACTGCTGGTGGGAGTGCAAACTGGTCCAACCACTATGGAGAGCTGTGTGGAGGTTCCTCAATCTGCTAAAATGGAGTTTTTCTATTATCCAGCAATTCCACTCCTAGGTATTTACCCAAAGGACAAAAAAACATTGATTCAAAAGGGGACCTGCACCCCTATGTTCATTGCAGCACTATTTACAATAGGTGAGCTATGGAAACAAACCAAATGCCCAAAAATATACGACTGGATAAAGAAGATGTGGTACATATACACAATGGAATATTACTTAGCAATCAAAAAAGAAACTCGAGCCTCCCCTGGTGGTGCAGTGGCTGAGCGCTGGGCTGCGAGGCTGCCTGCAGCCTCTGCAGCGCCGGTTTGTTCCCTGGCCGCCGGCGGGGTCCCACCAAAAAAAAAAAAAGAAACTCATACAATTTGCTGCAACATGGATGGAGCTGGAAGGGCTCATGCTCAGCGAAATAAGCCAGAAAGAAAAAGAAAAATACTGGATGGTCTCACTCATAGCAAGAATTTAGAAAATCTAAATAAAGGATCAGGAAAAAGACTAAATGTAATAAAGTAAAAATTAAAATCAACAAGCAACTATAAACCAGAGACACACTGCAGCGGGGGGAGAAGGGAGTAGGATCAAAACAAGGGTGGTGGTGGGCCTCCCCTGGTGGCGCAGGTGGTTGAGCGCCACTCTGTGAAGCTGTCCGCAGCCCCTGTAGCGCCAGTTCGATCCTGGCCGGCCGGCGAGGGTCCCACATGGTGTGGTAGACCCCTCCTGTCTCACCCGCTGCTCCCCTCAGCAGTGTCTTGTCAGTCTGCCTGTTCTGTTCCCCACTCTGTCTCTGGTGAATCTTCTCACCCTCCCGCGCATCTGGCCTATACCCGGGTTCTTGTATAAATAAATAAAATCTTAAAAAAAAAAAACAAACAAGGGTGGTGGGAATTGTACAGGGACTATAACCAAGATAAACTGCATACATTGTACAAAAATGAAAAGTGATGTAAAAAATATATACAATAAAAACCCTAAAATTATTGTCAAGCTGCTCAGAAATTTTCTGTGTTCTTAATTTTTATATTTATCCCATTATGAACCAGAAACATACACAAACACTAGTTCATGGATCACACTTTGAGTAGCACCATTTCAAAGAATCTACTCAAGATAAATGGCAATAACTTTTCTCACAAAGATATACTCTAGAAAAGATACTAATCTGTTATTTAATATTCATGTATCTTCTTTCAAAGACTGAAATATTTTGGCTGTTTGGGTTTTTGAAAACTTCTATTTCTGGTCATGTCAAGTAAAGACCATCTCAATAAGAAAATAGCTATCAATTCAGTGAACCTCAAGTCAACCTTTAGAAAAACAATGGCTGTGTGGATTAAAAACTCCCATCAGAGAATATATAAACTGTGACTAGAATGTTGACTCTATTGTTCAGTGATGGATTTTTCAGTCAATCGGCCATGAAGAAAGTCCCTCCATCCCACCCAGATCTAATCAATTATCATGATGTCTGATTTGATAGGCTGATAGCCACAGTGATAGAAACACTCGAGATAGGGCAGGTTCCTTTAACCCGTATTGAACAACAAATATCCATCAAGCATGAGCTATGTACAGGCTTCTTGCTGTCCTTATTCTAAATACAAGGGCAACTGTCTCTCTCTGAAAAGACATGCATAGTCTGTGCTTAAAAACAGATGGAAGATCTGAGCTTCTCAGATCCATTACTGTTTTAGGTTAAAGGGGCTAGGAAATATTAATGAAACAGGGACAGTGTAAAGAAAGAATGGACAGAGATTTTCACTCTTCACCCTTAAAATCTTATTTACGATAAATTGTTCTCACACTGTAACTTGAAAACCCACTACAAAACACATTTAATGTGATTTTCATGTGCTGTTTCTTATGATGATTAATGGTCAAATGGTGGTTAGTGTTTAACTTTAAAAATAAAGAAATGGGAATAATGCATGGGCAGTGTGGGTTAACTTTCACATCAACCAGTAGTTTGAAGGGACTGAGATGCAGAGTTTGGCAGAGAAAAGACTTGAGGGAGATAGACTTCAAGCAAGTGAAAAGCAGAATTTCCACAGAAGTAGGCATTCAGAAGAGCAAACAGGCATTGAACATGTTCTAAGTATTGGGGATGCAAAGTTAATAAAACGCTGTCTTTGTTTCATGGTCTGGTGTCAGAAGCAGACATGTATACAAATAATTACAAAATGGTGGAAGACTTGCAGAAATAGGAATGTGTACAAGCTACATATGTTGTACAGATGATAGAGCAATTAACTCCATCACGTAGAATCATTGTAACAAAATATAAAAGGTTACAAAGCAATTTATATTGGCCAAGTGACTCCAAAAATGCTGAAGTAAATCATTTCTAGGAGGGAAATTAAGGTTTAATTCACCTTAAGTCAAGTATGCATATAAACCTTTTATTTGTTAGGATACAGGTTAAAAACTATTTGTTAGGAGAATTACCCTCCACCAAAATTTATAGATACACCCATCAACACTCTTATCTTTGAACCCAAACCACCCCTCAAAACTCTAATTCGAACAGAACCATTTTGAGTAAGCACTGGAGTGAATTCACAAAAAAGCAAATAATAATGGATGAAAAGAATAAACTCCAGTTGGTTTATTCCTTCAGGGACTTATTCCCAAGTATTTCATTGTTATTAATACCATTATACATGGATTTTTTTTTCTCTAAATTTCACTTTTGGATTTTTCATTGCTAGTGTACAGCAATACAATTGATTTCTGTATATTGATCTTTTATCCTGTATCACTGTTGTACTTGTTTACTAGTTGTTAACAGTTGTTTTTCTTGGTGGGGGTTGGGGGGATTGCTTAGGCTTTTCAGATCGTATAATCTGAAAATAGTTTTACTTTTTCCTTCCAACATAGCTGCTTTTAATCTCACTTTCTTGCCAGAATCTCCAATGTTGAATATAAATAGTGAGTGTGAACACCTTCACTAGTTCCTGATCTTAGAGGGGAAACATTTAGTTTGTCACCAATAAATATAAGTTTGGGGAGTTTGTAGACCCCTTTTTACAGGCTAAGGAATTTTCCTTTTAGTTCTAGTTTATTGAGTTTTTTTTTTTTTTAATAATCATGAAAGCTTGTTAGATTTTGTCAAATGTTTTTTCTGGTATTTCTCTGTTTTGAATTTAAAAATTGCTTTACTATATTGGATGGTTCCACTTATATGTAGAATACAGAAAAACAAACAAAGGGTAAAAGACAAACCTTGAAAGCTGGCCATAGACATGAGGCATCCATGAGGGGAGAGGGAGAGTGGTTGAGTGGAGAGGGGTGAAAACAGGGAAAGGGTAGGAGTACAAGGGAATATGGTGATGGGCAATGGGTGCTTTGGTGGTGGAAGAACTAGAGTGACCTGAGGGGAGGAATCATATATTGTCCAAAAATTAAATAAAAAAAAATAAAAACTGCATTGCTTAAGTTTGAATTTTCCGCAAGGCAGACCATGTACATAATGAGCTTGTGGATTTAGTTGAAGTGGATAGGAAACATTGACAGAATGCTACTAGGGTGTCAACTGGCTATATTTAACAAGGTATTATAAGAAAGAAAGAGCTCAAGAAAGAACTTGCTGGTTTATAAGTGTGATTGAAAAATGCAACTATTTTTCATTTCTAACCAGCAAATGATAAAATTGAGAAAGACCTTGAGGAATGAAGTTGATTTGTTTTTTAAAAGCCTCATATCTAAGACCCAATCAAGATCAAAGCCATCATTCCTTCAGTTGAAATCTCTGAATTGATTTGGTGGTGCCCATTCAATGCTTTCAGATGGACAAAATGACAGGGAAAGAAGTGAAGATTGAATCACAACATGGCTAAACTTCTGCTGGGAAGTTGTACACATCACTCCAACCCACATTTCACTGACAAAGTCCAAGATCAAAGGGACAGTTACCCATACAGATAGGTGCTGAAAATCAAATGAAAATGAATCATATGTATAACATTTCATAGGGAAGGGTCACAAAAAACAGAGAAGAGTAATAATATCTGCCAAGTCTGTTCTTCACGAATATTTTCTCTCCCTACTTTATATGCAAAATATTTTCACTTTGTTTCTAAGAAGACACCTCCAAAACTCACCCAATCATATTTCAAACTTAAAGAACTCAATGTCAGGTGGCTCCTCTAATCTAAACATGTATGAACTAAAAAGCCAAGTAACTTATCTCCCACATGCCCAACATACAGTGGCGAAAAAGGGCAGGGTAATGTCAATGAAAACACCCCTTCAGAAATGGAAAGGATGGAAATCATACAGCAGTCATGGATTCACAGCAATTCTGCAGTCTTTGTGGGATGATATGGTAAAGCCCAAAGGATAGGGAGTATTCTTTGGGTTCTTGTTCTGCTCTCTGGGGGAGCTTTCCAGTTCATTGTCTATGGTATTGGAGGTCCCCTCCCGTTTCCCACAACTATTATCTTCCTTGGTCATATCTGAAAAGGACATTGAAAAATATGTTCTTCATTGTGGCTCTGCCTGCTTTCTATAGAAGACTGGGTGTTTCAAGGTCATTTTGTCTTTTTTTTTTTTTAAAGTAGGATGATGGCTCTTTGGCAAGGGTTGCGACCTTAACAGTGTTATATCTGCCAACCCAGGACCACAGGGTGTTTTTCCACTTAGGTTTTTAACTTCTTTCAAAATGTTTTGTTGACATATTTCTTTTTTTTTTTAAGATTTATTTATTTATACAAGAATGGGGGCACAAGCCAGATGTGCGGGAGGGTGAGAGGATTCACTAGAGACAGAGTGGGGAACAGAACAGGCAGACTGACCGAAATACACTGCTGAGGGGAGCAGTGGGTGAGACAGGAGAGGTCTGCTTGCCATCTGGGTATCTCCATGGCCGTTGGGGATGGAACCGGCACTGCAGAGGCTGCGGACAGTTTCACAGCGCTGTGCTCAACTGCCTGCGCCACCAGGGGGGCCCTGACTTATTTTTTTCAAAGACATAGTTGGTTTTGTATCTATTTGATCATGATCAACTCTATAAGTTAATAAACAATTGCTCAATTCCTTTTGAGACAAGACTCCCTCTAGACTTAACTCAGGTGTCTTGAACTCTCTGAGCTCCATGGGAGAGCCAATCATTAGCACTCCATGGGCAACATAAGGGGCCATGAAACACTCTTATGTTTTGAGCATAGCAGAAACATGGCCTATTGCTTAAATAAAAACTTTTAAGACATGAACAATTGAATCTATTTCCAAAAATGGGAATCATCCCCTCTAGTACAATGGGTTTTGAACCAGGGGTGATTTGCTCCACAGGGGACATTTGGCAATATCTGCAGACATTTTAGTTGTCACAACTGGGGGAGGTAACTGGCATCTAAATGGTCCCAAACTGCACCGGACAGCTCCCTTTCTGCCCTTTCCAGTGCAAAATGTTAGGGGTGCTGAGGTTGAGAAACCCTATTTTTAATAGTACCATTGAAAGGGAAGTCCCATTAACACTCAGAGCAAAAACAATAAGATGTTTCTGTGTTTATCCCACCAGTCAGATGTATGTTCTTTAATATCCTGCACCCACAGGAACAAAAAAATAAAGTCAGAGAGACTGTGAAAACCCACCAGTTTTGACACTTGAAGAAATCACAATTTTTGCCTATTGACAAACCTCCATCTTATTTAAGATTTCTTACACAATACATAATCTTTTCATCCTTTCTGTTTTCTACCAAAAACTCTTTATCAGGATCAACTGACATGGATTTTATTTCTATTTTTTAGTTCTCTCTTTATATTTTTTATTAGGACCATTCAGAAGGAAAAACAGAGCTAGGAGGTCCTGTCTTGTTTTATACTTATGTCTGGTTTCTCATTATTATTATTATCTAGTGCCTCCAAAAATGTTCCCATTATCATTAAGTATATGTGAAGAAAATCCATCAGGTTTCACACTGTCATAGGGGATAGGATGTAGGATAGGTGAGGGATGCGAGGTTCACGCTCAGGACCTTGGTCCTCAAGCATGAGAGGTGTTTTAATTAAAATGTGCAGAACATTTCAACAGAGTCTAAGCTAATAGGAGACAGACACAGTAAAAGTGAAATGAAAGAAGCAAAAATACCTACCAGGTCCTATCAAGGGGAGCTTTCCTCAGAGAGTAAGGCAGGTCACACCCTCTAAGGATCTAGATTCTAGAAGAAGAAAAGGAAATGTCAGTTCAGTCCTAGTTTCAGCTGTGCCAGTAGTTTACAGAGCCCAGGCAGGCCCTCAGTTGCTACAATGAGAATCTGTGCTTGATTCTCATATGACTGAGCTATTCTCATATTTCAGACAAAAATAGAGAGAGAAATAACATGCTGTGATTTTTGCATGTGGTGTTTGCTTTCTTGGCTAGTTCCATATATCTCTACTTCTTTCCTTAAAGAAGGTCCATTCTGCCTTCTAATAGAATTCCTGACTAGGCAGATCATTTTGTTAGATAGATGGTCTATTAGCATTTTGCTTTTCTTCATTTCATACCAATTTCCATTTTATTCCTTTGTATCATGGTTGAAAATGTATATGATTCTTATCTCTTCCCCAGGTTTTTCTTTTTTCATTGTGACATCTGTGCATTAATCACTGTTTAGCCAAGCTGCAGAGACCTGATTCTTTGAATGGGAAGAGAATATGCTGCTGTAGAAAGCATGCCAGCCTGCAAGCTAGACGCCTGGATGCTAGCCTGGCATTTGCCACACTCTGGTTGAATGTCTTAGGACAAGTGGTTGTAGTATAATCAGGGATGTCCCAAAAGGTCTCTAAGGTGTCATGTATTCTCTGTATGTCTAATCTTTTCTTATATTCATAAGAACAGTAGAACAGTAATTACTTTCTTTTCTTATTTGGCAACCATCTGTATAGTGTGTGTGTGTGTGTGTGTGTGTATGAGGGGGGGTGGCTTGGGGAGGTGAGAGTGGAGAATAGGGAGAGAATGAACTAGTTAACCCTGGTAGACAATAACAAGGTAAAATAATCTATAAATATACTTGTGTTGGGGAAGATATGCAGGTATTTAAATACCTCTGTTAGAGGAAATATATAAGCATTCATCATGGTTACAAAATAGCATTCTCAGAAATGTCACTCCCTTCCTCCCCCAGGACAGATAAAGCACCCGTGGACTCTGACCGGCCACTGAAACAGCCATGAAAACCCTCCTGCTTTTATAAAGCAGGACAAGGCTTTGAAGCTTCAGCTTTAAATCGCTCCAGCATCTCCCAGCTGTAATGAGGACAGCATTTCCCTAGTCAAAACATCCTGCTTCTATTTATAGGCATTCACTTATCTGAATAATAAACAGAAGTAGCAGGCTATTCTTACAATATTTTCCTTCAAGTACCCTATTTAATACAATGCTAACAATTAAAAGAAAGTCCAGAGCCAAAATAGGTAATAGTGGGTTTAGTTAATTACCTTAAAGAAGACACACTCTGGTGTATATTTGAACAGTCGAAGTCTTGCAAGAATAATTTGACGGGCCTTTGTGTACCTGGGGTTGCCAATATCTCCCTCGCTATTTCATGGGGGAGAAAAGGTTTCAGTTCTTTAAATGATTCCAGAAATATCCAGTCGCCCTAGTTGAAGGGAAGCTGTATTCATCTGCTAGGTAACCTCCCTTAGCTGATGTTGCTTTAAATAAGGATGGCAGACAAAACAGCATCCGCAGAGACAGTCACAATTCACTTCTATTCTTTTTCCAATGTAAGTTTGTATTAGGTTATTTAATAGACCACAATATATTCAGTAGGTGCAGGATCCATACCCCCAAATGGCTGGTGCTTAATTCTATCCCTCCAGTCTGTTTTAACTAAGACGTTTTCTCTTGTGCATATAATCTTCATTATCATAGAAGTTATTTTTAATTTATAATTAACATAGTCTTCTTCTCATTATGGATGCCTTGATAGACTTAGACCCTCCAGACACATCTTGTCTGGCAGTGCTGGCTGGGTCCTGCAGTTCTCTGAATGTGCAGTAGGTGTCTATCTTAGCCTTTCCTTCATCCTTTCTCCTCCCCTAGTCCCTGACACTGTGATATAGTGCATAATTCCAAAATGGCAGCTTTTTGAAAATTCACCTTGATTATCAGACATTAAAAGTGACTCATCCCGCAGTGACTGTCTGGCAGAAGGGATGGGATCAGACAGCAAGACAATGAGGGGACTGGGCGCATTAGCGCACTAGATTACAGAGCCCATCAAAAATACCTTTGTTCTGTCAAAGATCCAATCATTTACTACTTGTGTTCTGCAGAGGAGAAAGAACCAGAAGGAAAAATTCACCAAGCAAACAAACAAACAAACAAACAAACAAAAATCCGTCCGAGAATTTAAAACCTCCTCAGATCTCTTTATTCTAAGAAGGGAGGAAAGTGTCTGATCAGCCATCTCAAGAGGAGGAAAGAGGAGGAACGTACTTTCAGAAGGAGAATCTATAGAACCCTTTATCAAATTTTCTACACTACATTCTGTTCTTTGGGTCTCAGTCAGAGGGAAATTGGAAAGTTAACAGGGTTTGGTGTTGCCTATGTCTGCACTCAGCCTGATTTACAGCAGAATATTTAGCAGACAAAACATCTCACAATTAGAATGTTTATTTTCATTAAAAGCAAAACTTCTGATTTCTATCATGTCCCATTATATTGCTAACCAAGAAATGTGTGACAGGTGAAAGGGGAAAATATGTGTAAGGACTACCACTGATAAATACTTTATATGTATCTACATTGGATCATATAAAAGGCAGTAGCAATCTTTGAAAAGATTGAGCATGGGAATTATTGCATTGAGCATGTGTGTGTGTGTTGTTGTGCAAAGAGGAGGAGGGAACTACAGAAAGTGAGAGGTAAGAGATGAGGGCATTCATACTAAGCTTTATGTGGGTGTATAACTGGGTGAGATGTGTGTTAAGTCGTCAGCACCACAGCAAGCCTGGCTAGCTTGTTTGATTCTCCAAGGAGACAAAATACTCCAATAGGAGATTGGCTTTTTTTTTTCCTTTTTATCATTTTCATCATTTGCCCATGAACTCAGAACAGTTTATCAGTCATGGAAAATGCCCCAAAGGGACTCAGATCAAAGGCAGTCTTTGAATTGTATACTTAGGTGGATCTCCCTGCCAAATACATGAATGTGATTAAAACAAAAATTCCATAAACAATTATTTTCCATCTGCTTAGCAATAGTAATAGTGATGTTATGTGTCATCCATGGCAGCCTTCTTTTGACAAAGATTTATTTTACATGGATTCAAATGCTGTTCTGCACTTGGATGATGCAGCACTTAGGGAGAAACTGGAAGGTCTTATTCACCAACCTGGTAGAGAGTGGCTGCTGTCCTCATGCCAGATCTCCTAATAAGAATGGTTGTATCAGAATAACTGATTGTGGTTTAGCAAACAGATTCATTAAAAAAACTCAATGCAGGGCCTCCCCAGTGGCACATCGGTTGAGCTCTGGGTTGCGGAGCTGCCTGCAGCCTCTGCAGTGCTGGTTCGATCCCCGGCCGCTGGCGAGGGTCCCACATGGCGCACAGACCTCTCCTGCCGCCCACTGCTCCCCTCGGCAGTGTACTTCGCTCCTTCTGCCTGCTCTGCTCCCCGCTCTGGCTCTGGTGAATTCTCTCACCCTCCCGCGCTTC
This sequence comes from Talpa europaea, assembly GCF_964194135.1. NCBI lineage: Eukaryota > Metazoa > Chordata > Mammalia > Eulipotyphla > Talpidae > Talpa > Talpa europaea. The sequence continues at coordinate 10,143,375 of NC_140084.1, read as the reverse complement.
TGACTGTACCCAGTGCTTGTATAAATAAATAAATAAATCTTTAAAAAAAAATCAAGTCTTTATAAAAAACAAAACAAAAAAAACTCAATGCATTCCAACAATTGTGCAATACACTTGGAGGTTTGTCATTTCTCTCTACTGCCTATTTATTTCCACTGACAGGTACAGAAAACACATCACTCTTTTGCCCCTTTTAGTTACCCCTAAATGACTTCATTCTTTTATTGAGGGAGAAGGCAGAATAACTGGCGGACTGCCTGGTCAGAGGGGCTCATTCCAGTTACACATTTGGAGACCCCTTCATATTTGCTGGGATTCACAACACATACACTGAGGTGGGAGAAAAAGAAACCTATAGGCTTTAAAATTCTCTGCCTAAACCTGACCAGGAGATTAAAGGGGAGAGCAAAAAGGGAGGGCCCAGGCCAATTTCCACACACCAGCACTCATAACACAGGGATGGACGCATTCGTGAAAGAGGGACCCGTGTGATAGTTTTCATCAGTGGAATTTTAATGAGCCCTAAAGGTTAGCCTTCGACTTCGTTAACAAACAGCTCTAGAGATAATTTCCAATTTTCAGTGTTTATAGAATAGTGGTTCCTTGGTCATAATCAAATTCTGAGACTGTCGAGAGCCTATTCTGCATGTCCAGCTCATGCTGAAACACAAACCATCAGAAATTATTAAATGTGTGCTCAAAATCAAATGTGGAAGAAATAAAAAGAGGAAGAAATTTTGCAAATTAAAATGATCACATTAACCTCCTCTGATGAAATCAGTTTAGCCAAATGAAAAAAATACTTATTAAAAGAACAACCTGCACAGAGATTTTAGCTGTTAAAGGGTAATGATTATCTTAATATTTAGTGGGCAGAGGCAAGGAAAAAAGAGAGATAACAAACAAAAGAGGAAAGCTTCATTCCCAGGAGTGAGACCAGAGTCCCAGCCCCATATAAATGGGTTGCAAAGTGTAGGGAAAAAAAATATAGAAGGAAAATTTACCTAGATTAACACAATAGCATCAGGGGATAGGTTGGTTTGCCGGGAACATGTCCCCATCCGCTGCCTCCTTCTTTCCTCTCCCTGCTCCCATCTGTCTTTACCGAGTCCTCGCAGAATTGCCATAATTGCACCAGAAGGGGGGGAAAGTATGCCTAAGATTCTAGCAATATAAAACAAAAGCGAAGGTTAGTTAAGCAAAGAACCACATCCAAAGATTAGGCTTTTCCCCAAACTGACTGCAACGTTGGATGGAAAGGGAGGAAAGGAAGATTAATCTCCAAAAGTCACTAGTATCAGCAGTGGGTACTTGAGCTGCATAAGGTGGGAGGAATATTCTTTAGATCACTGAACATTATGCTAAATTTCTTCCAATGCAAGAGATCCCCTTTGCTCCCAGGCTTGCCACTTCCCTTCTTGGTTTGCAGAAGGATGGAAAGGGTTAAAACAAAAACAAGGAGCTGGCCTGTGGCTCTGGGACTCAAAGGGGGCCCAGCTGGGTGACCCTTTGCTCAGTTTTTGGTACAGCAAAGCACACAAAGGTACAGGATTAGGGGCTGGCAGAACTGCGTTCCAATTCTACTTTGTATTTTACTCCTTCCTCCCCATGTAACTTTGGCAGGGGCAGTCCAACCCTCCTAGAGTTGAAATTTTCTCCCAGGGTAAAAGGGATTAGCGAAGTCAGGTAATATTCATATTGTAAGGGACTTAGGGGTCATTTAGTCAATTTTCCTCATTTTATAGACAGAAAATGAAATATCAATGACAGCGGTAATAATAGGTAATATCTTCAAACATTTAGTATCTATCAGGTGCTACTGTAAGCACTTTTCAGGAATTAATCTCTTCACAATAACCTCATTTGGGAGATAGTATTGTTCCCATTTTACATCTAGAGAAACTGAGGCTATTGAAGTTCAAATCCAAAGTGAGATAGCTGGTAAATGGTGTAGCTGAGTTTCAAACTCAGAGAGCCTGGCTCCAGAGGTATACCCTAACATGGCACAGATTCCCCATTTACTGTTTCTTGCACAGGGTATGCACTCATTTCTAGAAAGGGGTGCATTACCGGAATTAGTGCTATATACTAAAGCATAGATGCTATAGAGAGGTGTACCCAGTCTCACTGATAAGGGCTGACAAGGTTAGTTTGTTCCTTCCAGGTTCCCCACGTTCCTCTAGGTAAATTTTCTCAGTTGTTCAGTCCTTCCAAGATGCCCTGCTCTGTATGGTACCCTTCCTGAAGTCCCTAACTGTCTACTGGCCAGTACTCTCCCTGTCTCCAGCCATTTCCTTGAAATTCACTTCAGTGGCTATTATACTTGTATTTGAACACCAGGCATGATACTCTAGCGATTGCACACCTTTTATCAGCAATATGGATCAAACCTACTTTTCAGAGCAAACATAAATTGGAGAAAGAGAGCCAAGACAGAATAAACACCACTACTGCAAAAGATAGTCCACTCTGGACAGCCTGGTAAAGTTCTCAGAGGTTAAGACTGGTTACAGAGTGGCAAACTGATGCTCATTGGTTGAAAAAGGAGACCATAGTTTGCCACATTAGTTCTTATTGGCTGACAGCACTCAGAGCCTGGGGGAAAAATATATTAACAGTACATGGTAATGGACTGTTACCGAAAGGATAATGACATTAATACTAAATTACTGTTACGGGGAGCTGTGTTAATTAGGCTATGTGTAGCCACTATAGAAGCCAGGATAAAGATTCTTCAAAATTAAATAGAAATACCATATGATTGAGTTATACAAAAGCTAATTTGAAAAAAATCTATGTATCTCTATGTTCACTGTGGCATTATTTACAGTAGCCAAGATATGGAAACAATCTAAGTGTCCATTGGTGGATAACTAGATAAAGAAAATGTAGTATATATACAAAATGAAATATTACTCAACAATAAAAATGGATAAAATCTTGCCATTTGCAATGACATGGATACTCCATTCTGGAAGGGCCTTGAGGGCATTATGTTAAGTGAAATAAGTCGGACAGAGAAAGACAAATGCCACATGATATCACTCATATGTGGACTATAAAGAGACAAAGCAAAGCAAAAAACCCAAAAAACCACCAAAACCTTAGATATGGAGAATAGACTGGGGTTACCAGAGGGGAAGGGGTTTGGAGGTTGGTGAATTGGGTAAAGGTGGGTCAATTGTATGGCAATGGGAGGAAGTTAGTCTTTCGGTGATGATGCCAATGTACAGATGTTGAATTATACTGCTGTGCACCTGAAGTCAATGTTACCTCAATAAACACTTTTATTAAATAATAGGCCATGAGTATCTGATGCCCAACAAACCTTGCTGACTTGTCCAGTCACTCAGACAAGACTATCTTGAAAAACGCTTGTGTTTTCTCTTTTCACACAATACTTCTCAAACATGTCTGACAGCAGTGATGTGGGATTTCCACACCAAACAGTTCTCCAACATCAGTGGGGTAGCCGAAAATTTGGTTCAGTTTTGAGAGTAACCAGAGTTAGCACAGAACCCATGGGTATAGGCTTCATTCCCACAAGACTACTCCCCACTTCAGATATCAGTCACACTAATGGGTCCCCATTACTATGACTTCTGCCTGACTTGGTTACAAATCAGAGGTCCTGATGGCCCTCCTCAAGTTCAATCATTTGCTAGAACAGCTCACAGGACTCATGGAAATAACTTTGTAGGTCTTTATTATATTATAGGAAATGATAAAACTATGCAGGGTGAGTGTGAAAAGGTCCTGAGCATCAGAGCTTCTGACTTCATAGAGTTGGGGTACTCCACCCTCTTGGTTACATAGATGTGCTCACTAACCCAAAAGTAATATGAACTCCATACTTTTGTGATTTTTATGAGGCTTCATCATGTAGGCATGACTATTAACGCACTCTTTTTTTTTTTTTTTTTAAAGATTTATTTATTTATTTATTTGTACAAGCACTGGGTATAGTCAGAAGCACGGGAGGGTGAGAGAATTCACCAGAGCCAGAGTGGAGAGCAGAGCAGGCAGAAGGACCGAAGTACACTGCTGAGGGGAGCAGCGGGCGGCAGGAGAGGTCTGCACGCCATGTGGGACCCTCCTCCGGTGGCCGGGGAGCAGTCGGGGATCGAACGATCAAACCGGCACTGCCGAGGCTGCGGGCAGCTTTGCAACCCAGCGCTCAACCGCTGTGCCACTGGGGAGGCCCTATTAATGCACTCTTGAATCCTTTTACCAGTTTGGAAGATGCAGGTTGGAGCTGAAAGTTCCACACTTCTAATCATGGCTTGATCTTTCCAGTGAACAGCCCCCCTCTTGAAGATATCCAGGAGGCCACCAAGAGTCATCCATTAGAATAAGACACTTACACCACTCAGGAAATTCTAAGGGATTTAGGAGCTCTGTGGCAGGGGAAATGGGAGGGAGAGAGACCAACATACATTTTTTTCCTATTATTTCACAGAGGTACACATGAACTTTTCTGACCTGGCCTCACCTGCCACGTAAGCCACATATTTCACCATTCTGATGGCCTCTCTCCTGCCATTCCTTCTCCCTAAGTCCCCTTTCATCATGATCCCTTCTGCAGTTGTAAATACCTGTGCATTGTTTAAGATCTGGCCCCAATGTTACTTTCTCTGTTAAGTTTCCTGACTTGTGGATTTTTCTGTTTTCCATATGATTAGAGCACTCAACACACATAGGATTAGAACCAGTTATTCCTCTTTCTTCCCTTCTTAACCAGGGAGCTCCTTGAAGACAGAGACTACATTTAATTCATCTTTGTGTCTTTAGTGTCCAGCATAGGGCCTGGATCACCTTAGTTCTCAAAAAGTATAGAAAAAAGGAAGGAAGGGAGGAAGAGAGAATGCAAAGAAGGGAGAAGAGAGGAAGATAAGGCAGTTTTCCTGAAACTATAAGGCAAAGAATGAATAAGAGGAAGATCCCCATTTTGATGCCCCTGTATTGTGCAGGAATAAGCTTGCTATTTTCATGGGCACTCGTACAAAATGGAGGCCAGTGATGATGCTAGTAGGAAGCAGACTTTTTACTTTTCATTTACGTTCCTGATGAAGAGGTAGGTACACAACTTCCCGAGATAGAAGAAGCACCCTTAGCAATGTCATTCACTAAAAGTATTCAGTTCGCTGAATAAGCACAAAACCTATGCAGAGACTTAAGGAACTGTTTAATTCATGCTACTAAAATATTTTATCAGGTGGTATTTAGTTAAGTGTACTTAAACACAATCACAAAGCATTTTGTTTGGTCATCCTCATCTGAGGTGTCAGAAGAACCAGGAGAGAAAAGAAGCCTCCTCAGGGATTTTTTCCTTACAGTACAATTTTTACAAAAAGCTGAGTGTACAACTTGCAAAATAATAAGCTTTGGTGATAACACAAGCTTCAGCTACAATTATCACAAAGAGCAAGTGTGCTGGCTCAAGCTTCTATCTTATCCTGTGACCACTGAACAGTCCAAAATGTCATATTCAAGTTGAACTGACTGTAGCCAATTAGGTAATTTCCACCAAATTGGGTCCATTAATACTTGGGTATTATCTTGAGCTAAAAATAGGATTTTGTGACAAGGTGCAATGTGGTTTATGAAATATTAGTTTTGGACAATCACAAATCAAGATCCAAGGTATGTTAAATTATTCAGCATTCTCGACCTCATTATTAAGTGGCTTCCTATGGGGCTTTGCTCATATTCCTATAACTTAGGATTCAAAAAGCTTGATTTTGTTTCCTTTCCCCAGCCATTTCCCTATTGCATCTTCTCTTTGCTTTCTCCAACTCTTTGTGTATCAAAGGTTTAGTGCATGTCTCCTTTTATTTTTTATTTTGTTTAATTTTATAAATCAGAGGGCCATGGCTATGGTTTTGTTTGAGGAACACACGAGGACACCTGCTATTACAATGATGCATCTCAGAAATATGAGTATTAGTTAGACATTTGGTTTCCGTGCCTTTCTTTGCTAGCACATAATCTCAGGTAATACAAAAATCTTTCAACTAAACATCTGCCTTGGTCAACCCTGTACCAAACAGAAGGCTTGCGATTTATAACACATGGCTTTATCAACCAGTCAGAACTTCAATGCCAAGTCTGCTTCTGGAAGTGTTCTAAAATGATAGCAACAATATTATTTTCCAAAATAACGGGAGAAAGAAACAGAAACACTCCAGGAAGATAATGTATGTTAAAGATTTTTGTCCTAAAGGAGTTTGGAGCAAGGATCAGTTGATACTGACAGAACCTCTACAGTAATGTGTTAGATATTTAAAACTTGAAATCAGCATTCCTGTAGGTTTTAAAGAACTTTGATTGCTTACTTCATCTTAAGGACATTACTAGCAGACATTATTCAAATGTACAGGCTAAACCAGACCATTGGCACAAAGCAATGAAATGGAGGAGGAAGGTGGGCATCACCAAAAATGTAGCCCAATTAGTGAACACCTGCTAAAAAAATTCTTATATTGGTGTTCTTTATGAGGTTAACAAAAGAAATTAGGTAATAATGGGCTGCTCATGGTACAGTTTCTTCTTTTAGATATGTAATGTTGCTTATGATTCAAACCATAACAAACACTTTGAAAGCAGAGACATAGAGTTCCATTTCATCATACTCCGACCAGATGGGGCGAGAGCAGGTGTAATCACTTTAAAGTGTTCTCTATAAATCAACTTCTGATTTATTCCAGAGTGGAACTGTCAGCCCTTAGGCTCCCACTGAAATTGAGAATTTTTAGCAAACTAAACACAGGCATTAAAATAATGTTTGAATTAGTTTTAATCACAGTGTCCTAGATTTTCAGGCTCCCCAGGACCCTACTGTATCTCTTTCGTGTGTGAGATGCATGGGAGGGCTGCACATGGGCAAGACTCACTGGAGTGCAGAGCAGGAAGGAGAATTTAGGTCAATTACCGTTTGAAGTGTGATCCCTTTAAACAGCTACTCAAGGTAGTATCTTGCTAACTGTGCCGTGTATAATAAAAGTGACCTGTGCTGTTTCTTTAAATACTGCTTTTGGGTTACAAGCCATCAAAGTATTAAATTTGTGTAAGAAAAAAAAAAGATCAAGAGAAGTTTCATCCATATTCTTTCTGGAATCTATTAGGAAGGATTAGGTATGTGGTTTACCTCTCTGAAAGCCTGGGCTTGAAAGTAGGTGCTTCATTTCAGTCTCTCCCAGCTGGGTCTTTGTTTTCTCCATCTGTAAGTTGAGGAGACAAGTAGTTTATATGTCATCTCAGGACCTCTGGTAATATATTAAGAAATAAAAAAGTCATGAAGCAGATGAATGTGCAGGGGGCGGGGTGGGAGATGGAAGCAGTGAGTATTTGCTATGGATCCATTCTCCAAAGTTTGAAAAATACACTGCATGTGTAGGTATGTGTTCCTTGGGGGGAAAAAATCACTGAATAAGTGGTTTTGTGATTTTTAAAATTCGTTTTTTTTTTTTTAGTGTGGAAAAATCTTACACTGTCTTTTAGTTGGTACAACGTTGAATTGCTTTTAGTTTCATGGCAGGGCTGTAGAAAAGGCACATAGATCCCACGCAACATAATAAATATAAGGAACATCTCAAAGAAATAATGTAAAATTTCCAAACATTGCTGATAAAATTAAGTGCTTTATAGCTATAAAAATAATACATACAGGGCCTCCCCTGGCGGCGCAGGCGGTTGAGCGCTGCGCTGTGAAGCTGTCCTCAGCCTCTGCAGTGCCGGTTCGATCCCGGTCTGCCTGCGAGGGTCCCACATGGTGCGGCGGACCTCTCCTGTCTCGCCCGCTGGTCCCCTCAGCAGTGTATTTCACTCAGTCTGCTTGTTCTGTTCCCTGCTCTGTCTCTGGTGAATCTTCTCACCCTCCTGTGCATCTGGCCTGTAGCCCAGTTCTTGAATAAATAAACAAATCTTTAAAAAAAATAATAATACATACTTACGGTAGAATTTTTGAAAAATATGCAGATATGGACACACTGGAAAATATCTAGAAGGAGATATACAGCGTGTTCATTATTTATTTATTTACATACTTATTTATTCATTTAACTGTTTCCAAAGTTTTGTAAGCAGCTATTTTCCCTTATTGTATATGGAGCTAGCCAACATATAGATATTTTTAATAAAGTGGGAAAAGTGAGTTATTTTCAGGTCCACAAAGAACTATACCAATGAAATGATAAAAACCCATTTTCTATCATTCCCTTTTTTCCAAAAGGCTTATGGGTTATTAGAAAGTTTAAGATGGTTTTCAAAGGCGAATTAGGTCCATGTTGAATTTCAACAAATATCCAACAGTGAGAGCAAAGCACAAAATCCATTAAGCCTTGTGACTGTTCATTATGAAATTCTGAATTTTAACCATCTAGCAATGTAATCCAAGCTCAGATTTGTTTTTCATCCCTCAAGACTGCAAATGCCAAATACAGCACAGACCTCTTCTTTGAGCATAGGTGGCTATCCGCAGGGAGAGGAAGACAGAACTTGTTTCCTTTTTCCTGGGTCTCCAGTCTCCATGCTTGCCTTGCACCCTTACTCCTCACTAAGCTGTGGTCATCTTCCCACACCCCCATATACAACAGAAATGCTCAAGGGTTGAAACGAGTAACTTCCCCAACCCCTAACCACAGACACAAACCAGGTTGCTGAAGAAAGAATTTACTCCCCACTATTTGGAGAGATGGGTACATTACAAAGCAGAAAGAGATATTAGAAATACTACTTATTATTTAAAAATAACATTTAAAATTTTAAATATTTAAAAATGCTTTAAAACATCTCTAGAAGTTGATTACTGTGGTCATTAAGGAAAGACTGCAGGCTTTGGGGTCTCATATCTTTTCATTTATTCAGTCAACAAATACTTAATGAGCCCTTTCTATGTCTTAGGCTCAACTCTAGCTGCTGAGGAAACATTGAAGAACAAAACACACAAAAAAATCTGTGTCATAGTGGAGCATATATTCTAGAAGGGAGGCAGACAATAAAGATAACATTAGAGGGTGAAAAAATGGTATAGGAAAAGAAAATGGCAGGATAAGGAGGCTCGGAAGTGGGAAGTGAGTTGTGGTTTTAAACAGGATGACCAGGAGAAGTTTCACAGAAAATGTAATATTTGAATCAGACATGAGAAGGTGAGGGGATAATCCATTTAGATATGGGGTTGGGGATTCAGGTTGAAGAAACAGTCAGTGCAAAGGCACTGAGGTTGAAGCAGGTTTGCAGGGTTGGAGGAAATTGAAGGAGAAAGATAATAGAAAATGAGATCTCAGAAGTAAAGGGTGGGGAGGGAGTATGTATGCAGGATCTTGGATGTTATAAGGATTTTGACTTTCCACTTAGTTTTGAGTCCTTTTACTGCCATTTGCCAAAGGTCACAGGTTGGGTGACTCCAAACTTTCATTTTTGTGTCTATAAAATGAGACACATTGCCTATACACAGTGATTTTGAGGATTAAAATGAAATATCAAGCACAATGTCTGCAACAAATGTTGGTGCCTTTATTCTTCCGAGTATTCTTTTGTGTATTTTATATCTATTTTATAAATGTACACCTCACCATAAAAGGATCTGACCAATAGTTACTCAGAGGTAAGAATACAGGTAGATTTGAACTTGGTAAATAAATATTTTCCTCCAAAACAAAAAAAGCTGCACCTATTGCCAATATAAACTTTTGTATTTTGGATGGTGGATTGGGGATTCAACTTGACTAAGGACTAAATCTTGGAAGTATCAGCCATTAGTGAACACTGATATATTAGTAGAAATGTAGAGGCAAATCTCATTATATCCCATTTCCATTGAGTGTCTATTTCAAGGTTAGAAAAAATGCTATCTGTCCTTCTGGGGGACATCTGAACATTCAAACAATACCAGATAAAATGGTCGGCTGGCAAACTTTTGAAAACACTATTGCCTGCAGGGTTGAAAGGGTCTCTCTTAGATATCAATCTGCTCTGCGTTAACTTTTTTTACATGATGGTGGCAGTTTTTCTCTTATGTGGTGGTATCATTAGAGTTTCACTTGAGTTCACAGGAATCATTTTCTGGCCAAGTTTCCACTCGAATCCAGTTGCTATAGAAGTTGAACATCAGTAGGGGAGGCAATTAGTTAGCTAGTTATTATGACTTTACTTACTTAGTACATTTTTAGCAGAAGAAAAAATGACAAAAATCTAAAATAATTCTATAGAAATATACAAGTGACTTCTTTTACCCGTGGATCATTAGCACAGTGGATGAATTTCAAAGAAGCTACCAACACCTGTAACATACTCTCCTGTTGTATTATTATGCAGTTGTCAGTGGCTAATAGAGCCCCAAAGAACCATTTTAATAAAAGTCACAGGGGACTTAGTGTTGGAGGGAATATGAGAAGTATATGGGAAGGACAAAAATGGATTCCTTTTTATAGATAAATAGCAACTGTCTATAAATTATTACCAAGAGAATTAGTCATACAGCCTTTTGGTATTCTGCTGGTATAGGCATGCTTAGAAGCTTAAAAAATACCTTTTAAAGAACTCCACGGGAACACTTGTCTCTGTTGACTATTCTACAGTTGTCTTTCTTAACCTAATGTGTTATTTGGTATCTATCCTGAGTCTGGATTTTAGAATTTCTGGATCATTCTTACTAAATTTGGTAAGGAATTTTCTTGAAAAATTTGTCTTATGATATTTGATGATGAGAATGTGGAGCAACAGGAATTCTCATTTGTTGGTGGTGGGAATGCAAAATGGCACAGCCACTTTGGAAGATTATTGACTAAATATACTCTTACCAAATAATCCAGCAATTGGGCTTCCTGGTATCTACCCAAATGAGCTGAAACCTTATGTCTACACTGAAACCTGCATGTTGATGTTTATTGCAGCTTTATTCACAATTGGCAAAAAGTGGAAGCAACAAATATGCCTTTCATTTGGTGAATGGATAAACTGTGGTACATCAAAACAATGGAATATAATTCAATACTAAGAAGAGAATGGGTTATCAATCCATGAAAAGACAGGTAGAAACCTAAATGTGTATTACTAAATGCATTACTAATGAAGCATGTATTACTAATGCAGAAATAAGCTAATCTGAAATGGCTACATATTGTATGATTCCAAGTATATGATTTTTAAAATTTTTTTTTTTTAGATTTATTTATTTATACAAGAACCGGGATACAGGCCAGATGCGCGGGAGGGTGAGAGGATTCACCAGAGACAGAGTAGGGAACAGAACAGGCAGGCTGAGTGAAATACACTGCTGAGGGGAGCAGCGGGCATGACAGGAGAGATCTGCTGCGCCATGTGGAACCCTTGCCAGCTGGCTGGGATTGAACCAGCGCTGCAGAGGCTGCCGATAGCCTCACAGCGTGGCACTCAACAACCTACGCCACCAGGGGAGGCCCCCAAGTATATGATTTTTGGTAAAAGACAAACCTATGGAAACAGTAACAAGATCTGAGTTTACCAAGAGTTAAAGGGGAGGGAGAGATGAATAGAAGGAGCACAAAGAATTTTTAAGGCTTTGAAACTAGTCTGTGATGTGATATATATATATATGTATGTCATCATACATTTGTCAAGACCAATACACAACACAAAGAGTGAGCCCTAATATAAACTATGACTTTTAGGTCTTAATAATATAACAATAATATCTTATCAATTGCAAGAAATTTATCACATTGATTCAAGATGTTTGTAACAGAAGAAAGGATTAAGGAATGGGGGATTATATGGGAACTCTGTATTTCAGTATTCTAGACCATTGAAATTGCTCTAGAAAGTCTACTAATTTAAAAAATACTTAAAAAATAAATGAATGAATCTGTATTTCAGTATTCTAGACCATTGAAATTGCTCTAGAAAGTCTACTAATTTAAAAAATACTTAAAAAATAAATGAATGAATAAATAAAAATATTGGTAGGATTATAAAGTAATGGGGTTAATACTTTTTGTACTGGGCCTCCCTGGTGACGCAAGGGGTTAAGACACAACCTATGAAGCTATCGGCAGCCTCTGCAGCACGAGTTCGATCCCCAGCCAGCCAGGGAGCTACCCACATTGTGCAGCAGACCTCTCCTGCCTCACCCGCTGCTCCCCTTTAGTTAATCTGACTGTTCTGTTCCCCACTCTGTCTCTGGTGAATCCTTTCATTTCCCTTCTCCCACATCTTGGGTCTGTACCCCAGTTCTTGTATGCATAAATAAATTAATCTCAAAAAAATATTTTTTGTAGTGTGGCTTATAAATTGCTTTTGCTACTGTATAACACAGATTGAGAAATAATTCATATACTGTAACATTTAGCATATACAACTCAATGATTTTTAGTATATGCACAAACACATGCAACCATCATCACATTTTAAAATTTTAAAACCTTTTCATCATCACAAAGAGAAGCTCTGTACCCTTTTAGCCATCACTCTAATCTTCTCCCTACTCTTACCCCCTCTCCCCTGCACTAATCCACTTTCTATTTCACCAGATTTGTCTATTCTGGACACTTCACATTAAATGGAATCATACAGTATCTAGCCTTTTCTGATTAACTTCTTTTTTAAATTTTTTTTTTAAAAATTAAAAAAAAATTTTTCAACAATATTTTCTTCCCCCACTCCCTCAGGTTGAGTCCTCATAGAATTTCCTTCCCCAAGGCACCCGTGCACCATCACCTCAGTCTCCTGTGCTCCTCCCTCCCTCCCTCTAATCCCTCTCCCTCCTCCTCCCCTGCAGGATGTCTCTGATTTGTAATTGTCTGTTTTTGCTTTGTTGTGTTTTGTACTACTATTATTTTTTTTACATTGATGTCTTATTTGGTTCCCCTATATTCCTGTTATAAGTGAAACCATCCTATATTTTTCTTAAACATAGTATTTCCAAGATTTGTCTATATTATAGTATTCATTCCTTTGTGTGGTGAGTAATATTCCATTGTATGGATATACTACATTTGTCATTCATTCATCCATTGGCTCATGTTTGGGTTATTTATAACCCAAATACATGAACATTTGCATTCAAACACCTGTTTTCAATCATTTTGTGCAATACCTAGGAGTGGAGTGCTGGCCCATAGAGCAATTCTATATATAACATTTTGTGAAACCACTAACCTGTTTTGCATAGCACCTATAACCACTTTACATTCCCACCAACAATGTATCTGAGAGAATGCAAAATGAGGTTCTAATTTCTCCATATCTTTGTTCACACTTGTTATTTTCCATTTTTCAAAAACAATTATGACTATCCTAGTGGGTAAGAATAAGATACCTAGTGGTATCTCATTGTGGTTTTGATATGCATTTCCTTAATGACTAAGGACGTTGGCATATTTTCATGTGCCTGTTTGCTCTATTTGTTTGGAGAACATCTATTCACAGCCCAGGCTGCTAGCTTTATAGTAGATGGGGTAAGCATATAGTAGATGGGGTAGGTAAATAGATGGGAGATAGCAGCATCTTGGGAGAAAATGGACTGATAAGAGTGTAAAAGTATGGATGGGTAGCAGTTCTTTGCTCACTTTAACATTTGGGATGCATACTTCCAGAAGGGGAGACCCAAATTTTTTGAGCAACAGTGACACTGTTGGAACAAACACATAACCTCCTGGGGTCATTAAGGTGAAGTGTAACACTTATTTGACCCTAAGAGAAAATACTAAATCAAATTAGTTTGTGATTCTTTGTGCTACACTTAGCAACACCATATTCACAGTTTTTATTCAAATATTTACACAGGTATTACACCTTCCTATACCATATGTTGTTTGCATACACTAGTAGGACTTATTAAATAACTATGGTGGTTACAGAACTTCCTTGAAGATGGAGTTTAAGATACCAGCCTAGTTGGGGGTGGGGCTTGCCCTGAAATTGTGTTTGCATAGCAGTGATGTACAACTGAGAAAATATAATTCATTGACAACAAAGACTTGGGGAACAGTGATGGAGACTGTGGAGACCTCCAACCTCTTCTTTCCCCCAGTGGTTTGCTATTTCCACTGTGTCCATAACCAACTAGGAATCTGAGAAACAATAATCTGAGAAGGAAACATGTATTTTCAGATCTCTAAAGACCATAACACAAATACAGGCATATGACTCTTCCCTCTCTTTTCTCCAAGGCTGTATATATACCAGTAGGTTGATGATAGATATGTGAAAGGATACGGGGCTTTATAGTAGGTGGGGTAAGCAGGTAGGTAAATAGATGGGAGACAGCAGCATCTTGGGAGAAAATGGACTGATAAGAGGGTAAAAGTATGGATGGGTAGCAGAGAGGACTTCTGCTTAGTACAGCAACCCAGGCTGCTAGCAAATAGTAATCCAATATAAATCTTAATAGTCCAAGAGATTAGTCAGCTGAACCACAAAACCAGGTTCTGATGGAGTCCTTATAAAACATTCCATTTCATCCACTCTGGCACCTCTAAAAGTTAAAAATTGCCTCACTGGGTTCAAGTGGCTCTGACTTATTTTTCTCATCCACTTCTCTCCAGATCTTTGGTGTGGATCAACAGCTCATGAGAAAAAATGAACGAGGGGGTTGGGAGTTGCATGCATTACTGACAAGCAATTATGCAAAGATTTTAAACTGGGGACACAAAATGGTAGAGGCTTTTCCCAAGGCTGCTCTATGAAGAAAGGACAATCTATGAGAACAGGATAAAACCAAAAACACATACTGAAAGAAGAGGGAGTTTGTAACCAGTTTAGGAATTTTTTTTCTTTTCTTTTTTCTTTCTTTTTTTTCATTTTTGCAAATGTATGCATTTTCATTTTGGTTATATTCCCCATACAATTCCCACCCCCCTTATTTTGACCCTAAACTCTCCTCTTCTCTCCCCCTCCCCCCCCAGTAGTGTGTCTCTGGTCTACAGTTGCTTGTTGATTTTAATTTTTCTTTATTATAATTAGTCTTTTTCCTGGCCCCTTATTTAGGTTTTCTAAATTCTTGCTTCTACTTGTCTCTAGAGTCGGCATTGGAAAGCAAAATCAAAATTATTATATAGAATTTCTTCCATGCCTTTCTCTTGCTTAGAATTAAAAATCATCTACTGAAGACTTTCTCACTTCAAAACCCAGTCAGGTGCTTTCTCATATCAAGGAAGGTGCCCGAAGAATAAATTGCTCCTATCAGAAATAAAGCATTTTAGTTCTGCCACAAGCGGTGAGATCTGTGTTTATAAGTCTCTCCAAAGGCAACTCCATTTTTGCTGCTCTCCTCTCATTTTCTTTTGATGCATAAAACCTGTAGACTGGAGCGCTGTGATTGCATTCGGCTCTGGAGCAGTGTAATTGTAAATATTCATTGGAATTCAAGCTAGCTTTCCCAGGTCTCTCCTAGGGCTGTGAAGCTATGCAAACAGCTGCGGTGCCGGCACCGCATTAGCGCACAGCCTAGAGGCCGCCTATTTCCCCACAGCCCCTAGGACCCTTTCTGTAGAGAGAGCACATGCAGAGAAAGTGGCCCTTAAACACCATTTCAATCTACCATTTCACTTGTTTTTCCTTTTCTCCCCATGACTGCTGATCCTTAGTAATTCCATCTGTCAGTCCCAAATATGCATTAAAAAAGAGAACCATGTCCTTGACTAAAAGCCCAGAGTCTGAATGCTCCACTGTGTATGTGTTCAAGCTATTTAGATTAATCAGATTCCAACCATTCTATGAATAACACACACACATGCACATGCACACACACACACACGCAGACATATATACATGGTAACCTAGATGAAAAACTAGAATAGATACCTCTTCTAATTAAAATGCGAGAGTGCTCATGATTTTTCCCTCTTTCCTCCCAAGTTAATCCTGCAAGAATCAAAAATAAATTAGTGTGGGGTTGGGAATACCATATTAGGCATAATAACCGAACAATAAATAATTATTTACATATTTAAAACATAAAATTTGACTAGGAAGAATCTGTGCTTGACTATGCTGACTTAATTCTCAATGTAGCTAAAAGAATGCAGTTGAAGATTCAAGCCAGGCTCCCTGGAACGTCTCTGATATATGTTCTGAATGTCAGATGATTAGATTCTAACAGAACTCAGGGCACCTGCAATATTAACTTCAAAATAATCCAGGAAGAAATCGATGCATAGAAAAATGACCTATAGAAAGCAATTTATAGAGTTTTTTTTTTTTTTGAAAGAGAGACATGTTATTAATGTTTAAACATTTCAATGTGAAAATAAGTCCAGATTGAAATTCTTTGGGCCTGGTCAACATTTAGATTTAATGATGCAAATGAAAAATTACTGTAAGTGACAAAAATGTAGGAATAATCAAAATTTTATATGTATAAGGAAATTTTAATTTGAGTTCATGAGCAAAAGGCATTTTGCTAGGCACTTTGAAGGCTACCAAGATGAATGATATATGTGCCCTATGTCTTGGAGGGTTTAGAATTTAGTAGCAAAGAGCTGTGTAGAAATGTCTCTGCTATAAAAGAGGCAAAATACTATGTTACCTCAAGGCAGGTATGAGCTATTCCCTGACAGAGTGAAAATCAAGCAGTGGAAGGATTTTGAGGCAGTAGGATTTTGACCGTGGAGGTGGATGTAGGAAGAAGCCCATCTCTGCACAGAAGTGTTATGGGTGGAATTGTGTTCTCCCCCAAAAGACATGTTGACATTCTAATCACCAGAAACTATGAGCATGACCTCATTTGGAAATAGGGCCTGCAGATATAATCAAGTTACGCTAAGGTAGGAATGGATTTGGATGCAGTAGTTCAAATACTAGTGTTCTAAAACGATGGAAGTTTAGACAGGGCTACCCAGGGGAGAAGGTCATGTGAAAATAGAAGCAGAGATTGAGTGATGCATTTACAAGCTAAAGTAACACCGAAGATGGGCAATAACTACCAGAAGTTAGTAGAGGCGAGTAAGAAATCTTTCCTAGAGCATTCAGAAAAAGCACGGTCCTGTAACACCTCGATTTTAGTCTCCTAGCTGCAGAACAGTGAGCAAATGAATTTCTCTTGCCTTAAATCATCCAGTTTGTGATGTTCTGTGACAGCAGTCCTCAGAAACTAACATAAGAAAAACGATGTGGTTTCTAGGTGGTAAGTATAGGACTTATGCTGAAAGGTGAAGTTTGGATTGTTGGAGAGCAGTGAGTGCAGAGACCAACCAATAGCAGGAATTACATCTAGGAGAATAAGAGGGACCGGACTGTGGGGTTTGGGCCTTTTATCAGCGTCTCCAAAGCACTGTTAATCAAGGGTGTGATGGAAGATTCAGGAAAAATTGGAAGAATAGACTCAAAGAAATGGGACCAGTTATCAGGTTTTTGTGATTTTTTTGAGATGAGCGGTAACATTCTTCCTTTCCTATAGAAAGGAAGCTATGGATTTGACTCTGGAGACTAATTAGATGAAAGAGGCGTGAAAATAATTTGAACTTTGAAATCTGAATGATATGGAATGGGAGGATGGAGAGTCTGTTATCAAAGACAGGAAACCAAGGAGGTAGGGTTGGTTTGATAGAGTGTTTTAAAGAGGAAGAGTTTAGTTTTTAGCAAATGGAGAAGTGTAGCCAAATTCTGGAAAGGTGGACCTATGGCATGAGAGATTTGCTGGGCTAGGAATATAAACCTGGGATCATCCACACTGAGGAGATAGTCAAGGGCCTAGAGAAGGGTGGGACAGCAAGGGATTGAGTGAGCTTAAAGGGCAGAGTTGAGCATTGGGGCAGCACCTCTGTCTATAGGGTGGGAGATGGACGAGGCAAAAACAAATTAGAAAGGAAGAGGGTAATCAAGAACAAACCAAGTCAAGGAACAGCTTTCATGAAAGAAGATAATCAGCTACATAAATGCTGCATGGGATGTGAGGGCCATCTGGCTGTGACATCTGTCACCCCATTGATCCCTGGGTTGATTTGGCTGATTTGGCTGGCTAGAGGATTATCCCCTTCCTCCATTATTGCTCCATGTGTGTTCCTCCCACAGCTGTATGCTTGGTTGAAGAGGAAAACTCCCCTGAATAGAGATGGGCCATTCTTCCGTCAAGGGTGTACGAGTAGCTGTACTCCCTTGCTGGAACCTACAAGCAAGCTTTCAAGGTTCATAAATGCTGCAGTGAGGTTGAAGAGGACAAGGACTCAGGAGAAGTACCTGGATATAGTAATTAAAATGTCAGTAGTAATTTAAGAGAGGACAATTTCAAGTTTGTGGTCTGAGAGATTATTTTAAAAGGGTTTAGGAATTAAGGGGTAAATGAAACTAACATATATGGATTATTCTTTAGACAGTTGGGCAATGAATAGGAGAAGGATGAAGAGATTTTGGTTGTCTTTGTTTTAAGGTAGAATATGCATGAGCAAATGAGTGCATACTGGAGAAGAAATTAGGGATTTGAGAGAACTGTTAAAAAAAATCATTAGATAAATGATGGAGCAGAGCTGTGGAAGAAAGAGGAATAGATTCTTATCAAGGCAGCAAGAGAAGTAGTAGCTCTAGAAGGAGATGCAGTTTTTACCCCTCTGAGAATTGCTTGTGGAAGGAGAAAGCTGAAGGAGTTCATGGAAAAGAGTTTTACTTCAGAAAAGCAGAAAACAGGTCAACTCTAAGTGAGGTGTGGGTGAGTGGGTTGTGAACTTGCGATACCTTTGGGGAATATGACAGAGAGTGAGTAAAAGGATTGCTAACAGAACAGTTGAGGGGCATCAACAGTGCTAATTGACAAAATCCATTTTAATTCACAAGATGTAACCTTTTCTAGTGTGGTCTGAGAGCTATGGAGACACAAGCAGGTGGAAACGGAGATAGTGAAGAGAGGCCACTGTTGGTTATGGCCAGGTAAGAAGAGGAAAGTTCAAAACCAAGGGATCCCAGGGTATGGAAAAGGCTAGGTTAGAACAGGCATTTCAAAGACTTTTTGAGTGGGTATCAGTGTCCTTGTACTTCAAAGTCACCTAAAAATAGTGAAGGAATAAAGAACCACAGGGGAAATAATGAAGGTGAAGGATGAAAACTGTGTTCCTTTCTTCCTTCCTTCTTTTGTTCTAATTTATGCATTCAACAAATGCTTGCTGAATGTCCTTCCATTTCAAGGCACAGGGCAAGGAGGCAGGTGTCAGGACTTTAAGATTAGGTTCCCTGCCCTTGAGAGTTTGAAAAAGCAAGAACAATAAATACCCAGTTCACACTGTCTACCAGGAACCACCCAAAGCGCCTATTCACCTATTAACTCATTAAATAGTTTAACCCTCTGATGTAAGAACAATTATTATGCCCCATTTTATCAATGAGGATATTGAACTGAGGAGATGTTAAGGTCAAGGTCACTCAGTGAACTGCCAGCAATGCTGGGATTTGAACTTAGTGAGTCTGGCTCTAAAGTCTGTGCCCTTCACAGTGCTTTCAACTCAAAAGATTTTGATGTGGATTATTAGTAGAATGTCTACATATTCCAATCAGACTGGGACAGACCCACCTCATGTCTGCTACCCAGTTAAAGTATCCAAAGGCTTGGAGGGTAAATACATGGTTCCTCTAATTATGATTGTTGGGCTCTCCTTCAATTAATTGTTGGCTCTTGCGAAGAACAAAGAGCTACAAGGCATTTAAGAGAAACAGATGAAATGCTCTCTCTTGCTATGATACACAGCCTCAAGACCATCAAAGCTTCTTTGATGCCCTTGGTGAGATCACAACCACTTTCCCACCCCTAGTGGCCTCTGTCCCTCTAAGCACTTTAACTCTACTGCTTTCAATTAAAGGAGAAACAAAGAAAGGTGCATTCTCCAAGTTGCTACCAAATGGAGTTTTTGCATACTTGTTCTTTAAGCAGTAATGGAAACCAAACACACCAAACCTATATAGTGAATCTGTCAGCTCATCCCTCTCCTCCCCTCCCCTCTCCTCTCCACTCCTTACCTCCTTTCGTTTATCTTCACACCCTCCCCCCATCCCCAGCCCTCTACTGTTCATTCCATAATAACCACAGGTCATACAGACATGCAGTCTCTGCCAGAGCTGGAATCAGGCTGACCAAGACTATTTGCAGTAATGTTGACTACTCTGTGGCTGTTAGCTTCACCTGAGATCTCTCTCCTTGCTGTCTTCAGTGTCCAATGGGAAGGAAGGAAGAAAACTGGTACCAGCCCACATGGATCTGGTACCCCATGGAAAAAAATGTGTTCTTGTTATTGCCAAAAGTCCCCTTGGACAATTCAGAGATGTACACATAACTCCTTGTGGACAAGAAATGTATCACTTAGTTTTCTAATAATGTTCACCCATGATAGCATGCACTAATACAACATCATACCCCAGTAATACCATTTAAAATGCCACAATGTGCAAAAATGATGGTGACGCCCAGGCTAGAGCAAGCAGAGAACCAACTAAGTAAAATGAACAGAAGACATTCATCCAGGGTTTTCAATATCCTGCTGGGCAACCATTGTTTTGCAAAGCTTTATTATTCTCTGAAGTTTTAATGTGCTGGTCCACAGAATTCTCTTGTTATTTCCCTGACTGCTTTTTCTATTGTCTCCTCTATCTGTCCTGAGTCCTCTGTCCGCTCTTTTCCTTCCTCTGAACTCATTCGTGCAGTGAGTTTATGTATTCATAGTGATTTCAATTGCAATTTAGATTACAAACGGTTCCAAATATACATCGGATCTGCCTGAAGGGTATTCTACTCATTCTCCCTTTCTTCCTTGGTAAGCTCATCCTCTAATATGATTTCAATAATAGCTAACATTTATCATGTGTCAGGCACCAAAATGATGCTTGGAACCTTACTAGGTAAGTACTGTTATCATCTTTGTCTCCCAGAGAAGAAACTAGTAAGTGGTAGAACTGAGATTTGAACCTGGGGAATTCTTAGCACACATGCTCTTAACCAGCACACCCTGATGCCTCTCCACAGTCAGTCACTTGATTCTCTATCTTGTACAAGATAATACCAACAGCTTCCTAGTTTTCTTTCTGGCATCGGCTGAACTCATCACCATTTTTCACTCACTGAAAGGTTTTCGAAAGTTCACTCACTGTTTTCTCTATTGAGCAAGTCTTTTGTTAGTTCTCCATAGTTTTTCACGAAAGTCTCTCATCCAAGCTCACCCAGATTCTGTTTCAGCTAAGGATATATTTGTGCCAATATGTCTGTCCCCTTCTTTAAGCTATTCCCTCTACCAAAACACTCTTCCCACCTCCTCTCAGGGAAAACTTCTCCCCAAGGGCATAGTGTCTGTCACAACTACTCAACTCTGTCATTGCATGTAAAAGCAGTCACAGACAATATGTAAATGAATGGGTGTCACTGAGCTCTGATAAAACTTCACCGACAAAAGTAGGTGGTTGATTCCTGTATCTAGTTTGCCACCCCTGATCTCAGTAAAGCACAACTGAGAAAGTGAGAATTGTTCAGAATTTCTGAAGGTTCCTAGTCTCCATCTAATTCTTAGAGTGTCAGTCAATTTTCTTTTCCTTCTTGCCCACTTCTCCTGAGTGATTTTTAGAAAAGACTGATTGCAGGCCCTCTGCTAAAACCAAATCAGAAAGAATTTAGAGTTCCTTTGGGAGAAATGTTTCCTCAGCCTACAATGTGTGGAGAGTGAAGAGAACGGTATGAGATTTTCCCCTTAAAATAGATTTTTTTAAGGATAAAGGATGTAGGCAAGGAGAACTTCCACTGTCTTCCATCATTGGGGGAATTTAATTTTGATGTTCAAGTTGAAAAAAAATCCCAGAATTTTCTTAAGGATGGGTTCACAAACAAACCATCTCCCATGATCAGTGTAACTCTCTTAAGGTTGAGATCAAATAAGTGCATTCCTGACATCTCTGTTTTTGCTAATTGGGGAATAATTTCTAGCTCTGTATATATTTCTGTTTCTGGAAAATATAAGAAGAGTGCAAAGTTGTTGTGAAGCTCTGATTCACTGCCATTAAAGAATAAGAAATAAAACTAATGTAACCCCAATTCCAGAGGATTCACCAGGAGAAAATAAACTTTGGGAATCTCCAAAATACTCTAAATACTTAGTCACAAGTACAAGAAAAGATTTGTAAATTATTTTCGATCCTGATCGGCTTTTAATCAGAAGTCAAGGGAATGAGAAAAAGCTGTTATGAACCTTCAGAAAAGGTCCAAGAAAAGGCCCAAGAAAACTGATCTTTGTCATTGCTAGATTATGTGAAACTCAGGTGGAAATTACCTGACTGCTTCAGTTTGCTGGAGAGCATATGATATTCAATTCAACTAACATTTATGAGGTGCTGGTCATTTTCCAGCATGATGACAGGTGTGTATGTGGGGGGAAGGGGGTGATGCTGAGGTGAATAGGTTCTCATGAAATATACAGCCTATCAGGAAAAAAGACCCAGAAACAAACAAATTAGAATATGAGGGGTGGGTG
The DNA here is from genome assembly GCF_964194135.1 of Talpa europaea. NCBI lineage: Eukaryota > Metazoa > Chordata > Mammalia > Eulipotyphla > Talpidae > Talpa > Talpa europaea. The sequence goes on along the minus strand of NC_140084.1, from coordinate 10,120,966 downwards.
CGTAGAGGTATGATCAATGTTATAGATGTAGCAGGAGGAAAGGCATAGTTGATTTATCTGTGCAGGTCAGAGAAGATTAGTGGAGGATATAGTTTTATGTGGTGGGTGGACAGAATCTGGGTAGGGGTAAACAAAAGTGAAGAACAAGCCTGGAAATAAAGACCACCTCTCTCAAAGATGAGTAACACTGGGTGGCCCTTGTGCTGTCTTGCCTTTTGCCATTGTGCTGTCTTCCTTTTGGAAGGGAGCTCCACTGAACCCCCTGTGACAGGTATCATAAAGAAGACTGACTTTCCACCACAAGATCTGCATTCAAACGTGGATTTCTATGAGTGGGCTACTAGCTGGCCACTCATGTGCAACTGTGACCTATTTGCTACCTGTAAATCACAGCAGAGCATTCCTTGGCTACCTATGGAGTATAGCCCATACCACGAGGCAGGCCTGGGGACACGTAGGCCACTGTTGACCTGATTACGTGTCTATCTCCATGGTGGTCTCCGGATAACTCTACCTGTGATAACATCAAATGCTTTGCTGAAGCAAATGTCTCTTGATGTATGGTCATGATGTCCCCTTCTCTGTTCCTCATAAAACTTTGTGTCCAATTCCAGTCCCATACTCTGTACTTTATTCCTCATACCATTGTTACCTGATCAGCTTTTACTAGGCTGTGTGCTTTCAATAAATGGTGCAAGGACTTCTGCTGAAGTAGTAGCATCTTCTTGCCTTGCAAATCTGCTCCATGACTGTGCAAAGCAGCAACAAAGTTCCTGTCACAACATTCAAGTCCTAATTCTTCAGTTTAATCAGTTTTGTGATCTCAGGAAAATTGCTGAACCCTTTTGAGTCCTGGTTTTCATTTTTGTAAAATGATGCAATTGCCTCCATGGTATGCCTCAAAATTCTTTTTATCTTGGATTCTATCAACCTCTGTCAATGTAGGTCAGTTTCCTCCCCACTCTGCTTCTGGCTCCCCCCAAGCAAAGACTGACAGGATCAAGCAAGAAAGATGCTTTTTCAACTTCAATGCTTATATGTTTTTTTATATATATGTATATGTTAAGGTATATATATGTATATGTTTATGCTTTTTCAGGATTATGCTTACGCTTTTTCAGGCTTACACGTTTATATATATGTATGTGTTTATGTATATGTTTATGCTTTTTCAGGATGTAAGAAGTTTTGTAGAGCAAATGTTATTACAAGTCCATAATTGTTCTACAAATCTTGCAGTCCACTTAACCTACTTTGCTTTCCTGCTGAGTGAGAATCCTTCTAGCATCTTGCTCCATGCTTCTCTTGAACACTCAATGGCATGGGCCTTAACTTCAATCATCTAGCCCTGGTCTAGTTCAGAGAGCTCAGGCAGGCAAAGTGAAGAGGGGAATAACATGCACAGTGGTACTAAAAAAAGCAATTGTAGAGTTGATTGTAAATACCAAGGGCTGAAGATGTATGTAGTAATCAAACAGTCTTCCCTTGGGGACAGCTGGAGAAGGAAGCAGTCAACAGCCTTGAGGGCAAATAGGAGCCTGCCACCCTAGTTCATAAACCTTTTGTTTGCACTGGTTTGTTTAGGGAAAGAATTCCAGCCAGCCCTGCATCTGGCCACTGATGGTGGCTGCTGGATATGACCCTAAGCTTTGTCCCTTAGCTTCTCTGTTCCCCTCAGCAGCGTATTTTGTCAGTCTACCTGTTCTGTTCCCTGCTCTGTCTCTGGTGAATCCTCTCACCCTCCCGCACATCTGGCCTGTACCCCGGTTCTTGTATAAATAAATAAATCTTTAAAAAAAAAGAAATAATAGGAAATAATAAATCCCTAGTTAGTGTATATCTATTATACAATAATATGTATTACAATAATAAATATTTGTATTCTATTGCTCATACATGTATATGAATATTTTTATAGATATACTAATAAAATATGTGTATTTGGGGGGCTTCACTGAAGAAGAGATCAAAGGCTTGGGAAAAGATAAATAAGGATATGCTAATTGAATCAAGTTATTCAAAATTCTTTCAGATCTTGTAAATCAGGTGTCAAGGAGAAGGAACATTTATTTCTCCTTTTAAAAGAGATAAAAATCCTTATTTAGTTTTCTGAGATTTGGAGGACCCTTCTATCGGCTTCTCTATAGTCCTGGCTCTCATTCCCCAAAGCAGTAAGAACAGAGTTCTCAGCCTCTACATTGATGATTTATCCCGGTCACAGAGGGGACACTCGGCTAACTGAGGTTAACAGCTTTCTCGGTTTCATTTCAAAAAGACATTAGCATGGAGGCTCTATGAAATGCTGATATGCCAAATACTGATTCATTCACCTGCAGAGTTCGCTATAAGGCAGGGACCTATTTGACAGGCAGGGCTGAGCTCCCAGCCTTTTCCTAAAGGGCAATCCCATAATTCATCTGCCAGTGCTAAATTACACCTGACACTTCACCAAAGACTTCAGGTGCACTCACCCAACTGCAATAAGCCTAATGTGGAAGAAGAGGGTTGGAAATGACAGAGGTATTCTTTTTGAAAATGATATAACTAATTCAACTGTGGGTGGAAATATCTGGGATGTAATACATTCCCAGGCAGGATGGGTGAAAGGCAGGAATTGAGCAGATGTGCATGTTTTGCCTTTGTTTAGTGGGGATGTGAACTGACCTCAGACACACAAGGAGAGGGTGGCCCTGGTCAGGTCCTTACCCAGGCCATAGTTCTATGCAGGGGGTCTCCTCATTGTACATCATTACCTGAGCTACTTGACATGTCCTTAGACTTGGCCTATTCACTCAAAGAACACCAAGTTTGTCTACGATCTGGGCATTCTGTACCCTATCCTCCTTCCAAATTGGTGAAAAGCAGATCACCCAGGAGCTGCAGTCAGTGAGCTCTTGCTACTCTTCTACAGGGCTTTGTGTGGAGAGGCTGGCTGATACGCACAGGAGAAGCAGTATGTCTGACAATTTGGCCATGGGTATCCCAGTAGTCAAGTGCCTTACATGGTGTTTACCAGCAATCAGTCACGACTAGACAGGTCTCCAGTGATTTGGTGGAAGAGGATAAACAACTTAATCATTGCCTTCATTGTTGAGCTTCCTCATTCCTTAGGCAGAACTTTTTTTTCACTCTTACACTCTTACAATGTGTGCAGAGAGTCAAGGGCCATTTTGTTCGTTGCTATGTGAAAGAGCTAAGCTTTGGTCTGGCCAAAGTTAAGAGGAACTTTGGAAGGTGTGAGGCTGGGTGTTTTCTCTCTGACTCAGGAAGTCTATTTGAGTTAGTGGTAGACGCTGCAGTAGCTGGGGACACTGCAGTGAATGGGCAGATACAGGTTCTTCTCTCATGGAACCTCAGGTCTCACTTAGGAGACTGGAGTTTAAGAAGGATGAAGACACACAGCTGGACAGTACCCAGTTTATTAGGTGCATAACTTTCCTGAATGAAGACATTCTAAAGAGGGTGAAAAGTAAAGTTGTCAAATATTATTAAGTGCCTTCCACATCCCAGATTCCATGGCAGGTCCTTTCCTTTATGTTATCTAACTCAGTGTGAGATGAATAGTCAAGATCAGACCCAGTTCTATGGCTTCCGAGACAGTCTCTTTCATGTCACACACACGGGAAACAATGTTGTTTAGTGGAAAGACTAAGTGTACATAAAATTTGGACTTCAGTATCACCTTTGTCATTTATTAATGGTGTAGTTTTGGATTAGTCATTTACACTTTTTGGGGCTCAGTTCCAACATTTGTAATTTGGGGATGATATTATCTCCCTCACTGGGGGGGTCAAGAGAACTTGATGAGATGGTGAATGTGAAAGGGCTTTGATTATAAATAAGTTTCTGCTCTCTGTAAAAGGAAAATAAAATTTTATCCAGTCCTCTTTTTAAGGCTTCATTCTGTTTCTAAACAATGAAATTTTATATGGTTTCAACAGTTCAGCAACACCTTCAGAAACAATAGCAATATTGTCCTGGCACTTATCAAAATGGTACTTTTATTAATATTCTTATACTGAAGTCAAATTCATTCAAAGTGCCCTGTACTTATCACATATTTGGAGAACTTATAGATATCATAATTGTTATGCACTTACATAGACATAAAAAATTTCTTTCTTTATATAAGTGAATTTCTATTGTCCCTACAGCATTTCTAGGAATTCTTCAGATGAATTCAACTTTGGAGCACATAGATTCAAATTCTAATGGAATAAAAAACTACATTATTTCCTGATAGCGTTGTCTGAAGTGCACTTTACCTAATCAGCATTTTAACAAATTAAATGAAAATTGCACATAACTATTTTCCTTGTAAGCTTTTATTCATTTAATCATTAAAAGAGATAAAGTATTGCCTCTGTTTAATTTTATTCTCTACTTTTATTTTTAATTCTTTTTTTGTGCTCTAATTGTGTGTTGGGTTTGTGATACCTCCTTATGTCAAAATCTGTGAATTTTGTCATTTCCTTCCCCTTCCTGAGATCACTGGTGAGGGGTTATATGATACCAAAGCAGGCATCAGTCCTCAGGGATGCACCGGACACTGTCTCCGACCTAAATGTGAGTGGCCGCCATTTGTCATTACTCTTTGTTTATGGTCCTTCAGCCAATTTTCAATCTATGTGACCATGCACATATTCTACCCAATTTGAATTAATTTTGCAAGTGGAAATTCATGGAGCAGTGTATCAAATGCTTTAGTAAAATCCATATATATTACCTCTAGTGCATTCCCTTCATCCATTAATCTTGTAATGCGATTTAAAAGAGTGATCACATTTGTCTGGAATGATTTGTCCTTTATCCTTCCCCAAAGCTGCCTCCTGCTCTTGGCTCCATTAGCCTCTACGTCCTTTCAGTTTTTCTCTTTTCACATCTGATTCATTATATTATTAGGCACAGAAGTTTTAGGAACATTTTAATGAATGATAATTACTGGGAGCACCTTTTTTTCTGCTCTGAAAATATTTACAATTTTCAAATAATCTTTAAAATGTGAATTACTGAAAATAACTTCTATTGGTTGTGAAATTCATAAGCAAATTTTTAATGCAATCTATCTGAAGCTATGATTCGGTTATTTGCCCAGGTATTTTTTAGTTTCTTTTAAGATAAATTTTTTTATAAAGTATAATGTGGTATTTAAGCTTTCTTTCTTGTTCTACTTATTTGATTTGTGTTTCTAGAACCCTATTTTCCATTTTTGCTTGGGAAAGATTTGTACTGCCTTGCATAACTTAAGGTGGATTATAAATATTAAATTCTTATTATAATACACAATCGTGTCAACTCTGAATGCCTCCATTTATTTGCACAAAAAAAGTCTTAGCAATTATTCTTTTATGTGTTTCTAAATCAGTTTGCCTGACTGCTAAAACTATTTCTCACCTTTTAGATTTAGGTAGACTTTTCCCTTGAAAAATTCAAGGGTTATATACCAAATCAGTAGATTTAGGATAATAGATAAATCAAAATATAAGATGTTTTCAAAATAATAAGGATAACAGGATAGACAGAAATACTAATAAAAGAGAAGAATGATAAAATCAGGGAGGAGGTATGTAATAGGTAAAAGAGCATGCAAGAAGTAACCAACCTTTAGAAACCTAGAGAAAAGGATGTCAGTTAAGGCTATGTGGGAGCTTCCTTTCAAAAGGTGAAGAGGTTCAAATATGAATTGATGCTTTGAAATTAATTCTTTGACCCACAGTTCCAAAGCAAATGATTTCTCCCTATCTATCACCATAGTCATTGTCCTATTTTTCTTCTTTGTTCCACCAACACTCCATTTAGGAATGGTGGACTCAGAATATTGCTTTTTCAAATTTTTGCTTTAGTTAGTGAAGATGGATGAATGCTGAAACAAGGGTTAGGGTCAGATGGACATTTGGGCATCTGATCCGCGGACACTCACCAATGACTCCGGTAAGGTACCACTTGTAGATAAGGGTCCATGTCGTATTAAATGATGGGGTGAAATGAGCTTTATCCAAGTTAAGATTCTAAGACTTTATATTAAATCAGATTTAATTTTGTAACCTAAATTTGTGTTTGACAAGCAACAACAAATGTTGGCGAGGATGTGGTGAAAAAGGAACTCTCCTACAATGCTGGTGGGAGTGCAAACTGGTCCAACCACTATGGAAAGCTGTCTGGAGGTTCCTCAGTCTACTAAAAATGGAGCTACCATACGACCTGGCAATTCCACTCCTAGGGATCTATCCAAAAAACACAAAAACATTGATTCAAAAGAACACCTGTACACCTATGTTTACTGCAGCACCATTTATACTAGGTAAAATCTGAAAACAACCCAAATGCCCAAAAATAGTTTACTGAATCTAGAAGATGTGGCATATATACACAATGGAATATTATTCAGCAATCAAAAAAGATAAATTCATGCCATTCGCAGCAATGTGGATGGAACTAGAAGGAATTATGCTCTCTGAAATAAGCCAGAAGGAAAAAGAAAAATATTGGATGGTTTCACTTACAGCAGGAATATAGGGAAAACAAATAAGACATCAGTGTAAAAAAAATAATAACAGTACAAAACACAACAAAGCAAAAACAGACAATTATAAATCAGAGACATCCTGCAGGGGAGGAGGAGGGAGAGGGATCCGAGGGAAGGAGGGAGGAGCCCAGGGGACTGAGGTGATGGTGCACAGGTGCATTGGTGAAGGAAACTCTATGGGGACTACACCTGAGGGGATGAGGGGAAGCAAATATTGCTTAAAAATGAACAATGATGTAAATAAAAAGGAAAAAAATTAATAAAAAGAAAAAAATTGTGTTTGACTAGTCTATTTAAATAATATGTGCTACAGAGGTTTATTGGCCATTGAACGACTCAGGTTCAACATCAGCTCATGCACAAGAATATTGAAAGGAAGACAGTAACTAGACAATAAATATGGCTATAAATTTTTTCCAATTTTATCTTCATTTTAACCCTCCCTCTCGTAATAAAAATCCATTGTAGATCAAAGTAAACCTGTATCCGAGAAATATGCAGCCTCACATTGATATGTGAGTACCCATTCATTTGGGTAGGAATAGCAAGTACTTAATACTGGAAAGGAAGAGATGAATAGAAAATTAAGTCAATAAGCATGAATAAATGCTGATTTTTATGTGACATTAATATTAAGAAGTTGAGTTCATGTCTGAATATATATCTTTCTGTGGGTATGCATCTATCTTTATCCTACACAAAGCATTTGTGCTGAAGATGTAAGAGGTTTTTAAAAGTAATCATAGCAGGAATTTAGAAGACCTAAATAAGGGACCAGGAAAAAGACTAATTATAATAAAGTAAAAATCAAAATCAACAAGCAACTATAAAACAGAGATATACTACGGGGTGGGGGGAGGGGAGGAGGGATAAGGGTCAACATAAGGAGGGGGGGAATTGCATGGGGACTATAACCAAGATGAAAATGCATACATTGTGCAAAAATGAAAAATGATGTAAAAAAATATAAAATAAAATGAAATAGAAAAGTAATATTATACCTATTTTTCAGTGAAATCTTAATCATCATTTTTTTAAGTTCATAGAGTTTTATTTAGAATATACACAATTGTACATGTAAAATCAAAATCATTTTCTCTGGCTTTTTAAATTTGACTGATAAAATCTCAAGATGTAAAGAAAGCCCTCTCTCTCCGTGTCCCTATTACCACTTTCCCTTGTCTGTACTAATGAGAACCTAAAAGAAAAGAATCAGCTTTGAAACAGAGATATTATTATTATTATTAGGTTCTTATTATGGGATTATGGTGCTTCTAGAAGTCTATAAGTTGAGAGTTGCACTAAAAGGGAAGTAGAACAAGCTCTACAGGTCATATTCACTATGATAGGAAGGTGTTGTAATGGAAAATGTGGCTCAAGCAAATATTCAAGCTGTTTGCTTAATTTTAATTTTCTGTGATTTATGGCTTCCCTGTCTTTGAATTTTCTCCCTCCTCCTTTTCAATACATAGTGAGCCCTTGTTGTGTGCCAGACATTGTGCTAGGTGGGAGGAATATAAACCATGACCCATGCTCTCAAGAGTATGTACTCTTTCGGAAGGACAGAGAAATAAATTGATGTAGAATGTGCTGCACGCTCAATGTCAGGTTGTAGAGTTGGAGCTCTTTAGAAGAGACATCGGTGCAGTTGATTTTTTAAAAACGAGTAGGAACTAGCTACAGTAGTGGTTCTTAACCTGGCATCCACTGATTCCTAAAGAGACCATAGATAGATTTCAGTGGGTCCATGAAATTGGATAGGAAAAAAAAAATCACACCTTTATTTTCACTAATGTTGAAAAAATTTAGCACTTCTTTCAAAATAACTGTAGAACACAAAATCCATAGTAGTGGTAACAGGACCAGTGATGATGTCATCAATAGAAATCACAGCTATTTTCATATCACAGGTAATCTCAAAATATCCTTTATGCTCATTGCTACTTTAGAATTACAGGAGTTAATTTACCACTGGACCTTATCATTGTATTAATTAAAAGTACACATATCATCATATCAGATACTGGTTTTAAAATTTAATGGGCATTATTTTGATAACGGAATTTCTATGTAAATTGATTTTCTTTATAATTCTCTATATTTTATTTCTTATACTTAAATGCATTATTCTGAGAAGGTGTTTCCTTCTAGGTTTTAGGTCTATGGCAGATTGGTGATGGTGTTCAGGGTACCTGATCTGGTGAGAAGGCTGGGGGAAGAAGCAGTACTTATTTCAGGAAAAGGAAAAGTTCATGCTTGACTTCAAAGTGTTTCACCTTGATGCTCCAAATTATACATCGTAGCCCTTAAAAAAAAATTGCTGGAAGGTATGAAGAATAATATATGTGCAATAGTATTGTGAAATATAGTAAGATATACTCACTCTGTTATTATAGGGACTTGCCTAAGGAGCAAACCTATGGTTTAGGCATGTTAATAACTCACAGAATTTCTGAGCCTAACAAAAAAGGTTTGCCAGGACATCAGACTCTGCAACCGTGGTAGTATGATAAAGAACAAAGAAAGATATTTGAAGTTATGTGTTTGTCACCTTTTCTTGCATGAGTAGAATGCTAATCATTTAAGATCAACCAACATTTGCCTTATGTGCATCTCAATGGTTGTAACAGGTGATGGAAATACAGAATATGCTAAAATTTTACCAAGCATGAATGAAGGCAGCTTTGGAAAAAGCACTTGACTAAGAGTCTATAACTTTAGGTCAGAGATTCAAGTCTGCCACTGATATCTGTGTCACCGTGTGCACATTTCTTTCTGGATGTGGAGGTAATGACTCTTGCTCAAACTTATCATGTAAGTTTGCTTTAAGGATCAAATGAGTATGTCAAGATGCTCAGAAAGGTTAAAAATATAACACATATATTATGTGTCTGAATGTATATCATTAATGTGGAAAAAAAAGTGAAATATCAATATCATTATATTTTGTTATGAATATAGAAATAATAGTGAAATATTTCTATCCTTGCATTGTAAAATATATTGAATGTAAAATCTTTTAGATAAATGGGATTGAAAAATATATTTATGGGCCTCCCTGGTGGCGCAGTGGTTGAGTGCTGGGTTGTGAAGCTGCCTGCAGCCTCTGCAGCGCCGGTTCGATCCCCGGCTGCTCCCCGGCCACCGGAGGAGGGTCTCACATGGCGTGCAGACCTCTCCTGCTGCCCGCTGCTCCCCTCAGCAGTGTATCTCATCACTCTGCCTGTTCTGTTCCCTGCTCTGGCTCTGGTGAATTCTCTCACCCTCCAGCGCTTCTGACTGTACCCAGTGCTTGTATAAATAAATAAATAAATCTTAAAAAAAAAATTGACTAAAAAAAAAAGGAAAATATATTTATGTGTATAAAATATAAAAGACAATTATAGCAGATGAATAAATCTATAATGTAGGAGTTAAATTCCTACAAGACTGAAGATACAGAAGCTTGTTATCCTAAGTAACCAGATGCCAGATGATTCCATGATAAAAGTCATTTCCCTATTTTTGACAACAAGCTTTCAAATATGACCTGTTGGAACAGTAACACAAGAAAACAATGAATTTATGTATGTGCTATTTAGATTTAGTAGCACTAAGATCTGAAGAAAACACATTTAATTAATGGAGTACATTGAATTTTAAAATTTAGATCACTTTCTCCAAATAAGGTTGTTCTTCAGAGGAATCATGGAAGCAAATGTTGGCAAATATTGTAAACAATGGAGAAAGATGACAGTATCAGGATTTTCCTTCCTAAAAATATATATTCTTATTAATTATTCTTTTCATTATAACCTAGGAGAGAAGGATTTAAGTATCAGCATGGATCTTCCATTCTCTAGGTCAATGTTGAAAGTTTATTTCTACAGTAAATATACCTTTCACATTCTGGGCATTACCATATAAATCAAACAAAGAGAACTGCATTCCAATTCTTTCCATTACCACAGAAGCATACAAGTTACTAACCAGAACATTCTTCCATTTTTAGCTTGAAGTGTTTTTCAACCTCAAGTATGCTTAGAAACATTCTTAAGTCAAAGCTTTTGTGATTATACCTGTTAGACTTTTATTCTATATAAATTATCTAAGCCAAATGGAGTCCAAAATACTGACCCTTGACTGCCAATTGGAATAGTCTCCAACCCTCAATCACTTGCTAAAAGAGACAAATGAGCTATATTTGAGTTCTGAAACTACCACCTTGGAATAAAAAGAAAAAAAAGTGCCAAGCTTAATGTGCATCCTGGAAAGACACAGATAATGCACATGGTAGAGAAATGCAGGGGCACTATTCTAACCTACTAATGTTTATTGCTTCCCACGCAGACACCTGTACAGAGATACACCGACATACATGTATTAATTCATGCAGATGGATCAGCATTACTAAACATTCTAAAACCAGGAGAAGCAACTCCCAGTGAATTCTCCCTACATCTTAGTGCATTTATCCACACACATTCATACACTCTCCATGTGTATGAGATTCAGAAGTCTTTAAACAGTTTTGTAGACCTCAATTACAAATTAATGAAACCTGCCTAGAGCAGATACACAAAGACACACACTCCAAGACACAAACAAAGCAGACAGCTGATAAAAACAGAAGTTCCAAAACTGAAAAGATGTACCCTGGATACCAAAAATGATGATGGATGCAAGGTAAACAGATTTATATCTGGACATCAAAAGAGATGATAGGTTTAGGGGAGCATAACAAATGATTTCATGCACCATATTCCCTACTGTCCAAATTTTAAAAATTAAAGCTGAATGGTTTCAATCCCTTATGCAATTGGACCTAGCTTCGGTCAATATCCTTGGTCTTGTTGGCTGGCTTTAAGGGCTCTGTTCTCAAGTAAATTCTCAGCATCCTCTCTTTTCCAATCTCTAATGTAAAGGATGCTCTGTTAACTTTGTGTGAGCTTAGATTTATGAGGTGCTGAGAAACAGGAGTGTGGGGCCTTTCTTTGCTCTCCTAGATTTAATGCTGCAAGTGTGTCAACACAGAGTTCTGGCATTAGTTAACACATTTGTGCTATAAAGCCTGACTGTTCTTGGATCTGAACTGATGCCCCAATGACCACCTAAAATGCCTTCCTCCCTGTTACCCCAATGTCCATCCTCTCCGAATCTACATTCCTGAATGCAAATGTAACTGTGTAGCCTTGATTGGGGTGAGTGGCACCCACCCCTCAGCCAGAGGTTGCATTTAAAAAGAATGGATTTTCCCCAGCTTCTGACAGTCCGAGACATTGTGCCTGTTACTCAGAAGGTGAGCAAGATGGGGTTCAAAACAGAGAACGAAGATGTATAAACAGATGCAAAAGAGTGAGAAGATGGTACAAAGTAGGGAGATGGAAGCGATCAATATCAATCCTTACCCTGGAATGGGCCACTCTCCCTGTGCCTATAGGAGGCTCCTAGGCTATTTCAATTATAAATATTTATATCCATGGAAGCAAATTCAGAAGGAATTTATATCCCAGGGGAGTGCAGATCAATAGATCTGAGCAAACCTCATCTCCAGGCTGACCACTTAACACTGTTATCACCGATTAGGGCTGCATGGCCCTCTGGGAGGGTGTCGGTTCTCCTCTTGTCCTCTGTAGGTCCACCTCATTCTTAGCCCCAAGAGGAAATCGATAACAGATTGTAGGGATCTATAACCAGGACACCTGCCTGGTTGCTGTGGCTCACCTTAGGACCGGAGTTGGGTTAGCTCTCATCTATCACGCAAACTCCCATACCTCCCTCACACCCCCTCTAAGCTCCCAGACTCCTATTTTGAGCCTTAGCTCATTAATTGAAATCAGTCAAAATGCTGTCTGATCTTTTGAGTATGGAAAGAAAGACTTGGTTATCATTCGCCTCACTTTCCAAGAGTAAAGAAACTTACCAGACCTCACGGATTGGGTCATTTCCTGCCTCATGGCCCGTGGCATACTCCCTGCTGCTGCCTATCCGGCCACCAAGTACTGTCAGAGCGGTTGGAGCGGGCTGGGTTTCTGTTCCTGGTCTGCCTGCGTCTCCCTATGCTTTGGTCTGCAGTTGATAGATCCTCTGCTCCTGAAGCATCCAGCTATTGACCCGCCCAGGGAAAGAAAGAAAAAAAATGGAAAAAAAAATCAATTAATACTAAATGGCTTAACAAAACCCTGCATAGCACAGGCCTGGAGCTTACAGGGTAGGAGTTGGGGTGGTCTCAGTGGCAACAGTGGTTTTAAGGGACAGGCTCAGCCAGCTAGAAAAGCTGATGTTCCAGGGACAGGAAGCCAATATGGTAGGCGTGAGCATGCAACACACACACACACACACACACACACACACACACACACACACACAGCAGCTCAGTCTGACATGCCCAAGTCTAGGAGCAAAGAGGACAGTGCAGTATATGGTCATTGTGAATTGGTGGAGGGCGACACATTGACCAAAACAGAAGGACTGAAACCAAACTCATTGAAGGGTCGGTATTTTTTTGTTTTCTGGGGTTGTTTTTTGGGGGGAGGGATTGAAGGGGGTGAAGATATTGTTTTGTCCTGAAAAGGTAATACCATTTACATGTTGCAGGAGAGTTAACCCAGGGATTTCATCGTGCATCTCTCTATCACACCACCACATGCAGACACACATGAAGCTTTTTAAAGGGGGGTAAAAAAATGGGGGAGCACCATACCTCAGCTGCCAGGCCCTCTCTCTTCTGCTGGTGCTGGCTTTGAAGGCTCAGGATTTTTGCATCTCGCAGTTCCAGCTGTAAAGAGTTTACATAGGGAGGGAGCAAGGAAGGATCATGAATGTCAACCAATGAGCAATTAGCATGACAAGACTAAAGTATTGATCCACTAAAGCTCACTGCACTGCTGTAGCCCCAGAGGTAGAGCGGCTCCCCTGTCACTAACTCAGACAGTGCTTTTCAGAAGCCTGTAATGTAGGGCTAGCTAGTTTCGTAGTCCCAACCTCTTTCTCCCAGCAGGGGAGGGTGGCGCCCTCATGCTGCTTGTCTCAAGGTGGCCCCCATCCCTGAGCAGAAAGCTGCAGAAAAGGCCATAAAGAATGGAAAGATTTTGGCTGTTCTACTTCATTCATTTTTTTAAATGCAGCTCTCTCCCGATGGCACCAGGCAGTTCTATGTATTGATTGGAGAAGGGCTAGGGCGAAATCCTGGTCTGACAGCTGGGGCTGGAACTAGTTTGGTGTACCATTCTGCATGGTCAGGGTAAAATGCCTTCAGTAGTGCCAACTTCTGAACAATCCAAATATGTACTTCCTATTTTAAACATAATGATCACAAAGGGAGGGGAAGGTGCTATTCTATTAAAGAGGCACCCTTATTCTTACATATAAGGCTATAATACATCAAAAGAGAAAAAGACAAAGTCTGGGACATGGCAGACAGTGTTTAGACAACACTAACCAGGTGAGGCATTACCCTGAGAGGTTCTCTATTCTCCAGATTCCTTCCTTTGTTACTCTCAAGCATACACACTAACCTCTCTTTATCCCTTCTTTTATCCATCCCAGGCCTTCACAAATTCATTTCTTAAATTACTTTTCCAACTTCTTTCCATACCCTTCTTTAAAGACCCACTATCTGGTTATCTCCTCCATGAAATCTCCCAAATAGTGGCCATCTTCATTTTTGTGTGAACTCCTAGTCGGTGCCTAAAACTTCTCTGTCATGATGAGCAATACAGAGATGTTCTCTATATGCTACACTAAAAGAACTTACGGGCTAGATGAATCGATGGGCTACCAATGACAACAAACCATTCATCCATCCTTCATCATCTATCTACCCTCTATTCATGCATTTGCTGATTCATTCAAGCCATGCTTAAGGAAAATTTCTTATAATCAGAAACTGCTTTTTGTTAAAAATACAATGGTATAGGAGACACTAGAATGCTCTCTGATAACCACTTTTTCATCTTCTTACAGGGCACACAGGTAATCTATATTTCACTCTTTTGCAGGAGGGCAAATGCAGGTGGAAGTGATCCATGCCTGGCTGGTTCATGAAAACCCCCTACATGATCCTTTCTTCTCTTCCTCCTCATTGTGCCTTACGGCAACATGCTGAATATGGGGAGCAATCTGGGCCTCTGGGACTCATTTGGAGGACAGTTTTCTGACTTGCATTGGACAATGACCTGAAGAACATATTTTTATGCTGTTAAATTTCTAAGATTTTATTATTTTCTGTATGTGAATGAAAACACAGCTGTTGGGCCTCCTTGGTGGTGCAAGGGGTTAAGATACAACCTGTGAAGCTATATGCAGCCACTGTGGCACGAGTTCGATCCCTGGCCAGGAGCTACCCACGTGGCACAGCAGACTTCTCCTGACTTGCCTGCTGCTCCCCTCAGCAGTGTATTTCAGTCAGTCTGCCTGTTCTGTTCCCCACTCTGTGTCTGATGAATCCTCTCACCCCCCACAACTCTGGCCTGTACCCCAGTTCTTGTATGCATAAATAAATAAATCTTTAAAAAAAAAGAAAATGCAGCTGTTGCTATTATTTTTGCTGACTAGTAAAAACGGTGAACAGTAGAAGATATGGCACCTGCCTTCAAAGAGCTTGCAGTACAGTGGGTGAGAGAGATATTAGTAAAATAATGAACAAAATAAAATATTAAACATGAATGTAAAAGCACAACTGTGGTAAATATAATAAAGGACAGTATCTGAGCCAATAAACACATATCCTGGAGGAAACTTACCTAGACAACTGTCATTATACAATTAAATTGATATCTGAAGACAGAGGGTACAGAACAGAGTGCAAAGTTGATATAGCAAGGAGTGAGGTACATTCTAGAAACTGCAAGACCTCCAGTGAGACTAGAACATAGACCACGGAAGGGACATGGGGCAATGTGAGGAAGGGGTCTTGTAGGGTTTCAGTTTCCATTCTAAGATTATTGGGAAGTCACGCCAGTGTTTTAAATAAGACTGCTAATGAAATCATATCTGTATGTTGAAAAGCTCTGTTAGGCTGAAATTTTAAAAATCGATTGTTCCATTTTTAGTCACATGGTGGACCAGACAACCCCCAACCCCTCTACCAAAAATGTTAAGATATTTTAAGTAAACTCAAACACACATTTAAAAAATATTGCTAAACCTGCAAATACAGAGCTCCTCAAGGGTCAGGTACTAAGAAGGAACGTAAATGAGGGCAGTAAGCCATGAACATGCCATTGCCTTGAAGACTACTGCCCAGTCTCAAGCACTGAAGGGATTAGGTTTTAACACCAAGATGGGACAAGCATTCACGAAAGTCAGTAAGTTGGAAAAAATAACCTCACATAAAAACTGGGACCCTTAAAAGGATAACCAAGGGGAAAGAATCCAATTGTTGTCTTTTCCTGGCCCATAATGGGGAAAATGTCTCCCCTGGGAAGTTGTGACTATGCCTTACAGGCTTGGAGATTTGTATTTTCTACTTACCAAGTTCAGACACTTCTGACCTGAAAAATTCAAATCAGATTTGGTCTCAGGCTCATACTATCTCTCTGTCATTAAGCAGAAGCAAACCCAAAACTACTCTGAAGGGCCACAGTTTCCCATAGGTCACCTAGGAATCTTGTAGATAAAGCCCTGTTGAGGACACACCCATATGTTACAAAATTAAAAACCATTAGTATGAGCAGTGGACAAAGAAAACAGCAGCAAATTGAGACCTCTGAGATATTGGGGTGATAGGACAATCTGGTAGAGATTACAAAATAAGTATGCCTAAAGTGATTAAAGGCATAAAAGAAGGTATCAAAATCATACAAAAAATATCAAGGCATTCTTCAGCAAAGAAAGAGAATGAATTAGAAGAGGATAAGAGTAATGTATCTGGATCAAGGATGCAACTCTCACCAAATGTGCAGGATTCTTGGTACCTAGCCGATTTAGGTAGCAATCCTTTTATCTTTTTATTTTCTTTCTTTATGTTAAATATGTTATTTCTATAGGACAAACCTCTCACCTTGCTTTGTAGTGACATCTAATATATAAGGGCATAATGACTGCCCCAAAGTCAGGAAACATTTTCCATATTTAAAGAACGGATGGTCAGCTCATAAGACATTCTCTCTGTTACAATTGTTGAAATGTCTCATAAAGGAAAATATCATCTCAGTGTGATTTCTTTGCTTCTTTGCACTCTTCAGCTCAATGTTCTCTTTCCAGCTGGGCACAAATTGAGGACACTGGCCTTTTCAATGGTGGACAAAGAGCCATAATAGGAGGGAGGTGGCAAGCATCAAAGGAAAGCTCAAAATAAGGAAGGCTCATTATTTTAACAGAAAGTTTTTTCTTACTACTGTTTCAAAAATTATTCCTGTACCTCACAAGAGAACTAGGAATAAGTAATGCAGTATCATCAAGAGGTTGCCCCCACCAGTCTGAGCTGGTGCTTTGGACAGACCAATGTTGGTTCATAAATCTTGGGATATTCTTTAAG
Source organism: Talpa europaea (assembly GCF_964194135.1). Lineage (NCBI taxonomy): Eukaryota > Metazoa > Chordata > Mammalia > Eulipotyphla > Talpidae > Talpa > Talpa europaea. The sequence goes on along the minus strand of NC_140084.1, from coordinate 10,103,981 downwards.
GGAATATCGCAGCCTCAAATCTCAGTAAAAGTTTTGGTAGTGGAGAGACTTAGATGGGACCTAGTGATCCCAAGGTGAAGGAACCAGGTCATTTTTATTCACCTCAGTTTTATGAGATACTGATCTCTTTACATTGAATTTTAGTTAGTTGCCAGAGTTTGTGTTAATCCATTTTGTCATCAGAAACTCTTTGCAGAGGTGGCCTTAATATTCCCATTCCTCAGATGACAGATATAGAAAAAAGGAAATATCCTAATTCTCTGATCTTATGTTAGAACCAGGGGGTAGGAAAACTGCCCTCCTTAGTAGGTTTAAATAGAGTCAAAGTTGTTCAAAGCCCTGGTAGGTTATGCTAAGTGAAATAAGTCAAGGAGAAAGAAAATCATCAGATGATGAGATTTATATGTGGGATATACTGAAACCAAACTAAGGATCCGATAAAGCCAAACTAAGAATTAACCCTAGAAGGTTGACTATAGGGCTGAGGCTACCAGAGGGAGAGGGGGAAGCAAGAGAGTAAGCTGGGAGGGAGCACAATGGACTACTTTGGTGGACTTTGGCTGTTTTGGTAGTGGGTGCCATGTGGTAACACCTGAGGGGGGAAATCCTAGACTTCTAATACACAAACAGTGATGTAAACCAATGCTATCACAATAAAAAAAGAAAATTTCTAAGGGTACTATAGCTAGTAAGAATAGGTCACAACATGGTTGGTAAACCTGAAAACCTAAAGATCTCCCTTAAAATGATATTTTCATTCATAGCATTCTTGGAAAAAGAACAGATCGGATGCACAGAGGAAAATGTTTCCTTACTGTATTGTGTTCCTATACGGTGATGTATTCCTTTCCTATAGCTGTGGTAACACATTACCACAAATTGGGTGACTTAAAACAACAGAAGTCTTTTCTTTCAAAATTCAGGAGGCCAGAAGTCCAAAATCAAGGTGCTGCCAAGGCCACGATCTCCCTGAAGGCTCGGGATCTTTTCTTGCCTCTTCCCACATTCTCATAGTTCCTGGAGATCCTTTGGCTTGTAGCAGCATCTTTCTAATGTCTGTTTCTGCCTTCACAAGGTTTTCTTCCCTCTGAGTCTGGTATTTTCTCCTCTTATAAAGCTATCAGTCTTGGAGTTAAGGCCTACACTAATCCAATATGACTTCATCTTAACTAATGACATCAGCAAAGATGCTATTTCCAATAAGGCCACTTTCGGAGATTCTCAGTGCGCCCACTACCCACTGTAGGTGGGCTGTATTGCAAATGCCTCTCCTTCCTGTTCACCCTTGGTTTTTCTGGCTTGCTTTTTAGGTATTATTGGCTGAAACTGTATAGGTTTCAGGCACACAGTTTCTCACCTGGACAACTGTATATATCATGCCTACCACTAAATGTACAGTTACCATCCACCACAACCAATTGACCCCCTCTATTCATTGCACCCGCAGTTTCCCTTCTGGTTCCCCTCATTCTGTTGTCAGAGTCTATGGGTTTGTTTTGTTTCATTTGTTTGTTTGTTTTGTTCCTTAATATTCCATAAATAAGGGAAATCCTATGGTATTTGTTGTTCTCTATCTGACTTATTTCACTTAGCATTATCCCCGCAGGGTCCATTCATGATGTTGCAAATGGCAAGATTTCACACACACATATATTTTACAGCTGAGTAGTATTCCATTGTGCATACACATCATCTCTTTTTTATTCAATGATCTGCTGTCAGGCACTTAGATTGTTTCCATATGTTGGCTATTGTGAACAGTGCTGCAATGAACACAGGAGTGCATATATCTTTTCAAATTAGTGTCTTCACATTCTTTGGATAAATATCCAGAAGTGGAATTGCTGGACCAAGTAGAATTGATATACTAAATTTTTGGAGGAAACTCCATACAATTTTCACAGTGGCTGCACCAAGCACTAAGAAATATTCCTGCCAACGATGTGCAAAGGGGTTTTTCCCCCCGCCCTTTCACATCCTTGCCACTTTTTGTTTCTTGGCTTTTTGATGATGGCCACTCTAGTCAGTGTGAGGTGAAATAGTACTGTGGTTTTTGACTTGCATTTCTCTAATGATAAGTAAGGAAGAACATCTTTTCATGTGTTGGTCAATTGTATGTCTTGGAGAAATGCCTATTTAGAGCCTCTGCCCCTTTTTATAATTAGGTTATGTGGTTTTTGCTGTTGAGTTCTATGAGCTATTCATATGTTTTGGATATTAACCCCTTATCTGGCATATGGCTTGCAAATACCTTTCCCACTCAGTAGGCTGCCTTTTACTGTTTTAATGATGCATTCTTTTACTGTGGGGAAGCTTTTCAGTTTGATATAGTCCCATCTGTTTAGATTCTCTTTTTGTTTCCCTTGCTGTTGGAGATGAATCCACAAATACATCTCTAAGGTCAGTGTCGTATCACTAGTCACATATGCTTTCTTTTATGTATTTTATAGTTTAACATCTTATATTCAAGGCTTTAATCCATTTCCAATTAATTTTTATATATGGTAGAGGAGAGTGATTTAGTTTCATTCTTTTGTGTGTGGTTGTTCAGTTTCCCCATACTACCTATTTTTTTTTGCTGGTTTTATTTTTAATTTATTAATTTATATTTATTTTTATTATTTAAAAAAAAAGTTTTATTTATTTATTTATTTATTTATTTATACAAGCACAAGGTACAGTCAGAAGCGCGGGAGGGTGAGAGAATTCACCAGAGCCAGAGCGAGGAGCAGAGCAGGCAGAAGGACCAAGTACACTGCTGAGGGGAGCAGCGGGCAGCAGGAAAGGTCTGCGCACCCTGCGGGACCCTCCTCTGGTGGCCAGGGAGCAGCCAGGGATCGAACCGGCGCTGCAGAGGCTGCGGGCAGCTTCGCAACCCAGAGCTCAACTGCTGCGCCACCAGGGAGGCCCTAATTTTTTTTTATTTTTTACATCATTGTTCATTTTTAAACAATATCTACTCCCCCCCCCCACCCTCCCATACTACTTGTTTTTTTTTTTTTTAAAGATTTATTTATTTATTTTGTACAAGAACCGGGGTACAGGCCAGATGCACGGGAGGGTGAGAGGATTCACCAGAGACAGAGTGGGGAACAGAACAGGCAGACTGATGAAATACACTGCTGAGGGGAGCAGCGGGCGAGACAGGAGCGGTCTGCGCGCCATGTGCAACCTTCGCTGACCAGCCGGGATTGAACCGGTGCTGCAGAGGCTGCGGACAGCTTCATAGTGCGGCACTCAACCACCTGTGCCACCAGGGGAGACCCCCATACTACCTATTGAAGAGACTTTCTCTCTCCATTGTATGGCTCATTGTCTGTATATGTGGTGTGTGGGGAATATTGTATATTTGTTCCTTGCATTGGTTTTTCTCTGCTGTCTATGATTCATAGCTACTGGCTCTTATTTCTGATCCTTTCCCCATCAAGAATATTTCTGTAATAGTCTATGTGGACAAATCATATACCAACAAACATAATTCGAATGTATACAATGCAGAGTACAATTTCATTTTTATTATAACATTTTATAGGATATGGTTTCTAATAATGTTCAGGTAATTAGTAGATTTGGGCTGGAAGCATGATGGCTATTAGGTCAAAGAGTAAATAGCCAGTTCTTTCAGACAGTAGTAAAGAAAGGCTGGTAGAATAGTTCATCAATAACTATAGCAGTTCATCAATAACTATAAGAACTATAGCAATGTTATAGTTATTAACTCTATAGTTAATAGAATTCCTTTTAATAGTTATATAACTAGCATTGTTCCAACACAAGATTTGAAATTTTTGGGGCCTCCCTGGTGGCGCAAGGGGTTAAGATGCAACCTATGAAGCTATCCACAGCCAATGCAGCACAAGTTCGATCCCCCCGCCAGTCAGGGAGCAACATACATGGCGCAGCCGACCTCTCCTGCCTTGCCTGCTGCTCCCCTCAGCAGTGTACTTTGATCAATCTGTCTGTTCTGTTCCCCACTCTTTCTCTGGTGAATCTTCTCACCCCCCACACCTCTGGCCTGTACCCCAGTTCTTGTATGTATAAATAAATCTTAAAAAAAGGATTTGGAATTTACACTCTTTATGGTATACTTTCTCACAACAAAGGAATGTATCCTTAAAAGATACTGCCTTATTTTAGAATCTTAGTACCTGTCAGTGTTGAGCCCACAAGCCTGTTTACATAATGTCTGTCACCACTGTCTTTATATATCAGTATCTCGTGTGCATATATTGTGGCCTTTCAAGGTAACTCTTGTCATTTATTTAATTTTCCTGCTCTGTTACGGAGGAATACTCATACCCACAAAGAACCATTTGTGTTTTATTTGCTTGCTGCTTGGACTGGTGTGTTGCCTTCCTGAATATGATTGTAATCAGTTCCTACTGAGAGGAAGAGAGTCTTCATTGTGAAATTTTTGCTTTTAACCTATAAAGGAAGCTTCTGTATCTCAGGTCTTAAAATCTTGTCTCCATTTATTCTTGAAAGGAAAATTAGAAAGACAACACTATGATATTATACCATGCACATAGTAAGAATTCAATCAGTATTGACTTCATTTGGAAATTTAAATCAATATTTTGATTCAGGTGTACTGGAGGAGTAAACACAGATGGCATTTGCTCACTGAAGGAAAATGATGTTGGGTCTACACCCAACAATGTACCAAATGCACTAAAATAAATTGAGATGAATTTAAAATGTACTAATACTACTACAAAATTACTAAAAGAAACAATGAGATTATTAAAAAAAACTACTGGAGTGGAAAAAGTTCTTTCTAACTGTGAAAATCCAGAAGTCGTAATATAATTTACATCATAAAATTTCCATGTGGTGAAAATCATCATAATAAAAGAAAATACTGTGGGAAATTTTATAATTCATATCACCAACAAATTGTTCATTTCTAAAAAATATAAAAAGCTGTTAGAAATCAATAAGTAAAGGTTAAATAAGCACTGGAAAACAAGCAAATAGTTCATAGGGAAAGAATTACAATGAATTTAAACATATTAAAACAATTTCACTTAAAGAGAAATACAAATTAAATCATCACTGGGATATAATTTTATACTTACTATATTGGTAAAATTAGAAAATTATTGATAACACAATGCACTGATGAAGATGTGGCAGAACATATTTTTCATACATTGCTGGTGACAGTGGAAACTGGTACAACCTCTATGGGATACAGCTTTCTAAGATCCATTAAAATTACATGTTCATAGCACTGGATGAAACAAGTCCAGCTCTATGAATTTATACAACAGACATACCTGTACTGTGTGAAATGGCTCATGTAAAAGGCTATATAAAAAGCATTTATAATAGCTAAAGATTAGAAACTACCTAAATACCTATCATTAGGCAAGTAGTTGAATAAATAAGTTTGTTCTACAATGGGATGCCATGAATCTATAGAAATTCCTTCTCTGTAACCATTGCAGGAAGATGAAATAGATGACAGCAGAGGTCAAGAAATAGATCTACTATAATATCTATAAACACAAAATACTGCAAAATAATAAAAAGAAAAGGTAAAGATATAGTCCCTTTTTTGTGCTATTTATGCAAAAATGGAAAGGGGAGTATATGTATACATGTATTTACTACTATATGCACAAAATATCTTTGAAGGGCTACACAAAAGGTGGACAACGTGGACTGGCATTAAGAGAGAGAACTAAGTGGGTGAGGGGCTTGAGGAGAGAATTTTCATTGTATAACTCATATACTTTTTTTCAAGAGTTTAATTAATGAATGAATAGATCTTTCATGCACAGACACACCAAAAACCACACACACAAATTGAACTTCACTTGTTATCAGACCTCTGAGAAGTAAATGTCCACCATGATAGGTTCCTGGAAACATTATCAGTCTACCAGGCTTTGGGAGTTAGCGATACATATTATAGTTAGGGTAAGCGGAACTCATTAAACTTGCCTGTCTTCTGATTTTGTAGGACTTATATGTTTGTTGAATGAAAAAATTAAAAAATGAAGGAAGGATAAACTACTGGTTAAACAAGTAGTGGCCTCTGGGGATAATTAAAGCCAAGAATAAAAAATGAACATAACTGTAATATTCAAGAAGTCTGAAGAACTGGTGTAAAGGCAGCATTGTTTCTAATGCTCCTTCCATTTGCAATTTCCCTTGAAGTATTATTCTAAGTACAATATCCTTTGCCAGAGTGAATGACCATGCTAACTTTAAGGTCATATCAGGTTTCCAGTTTCCCAAACTGGGGGAGACCCCAGAAATCTCCCCTGCATCTCAGTCTGATTGATGCTCATGAATTGCTGGTGGGAGCACAAAATACAACCACCACTTTGGAAAATAGGCAGCATCTTAAAGGTTAAATGTATATCTACCCTATTACACAGGATTATGAATTTTTACATATTTATTAGAAAAAAGAGTCTGGGTTGTGCGTGTTACCTATTCTTATTTCCCTTCCTGATTGGATTCTTTATCAGCCATCAACCATAAAGTACCGAGCATGGGGACTAAAAGCGAACATATACTGGCAGGATGGAAAGACAACGAGGTTTTGAATTTTGATAATATTGCTGAGTCTTTGGAACTACCCAACTCCTAATACCCTCGCATATGTGAGCCCTCTTACACGTGAGATTAAATGTCATTATTACATACTCAACTAATAGAAGTTGAGTTTTCTGTTATTTGCTGCCAAAAGCTTTTGTAGCTGTTTAGTCTGCTTGGGTTGCCAGAATAAAATCCTAGACAAAAATGGCTTAAATAACAGAAATTAATTTTCTCAAAGTAATGGAGGCTAGAGGTTCATCAGGGTCTGTTCCTAGCAAGGATTCTTCTTTTTGGATTGCAGGTTCTCACCTTCTTGCTATATCCTCACCTGATCTTTCCTCTGTATGTGCAGAGAGTGAGAACAAGCTTTCTTGTGTCTTGTACTATAAGGACACAAATCCCATCATAACAACCCTCACAACCTCATCTAACCTTAATTACCTCCCAAAGGTTCCATCTTTAAATACCATCACATCAGGAGTTAGGACTTTAACATATGAATTTAAGAGAGAGGCATAAACATTCAGTCCATATACCAATTGATAGAAAATTCCTCTGTTCACATGCAGGAATATCTTTAGCTTATGAATATATTCAAGATTAAAAAAAATCTTTTCTATGTTTTCATTGGCAGTCTTCACAGATTGGTGAAAATCATGGAATTTCCATAGAGAAGACTGAAGATATAAAAATGTGGTAAAAAAAACAAAATATACCCCTCATGACAAAAATAGGTATCATCTCTCTATGAAATCACTAAATGTTCACTGAATTCCTACTCTGTGCACTGCACATTTTGGGGATTCAAAGGTGAAATTTTCAGGGTTTTAGGCTTGTATAACCTATTAGGAGAGTTAAGAGATACACAAATGAATGATGAAGAAAGAATATCACATTCACCCTACAGAGATACAGAGTGCAGAGAAGTTCAGTGTTACAAGTGAGAACTTCATGGAAGAGGTGAGATTTGGCATGTCCCCAGGTTAGTAGGAGATCTCTATGGAAACCAGATGTGAACTCCTGAAGGGAACCTTATGATTACTACATGATCTGATCTGCTTTGGGCTGCCTTCTCTCAGAACTGACTCCCCTAGCTGACCAACCTAGTCATGAATCAATCCAGGGCAAAGTTTTAAGCCTGCACTTGCTGATGAGAGAAATCAATAAGTGCCTAGAAGAAATGTTTCACATTTACTTAGGATACCAATATTTTGGGGTTAATACAGTATTATTCAGGAATTTGGCAAGGTAGTGAACCCACAGCTAGTGCTAATACACTTACAAAATATAAAATTCTTGGGCCTCCCCGGTGGCACAGCAGGTTGAGGGCAGTGCTGAGAAGCTGACCACAGCCTCTGTAGCTCAGGTTCGATTCCTGGCTGGCCAGGGAGATTCCCACATGGTGCAACAGACCTCTCCTGTCTCGCCTGCTGCTTCCCTCAGCAGTGCTTTTGGTCCATCTGCCTGTTCTGCTCCCCACTCTGTCTCTGGTGAATCCTCTCACCCTCTTGCACCTCTGGCCTGTACCCCAGCTCTTGTATAAATAAATCAATCTTAAAAAAAATAATTTAAATAAAAAAAGTAACATTCTTGCTTACTTTGTTATCAGGTCCAGTTATTACCCTTAGCTAATGCAGACATTAGTCCCTCAGCCTTTAACAAACTTTTGGGGAAAATGCTGGAATTTTTAAAGGCCAATCTATTGATCCTTAAAGAGAACTAAAGAAAATTAAAAAAAAAAAGAAAATGTAAGCCAATCTGGATTATATAATCTTTTTTTTTGGATTATATAATCTTTTGTAAATTTTCATTCATTCCTACCATGTGCACCAAAGCCACTTCTAAGGGCCTACCTCCATTTGTAGAACCAAGGCTGAAAGTTTATTTTTTATTAATTTTATTTTTTATATCATTGTTCATTTTTAAGCAATATTTGCTTCCCCTCACCCCCTCAGGTGTAGTCCCCATAGAGTTTCCTTCACCAATGCACCTGTGCACCATCACCTCAGTCCCCTGTGCTCCTCCACACTCCCTCTGATCCCTCTCCCGCCTCCTCCCCTGCAGGATGTCTCTGGTTTACAATTGTTTTTGCTATGTTGTGTCTTGTACTGTTATTATTTTTTTACATTGATGTCTTATTTGGTTCCCCTATATTCCTGCTATAAGTGAAACCATCCGATATTTTTCTTTTTCCTTCTGGCTTATTTCAGTGAGCATAATTCCTTCTAGTTCCACCCACATTGCTGCGAATGGCATGAGTTTATCTTTTTTGATTGCTGAATAATATTTCATTGTGTATATATGCCACATCTTCTTGATCTAGTCAACTATTTTTGGGCATTTGGGTTTTTTCCAGGTTTTACATATTGTAAATAGTGCTTAGGCTGAAAGTTTAAATGGAGATCTAGACAAATCAATATGTTTAATATGTAAAGGGCACACATAAAATGGTTGCATAAAATCTGTTTTATCTTCCCCATTTGACAAAAAAATACTTTGGTAACAGTCTGGAAAGCCTGGTTCTAGTTAAAAATCCTTGGCCTTTTGACCACAGCTATGGGGGGAGAGGGGAGAGGCTAACTCACAGGCCTTAGGCTCTCTGCCATTTCCCTTCTCTTTCCATCTTAACTTTGTTTCCTGCTGTGAAAGTTTTCATGTACACATTTGTGAACACCGTCTCTCCAACATTCATTCCCTGCTCTTGTGAACAGTCACCCCTCTTGAGCCCAGTGGTGGAAAACAAAAGGATTGGTGCTAGGGAAGATTTCCTCCAGGACTGGGAAGTACACTTGAAATTCTATAGTTCTCATAGCAGAGTGGACTAGAGGCTCGGAGGCCTGATGAGTGATAAGTGGGTCCCCTTCCTTGATCCCCTGGACTATTCCAGGAATGGGAAGGGATCAGATACAACCAGAGTGGGATCAGAGCAGAACCTTCTAATATGATGCCAGAACTGGGCCCCTTTTCTGACACTCAGGACTCTCTTCTGCGGCTTGTCAGCAGAGAGAAGTCCTTTGAACTATATGTAGTTCAGTTTCTTAATCTGTGTAAGGGGTCATGAAGCTGCTGCTACTGCCACTGGTTGTTGAAAGGTGTAAATAAATTTAACAGTATATGTGAGAGTGCTTTGTAAAGTTGCTATATGTTAGTATTACACTGCTATGATATTGGGTTTTTGTTTGTTTTCTATGGTACCACATACTAAATCAAAAGGTACAGCAGCTGCCTGTTGTACACATGCTTTGCATTCTCATTAACATACAACAACAACAAAAGCAGATATAGAGAGCTGATGACAAAGGAGGCAAAGGTTATTCTATATCTCTTAGGTTTTATTTTTCCTAAACCTCCAGGTCTAGATTGGTTTCTTTTAAAACCCTGAGTTTGCGGACATGTGCTAATTTGCATCGCTGATCTAGGCTCCCAGATTGATTCTGGGGAAGGGACATTACTCTTCAGTTGTAACGCAGGGTAACTGCTGCATTAAGCAGGAAGCTGACTGATATCTTGGAGGTTCAGCCTGCAGAGAATATGCAGTGCAGCTTTGTAGCAAAAGCAGGCGGCTGAATGAGCGGGGTGTGCCAGGGAATGAATTACACCACGAGCTTCTGCATCCATAAAAATGAGGCCGCTCTGGGGTCAGGCGGGTGGGTGATGTGTCATGGAGGCAGGTTAAACTGATTCGACCCTCGGGCTTGCTGATTTGAAGCTGACAAAAGGGGCTGTGCTGTGGCTCTGGGCTCAGAATGATCTTACTATTGTCTCTGGCCATTTTGAATCGGGGAAGTCTCTGGATTTTTCTTTCTTAGGATTGTATTTTCTTTCTTCTTTTTTAAAAAACCATTTTATCCTATTTGCACAGGAGACCCAAATCAGTTGTATTCTTGGGGTAGGGATTTTGGTATGTTTGGGGCAAAACCTCCCTATCTTTATCCCCTTTTTAGCATCTTGCTAAGTAGAACAAATTGTGCTAGTTCTGTTTTTTTGCTTTTCAAAAGCAATTACTTCCCTGTCATTTCTAGACATTCAGGCAGGAAGAGTCTGCCTTGATTACCCATCCTTCCATTCCCCTCCCCCTTTCAAGTCCTCAGGCTTCTGCACTGCTAGGGAAGGATTCAATTAAATGAAGTGTCAATGGAGCTACAATGGTTTCAGGTCAGAGACGTCAGTAAAAAGCCGCAGAGCTGAGGTGCCCCCGTGTATGTAAATGTATATATTTATACCAGGGATGTCAACTTTCAGGACTTTCCTCCTCTGCTCTTCCCTGATCAAAGATGATTGCTGAGGCAATTACTGCAAAGGAAAAGAAAATCAGGGCCTCCCTTCATCCTTGTGCTGTCGGGGTTTAATTGCTTGGAATAATGGAGTTGGAGTCCTTTTCCTTTGCACACGGCCACAGACACACAAAAACTTTCACGCATGGCTGTGTTAGGACGCAAACACACAGGGAGGCGATGCAGGAAAGCATTCTTGCCCCTCAGTCCCTACACATGTACATGGACACAGAGCTGCCTGTGACACAAAGAAAAATACCACACTCTGTGGCTAATTCAATAAAGGCAATGCATAATATCTGGCCCACATTAAAACTACATTTTTGTCTTCCTTTCTAAAAAGACAACCATTTTTATTCCCTTACCAAAAGAGATAGCTAAGGTTTAATTTTTCTTTTTTAAAGGAGGAATACAGAAGTTACAGCCACAAAATACACAAATTCCTCAAATTGCTTTTGTCATTTAATTCTTCTGTACACAGTTACAGAAGTCTTAGGTCTCTGCACAAACACTTCACATGTTAAAACCCCTCTCAGACCTAGTTTGCTTTGTGTGTGCAGTTACAAGGACGAGTTGAGTATTTGATGCTATTCAGTGTGTTCTAGTCTATTCTGTTTTTGTTCTTCTATGACATGAAGAGAGAGTCTAACCTGCATCAACAAATATAAGGAGTGTCATTCAGATACGGAAAATTGGAGTTCTCTCTCTAATTAGTTTTGCTATGTCCAGGCACCAGGAGTGTGCTGCTTCTGGCTGGAGCGAGTCCCTGTTCATGCACACAATACAGGCTCCAAAGCATCCACATGGCAGATTTAGGTTTTCATTTCAGGCTCCCAAGGGCTGTCAGATTTTAAATATTATTATTTGGCCTAATTGGTTCCTTCTTTGATGGCAAGAGAGTAAAGACAGGGGAAAAAAAAGCCCTCACAAATCCTGTCATCAGCACAAAGACATGCTGCAGACACTTGGCTTTGTGTTGTAACTACCAGAAGTTTCCCTTTTTCTTTTCGTGGATTAAGTAATTAAGGCTGTATAAGGGAAGCACATGTCCATGGTTTCCGGACAGTGAAGGATCAACACAGTTTTTCAGAAAAGAGGATTTAGATATCATTCCCACTATTGTGACTGCTGCAATTAAATTTTGTTTTCTGGAAATTTCAGCAAACGGTGGTGGTACAAACCCCAAAATCCCAAAAGCACAGTATTTTAGAAGTTTGACCAAAATATTACAGTCAAACCTTTGTGTCTATGATGTCTTTGCTAGTTCGTTTTGCTCCTCTGGTTGCTAACCTGAGCCTATGCTTGGATTTTGTATTCCTGATCCCCTTTCTCTAAGAGCCTCTCTACATACACGTTTGACCCCAGCTTCCTGGATGCGGATGCTGATGAGCTGAGTCTGTGCCCAGTCCTTAATGTTTGGTTTAGTAGGGGAGGCAAAAACATAAACAGAGGATTATAACACAGGAAAAAGGCCATGATACAGGTGCTAGGAGAGTACTCTGGAGGGGTATAAGACCTATTTGGGAGGAGAGGGTGTGACATGGGGTCCTGCTCTAAGGTGGTGACTCCTGACCCAGAATTAGCCAGCAGGATACCAGGTACAACCTTCAAGCAGCCAAAGTCACCTTGCATTTGAAGTTAATTTTTCAAGTTATTGGTCTTCCTAACCCTATTTGATGAGAAGACCAATGCCCCCTCCAGATTTTTGCCAAATCCTGGATGAGCGTGCCTTGACGTGTATTTCCTATTGTACATTTTATGTCACTGGCACTGAACTTCCTTTGGCCTATCCCTTCCCTTTGGTCTGGACCAATCAGAGTTTGGTACTTTTCCTGCACAGTTACTTGGCATTTGGTTGTATGAGTGGCTCGCACAGGGTGATTGTGTGAACCCACTGAATTTGGGGGAACAGGGATTTTACATTACCATTTTTTTTACCTTTTCTTAGTTTTCTAAATCTCCCTGCGTTTCTTTGCCACAGTGCCTTCCCTCAGACTCCTCCCCCAGCAATTCAGCTGTACCTTCTTCATTATGGAAGATGTAGAGTTTTCTGTATTCTCCACTGCTCAGGCTGCCTTTGATACCCTTGGTGCATATCCATTGTGCTTCAGTAATACACGTATGCACACACACACACACACACACACACTGTAGAGATTTTGACATTTTAGTCCTTTCCTTCTCTGCTTATCTCTGCACAGACTGATTTCCTCAGGCTAAAGACTACTGAATCTCTCGTCATCACCTCCCCAACAAGACGGGCTCATTCCACAAGTAGTTATTATGCAACAGCTATTTTCCTGGCTCTCTTATATAGGCACTGGGGGGGACAGTACGAAACAAAGACTCCTTGCCCCCACAGGGTCAAGAGTAGTTTTGAATACCATTTCTCTCTGTTTTATTCCAGGAATTAAAATATATTTAATAACATTGCTGCCTAGGGCTCTTGCTTCAACTTTTTTCTGTTGTGTTATCTTTCCTTATTCCACCCCCACAATCTCGTCTAAGATCAACTCCCCCAATGCCACCAGTCCATTTCAGCTGCTGGAACTTTGCAATGGGTATTTTTAAAGCTAACATTTGTTATGTTCTCTTCATGAGCTTTAAAAAGTGCTTTATATTCACCCTTTCATTTAATCCTCACAAAAACCCAATGAGGTAAATAATATTTTCATTGTATAGATGAATAAACAGGAGCATTGAAGCAGTTATGTTTTCTTGCCCAAAAGCTAGTCTCTACCTATTAAAATCCCTTCACATTCAATCTTGTATTGTGATCTCTCCCATTTTTGAAGTTCCATATCACTGTGTTGCAGCTCTGACTAACCTAATTCACTATTTGTATTAAAGATATTTTTTCAACTATTAGACTGTAACATCCTTAAGGGTAAGGGGTGGGTACAGCTCATCTCATTCTGATGCTTGCATAAAAAGGCAACAGTAAATATCTTTATATTAATTTGAACTAAATAATCATAGCAAATGACTTATCTCAAAATCATCATTTGAATTATATGTACATAAGAGAACATTCAGAATACTGTGCTGGATAGAGATAGAATTTGGACTATTATATCATAATTATGGTGTAAATTAGCATGGCCCTGAGTTCTATGAGGCTAATTTGTACTATAGTAGGAATAAAATTATATTGTAGAAGTTAAAAAACTAAAGACAAAAATTAAGCCAATTGCAGTATCACTAAATAATGAGAGCCCTTACAACTGACATTGTAGGCAATTTTAATTATGTTTTCAATAAAGATAAATTTTGTATAACTGCCTAGGTCAGAACAGATGTGTTGCTAGGAAAGAGGCTCTGTTCAAGTGCTCAAGGTCTAGTGGAGTCAAAGGCAGTGGTTGTCGGTGCCTGTGTTCAATTTTTTTCCTCTCTGCTAATGACAGTGAACCTGTGACAAAATGTTTTGGAAGGGTCACCCAGAACTCACATAGAAGTCTACTCTAGGTAAGGGCTAGAGGGATTTATAAGTGTCTGGTCTGTTTCTTTATAGTGAAGCTAAATTCTGACTGTTTCTCCTTTATGCCACATAATCAATATTTATTTTATGTAGCCTGAGCTATATACATATAAATAAATGCCAATGCCTAATATAGGTGATGATCTGAGAAAATGGAAGTAAAGTAAGAGAAGACAGACTTGACCACTGGAATAGAAGAGTGTTAAAAGTAAGTGGTACAATATGGATAGTAGGACTCAATAAATGGAATGCAGTTCATTTTTGCTGAGGCTGTTACTCATTTACAAACAATGGGTTTTGCCTTATTGATTTCACTGGCCATTGAGTCACCTATTTGCTGGCTAGTGCTTTGCTTCCCTCCTTCTCCTTTAAAAAATTTCTTTATTCAGCTACTTTGAACGTTTGTAATTTTGTGTTATGTTTTGCTCCCATCAAATGCTAGATCAATCAATGTTTTCATTTGAAGCTGAGATTAAAAGTCTCCTTAAAAGGATATAATTTGTATACGGTCAGGAAAAAGACTTCCAGACAACATTTCTCAATCATATAGATCAAGCTCTCTTTGAGGCTTACGCAAAGGATTCTAGCAGCAGTTTTCAGGTGATCTTACCCTCAGTTGGTAGAATATTTTCTGTTTGGCCCTCCAATTCAACACTGCACCCTTCAACTCTCTGTTCTGTGCTGGGAAGGCTGACCTTTATTGATTGCACCCCTTATCTCTGGCTTCTTGTTGGTTCAGCTAAAGGTGATCAATGGAAGAGATCTGCTCCCTCTGTGCAGATCACTTGAAGGCATTTGTATTCTCTGATTAAAAGTCACAACTCTTCTGAGATGTCTTCTCTCCTTTCTCACTTTCAAGGCAAAAGGTGGTAAGAGCTTCCCTGTTCAGTTACCAGTCCAGGACACTGCACTATCCCTTATTTCCTGCCTAAACTTCATAAGAGTTTGTTTTCATGAGCCCTCTTTGAATTCTTACTCCTGGTATGACAGCTGTTTCTTGCTATCTTAATTCTTACTACTTCCTGTTATTCCTACTTTTTATTCCTGTTTCAATCAGAACAGTTGTACTGGTTGTATACCTAACTCAACACATACTACTCTTTCTTTCTGAAATGCTTCCATATTTCTCTCTTCCAGTCCAGGTTTATCAATATTTAAGAGTCAGTTCAGGAACCACACCTCCACATTACCTAATTCCCAAGAAAAATAACCTTACATTACTCCAGGCCCTAAATTCTGTCTCCACTAGACATCTACATCTTTAGTATGTATGGATGAGAGTTTGCATCTGTCTTCCCCCATGTGCCAAAAGGCAACCTATGGACTGGGAGAAGATATTTGCATTTTACATTAACTGCCAAGGGGTTAATTTAGAAAACATATGATGAACTCACACAATTCAACAAAAACAAAGAAGAAATCCAACAAAAAATGGGCAAAAGACCTAAATACTTTTCCAAAGAAGATGGTCCACAGACACATGAAAACTGCCCAACACCTTTTATTATAAGAGAAATGTAAATCAAAACCAAAACCACAATGAGATACCATCTCACTCCTGTAAGAATGATATATATATATATAAAATTGTTTCTTCTATTATTGTTTCTTCTATATATGTCCAAGAACCTATAGAAAGCTGTCTGGAGGACCCTCAAACTACCAAAAACAGAGCTTCTTATACTGTTGGTGGGAATGCAAACTGGCCCAACCACCTATAGAAAGCTGTGTGGAGGACCCTCAAACTACTAAAAACGGAGTTACCATATCACCCAGCAATTCCACTCCAAGGAATCTACCCAAAGGATACAAAATCATTCATTTGAAAGGAAACCTGCACTCCTATGCTTACTGCAGCACTATTTACAATAGCTAAGATATGGAAAAAACCTAAATGTCCCCAAACAGATGACTGGCTCAAGATGTGTATATATACACAATGGAATACTATTCAGCAATCAAAAAAGATAAACTCATGCCATTTAGAGCAACATGGATAAAGATGTAAGGGATTATGCTCAGTGAAATAAGTCAGAATGAAAAAGAAAAATATCAGATGATTTCAATAATAGGAGGAATATAGAGAAAACAAACAAGGGGTCAGGAAAAAAATCCCACAAAACTAGCAGGCAAACTATTAATCAGAGATATATCACAGGGGAGGGGGAGGAAAAGGAAGCAAAACATGGGAAAAACATGAAAGGGAATAGCACGAGAGACTATGGTGATAGTTCATGGGTGACTTGGTAATGGGAATTTTATGGGGATTACACCTGAGATATCAACCATTGCATAAAAATGAACAACAATGTAAAAATACACACACACACACACACACACACGCAAAAGAACATAAAAAAACCTTAAGAGTGGAAATACCACATGATCCAGAAAAACCACCTCTATCTGAGGTTTATACTTATCTGAGGAATATAAAAACACTAATATAAAAGAGAAATGTACCCCTATGTTCATAGCAGTATTATTTACCATAGCCAAGATATGGAATCAACCAAAATGTCCATTGATAGATGAATAAAGAAATTGTCATATACACTCAGTGGAATATTATCTATTTTAAAAAGGTGAAA
This sequence comes from Talpa europaea, assembly GCF_964194135.1. Classification (NCBI taxonomy): domain Eukaryota; kingdom Metazoa; phylum Chordata; class Mammalia; order Eulipotyphla; family Talpidae; genus Talpa; species Talpa europaea. The sequence goes on along the minus strand of NC_140084.1, from coordinate 10,087,086 downwards.
TAGAGTCTTTTGGAACTTACAAGTGATTATGCTCAGTGAAGTCAGAAAGTAAAAGAGATACAGGATGGTTTCACTCATTTGTTGAATATAAATAAACAATGAAAACAAACTAGGAAGACAGAGAAAAAAATTATTCTAGCCTCTGAAAAATACAGTGGTCACCATAGGAAGGAGTGGCCAGGAGAAGGGGCTAGAGAGGAGGGAGAGAGTAGTGACATTTGACTTTTGGTGGAGGGTAATTTTATAGTGCACACATGTAGAGGTGTGAAGTCGTACTCCTCAAATTATATGGTTTTGTAAATGAGTGGAAAATTAATAAAATCTGTTTTTAAGAAACAAAGAGAAACCCCACCAACTGTGAGAACATTTTTGCACCCAACACTAATGATAAAGGACTGATCACAAAAATCTGCAAAGAGCTGATGAGACTCAACAACAACAAAGAAAATAATCCAGTTAAAAAATGGGCAGAAGAGCTAAAAAGAAACTTCTCTGAAGAGGAAATGCAAATGGCCAACAGGCATATGAAAAAATGTTCAACATCACTTGTAATCAGGGAAATGCAAATCAAAACTACCATGAGATACCATCTTACACCAGTGAGAATGGCACATATTAAAAAAACTAGCAACAACAAATGTTGGCGAGGGTGTGGAGAAAAAGGAACTCTTCTGCACTGCTGGTAGGAGTGCAAACTGGTCCAACCACTATGGAGAGCTGTGTGGAGATTTCTGGACCTACTAAACATAGAGCTTCCATATGATCCAGCAATTCCACTCCTAGGTATCTACCCAAAGGACACAGAAACATCAATTCCAAAGAGCACCTGCACCCCTATGTTTATAGCAGCACTGTTTACAATAGCTAAGCTTTGGAAACAACCCAAATGCCCAAAAATAGATGACTGGATCAAGAAGATGTGGTACATATATACCATGGAATATTACTCAGCATTCAAAAAAGATAAACACATGCAATTTGCAGCAACATGGATGGCGCTGGAAGGGATCATGCTCAGCGAAATAAGCCAAAAAGAAAAAGAAAAATACCGGATGGTCTCACTCATAGCAGGAATCTAGAAAACTTAAATAAGGGACCAGGAAAATGAATATAAGAAAGTGAAAATCAAAATCAACAAAAAACTATGAAACAGAGACACTTTTGGGGGGGGTGGGGGCGGGAGGGGAGGGATTGGGATCAGAAAGGGGGGGTTGCAACTGTATGGGGAATATAAAAATAAAATTTATTATTAAAAAAAAATCTGTTTTTAAGAAAGGTTGTAGCAACTATGTGCCAAGCCCTGCTCTTGCTTCAGGGACAGAGTATGAATATAACAGACAAACATCCTGGCCTGTTGGGAGCTCAGACTCTAAATGAGGTGAAAAGTGGTAGAATGATAAATAAGTAAAATATCTAGTATGTCAGATAATGATAAGGACTAAGGAGAAAAGATAAATCAAGGAAGAATAGAAAACTTTGGTGGGGAAGTGCTGAAATTTTAGGTAGGGTAGTCAGGGGAGATTAACTGGGAAGACTGTCCTGCTAACTATAGGATAGTCAGGGAAAGGGCATTCCACATACAGAAAACAACAATTGCAAAGATCCTGTAGTTGGACCACAGCAGCCTGAGGTCAGGATGTCAGATGACCAGAGTAGGAGAATGACAGAGAGAAGAGTAGAAGGTGAACTCAAAGAGGCATCTAGTCCAACAAACAAAAGCATTTTAGAGTTGGGAGGAAAAGTGATTTGAAAGAATGATTAGGATGAAGCAAAATGAGGAAAGCTAAAGAATAAAAAAATTGCAGAAGATAGCATAAAAACCACTGGGACATGATTGTTTCTTCTATTTCTCCTTCTACTTTGAGCACCTGTCCTTCTGCTGTCTCCCTTTTTTACCAAGGTTAGAGCAGAATATGGATAATCAGCTGACCACTCAAGATTTTTTATTTAGATATAATGCTTTCAATCAAAAAAGAATACGTAGAAGAAAAATACCATCATGTGTATGACTAAACACCTCACAGAAAAAAATTCTTGGCTAAAAGAACAGGAAGTACAAAGCCCAAAGATGAGAGCATGCTTGGCATATTTAAGAAATAGCAAGGAGGCCAGTGTGGCTGCAGTGCAGAGAGTAAAGAGAAGAGCGGTGGAACATGAGTTCAGAGAGGTAGCCAGGGGCTATATCATGTTGGGCCATGTAGAGCCATGCAGGCCAAGTAGGACTTACATTTTAGTCTAAGAGCGATGAGGAATCATTGGAGGATTTTGTGCAGAAAATGACATTACTTGATCTACATTATAAAAGGCCAATTCAGGCTACTGTGTTGAGAAAGGAACAGACAAGAGGCAAAAGTAGAAAGAGAGACACCAGTTAGGAGGGTATTACCATATCCAGGTGAAACATGATAATGGTTTGAACTAGGGCGGTGGAGGTGGAGGTGGTAGGAAGACTCAGAATTGGGATACAAATTGTTGGTGAATTAGGACAAATTAGATGTGGGTATGAAAGAAAGGAGGATTATTCCAAGAATTTTGGCCCTAGGCTTTTAGGTAGTTTCATTTACTAAGGTAGGGAATATTTATTACACTTACAATTTGACAATAATTTTTGTGATTTTCTGAGTCAGTGGTTTTCAACGGAGGGCAATTTTGCCTTACAGGAGACTTTTGGCAATGTCTGGAGACAACATGGCTTGTCTCAATTGGGGGAGGGTGTTGTCTCCTAGTCTGCTTAGGATGCTATCAAAGTACCAAAGATTGGGTAGCTCAAACAACATATATTTATTTCTCACAGTTTTGGAGGCTGGGAAGTCCAAATCAAGGTGCCAACAGATGTGGAGAATGATGAAGGTCTATTTCCTGACTTGTTAGACAGTTTACCTTCTTATTGCATGCTCTTATGACCTTTCCTTGGTGAAAACTCCTGGAGAGAGTTATTTCTATTCCTCTTATAAAGTCACTAATCCCATCATGACAGTCTCATTTGCAAGTCCTAATCTAAACCTAATTTTCTTCCAAAGCCCCGCCTTCAAATATATCACATTGGATGCTAGGGCTTGAACTTATGAATTGGAGGAGAGGACACAAATATTTAGCCCTTTGTAGGTGTTCTATTAGAAACTAGTATGTAGAGGTCAGGGATGCTACCTATAATGCACAGGGCAGTTTCCCACAATAAGGAATTACCCAGCCCAAAATGCCAATAGTGCCAGCGTTGAGTAATATACTCTGAGTAAAGATCAATTTTTGTTAAATTAATATATTTACACAAACACAACAAACAGGACTAAGATAAATAGGTCAAAATTAGGCAAAATTTAAAAATAAAGAGACATAAAGGATTCAAGATTATCTATTATAAGACTTTACAACAACAGTGTTTCATGTCAGAAATAAAAAATAGGTGTGGGATCAGAAAGAAATAGAGATGACATATGCAAAAAAGTGTAACTTTTAAGTAATCAGAAATTACAGGGGTGATATATAGGATAATTCTGAAACTCATGTATGCGATTGGATAAAGTAAATGAATAATTATGGGATATTCTATTATCTCTGATGCCTTGAGAATCAGAACTTTTGGTGTGAAAATAAATTATGTAGGCATTATACAGAACTTATAAATTAATCTATAGCCCTGAATTTGAATTGGAGTTATCAAGGTGAAATAATGAGGTATTTATTTCTCACGATAGGAAATAGGGTACACTGTGCATAAAAAATATAAATATTATATTGTAATAAAATATTGTAATAAAAATATAAATTTATATTGTAATTAAATATATAAAAATATAAGATATACTTTATTTCATTTATATATATATACATTCATAATGCATTGCACATATACACATTTCCTAGTGCAATTCATTGGCAAGGCCTAGAAACACTGACCACCGCGGCAGCATTAAAAATTCTCAGTGCACTGACTATAATTTTTTTTTTAAAGATTTTTTATTTATACAATAGCTGGGGTACAGGCCAGAGGCGCAGGAGGGTGAGAGGATTCACCCGAGACAGAGTGGGGAGCAGAACAGGCAGATGGACCGAAAGCACTGCTGAGGTGAGCAGCTGGTGTGACAGGAGAGGTCTGCCGCGCCATGTGGGAATCTCCCTGGCTGGCCGGGAATCAAATCTGTGCTGCAAAGGCTGCAGACAGCTTAACAGCACTGTGCTCAACCTGCTGCGCCACCGGGGAGGCCCCGAATATGATCTTGAACTAACATTCTACATTAAAAAAAAAATTCTTAGAGAAATGGTTGATTCCATGTCTCTGGGAGGAAATATACAAGATGAGCTGGAAAATCTTACACTAGATAGGATAGAAGCTATCAAAGACTATGAGGGTCATGTCAAAACACAGAAACCAACATGTCCCATAGGCAAAGATGGCATATTTTGAGCTTCAATAACTTTAAGTACTGCAGTGAATTGAAGTCTATGAAATACGTTTAAATCCATGAATTATAAATTAAATATTTGAAAAAAATCAATTGGTCATTTCTGAGGATGGTAGGGAACTAATTTATTATCTTCACAATAAGGTAAATAAACAGAAAACATTGGGCACTCATTTTGCTCTTTCCATATGAATGGTTCCCCAAGTAGCCCAATAATTGATGAAGGGAAGCACCTCTTTATAAAATTGTTTTAGTTACCATATGAAACAAAATAGAGAATACTATCATTTTACAATGCTCGGTACATTAGCTGATCTAAGCACTGAGCATTAATAGCTGTCAATATTAATAAAAAGAAAACAGCTCTTTTGTGTCTACCGATGGAAGAATACAATCTTGTCAAAGGGTTTGAACCTCCAAAGGACAAGTCTCTGGATCCAGCTGTCAATTTGCAGAAAATCCAGAGGACAGAGGAGTACATTCTCTGTTGATTCAATTTCCCTTATATTAGTCTGACATTTTAGTATATCATTTGTTAAAAAGAACTTTGAGGGTTAACTTATGTTTACCACCATCTGTAACAATACTTCTAAGGAAAACTGGCTTAAATGATTTAAAAATGGAATATGGGATACAAGATCACATCTTTGTAAATAAGAAACTTCCTGTACACAATCTATTTCAGTGTCCAACTCAATATCAATTCAAATGCTGGTTTGAATTGAATATAAAGTACAGAGTAAATCTTTATAGATACACACTGTTAGTAAAAGTGCATGTGAAATATGCCCATTCCTAAATCATTCACAGGTTAGGCAGGATGTAAGCGCTGCAAGTGCTTTATTCTGCCTCTCACACTGCCATCTATGCAGCCCCTCCTGATCGGAAGAGCACATTCTTAATAATCACACGACTCTGCCAGTGTAGATGGATTTCAATCTGTGTTTTGTTTCACTAGGCAGCATCTTGTTTCAATAAAGGTTGGCTCTCAGGCTTCTTGTGGCTTTTATTCCAAGCTGAGGATGCAGGCTTACAAGCAGCCTGTCTCTTTGCATTTAGCTGGAAGTGTTCACAGCCCCTCCCCCCACACCCTTTCCACTGTTTCTGCTACTACTTTTATTCAATTCAACACTTGAGGGGACTGCAGATGAAATGCCTCTGAATCTAAATTGCCAGCAATGGAAATAACAACCTATTTTCTGACCTTCCCTTCCTCCACCCATACTTTTTGAATCAGAGTCTAGGAGCACACAGCTGCTCTATCTCTGTCTCTTGGGTTTAGTGGTATAGTAGCTTTTTCTAAGCTAAGAAAAAAAAGTACAACCTCAAACGAAATTCTGTTAGGAAAAATATTTGGTAAGTGAATGAAAGAAGTGGGTATGCATAAGCTTACAGGGTATATACCAATGAAGGGAAATACACGATGTAGAACAAGAATCCAGAATTTACACACCACGTGGCCAAGTTGTCACCTTGGGGGATTATACACTAACTCCACCAGCACTAATCGCAGCTAAAGCATTTTTGAAATTTCTCTTACAGGATTGCTCTCAATGTCAGCACATAAGATATATGAGAAAACAAGCCTCTTAACACCTCATTTTTAAAAATCTTAGACAGTATTACTCAGTTTAATCACTCACTAGGTTACAAGACTTCTCTATGAATGGATTTCACCACTAAAAAAAAATCAAATCCACCTTCAGAGATGAAAAGTTTAACATTGATAAATTTTAAAATATAACACAAGTTCTAATTAAAAACCTACTATGTGCCAGTGGGCAGCAGCCACAGTAAGTAGTAGGATTCCTGTTTTAGAGTTAAGAAAACTGACTTATCAGAATGATTAAGTAACTTGTCTAAGGCCACACAGACAATAAATGGATAAGGGATTTATCCATTTATTCATTTTCCTGCTCAGCAAAGCAGGAAAAACACCAGCTCTGTCTCCCAGGATTCAAAGCAGAAAATCTCCCCTGAAGGAGGAAGAATTACTCTCCAGTATGCCAAGAAGCAGCCCAGGTACTCCAGCCACCCAGGTCCCAGAAATGGCTATGTGGGTGGGTGTGGCTTCAATGACAGGGCGATTAGGGGGACAGAAAGAGCAACAGATGAAGAAATTGCCTCAACTCCTGAGGGGCTCAACTCATATAAGTCCAGGACTCCAGCCACACACCTCCCCAAGGAGCCCCTCTATCTCTTCTCAGGTTGATAGGCTGAACAGACTTCAGCTTGCTGAGAAAGGGAGATCCTTTCATTACTGAGCAGAACATGTGTCATGTCACACATTTTTCTATGGAAGAAAATATTTATGTAGTGATATTTTAAAGTCTTTGCCCAAGTAGGCTATTAAATCAATTATCATTTAGAATTAATTGTGTTATGATTATATTTTTTATTTCTATTTTTCTTAGCATATTTTTATAAGGTTTTCTAAAAGAGAGGGCTGGTTTTTTTTTTTTTTTTTTTTTTTTTTTTTTTGGTAAAAACTTTCCTTTTTTCTTCCTCTCCACGTTTCTTAATAGTTTGTAATTGACTTCAGGCAAACAATCGGGGTTCCCCAGTCCAAAATCGAGACTTAAATTTGGAGTTGAGGACCCTTTGCCACAATGACAGCAGGAACAACAGCACATTAGACACTGAGCCAGGGGAAGGAGTCATTAGTTTTCTGGTACTGAGATTGTCTGCTCTCTCCTGAATTCGGAGATAAGGGTTGGCAGCAGGTCTTCCTTCAGCCACCGTTTGGGCTGTGGAAGTTCCCGTCTTAGTCCCAGGTTTCAGAAATCTAGTTTGGCTTCTGTTTCCTATTCCCTAACTCACAAGGAACAGGTACTTTAGTTTCCACCACCTGGAGAGGCTGGTCTCACAGTCATCATTGTTTCTACACCCAGAGCCCTCCCTACCCATGGATTCAACCCTTATATTGCCACTCACTAATTTCAGCTTTTATTTCATTTCTTAGTTTTAGGGGTATTTATCTCATTTATGAAGGCAAGCATGTCTCTACCATTTTATTTTTATATCCAATTGTTGCTTTGGTGTGAAATGGGGGTTTGAAGCAAATCTCTTGACCAATTTCTCCTTTTTGAATATTTTTTTCAGATTTCTTTTAAAATGAAATTTCTTTCTCCAAATTAACATTTATTACTAAATGAATTATAGTCGCTCACCAAAACCTGTTCCATAATTAAAAACATCAGCTTCATTTTCAATTCTTTCTTCTCCCTCTGTCATCCTTTCAAATGTGTCACTGAGTCCTATAGACTATTTCATCAACAACTCCTGAATCCATCCATTTTGTCTAACTCCACTTCAGTTTAAGAATTCTCATTTCGCCAGCTACACTCTCCTGCCAACAGAGTCTTTCCACTTGAATTCATCTTTCACATGGTTTCAGGTTTATTTTCACCAGCAAACAACCCAAAAGTCTCTTTAAAGCCTTAAGCTGTGTATTACTTGGAAAATAAAATTCAAAATTATTAGCAGGGGTGATATTGGTAGGGTATGTTAAGGCAGTAATAATGTATGATAATGGAATGTATCATATGGCTGAAGTATATGAAGTGTAGTGTTTAAAGTGAATGAGAAATGGAATTTTTTATTATGGTTTTTTGTTGTTGTTGTCAAAGATTTATTTATTTGTTTATTTGTTTGTTTGTTTATTTGTTTATTTATTTATTTATTTATATAAGCACTGGGTATAGTCCGAAGTGTGGGAGGGTGAGAGAATTCACCAGAGCCAGAGTGGAGAGTAGAGCAGGCAGAAGGACCGAAGTACACTGCTGAGGGGAGCAGCGGGCGGCAGGAGAGGTCTGCACGCCATGTGGGACCCTCCTTTGGTGGCCGGGGAGCAGCCGGGGATCGAACGATCAAACCGGCGCTGCCGAGGCTGCGGGCAGCTTTGCAACCCAGTGCTCAACTGCTGCACCACCGGGGAGGCCCTGTTTATTATGTTTTAATATGATATTTGAGGTGAACAATGTAAATGTATGAATGGATGGACATAATTGTCTAAGGACAGTATGCTGGTTATTCTGTTTACTTCTAGATGCATTCTCTGTTCTTCTCTGATTCTCTATCTGAGAAGTTGATCTCTATTGAACACATCACCTGGACCTCCTTGTACACTAGGGTCCCAGCAGGAGATGGAGGGGTAGGAAGAGATCTGGGTATTTATTCCTCCAGCTCCATCCCTGTTTGCCATTGTTCTGGCAGAGGCTAGGTTACTCATAGCTAAAATTCCTATCTAACAGCCCTTCTTCTGTGCTCAGTTCTCAAGGTGCGCTGGTAAACTCCATTCTCCCCTTTGTTCCTCAAGTTCAGTCACGGCTGGTAGTGGCTTCCCCATGAACTAGTTTTTGAGCACCTCACCATTCTTTCTTGCTTCCTTTAACACTGCTCACACCTCTATATCTAGTCCATTCATTAAATTATCTTTAGATAATGTAGCCTGTTTTCTATTGTATTTGATAATGATGATAAGTATGAAATACATTCAATTGAGAATTAAGCAAACATTAATGTGGGTTTAATTAAGCCAAAAATACCTCAAAAAACAATATCCTACCTTTTTAGGAGTAAAGATTTTCTATTTTAATGAGGATTTGGATATTACAGTTTAGAAGAAAGGCTATGGACTTATTTCTCCAAATTCAACTCTGAAAGAAGACTTAGTAGATTTATTACTGAAATAATCTGACATCTCTTACATTCTTGTCGCATTTCCAGTTGGGGGTTATGAAACTTGGGGAGCTATTTGAAAGTAATTTATTGTAGAAGCAATATAACTGGACTGGCTTAATTGATCATATTTCAGCATTTTTAGTTGGCAAAACGGCTATCCATGAGTCATAATTAATAAATCCACAGAACTAAGAATATGACAAAACATACCAATCTCCTGGGAAAGAAATCAGTTGTGCTCATTTTTTAATCTAGATGTAGAGATCCTACTGACATATGCTCTTTCTTCTCTGACCTCCTTTCCAAAGTCAGAAACACATTTTGTTTCTCCCTGAGTGGTTAAAAATGACACACTGGGATGTGTCTACAGGTTGAAGTATGAGCCAATTTCTAAGAACTGAAAGCCATTGCCAAAAAAAAAAAAAAAAAAAAAAAAAAAGATACAGAGAGTAGCACCTCTACAAATTCAAATAGTCTTGGGATACTGTCACAGAAAAATAATGACTTGCATTCTGTATAGCAACCAGGAAGCAATGTTCTGTGACTCTTTGATACTCAGCCTCCATCCCAAAGAGCCCCTCTCCACCCACCACCCAAAATTTCATTCACATTCAATGCTGGGAAAAGTATGTGGTAAAGAGAAAAGGGGGTTAGTATTGGAATCATGTTCTTTGTTGGAGAAATCTGCAAATTCTAGCTGTTTCTATCTGAATGGCATTTCATTTTGCCCCGCTCAGTGTTTGCTGATGGTTCACGCTGCCTAGAAAAGCTTTGGCTGAAACCTTTTAATTTCAACTAAGCCTTTTCTTTTCTGTAGGACAATCCCTTGTTCTCAAAGTATAGGAATGTAGTAAAAAGGAAAACAACAGCGTAGGAGAATTGAAGGCAAGGAGTTAGGAAACTTGAAGGAATTACAGGTTTAGTGAATTTTAACCCAGATATTGTTATGTTAACCCAACATTTCTTTTGAAACCTGTTTAACTAATTTCTTAAGCTCTCTGACTCTGATCTGTAAAAAATGAAAATCTTTTCCTATAAAATACATTTTCCATTTCATTTATATTTTACCAGCAGAGATGATACAAAACATGGATGCTTTTGTTTCCACGGTATGCTTTTTATTTGATTCATGTGGGTAAAAAACAGAAGTTTTTTATTTCTCCAGCATGAAATTTCTGACTTTGCTTCATTTTATTATTACTTTTATGACACCCAATATGAGTAAATGTTACAGGCATGTTTTCCTCTATGTTTATGAATGCATTTATAAAAACATGCTGGTATCTAAGCATGCATTTGAACATATATACAGGCATAAGACGCTAAGTTTGAAAAAATTGCTATTGTGGAATTTCTTGACACTCAAACTATCAACAGGGGCCTGAAGTCTTTTATAGAGTTATATTTTTCTATCAGGTGATTTTATGATATGAAAACACAATATGATGTTTTAAATTCATTATTTTAATATATTTATTGCAGTGGCTAGGGTTTCCTACAAAATGTCAGAGGAGATACTTAGACGTTAATGTTGCATTCTGAAATAAGAAACTATCTGCTGAGATGAGTGTATTGGTGGGAGGAGATCTGTTTTATATGGTGATCAGTTGTCAGTTTTATTAATAGATACTCATTATGGGCTAAAGTACATTTCCTTCAACTGTAGTTTCAAATTTTAAAGATTTTAAATGGGTCTTTGTTTAATGCTCTGTCTGCATCTCTTGTGATGATAGTATGGCTCTCATCCTTTATTTGTTTACATGATAGACACACTGCCATTTTTAAAACATTACATAATCATGTGTTCCAAACTTTGCTGGGCTAAATTTAATTTGTTGGTGTTTTACTTAGGATTTGGATCCACATCATCTGCATAAGTAATTGTACTTCTTCCCTTCTGATTTATATACCTTTTATTTCTTTTTCTTGCCTAATTGCTCTGACAGGATTTTCAGTACTATGTTGAATAGCAGTGGCATGATTAGACATCCTTCCTTTTTTTGGGATCTTAGAGAAAAAGCTTTCTATTTCCCCCATGGATTATAATGTTAGCTGTGTGTTTTTCTTATGTGGACTTAATTTTGTTGAAGTATGTTCCTTTTATATATATTTTGTTGAGAGGTTTTTTTAATTAATTTTTAGAAGAACTGGGGTGTACATCAGAGGTGTCGGGGATGAGAGGATTCACCAGAGACCTAGTGGGGAGCAGAACAGGTGGATTTGCTGAAGTGTACTGCTAAGGGGAATAATGGGTGAAACAGAAGAGGTCTGCTGTGCCATATGTGGGTTAGCTCCCTGGTCAGGATCTAACTTAGGCGTAGCAGGGATACCAAATGAGACAACACCTCAGCCACCAGGCAGGCCCTTGTTGAGATCTTGTTTTATCACGAAAGGAATCTGAATTTTGTTGAAGGTTTTTTTGTGTGTGTGTCTGTTGAGATGATCATGTGGTTTTTTTTTTATCTTTTATTCTACTAGTATATCACATTGATTTTTGTATGTTGAGCCATCATTGCATTGAAACAATAAATCCACTTGTTGTGGTGTATGATCTTTCAATGTACTGTTAAATTTGCTTAGCTAGTATTGTTTTGGAAAAATTTTGCATCTATGTTCATCAGTGATGTTGGCCCATAGTTTTCATTTCTTACTCTGGAATCAGGGTGATGCTGACTTTATAAAATAAGTTTGGAAGTGTTCTCTCTTATTCTATTTTTGAAAGAGTTTTAAGAAAGGTTGGCATTAGTTCTTTGAATGGTTGGTAGAAATCAGCTGTGAAGCCTGCTGGTTCTGTATTTTCCTTTGTTGGAAGGTTTTGATTACTGCTGATTCAATCTCCATTTTTTCTAGGTTATCCAATTTGCTGGCATGTAATTGTTCACAGTAGCGCCCTATATGATCTCTTCTATTTCTGTGCCATCCGTTGTAATGTCCCCTTTTTCAATTCTTTTTTTTTTTTTGAGTCTTTTTATTTTAGTTCAGCTAAGAGCTTGTTGATTTTATCTTTAAAAAAAAAAACAAAAAACAACTCTTAGTTTTATAGTATTTCTATTCTCTATTTCATTTATTCCCATTCTAAGGAAATGGAAATTTTTTTGAGTTTTAAAGTTAGGTTGTTTAATTGAGATTTCCCCCTCTTTTTAAATGTAGGCATTTATTGCTATAAAGTTCTCTTTTAAAAGTACTACTTTGTTGTTTGATGTAGTCCCACTTTTTTACTTTTGCTTTTATTTTCCTTGCTGTTGGGGTTGAGTCCTCAAAGACATCACTGAAGCCAGTATCATGGAGTATTTTGCCTATGTTTTCTTCAACATATTTTATGTTTTTCAGTCTTACGTCAAAATCTTTAATCCATTTTGAGTTAATTTTTGCACATGGCATGAGAGTGGATCCAGAATTTGGTGTGAATGAGTTAGAGTGGGGCTGGCTCATGTTTGTGGTACTCCTGATATCTCTCTTCACTGGGATTTGAGAGATTCGGGAGTCCCTGTGCTCCCAGTGTGCCTGCTCTGCTATTATTTTAGTAGGGACCCAGGCTATGTGGAGTACTTAGGTTGCTTCACAAGATCTTCCTCCTCATAACCTCTGCTACCCTCATCCTGAGGTCCCTGGCTGATCTGACAGCCCTGTTATCAATGTTCCCTACTCGAGAGCACAACCCCCAGGGTCCTCTCTTTGCTCACCTCCTGTCTGATGTAGTATGAGTCTCCTGGTGTCAACCTTATTGAAGTCTGCACTGGTCTCTACTGTCCAAGGGATAATGAATCACATTCCTGCTCACAGAACTGTTTTCTCCAGTATCCCTCTGGCTTGCTACAGCCAGTGGCCTTGCCATTGCCTCTACCAGGCCCTTCAAGCCTGTACCCCTTGGCAGGGTTTGCTGTACTGCTTGTTAGGGCCTATCACATCTGCGCTGCTTCCAGGCCCCATCCCAGGGCTCCCCGAGTCTGTAGAGGCCTACCGCAGTAGGGCTGCTTCTAGGGCTCATTGGGGTTTACCAGAGCCTACTGAGGTATGGTTACTTACCCGTTCCTCTCTGCTGTTTAGGGAGTCTCCAGATTGCCAGGGTTTACTTCACCCACCCAAGCAACTCACTCAGCCTATCCCACTGGGACCGACTTTCTTTGGTCATTGCCCCCTAATGTTTGCTGTAATCGTCTGTTTTTCCTTCAGAAGTTTTGGCTTTGTTCTGCTGCAATCTAGTTGTGAATACATGGAGGTGAGCCTGGCATCTACTCTCTGCCACTATCTTGTACCTTAGTCACTCTATGCCTTTTGAGTGGGGAGTTAAATCCATTAGCAAATAATGTAGGTACTGATAAATAAAATACATTCTAATGTCATTCTGTTATTGTTTTCTGTCTGTTTTGCACTCCATGACAGCTATCCTCCAGCTTTTTCCTGTGACAATGGTATGAAACAGATAAAACAGAATTCCCTGTTATCTTTTCCTACCTTTCTTCACTCCAACCCTGGAGGAGTTAAGGTTACCCAGGGAATAGGGAAGGGGAGCAAAAGCAGGAAAGAATCATAAACAGACAAACTAAACTGTGAGATTGCTTTCCCACTGCAGTTTCCACATCTTGGTCAGGCCTGAGCTGCAGGAGGGATGAGGGAAAGATACATACTTTAAATTGAACAAGAGATAGACGTTTACATATAGAGTGGACAAGACATTTTACTACCTGAAAATGAAGAATATTTATTAATACTTCAAAGTGACAAAAAGTTATGGGATCAGTATGAAAGAAAGACAATCAGACAGAAGAAATCTAAAGGGGATTAGTGGGAACACAATAAGGATTTTCCTGATTGCATATTCCTAAGTTCAACATGTCCAATAAGCCTGTTAAATATTTATTGTGATTACTGATATATGTAGACTCATTTGTAAATAGTTATTGGTGTTTTCTATTTACTTTGTTTTTCTCTCCTTTTTATCTCTATACAATATTGGTAAAAATTTCCATATCCCCCCGCTTTCATTTTATATTTAAAAACTATGAATTATTAACTTATAAATAAATTTTACTAAAGCCTAAAATATGAAGTGGTTGAATTATTTCTCTTCCTCTTGCTTATGACATGGATCTTTGTGTACTTTAAATAGCCATTAAATAAAATCATCCACCAATTTGTTATTATTATCTATACTTTTAATTAATCTTTTAAAACCAAAAAATCAGTAAGCCTTTCTATAATTGACAAATAATAATATATTTATCAAGTGTTATGCTGGCTATACTTCTGTATAACCCATCACTCCCTGGTTAACTTTAATTCTTATATTCTTGGGCCCTTTTCTAATTGTGCAAGGGGAATTTATCCCTCCTTCTGGAATGTTAGTATAGCTGCATATAGACTATTTTAAGTTGAAAATAATTTCTCCCCAACATTATTATTACATGCTGGCATTTATTGTTTTTGTTAAGAAGATTACTAGAAATTTCAATTGTTTTTCCTTTTTAAGGTAATGTATCTTTTCTCTGTGGATGCTTCTAAGATTCTTCCTTATGTTCTATGTTCTGAAGATCCTTTATAATGCAACTTGATGTGATTTTCTTCTTTATCCTATTCGCCATACAAGATGCATTTGAAATGTAAAGGCCCCTGGCTTTTGAATTCTAGAAATTTACAGATTATCTCCTCTTTAAATATAGTATCTTCCTTCTATTCTTTTCCTATGGATCTTATTTTAGAAGCTGCTTGGAGGATCTCAACATAATCTCTGTATCATAGCTGCTCTCACTTGTGTTTTATTTCATTGTCTTTCTGTGAAATTCTCATACTGCTCTCCATGTCACTGTTTTATTTTTCTTTCTGTGCATAGCCTAGATTTTGTCCCTTTATTGTTTTATTTTTTTTCCATCTATAGCTACTAAGTTATTCTAGCTCTACTGCAGAATCAATTTTTAAAAGACAATCATTCCAGGGTTACTAGAGGAGAAATCTACACTCCAGGATACATGGATAGAGATCATTTCTCATAATGTATTAATTACATTATAAAACACAACTGGTAAATATATTATATCTTATCTAATAAGCCTTCTATTGTTTATTCTTATGATACATTATAAGAATAATGTACTTATAATGCTAATAACTGGTTATTACTTTACTTTAATGGTGAGGGCATAGCTCTCTAAGGAGATGAGGTATTTTGTGATTGTTTAAAAAGAATAGCAACAAAACAATGTATTTTCAAAGTAATATATGCAAGGATGTTTGGAGTCAGTTTTCATAATTCAATACATTAAAGAGAACTCAATAATGAGAACATTTAAATATTTCAAATGCAAATGAAAGACAGCTAAATAGGCACTGTGCGGAATTTCCCCTAAATAAATGACTTCAGAGACCATCTAAAACATGTAATTCTTTTGTCTAAAAGGGAAAATATACAGGAAATGATAAGGAATTAGAAACAGAGCTCTTTAATGGAGAATATCTGTCATTGTAATATAGTATTTAGTGTAAAAGTTACAATGGTAAATTTCAATAAGTTTAAGTTGAATGTTATTCTACATTGGGTGATGAAATGAGGGTGGTTTGAAATGGGATAGCTTATAATTAGCTCATGTTAATGTATTATTTTTCATCTGAACTGATTAGATATGAAAATGTTTTCCTTCCCCTAAGGAGCATATGCATATTTATTTAAAAGGATCAAAAAGCTAAAGCCTAATAAACTTTCTAATTAATATAGCATCAGTACTACCTCTTTAAATACTAGATTCAACAACAGCAATTATAAAAATGGGTAATAAGAAAGTCTAAATTTCCTCAGGATTCTTACAGGTCATCAGAAACTCGCTTGCCCTTTAGCATTTGACATTACTGATCACAATCCTTTAAATAAAGATCTTATCTTTTGAATCATTCTATTTTTCTTCCTCTTCCCCTAAATGTTTTCTTTAACCTTCAGTTCTACTCAGTTTCTTGTCTTTTCTCATATACCCATTCAAAATATTAACCTGTTCCTAGGATTTCAAATACTGTTTCTTTTCGATAATCAAAATCTACACTCCTGATACGACTCTCAAATGTCTATACCTCTTTCCAACTGCCTACTAAACAGTCTGTATTTGGCTATTCAGTGCAGATTTCTATATAACATGTTTAAGGTTGATTCCAAATGAATGGTAACGGAAGACTTAACTATGTCTGGAGCATTGTCTTGTGTGCTGGGCTATATAGATCAAGAGCTATGAGGAGCTTAATGGTGGGGAAAAACTCATAAACAAATACTTACAGAAACCATGTGATAGGGGCTGAGGACAGAGATATGTACACTGTGCGCTGGGTGCCCAGTGAAGCTGGATGACCCCCTGAGCTTCCCCCTCCCTACTTGATCAAGCTACTCACTTGAGCTCAAAATGCTACATAAGCTTTGACTCACTTTTTCTATATCCTATATTACCAGATTAGTCACCAAATCCCATCTGTGATTCTTTTTCTCCAAATACCCCATAGCCATCCCACCTCCTCTATCCTTTACTCTTTGCTATCCCCATTGAAACTGCTCTGGTTCAGTCTTTCAATTTCCCATGATATTTGCCATGAAGTAAATTCTCTGTTGAAATCTTTTTAGTGGTGGGATGCACTTTCATCATTTCATTGTCTTGCTTATTGAACCCAGGTCTACCACCTAAGGGCCACAAAACTTGCCCAAGTTGTTTAACTTCTCTGGTTCTCTTTTCTCTCATCTGTGCAGTATATTTTATCTCAAAATTTTTAAAATTAAATTTTTTTTACATATTGACTTCATTTTCTTTCAAAGTTTTTATTAATACTTTTAAAAACAATGCCTAGTACATAGCAAGTAAACATAGCTTCTATGACAATTATTATTACTCACTCTCTCCAATTCCTATCACATTTTGCCTCTCACTAAATTAATAAATTTTACTCTAATTTTAGTTGTCTATATACTTTCTCTTTCCCTGTTAAACCACATGCTACTTGAAGGCAGGGATTGAATCTTATTTATTTTTAGGCATGACTCATGAACCAATTTTTCTTTGGCCTATGATTTGTCACCTAGTAGGATCTGACAGATTCCTATTTGATTCAGAGTTGATGGGGATGAAAAGCATCAAATCTCGATTAAAATGATATTTGAAAGATACCTAATATTACTAAAATCTATGGAATTATGTGTTAAATGGTCCCCAAAGAATCAGCTATTTCAAAAGTTAAAATTATTACAAAGACCCTAATATATCATGCTATATCATATATCATACACCATAAAAATGTCAGAAGAAGCCTTATTTTATATTACTGTATTTCTTGATGGTGATCTATTTGGACAAGCAAGACTTGCTGAATTTGAACACAGATAATAAAGCTCACACTCTAAGAAAATGTTTAAAATTTGAAATATATCCAAGGATGATGGTAGAAAACTACTTGAAAGAATGCAGTTAGGGGATCTTTGAGTCTCAACAGTTTGCAATTCCTTTCGCAGCATATAAATGATTTAGCAGTAACACAGAGTGGCCAGAGTAAATTATTTTCATTTCTATCACTGCATAACCTGTAATAAGGAACCAGATAAGATGCTGAATGATTATACTGTTATGATGTATGCTGATATGATTTGAGGGTTTCTTTTTTCTTTTCTGTTTTGTTTTGATTTCCGATGCCTTGGTTCCTTGCCAAATCATTAAACAAGTCACATTCAGCTGAAGCTGACTTGAACAGCTTCAACGTAACTTGCAAAGGCCAGTTCATCAAAACCCTTAGGATCACACAAACAAGGGGAAAATACCAAGGGGCCTCTACTATTTGTCTTTCTGTATTTCATAGGAAGGAAAGAAAAATAACATGAGCAGGATTTAAATGTTCTGTTTTGACAGGTTATTAAAATTCCAACTGCAACCTGCCTACCCCCTTGATCAAGCCAAGACCAAAAAGGTAGCAGAATATCTCTAAAGCAGTTACACATACATATAAGACAAAAATGATAGAAAAGAGGGAAGAGTGGAAGAATCAGGTCAATATGAATAATTTGGGAGAGTTGTGGGGGGTTAAAAACCGAGACATGCTAGCATGGCAGAGTACATCAGTGTACTTGACTGGCACAAAATTTCCTGCACAGAATTTATATACTGTTGGTTCAAGTGCTGTCAATCTCATCTTGTTCTACTACGTAATCAATACTTCCAACTGAGACCTCCATGGGAGGCCAAGTTCCTTATCCTCTGAAATTAGAGCCTACCCTCTGTATGAGATTTCCTACCATGGTGTCAGCTCTGATATAGGCAGTGGGGCACCAACTCTGACTTCTCTGAGTCCCCCTATAAATATTCTTCTAATGACACAACTTTCATGGGCATTGGCTTGGCTCCTGTCTCACACCCTTCTCTTCCAAGGCTGATTTGTAATAGACATGGGGACATCCATGGTGGGAGATTATAGGGAATCACTGCTGGATATAGAACTAAGGAGATTTTGAGAATTACAGGAGACAGAACACTCTGAAACTACATAAACTGAAATGTGTCAAATATGACCGTCTTTGGTATAAGCAAGGATTAGTGAAACTATAGCCTGTGGGCCAAATGTAGCTTATTGTCAGTTTTTTGTAAATATGTTATCTATGACTGTCCAAGTGAGTGGTTGCATATGAGACTGTATGGTCCCCAGGTTTAATATTTTGACTGACTGTCCTTTACAGAAAAAGTTTGCCAATCCCTGATATAAGGTAAGTGAGCAAATCACCTAGGTGCCATTCTTTGTAAATTGGGAGATTTTGGGGTTTTTTTTGGTGAAAAATGATGTACATGTAGATGAAAATCTGACAGGCCTAACAGATAGGTGATCTAGCAACAATACCCTCCCGGAAAGTACTTACCGGTATACCTGTTATGAGAGGTAATACATAAAGTATATCAACTTTGAACCTGATTTTGGGTCATGTTTCTGCCAACTCTTGGGTCTAATAAACTTTTTTCCACACAGATATTATCAGGATTAACTATTATAGCTTACATGACAACACTTATTATTCACTAACCTGTTTGTCTTCCTTCCAGTCTCCCTGTCTTCATGGCTGCTGGCACAGATGTGATCACATCATAGGTACCTGAGTTTGATACATTTTGAATTAGGGCTGGCAACTGTCTGGAACTGCATCTTGACTCTTACTAGCGCTCTTCTTTTGATTGATGCAGAGGCTCCAAATCCTTTAGGGAGATGCCACTGTGAATGTCTGATAGACTCCTGTGGCTTCAAACTCTTTGCCTCCTTTCTAGAACCTAGAGAGAACAGAGAAGAGACTCCTTACACAAAAGAGAAGCAGAAATTATTGGTCCAAAATTAAGTAGGGGTTAAAATACTCATTCCGTACTTATAATTATGGGTTATTATCAGTGCTGACCACATGATTTGACCACATTTGACCACATCAATATCTAACATCAAAAACACCTAGAACTACTGCTGTGGTGTCAATATCACCTATAATAATGATACTAGTCAATATTAATAACTGTAAATGAAGTTAACAATTCCATGCAAAGTAATGACATAAATACACATCTTTTGTTTGCTGGAAATATAAAAGTATATTTTATATTGAAAATAGTTCAATAATATTAATGCTATACTTTATTATTAAACATGAATAACAATTATTCATTAAGCTCTTTCTGACTGCCAGGCAGGATCATAGATTGCAGATGGATTATCTCACTAAACCTTACAATATCATATGGGAAGGGTAAAATATTTTTTATTTTGATATATTTAATTATATATATATGCATTTGTATATCATTGTTCATTTTTGTACAATGTTTGATTTTGGTATATTCATATAATAATTTTGTTTTGTTGCTGCATATCTTTGGATATTTATTTCATAGAGGATCTTTTTTTAATAAAATCTCTGTCTTTCAATATTTCAAAAAAATGACTTACTTGCTCCCATTCATGTTCATGTTAGATTTTGCTTTCTTGGTTATAAAATTCTTGCTTCAAAATGATTTCCCTTCACATTGCTTTGTGTATTTTAATTCTTTAACTATGATGGTCAAACTTAGTACAAAAATATAAATTCCATCATAAAAATCACAAAATAATACTATGAGTTAAATAAAAGTTAAGAAAAGTTATATAAAAAGTTCAGAGACTTTCTTTAAATTTTCAATAACTTGAATTTGTTTATACAGGCTATTAATCATATAACAGGAAGGTTAAACTGAAACTAAAATATTAGGGGTCACTATCAACAGAAAAGTGTTAAATATTGTGAAATTTAAGTCAATATGTTGGATTACAATGACAATTAAATTTATAAGATTTTAATTAATCTACAGAAGGAGACACGTACATATATGTTCCCTGCAGCATTGATTGCTACATCTGTATCTTTCTCTATTTTAACATCTCTTACTTCAGGATGAAATCTGAGACTTGGAGAAATGTCCTCTTTTGACTTCCTAATGCACACCTATACAGGAAGAAGCACACAATGCTCTGCTACTAAAGCTATTTTATAACTCTTTGTGTGTGTGTGAGTAGTTTTACTCTTGCCATCTTTCTATATTAAATAGGATAATAAAGTTAAAGAAACTTTGGTCTGAGAGGGCGCTTGAGAGATCATTGTAGAACAACCCCTTCATTTTATAAATGAGAAATTGAAAGCCTGGAGACCTGCTGAGGGTCACACATCATATTAATAATCCAGGAAGAGACATCCTAAACCACACTGGAATGTTATATAAACTATCTTCCCCCAACTATCATCTTTAGTCAACCTTCTTCATACTTCCACCTTTAACACCCCCCACCCCGCCCCCAGTCCCTGACAGTCTTACTTTTCTTGTTACAGTTGTCTTGGAGTTAAAGTATTTAAAGTCTATTTCCTCATTGGAAGATGAACTAGAACATGAACTCCAAGAACTCCAGGGCCACATCTAATTTATCTTTGTAGCTTTGCACAGAATAGGTGATCAATAAATATTTGTTAAGCATGCTACCTTGGTTATTATCTTTATGATATTGTCATTTGGCATGAAGACCAATACATTTAAAAGAATTTAGCACTTAGATTTGTTATAACTCTAGTAATAAAGCAATAGAACTATTTAATATCTAATTTTCATTTTAGAGATTACTTGGATTCAGGAAGGTGAGCCATAATGTGTTTTTTTTTTTTTTGAGATGTACATTATAATAAAGATGTGTCTTGAGCACCGAACTTGCCTCATCATCCTAATGGTGTGTGACTCAATACAGTATAGACAGGTTTTTTTTTCTAAAGGGGCAAACATGAATGACCCCAGTTATCCCCAGCATTATCTTAATCTTGTATTCTCAACATTCAGCCTCTGTAGCTGATGCATGTTTAAAAGATTTTCACTCACACTGTTTTGCCAGTGTGATAAATTTTATTCACCAGCTGGGATTTTCATGTGTTCTGTAGCTTCCCATGGTTTTTCACTGGGCTTGGGTCTTTCTGCTTTTCTCATATTAGTAATGATTCTGGAATAATGGAAAAGGCTTCAAATCCAAGCTTCGCAGCAATTTAAATATCACTTTTTATAGTTTTCTCCCTCGTATTTTTAGAGCATTCTGTCTACTAATATTAACATCACAGCTTGAGGCAGGTGCAGACCAATTTGCCTTTATGGATGTTTTGACCCTTAAAAGTCCTTGCTCTGTTTCTGAGCCCTTCCAACATCAGCCTGACATTCAAACCGAGAGCCCATATCTACTTATTCCCTATAAAAAGGCAAGTAAGAAGTTCCTTTTCTTTTCCCCTCCTAGTAAACATACTCTACAGATTATAAAGGTACACAGATCCCTGTTTTCTTTTAGTAATTCAAGTAGGAAATCTCCATATTTAGAGGACATGTGAAGTATGAGATTGAATTTTTTTATTGAATGACATTGTGGTTCACAGAACTGTTAAAAACAAGACAACCCAAAATGGGGTCATTTATGCTAAGTTCCAAATCACAAAATAATTCTGGCCTCTCCCAGAAATAGAATCTTAAACCAGTCAGTCAGGAATCACCTAGTCAACACAAGTGAGGTAATCTGCCTGAGAGACCCCTGCTATTCCCCAATGGACAGTGACTTTGCCACAATCAATTTGCTTTTTGCTAATTTAACTTCCTTGTTCCTTCCCCCTTCTGCCTGTGAAAGTTTTTAATTTTGTACAGCTCCTAAAGTTCCTTTCTATCTGCTAGTTGGGATGCTGCCCAATTTGTGAATCATTGAATAAAGTTAATAATATCTTTAAAATTTATTCCACTGAATTTAGTATTTTAGTAGAATGAACTTAATACAAACTTAGCAAAATTACTGTGGCTGACATATATGAAAAACTTGGATTACTGGTGACATTTATTTATTTAAAGATTTATTTATTTATTTATTTATATATTTATTTATATATACATACAAGCACTGGGTACAGTCAGAAGCACGGGAGGGTGAGAGAATTCACCAGAGCCAGAGCGGGGAGCAGAGCAGGCAGAAGGACCGAAGTACACTGCTGAGGGGCACAGCGGGCGGCAGGAGAGGTCTGCACGCCATGTGGGACCCTCCTCCAGTGGCCAGGGAGCAGCCGGGGATCGAACCGGCACTGCAGAGGCTGCGGGCAGCTTCTCAACCCAGCGCTCAACCGCTGCGCCACTGGGGAGGCCCACTGGTGACATATTTATAGAATCAAAGTTATGTTTTCAGAGTTATATAAATATTAACTTTGTTGAGAGGATGACCAGAAAATAGAGCTTATTTCCGATTGAGTTCAGAGAAAATAGAAAAGCATTTTATGTTGAATACCTTGCTCTATCTTCTTAAATGACTAATTAAATCTGTTATAGGAAAACATCAGAGCAGATGGCCTTTCTCATTAATGAGCAGTAATGAAATAATAAACATGCTGAAGAGAAAGTCATGAGAGGCTACAGGTCAGTTGTACAGTGTAATATTTATCTCAGGACCCAGAGGTCAACCAATGGGAAAGCAGTTGTGAGAGTGAACATGGACTCTCCTCTTATTTCCCTATCTCGCTGGTCACCTATTAATGCCCTCAAATTATTGAGTCTTCATTGTTCAGTATCCCAGAAAAATAGTCTGCCAGGTGAATCTAAAAAAGGTAATCTCATTTATGAATATATAAGCAAAAGTTATGGTAGTATCAAATGGAATCCAGCAATGTGTCACAATAATAACGTGATATGATTAAGAAGAGTTTATTCCAGGAATAAAAAGAGTATGTCAGTATCCAGAAATCTACCAACGTCATTCATCACATCACCAAATGTGGTTAGATGGCTTATATATGGGTGGTGCTCCTGCATCCAATGTTGGGCCTGAAGTCTTCAGAACAGGCAATTAGAAAGGAAAGGAAGATATGAAATGGAACACCTTTTAAGGACAAATTGGAACCTAGAATGACAAACCCAAGTGGCTTTTTTCATTTTTTCCACACTTCCAGCTTTGATAATATGGGTGATCTATGGGAGAAACGGATGCCCTTGGCCATGAACTAGAACATACACCTGATCCAGTAGTAGGAGTTGGAGAAGATAATGTAGGAACAGAAGAATCTGTGGACCTGATGCCAAAAAGTATGCCTGATGCTCTAGCTTCTGACCAGTACAAACCTCCCCAATCTAATCGTTCCTACTGTTTCATTTTTTACCTTCCAAATGTCATGCAGATTTCTCTGTGGGCAATCTATAGGGAATTCTGAGTTAAGAAATTCTGGTAAATATAAAACACACACACACACACACACACACACACACAAATGAGACCCTTAAGAAAGTGCATATATATTTTTATGTTGGTATGAATAAGGAGAAAGACATAGAAAGATACACCCCTGGCTAAGAAGGCAGGTTTCATCAGGGAGATAGTAGTTGAGGGCTATAAATAAAATATTGCATATTGATGCAACAAAATACTATGCGGCTGTTTCAAAGAACAAGATGGGATTTGTATGAATCCATATGGAAAGATGTCCTAATGTTGTGATGTTAAATGGAAAAAAGCAAGTCACCAAAAAAATTTAAAATATAATCTTATTTATGGAAAAATAAACCAGTATGTGTGTGTGTGTGTGACCTTTGAACAACTTATTTAATCTCTGTATGTCTTATTTGTAAAATGGACATAGTAATAATAATGACAGTACCTGAATCGTAGATTTGTGAATGTTGAATAAGACACATAAGGTACCAAAAATAGTGCTTGGCAAATTGCAAGTGCTAAATAATATTAGTCATCATCATCATTATTTATTTTTTTTTTTTAGGTTTCTTTTTTTTTTTTATTTTTTTAATTAATAAATTTTATTTTTATATTCCCCATACAATTGCAATCCCCCCATTCTGACCCCAATCCCTCCCCTCCCGCCCCCCATCCCCCAAAAAGTGTCTCTGGTTCATAGTTTTTGTTGATTTTGATTTTCACTTTCTTATAGTTATTCATTTTCCTGGTCCCTTATTTAAGTTTTCTAGATCCCTGCTATGAGTGAGACCATCCGGTATTTTTCTTTTTCTTTTTGGCTTATTTCACTGAGCATGATCCCTTCCAGCGTCATCCATGTTGCTGCAAATTGCATGTGTTTATCTTTTTTGAATGCTGAGTAATATTCCATGGTATATATGTACCACATCTTCTTGATCCAGTCATCTATTTTTGGGCATTTGGGCTGTTTCCAAAGCTTAGCTATTGTAAACAGTGCTGCTATAAACATAGGGGTGCAGGTGTTCTTTGGAATTGATGTTTCTGTGTTCTTTGGGTAAATACCTAGGAGTGGAATTGCTGGATCCTGTGGAAGCTCTATGTTTAGTAGGTCCAGAAATCTCCACACAGCTCTCCATAGTGGTTGGACCAGTTTGCACTCCCACCAACAGTGCAGGAGAGTTCCTTTTTCTCCACAACCTCGCCAACATTTGTTGTTGCTAGTTTTTTTAATATGTGCCATTCTCACTGGTGTAAGATGGTATCTCATGGTAGTTTTGATTTGCATTTCCCTGATTGCAAGTGATGTTGAACATTTTTTCATATGCCTGTTGGCCATTCGCATTTCCTCTTCAGAGAAGTTTCTTTTTAGTTCCTCTGTCCATTTTTTGACTGGATTATTTTCTTTGTTGTTGTTGAGTCTCATCAGCTCTTTGCAGATTTTTGTGATCAGTCCTTTATCATTAGTGTTGTGTGCAAAAATGTTCTCCCAGTTGGTGGGGTTTCTCTTTGTTTTTGTTATTGTCTCTTTTGCTGTGCAGAAGCTCTTTAATTTGATGTAGTCCCAACTGTTGATCTTTGCCTTCACTATCACTGCTTTGGGTGATGTGTCTGTAAAGATGTCTTTGATATGCAAATCACGTAGTGTTTCGCCTATATTTCCTTCTAGATCATCATCATTATTAATTTGGTTATTTCTATTATTCTTAACACATCTGAATGTCATTCTCTCTCCTCATTCTCATACTATCCATTCAATTTTATCCTGTCAAATCAAGGAGAAAAGAAGGAAGAGAAGGAGATCTGATTTAAACAGAGCTGCCCCAGAAGGTTGTCACTGGCCCATGGGTCAGTGAGTTGTAACCCTGGGTAGTCATTAAAAGAATGTCGATGGCAAAAAGACACAAGGTCAAGCAATGCTTATCCAGAAAAAAGCCTGGGATTGAGACAGGCAGTTCGACTGCATGAGTGAGTGAGTGAGTGAATGAGTCAGTAAGTGAGAGTATATGTGCGTGAGTGTTTGTGTGTTCTCATGCATGTGTTTTCTTGTTAGCAAAAACATGCTTCTTTACAAATTGGGAAGAACCAATATAACAGCAGAGAATGAATGCTCATAAGGAAAGATTTTTAAATTCCTCCAAATGTGAAACATATCAGCTTGTATTTTTTGATGCACACATAGTGTTAAAAGAAAGGACTGCCAGCATACTCATTTATGCACTCTGAGTCCTGCAATTTATTTCACTGTATTTGCTATTAGCAGGGAAATGTTTATTTATTTAAAATTACTCAGAATATAGCACAAAGAGCTATTCTATAAGTATGAAATAGGTTTAAACTGCCAAAAAAAATCCCTTTCTTGCACTTTTGACAGGTTGTGGCCACAGTAAAAGCAGCACTAGGTTTCTTTTGTTTCTAGATGCTGCTGGAGGAAATGAAACAATGGGGCATGAACATGGTTCCCAACCTTTTTTCTATGGGGCACACGTGGCTGACTAATGTTCCCTAGCACAAGGCTCTTCTAAATGCAATTCCCAGCTCACTGGCCATTACTTCATCTCATTCACTGCCACCCAAGAGAGCATTTCAGGATACAAATGAGTGAGACTGACATTGGAAGAGGATAACCTTGGAGACATTCTATTTTTTTAATTAAAAATGTAATACATGAATATGCTCTCATTGCAAAAGACTTAATATGGAAATACAGAGAATATATTACTGTTTGGAATATGCACAAACTCCTCTCCACAGAGAGGTTATTAAATTATTAACAATTTGTTGTGTATTCTTTATCTTAAATTTGCATTTATATATATTTATATGTGTGCATGTATTTATTTATAGCTATATCTATATAGCCACACATATGAGGTTATTTTTCTATAAATTAGATCATAGTTTAGATATTTTTTGGTGACTTGCTTTTTCCACTTAACATCATAGCATTGGGCTATCTTTCCAAATGGGTACATTCAGATCTATCTTGATTTTTATAATAGCAATATATGGAATGCATAAACTCACAACATTTTATTTAACCTTTCTCCAATTGGTAAATATGTTTCTTTTTCATTACAAAAAACAAGGTTGCAGGGCCTCCCCTGGTGGAACAGCGGTTGAGCTCTGGGCTGCGAAGCTGCCCGCAGCCTCTGCAGCGCCAGTTCGATCCCCGGCCACCAGCGAGGGTCCCACATGGCGCGACAGACCTCTCCTGCCACCCGCTGCTCCCCTCAGCAGTGTATTTCGTCAGTCTGCCTGTTCTGTTCCCCACTCTGGCTCTGGTGAATTCTCTCACCCTCCTGCGCTTCTGACTGTACCCAGTGCTTGTATAAATAAATAAATAAATCTTAAAAAAACAAGGTTGCACTGATCATATCTGTACATATCTCTCTGTGCACAAATGTATTTATTAAGAACCCAAATGCCCAAAAATAGATGACTGGATCAAGAAGATGTGGTACATATATACCATGGAATATTACTCAGCATTCAAAAAAGATAAACACATGCAATTTGCAGCAACATGGATGGCGCTGGAAGGGATCATGCTCAGTGAAATAAGCCAGAAAGAAAAAGAAAAATACCGGGGCCTCCCTGGTGGCGCAGCGGTTGAGCGCTGGGTTGCGAGGCTGCCCACGGCCTCTGCGGCGCCAGTTCGATCCCCGGCTGCTCCCCGGCCACTGGAGGAGGGTCCCACATGGCGTGCAGACCTCTCCTGCCGCCCGCTGCTCCCCTCAGCAGTGTACCTTTGTCCTTCTGCCTGCTCTGCTCCCTGCTCTGGCTCTGGTGAATTCTCTCGCCCTTCCGCGCTTCTGACTGTACCCAGTGCATGTATAAACAAGCAAACAAACAAATAAATAAATAAAAACATGCCTCTATAAAAAAAAAAAAAAGAAAAAGAAAAAGAAAAATACCGGATGGTCTCACTCATAGCAGGAATCTAGAAAACTTAAATAAGGGACCAGGAAAATGAATAACTATAAGAAAGTGAAAATCAAAATCAACAAAAAACTATGAACCAGAGACACTCTATGGGGGTTAGGAGGTGGGAGGGGAGGGATTGGGGTCAAAATAAGGGGGTTGCAATTGTATGGGGAATATAAAAATAAAATTTATTATTAAAAAAATAAATAAAAGCATTATGTATAAAAAAAAAAGAACAGATAGCAAGAAGTGGAATTGTGGGTCAGAAAATACACACATTTTATATACACATTTTACATTAGGGTTTAATTAAATGTAAAATGTCCCAAAAATTATGCCAATTTATACTCTACAGGGTCATCTTTTCCATTCTTTCAAAAAAGGTTTATGCAGTGGTTATTAACTTACCTACCTAATTACCTATTTATCATCCACCTAACATGTGGAGGAAAATAAAGCAGGTCAAGAGGTAAGAGGAGTGGTAGGTATGGGTTGCATATTTAAATGAGGTGGCACAGGTACCTCACTGAAAAGGTAATGTCTGAGAAAAGGCTGAAAGAAATTCCGGAACAAGCCAGTCAGTTATCTGAGGAAGAGGGTTCAAGATAGAGGTAATGGTAAATGTATCAGAGGTGGGCAGGTAGCTGGTGTGTCCTAGGAAAAGCAAGGAGGCCAGCATGGCAGGGCTTGTGTCAGGAAGGAAGAAAGAAAAGAAAGGTAATGGGTGTGTGGGAGTATCCATCTCCTCAGGCTCTTCCTAACAGGGCGACTTATTCATTGAAGTGCTGGCCAAATAAGACATCAGGGGAAAAAATAATAACAATACAAAACACAGCACAACAAAACAAAAGCAAACAGACAATTATAAACCAGAGACATACTGCAGGGGAGGAGGAGGAGGGATCAGAGGGAGGGAGATAGGAGCACAGGGGACTGTGGTGATGGTACACAGGTGCATTGGTGAAGGAAATTCTATGAAGACTACACCCTCAGGTATAATAAGCATTGTTTAAAAATGAACAATGATGTAAAAAATATATATAAAAAAAGTGTTGGCCAATCTATTGGCAGACATCACTGCGTTTTTGACATTGGATTCTGCCGGATTACTAATAAGATGTACAATCTTTTCACATGTATATTGGCAGTTTAAGTTCTTATTGTTTGTCTTTTCATATCTTATTTTCAATTTTTGAATGAATCTTCTTTTTAAAATTTTATTTGTTTATGCATACAAGAACTGGGGTGTAGACCAGAGGTGTGGGGTGGGGAGAATTCACCAGAGACAGAGTGGGGAGCAGACCAGGCAGATCTACTGAAATACACTGCTGAGGGGAGCAGTGGGTGAGACAGGAGAGGTCTGGTGTACCATGTGGGTTAGCTCCCTGGCTGGGGACTGAACTCATGCTGCAGTGGCTGAAGAAAGCTTGATAGTGCTGAGACTTTAAACCCTGCCCACCAGGGAGGCCCTGCATAATCTTTTTTAAAAATACTTTGTATGTTTTCATTTGGGATGGAGGAAGGTACAGTTCTTTTTTGCCACAAGTTTTCCAATAAGCAATTCCACTTCTAGGAATCTACCCAAAGGTCACAAAAACATTAGTTCAAAAGGAAAACTGCACTCCTATGTTTATCGCAGCACTATTTATAATAGCTAAAAATGGAAACAACCCAAATGCCCCAAAACAGATGACCGGATCAAGAAGATGTGGTATGTATACACAATGGAATACTACTTAGCAATCAAAAAGATAAGCTCATGCCATTTGCAGTAACATGGATGGAGCTGGAAGGGATTATGCTCAGTGAAATAAATCAGAAGGAAAGAGAACAATATCAGATAGTTTCACTTATAGGAGGAATTTAGGGAAAACAAACAAAGGAAGGGGGAAAGAAAGACAAAAATAGCAGGCAAACTATGAATTGGAGACATTCAGTTGGGAAAGGGGAGGGAGAGGGATCAAAACACGGGAGGGAAGAGCACGAGACTTTGGTGAGGGTTCATGGGGATTACACCTGAGAGGACGATTAACAACCATGTAAAAAATATATAAATAAATAAAAATAAGAATTTAAAGCAAGATTTAAATCCATTGACTAAGGTATGCTGAGTACCAATTTGATTGTGATCTCTTTTCCTACAAAACAAGATTAGTAAAGGAAACTCCTCATTGTATCTTCAGAAATATATTTATATGCTTTCTGGATTTTGTTCAGCTGGTGCTGGTTATGATTTTCTATACCTTGGAATGTGCTGTGCTCATTAACATACATTGATTGGATATTTTCTTATTGACTTTTAGGATTTCTTTACATATCCTGATTATTAATCCTTTTGCAATTAACATGTTGTAAATATTTTCTCCCAGTCTGCCTCAATTTTTAAGAAAATAAATCTGCATGCTTTAACCATGACTTCCAGGTGTCATTTTTAGCTAAAGGAGACCTTCCCCACCATAAAATAGAGACACACTTTCCTATATTCTCTTCTGACAATTTTATAAATTTGTTGTTCATTGCATTTAACTTTTTAATCTGTTTGGGATTTATATTTGTGAATGCCACAGTTAAGGTCTAATATAACACACACACACACACACACATACACAAAGAGAGAGATTGAGATTATGCACTTTTTTTATTTGAAATACAAAAATTATAATCTGTTTTTAGATTCTCTATTTTGTTCTAATATTCTATTTTCCTGTCAATACCACACCGTTTCCATTATTAAAGTTTTATAATGTATCTAAATACTTGAAATGAATTGCTTTCCTTATTGTCTTTAAATATATTCATCGAGATTCTATTTTTGATGAATCTGAGAATTTGTTTATTAAGGTCCATTTTATTGGGTTTCATTTTAAAGTATTGATAATTTGGGGACAATTAATATCTGTAATATGTTGAGAGTTCTCATATAGAGGATAGAATATTTTTCCATCTATTTACATTTCCTTTCATTATTTTCAGTGAATTCCTCTATAGCATTGTTACAGTTTTTATAGCAGGTCTTGCATATTTCTTGTTTGGTTCAGTCTTGGGAATTTTGTACTTTGTGTTGCTGTTTATGAGTAGACTATATTACATTTTATTTTCTACTATCTTAATGTAACTTTATTAGATAAGTTCAGCAAAACAAAACAAACTCACAAAATCATGCAGTTAATAAAGGTATAGGTAGTTTTCCTCTGATTGTAGTCATTTAATAATCTATTTCTAGTAATAGAGCATCTGAATTGATTCCCTCATCAGAACAATCTCTGAGATGTGACAAATCAAAGAGACTACCTTTAGCCTTTGCTTTAGGATATTTATTTATTCGGGAGAGGAGGCAATTAGGCTAAGCCCTGAGGCTCATATACGTTCAATTATCCTGGAATCTGAGAAGAACAAAGCAATATGGCTGGGATTTCTCACTCTTTCTACCCTCACCCCTGCTGTTTTATTTTGATTTCCTTTTGTTTCGAGTATTAATTTTATACGACTAAATTTTTTTTAAATTACACAATATTTTATGCACATAGAAAAGTGCATAAGATAATATGACCCTAATAGCGAATTATTTACTATGACCCCAGTTTAATAATAATTTAATTAACTGCTTGTCATATTTGGTTCAGAACTCTTTTGCTATTATTAGTTCTGAGAAATAATACATTACAAATACTACTAAAGCACCACTCCCTTCCCTTCCCACTCACTCTGGTTTTGGTGTGCTTTACACTTAACATGTTTTATGATTTTTACAACTTTCATGTGTACCTTGAAGTTATATTTATCTTGTGTGTTCTAAAATTTGCATAGTTGATATCATAAAATATGTACCTTTTTGTAACCTGATATTGTGGGCTTCTGAAATTTATGCTTGGGGAAGAGTACAGTTCCTTGAAGGTGTTCATGATACTTTTGTTTATATCCCATTGGTCATAGTCTAGTCACATGGCTACACCCAGTGGCAGGGAAAATGAGAAATGTAGTTTTTTTTTAGGCAACCATGAACCAGGCTAAAATCAGGGATGATGCTTTTAAGGAAGAAGAGGGGAACTGGTAGTAGAGTACAGGTTGCTATCTATGTCAAACACCTTTAATTATAATGTTTACTATAGATTTCTCATGTATACCTTTATTAGATTAATGTGTTTGCCTTTCTCCCCCTTCAGTTTAATAAAGAATTCCCATTTTATTTATTTTTTTACTTATTTTTAATTGAGGTAATATTTGGATAGCCTTATCAGTTTTAATGAAGGGCTTTAAAAGTTAACTTAGTTAGAAATAAATATTAAACTGTTCTTTGGCATCTTTTAAGATGATTATATGGGTTTCTACTTTAATTTGATAAAGTAACATGTTAAATTAGTAGGTTCCAAATATTAAACTATCCTTGCATTCTAGAAATAAAGTTTAATCAATTAATAACTTGAATCTTGTATATGTTAGAAGTAGATTATTTCCCTTTAAAACAGTGCAGAGTTTTACTTTGGATTTAAATATGTACATAGATTTAAAGGCTTATTCTATTTTTATTTATTATTATCTGTATGTGTTATTATACTCAAGATTATGCCAATCAGTTAGAGTTAATGGGTAGCATTTTTAAATTCTGGAAAATTTATTTAACCTAGAAATTACCTCACTGAATTTTGATACAATTTTTTCATAATACTATTTGATCTTGGGTCTTCTAAAGGATTATATCTTTGACTACTTTTAAAATTTCTTCTATAATAATCTTATCTTTCAATAATCAATTTTTGTGATACATGTTTTTCTACAAAAATCAGACTTGTAATTTAGATTTCTAAATATGTTGGCATTAATTTATACAAGCTTTCTTTTGCACTTGAAAAAATTTCTGTGTTTTTATGTTCCCTATCTTCTGCTATTTATATCTTCTAATTTTTTCATTATTGGAATTGCCAGAGATTTCAAAGTTGGACATTTAAAGTTGGACATCTAAAGAACCAGTTAATAGTTTTATTAGCAATCTTTCAGACTTTCTGCTTACTTCATTATTTTTTGCATCTAAATTCATTTTTTTTTCATCTAATTTCTTGCATTGTGCATTTAGGTCATTATTGCAGATATTATTTCTTGGCTACTCATTCCTAACTTCCTACCCCTTGTCTACTTATAGAGGCTAAAATAATTATGTACTAAATTCTTCAGATATTATTGGAGGTAGGTATAGCTATGTCTTTCAGATGTAAGAGGAAGTCTTCTATGGGCATATAGGGAAAGATTTTTTTTTACTACTCACTGATAAACCCCAAATTTAACATTTGGGAGTTGAATCGATATTCCAGTTGTGGTGTCCCAGATGGTAAGTCAGCTTTTCATCTGGGAAAATCTTACGCAGAAATCAGATATGAACAAGTCAATTAGTTTATGTAAAATTATTTCTCTCCTCCTGAAATCCCAGTTGTTTTCTCAAGTGCCTCACTGGTTTAAATGATTTTATCGGGACATCACTGTTGCTTTTGCTTTGCAAATAAACTTTAAATATTGTAGAGGCATACTACCTTCCCACAATCTTTAACTGAACATGAAAACATAATTGTCTTCAGTAAATATTTTTCAAATTCATCAGGCACTTTAGGTATATTATAGAAACAAATGAAAGAAGACATAGTCTTTGTTCTTAAGGGTTTCTCAGACTAAGACAGAGAATAAGCATGTATATATGTGTATATATATATATATATATATATACAGTGCATTTATTTATATGGTAAATAATAGTGCTGTGCTAACCAGTGGGTGCTTAAGTATTTTGTTCATTATTATTAGTCTATGGGGAAGGGAAGGAAAAGAAAGGGAAGGAGAAATGGGTTGATTGAAGAATGCCTAGATTCAGCAGAATGAAAAAATATATAAGATACAGAGATACAGAGAGTAGTGAAAAAGACAGGACGGTGATTTGGGTAGAGATGGTATTATAGGAAAGATGATTGTGTCACAGTTTGCTATAGAAGGCCTCTTATAGTGAAGTCCTTCATTTTGTAGATAAACAATCCCAGAGAGGTGCAGTAACATGCTCAAGATGAACTAGAGTTTGGAGGAGAGTCAGCACTAGAACTAACTCTCCTAGCTCTGTTCTGATATCCACTTTACTGTCCTACATGGCTTCCTTTAGATGCTTTCAGGAATCAACTGGCAATTCCCCAATTATTCACACTTGCTTTATAAGACCCTTACACCCTAATCTAGCTTTATAAAAAAATAATTACCCATCACCTGTGGGATCAAATTCCGTGTCTTGGAGATTCTACCCTCTCAGAAAAATCCATTCCCACCTCTCTTTCCCAAAACCCTCTTGTTAAAAGCCAGGCCCCCTTCTTCCTGCAGGCTTTGAAAACAACCAACTGTAAGGCTAGATTAAAACCTTTCTTTTTTAGGGATTATGTTCAGTGAAATAAGCTAGAAGGAAAAAGAAAAATATTGGATGGTTTCACTTATAGGAGAAATATAGGGGGACCAAATAAGGGATCAGGAAAAAAAACAATAAATAAAAACCCAAAATCATCAGGCAATTATAAATCAGAGACATTCTGCAGGGGAGGGGGTAGGGGAGAGAGAGGGATAAAAACAGGGGTGGGATGAGAACAACGGACTGTGATAATGGTGCGCACAGTTGAATTGGT
Source organism: Talpa europaea (assembly GCF_964194135.1). Classification (NCBI taxonomy): domain Eukaryota; kingdom Metazoa; phylum Chordata; class Mammalia; order Eulipotyphla; family Talpidae; genus Talpa; species Talpa europaea. Next base: position 10,052,714 of record NC_140084.1, on the reverse strand, counting down.
GGTGGAAATTTTATGGAGACTACACCTGAGAGGAGTAAGCAAATATTGTATAAAAAGGAAGAATTAAAAACTAAATAAAAAGAGGCTTCCCCTAGTGGCGCAGGCAGTTAAGCTCAGCGCTGTGAAGCTGTCTGCAACCTCTGCAGCTCCGGTTTAATCCCGGCTGGCTGGCGAGGGTCCCACACCGCGCTGCAGACCTCTCCTGTCTCGCCCGCTGCTCCCCTCAGCAGTGTATTTTGTCAGTCTGCCTGTTTTGTTCCCCACTCTGTCTCTGGTGAATCCTCTCACCCTCCCGCCCATCTGGCCTGTACCCCGTTTTTTGTATAGTAAGCCTTTAAAAAAACCCTTAAAAAATAAAAAAAAAACTTTCTTTTATAAAAATAATTAATTTTCTTACATTGTTGTTAGTTTTTGGACAGTATTTGATTTCTCCCTACAGGTGTAGACCCCATGGTCCTCCCACCACTATAGCATTGAAATCTTTCTTGCTGTTATTTCTGTGGGGAAAATATATATGCTCCCACTTCCAAATAATCAAACTGCATTTTCAAAAAGCCACATACTTGGGGACTCTCAATAAATTTATCTGAGTATATAATTACTTTCTGTTCTGAGGAGAAATTATATATGCTGCTCAAATCTGAAACTATGATCTAATATACAGAGTTCTCCATAGACTATTTTAAAAACTGAACTCGCTCACTGCTGCTTAGCAGATCTCAATTGTACTGCAAATTAGAGGATGAAGCAAAGTGTCTCACCATCTGGAAAAGAGGCAAAGCATATCAGAAAAAACTTGTGGTAGAAAATGCACTGGTGGCAGTATCTTGATGTTAAAATTTCTTGCAGAAAATGTAATTTTTTAAAAGGTGCTTTCTCTAGAAGAAAATGGGCTACTTGGATACCAAGTTGAAGTCCACAAAGGAAATTCAAATTAGCCCCACATCAAGTGCAGTACTTTCAAGCAAATTCTCTTATACTTTCACCAGAACATACTATATTTAAAAATATTTTCAAAAAGTCTACATGTGAAAAACACTGTGCAACGGGGAATACAAAAGTAGAGTAACAGATGACAGCATGTGATAGAAGATAGCATGTGATAGATGCAAGGCACAGGTGTAAGTACTGTTTGATTTTGGAATCAAGATTGGCCACAACAAGAAAGGCTTCATGAAAGAAGTAAAACTTAAACCAATCCTTGAAGGGCAGGTAAAATTCATACACATGGAGAGCAATAAGTTGTAGAGATGCTGGTCAGTTGAATATCCTGTGGGGTGAGTCCACTCTCTGCAGTCACTGTAACTGCCAAGTAAGTTGTTAAATGTTCTGAAGACCACCTTAGCAGGTGTTCCTAGACACAGTTTGAAAGTGGCTACTGGAAGCTCAGGGAGCAGTTCAGTTTGTGCAGGCCATCAAAAGGTAACAACTAAATTGATGCGAGATAAAGATTTGTCGTTGCTGTGTTTCCATGAAGTATATTCTGTATGCATATTTCCTCTAAGATCATACAACAGATCTCTCATTCACACTGACACCCACCTTAAACTTCATTATCACCCGGCTGTATGTATCAACCTAACAAACTCACTCGATGGGGATAAATGATGATTATTACTCTTTACTAGAACAAGAACTATTTTGTTCTTTTATAACACTTACATTCAATTTCAATTCCTTCTCAATACAAACTTTAAAGCAATCTCACCAAGTAATAGCAGAACTGGCCAGTCTTCTCTAACAGGTACTTCTGCTGTTTCACCTTTTGAGGCAAGTAGCCTCAGGGATGTGGAACCAATTTTCAGCAGTGATTTGCTAAGACATTGAATACATATCTCAATACCCTTATAGATAGAAAAGGAGGGTCTGATTCATCAACACTTTCCTTTAGGTCAGCAAACACTCAGGGAACAATTAGACTGCTTATAAAGCCTTGGTACCTGGAATGGTGCAAAGTCAATTTAAGAAATATATTGAATATGTGAGCTTTTCCAAATTGTCATCAACTGTTATGACAAGCTATTAAAGAAGCTATTGTAGAGGACTGAAGGAGCAGCTGATTTCAAAACAGTAAATCAAGTCTTGGTCAAGAGCACTGATGAAAAGAGAACAGGATTCTTGCTGTGTTTATGAGTGGCTCAAGACAGCTTTAATACACATCAATCACAGGTAGGCAGCGTGCTCTGGTCTGTGCCCCCAACTCTCAGTGTGACCTTTTGTGAGTCACCAGACAGCTTTCAGGCTCGGTTACTCAGCCGAAAACAAAGCCAGGGTGCAGAAACCCTCAATGAAAAACAGGCACTGCATCGCTAATGAGATTTCCTGGGGAAATAAATTCCTCACCTCTACAACCCCCTCTCTGTGACACTCCCCACATGTCATGGGGACTGCCATGTCCCACACATTCAAGAGAAGGTGGACAAAGTGAAGCACTCGAGGCACGTGCTATGCTCCCAGCTTCAGAAGCATTTAATGGGAAGAAATCACTGCGCTTACTTAAAATAGGAAAGCCAGGGAGAAAGAAGTGGTCGTAATATTTTGCTTTAGAAATTTGAGAAGTAGTTTTGGGTTCAAAAATCTCTCAATTGGCTATGGTCTGCTTAGAAACTTGGGAGGGTTGACTCTAAATAAATAGTTGGTTCTAAATAGTTTAAGGCTGTGTAACAAGTACTTTGAAATAATCCACCTCCTTTAGGCCAAAGCATTCATTATTGTGAAATGTTCTGTTAAAATAGTAATATTGGAGTTGTATGAGCATGGAACAGTGTGATTGTGGATGAAACAAAGTATGAAATAGAATGCTCAGAAGAACAGCTTCTTAGGAGGGCTTGGAAATGCCACCAATGCTGTCAGTCTCCACAGCCCCATGGTGCAGTTGGTCACCAGCAAAGAAAGAGGCTCAGGAGGCAGTGGCCAAGAGAACCTATAGCCCTGGGGAATGAGGCTGCGCGTTTGCTTTCCATATTGTTGGTCCTTTGACGGTTACAGTACACACATACACAAGTGTCTGTCTGGTACACAAGTGTCTCCATTCTGAGGCTAGCCCCCTTGGAAAGGTTACACATGACTGATCACTACTGATTCAGTCAGTCTATTTAGTGGCTTGTAAGAAAAGCTGACGATATCACGGCTCCAAGGCAGGCTGCCACCCCAGAGCCTCAATCGTAACTAATGGGGGTTTAAAAGGGAGATCAGAAAATATCATGCAGATAAAATACAGAGATAGGAGAAAAGACCATAACCTCAATCTGCAAAATGTAATAGCTTTGTCAAAATAAAAGCCAAAGCCAAACTCTCCTGCTGATACACACCTCCCAGCTCGAGGGAACTGTTCAAGCAGAGAGGCATTTTCTATTAGCACAAACCCTGAATGCAGCAGGGAGAAACTTGGCCATAATATCTGCACAATGGCCCCTCCATGCAAACACCATTCCAGTAATGGGAAATTTTAATGATGTAAAGCAGCAAGGTCACACGATATGTCCAGGCAGCCCTTGGAAAGACACTGCCTCGGAAGATATTACAGAGGAGAGCTCAGAATTGCTCTTGGTTCATTAGGCTTTGCCTGAGGGTTTTTTCTTCCACTATTAACTACAAACAAGGTTGAGGTTCTTGTTACTCGGTTCCTTGTATGCAATGCAAAGAGGTGAAGGGCAGGGTTTGTAAATATGGAAAGGCAGGCAGCTTAGATATGTTTTTACAATACTGCAAATATTCTGAGTCACCTTAAATATGAAAACTGCAAAAGCCTTATCAATGTTGCAGTGGTTTTTTTTTTCTAGAAGAACTTTTTATCTACTCCTGTATAGATAAAGGTATTATATGCACATAAATATACACACTTGGGGTAGATTGATTCCCTCCCCTCCATACAGCACCACCACATCTTCTTACAGCTTGCCTCCTTCTCCCAGCTTTATGACCCCATTGAGATCACTCTTACTGTTTTCTTCCTCGTTACATTTTGATATTTCAAAGCATGGCCTGGATCTCACTCCCATCTCCCCACTCCACATTATTAATGAATTGGAAAGCAGACATCATTAGTTTTCGGAGACCATTTCTTTTAAAATTTACAGACCCCTTCATCTGAATCCCCAGAGACAGTCTGCTGTTCTCATCTTAGAATCTTATTAGCATTGTATCTTCTGTATCCTGCCATGCAAACTGCATGGCTATGCACTTTCTAGCACTTGACCCTTTTGCGGACGGAATTAATTTACTCTTTGAAGATGCAGCAGCATGCTGTTGTGCTTGTTAAAGAAAGAAAAGCCAAGCAAGGAGATGGCAAAGCAAGCAAAGAAAATTCCTGGTTTAAAAGCAAGCCCTTGTAAGGCAAGTTAAGTGGAGACTGAGTAGGAGAAACTAATAGCTAGTAACTCTTGATAGAAACAGGCAAATTAGCTGATTAGCAGGGATCATTGAGAATTTCTGCATCCAACCACTAATAAGCATTGGAAAAAGCTCCCTGGTATGGAGCAGATTATAGGAATTAGTTTGTACTGGAACCTTTCATTCTTCAAAGGTTCTTTGGTTTAATATGGTCCAGGTCAGCCTTAGAAGACAACCCAAGCGAATAATTCTAATTTGCTCAGACACCTGATCTGTTTCTTGAAATCTTTCAGATTCATTTATTCAGTACTCATTATGTGCCCGGTATTGTTGTAGGAGATAACCACTGAGTAGAACAATATTCCTTCATTCACAGAACTTACTTTCTCAAGAAGGAGTGCAAAAATAGAAAAAAAAAAAAGAACAAGAAAAAAACAATATACATAACTTAAGATAGCTATAATCACTATAAAAGGAAATAAAGCCATGTGAAAGGATAGAGTGTTAAGGGGAATTATTTGAAATAGGCTCATCTATTACTTAGAGTTGACATTCAAGCTGGGGCATTAATGATGTGAAGATCTCATGGATGAATGTTCCAGACAGAATGTAAAGACCCAAAGACTAGAACAAACTTAGCAATTAAAAAATTTTAAATATAGTCAATGTGACTAGAGAGGAGTAACAGGAAAAAGTGGTGGGAGAAATAGGCACTAGGCACATACAGGCCATGATAAGGAGTTATATTTTATCTTAACTATGATGGAAGCAATAAATTTTTTTTTCTGATTTACTCCTTAAGATCACTCTTAGGTGTTTTATAAAGAATAGGCTCAAGGGTGAAAATAGGGGAGTGGAATGAAAACCAAGAAACCAGATAGGAGGTTATCATAAAAGTCCAAATAAGCAATTACTATGGTGTCTTGAACTTAAGGTGTTAGCAGTAGAGGTGGTGAGAGGTAGAGGGGTTCAGAATATATTTTGAAGATCAAGCTATAGGATTTGTTGAGGAATTGGATGAGGAAGTGAATGGCAAGGTCTTTGAGAGGCAGAAGACCAAAGGGGGAAATGATTGAAGATGAAATAAACTCTATTGTAGCCTGGTTAAATTTGACATGACCACTAATTATCCGAGAGTAGATAGGGTGGGGCCTATTGGAAGAGGGCTGGCATTAGGACAGATACACATTTTGTAATCACATACTCATAGATATCATTTCAAGCCATGGAACTGGATAAAACCACCATGGGAGTGAGTCTAGACAGAGAAAAGGCTTTTGGTTCTGGGATTTCGAAGTCAGGAAGAGGAAAAGGAAGCATCAAAGGGGACTGAAAAAGAGTAACCTGAATTACAGGAAAATAATCAGAAACTACCACCACTGAAAAACAAAAGACATTTGAAAGTGGAAGGAGTAATCAGCTGTATAAAATGCCACCAAGAGTTTGAGAATTGGATATTAGATTTGGCAGGATGGAGGTCATTAGTGACCTTGGTAAGAGAGCTTCAGTAGAGTGATAAGGACAGAAGCTCTAGGAAAGTGAGATATACAAAACAGGGGACACTGGTGAAACCAAAACCAAAATCAAAACAAAGCAGCTCTACTAATGAGTTTTCTTAGAAAGGAGAACAGAGAAAGAGGGTGGTATTAGAGGCTTATATTTGGATGAAGAGAGGTTTTGCCTAAGTTGGGAGCAACCAGAGGCTGTTCAAACAGTATCTACAATGATCCTAACAGAAAAGGAAAAGGATTATGTCTAAGAGACAGTGTATAATTGGAGGAAACAAGGCTTTGAGTAAAAAAGGGTGGGTTGGGGCCTCCCCGGTGGCGCAGCGGTTGAGCGCTGGGTTGCGAAGCTGCCCGCGGCCTCTGCAGCGCCGGTTCGATCCCCGGCTGCTCCCCGGCCACCGGAGGAGAATCCCACATGGCGCGCAGACCTCTCCTGCCGCCCGCTGCTCCCCTCAGCAGTGTACTTCGGTCCTTCTGCCTGCTCTGCTCCCCGCTCTGGCTATGGTGAATCCTCTCACCCTCCCGTGCTTCTGACTGTGCCCAGTGCATGTATAAACAAACAAATAAATAAATAAATAAAAACATGCCTCTAAAAAAAAAAAGGGCGGGTTAAGGAATTAGACTTAGACAGGGGTAAGGACCTGCTCTTCATTGTAACAGGAGGGAAGGCAGAAGATTATATGTGGTAGACTTGTTTGTGGGGGAACCAGCTGTCTTTTGATAGTTTCTAACTTCTCAATGAAATAAGACATGAAATTATCAATTAAGACTCAGATATGGGCCTCCCTGGTGGCGCAAGGGGTTGAGATGCAACCTATGAAGCTATCTGCAGCCACTGCAGCATGAGTTTGATCCCCAGCCAAGGAAATGACCCACATGGCATAGCAGACCTGTCTCGCCCATTGCTCTCCTCAGCAGTGTATTTCAGTAGGATCCGCCTGTTCTGTTCCCCACTCTGTCTCTGGCGAATCCTCTCACCACCCCTACCCCCCCATCTCTGGCCTGCACTCCAGCTCTTATATGCATAAATAAATCTTTAAAAAAAAATCAGATATGCTTAGGCTGACTTGAGATTTGTAGTAATATATTTTATTTATTTTTTAAAAAGATTTATTTATTTATTTATACAAGCACTGGGTACAGTCAGAAGCGCGGAGGGGTGAGAGAATTCACCAGAGCCAGAGTGGGTTGCAGAGCAGGCAGAAGGACCGAAGTACACTGCTGAGGGGAGCAGCGGGCGGCAGGAGAGGTCTGCGCGCCATGTGGGACCCTCCCCAGTGGCCAGGGATCGAACCGGCGCTGCGGAGGCTGCGGGCAGCTTCGCAGCCCAGCACTCAACCGCTGCACCACCGGGGAGGCCCTGTAGTAATATATTTTAATGAGACCAGTTAGCATTATTATATGTTTTCTCTCAGCTCATTTAATAACTTGGTTAAAATTGAAAGTAGGTGGTGTGTTGGATTTACCAATGTTGGATATACCAACAATACATTGTTAATTTGACTCAAAGGAATGGGCTTTTGAGAGGAGTGAAGGGGTTGAAGGAAGATCTAGCCCCTTTCTAGCCCCTCTCAAGACACTGAAATATCTTTTAAAAAGCAGCTACTATTTGACATAGTGTAAAGGCACATACCAGGTTTTAAGAGACAGGATGAAAAAATATAAAAGATTCATTAATAGGGGCCTCCCTGGTGGGGCAGGAGTTAAAGTGTTAGTGCTATTAAGCTATTGCCAGCCACTGTGGCATCAGTTCGATTCCCAGGCAGGGAGCCACATGATGTAGCAGACCTCTCCAGTCTCGCCAGCTGCTCCCCTCAGGAGTGTTTATCAGTAGATCTGCCTGTTCTGCTCCCTACTCTGGTGAATCCTCTCACTCCCCTTACCCCCCCCCCCCCACCTCTGGCCTATACCTCAGTTCTTGTATGTATAAATTAAAAATAAATACATATTGAAAAAAGAGTTCATTAATAAATTTTGTAAGTTGTTAACATGTTGAAATGATACTTTGTATATATTGGGTCAAATAAAATACCATTAACATTAATTTCGCCTGTTTGTTTTTTAAAAGAAAAATGTAAAAGAAGATTTAGCATTCATGTGTGATTTGTTACATTCGTCTTGGAAAGCACTGCTCTGCACTATACTGGAAAATCATCTCCAGTATACTCTCATAACAGATGGACTCTGGAGCACAGTACCATCCACAAGTCAAATCTGGCCCACCAATCATTTTTTTTATATAAAGTTATATTGGAATAAATACATCCATGTCCATTCTTTTACATTGTCAATAGCTACAATGACAGTGTTGAGTAGTTAAGACTAAGATTATATGGTACACAAAGACTAAAACTTTTACTACCTGGCTCTTTATAGGAAAATCTTGCTGAAACCTACTATAAAGGGAAAAATGGAGTGGTGGCCTTACTACTGTTTGCTATTTCAGGATCATCCAGGATTGATATACAGACTGGATAAAGCCTTTGTTTATAGAAAGTTTGACTATATCCAGAAAAATATTCTCACGGTAGTAGGTGAAAATCAGGATTAGAATTCTTTACCTTTTATGTATATTTCGTTGCAATAGTTTGCATTATTAAAGTTATAATTCTGTTTCCATTTAAAGTATCTTTAGTAGGAACACTTCAGAATTTATAAGCCTTTATAAATTTGGATTCTCATTTTAGCCAGACGCTATCAAGATTTTAATAATTTAAAATGGTTTATTTTCTCATTACTCAATGAGTAATCACTTAGTAATATGGCACTAAATGCTAGAACTGTATAGTAACTTTAATATGATGAAATTTGATACAGTTTCAAATTAATCCTTTGAATGGTACTGATGTACCCCTTCAAAATATGGAAAGAATAAACTTAGTATTATTGCTATCATTATTATTCTTCCATTTCCATTTCTGCTATACAACCCTAGTTTAGGGATTTGGTGAGTCCTGCATATAATGTCAACATCCTTCCCATTGACAAATCAGTTAAAAATCAAGAACACACAAAGAGATGCTATAATAACACTAATCAAAAGTTATATTAGCAGCGATATATATTTTAGAGCAAATATGACACCAGGTATAAATAAGATCATTTCATAGTGATAGAGTGCAGTCTTTAAGAGGACATAATACTACTAAACATTTGTGTACCTAATAACAGATTTTCAAAATATATCAAACAAATGCCTGAAGCAAAATTGACTGAAGTAAAAATTCAGTTACAGTTGGAATTTAAATAACCTTTCTCAATGATTGATGAAACAAGTAAACAGGAAATTAGTAATGATTTAGAAGATATGAGCACTATCAACTAACTTGACCTAATTTGCATTTATAGGACACTTCACCTAACAGCAGAATGCCTATTCTCTGTAAGCGTACATAGAATATTTACCAATAGAGTACTGTAGGTCATAAAACAAGTCTTAATAAATTTAAAAAGATTGAAGTGATCCTAGGTATATTCCCTAATCACACTTAAAGATATTAAAAAATTCAAAAAGATATTAGAAAATCTAAATATTTGGAAATGAACATATACAAATAACCTGTGGGTGAAAGAAAAAATCCAAAAGGAAATTTGAAATTATTCTGAACTGAGTGAAAATGAAAACACAACATATAAAAATGTGTGGGATATCTCTGAAGTAAGACTTAGGGGAAATTTTATAGTACGAAATACCTATATTAGAAAAGAATAAAGTTTTCAAGTCAAGGACCTGAGATTCCACCTTACGAAATAAGAAAAAGAGTAGCATAAGTGACCCAACATAACAAGAAAAAAAGAGCTAGTAAAGACCAGAGTGGTATTCAATAAAACAGGAAAAAGAAAAACAAGAGCAATGACAAAAAGAGTAAAAGCTGGTTATTTGAAGAGATCAATAAAACTGATAAACCGCTAGGTAGACTGGTCAGAAAGAAAGGAGAGAAGATGCACACCCCCAAAATCAGGAATGATAAAGTTGATTGTCCTATATAGTCTGTATATATTAAAGGAATATTATTTTCAAAAACTTCATAGCAATAAACTAACAAGTGAAAAAAAAACTTCTTGAAAATTACAAACTGGCAAATTCAGTCAAGAAGAATAACTTAAAAGTTACTTAATAAGAAAATTATATGTGATTTTAAAATATCCTCACAAAGAAAACTCTAGGCTCAGGTTACTTTACAGGAGAATTCTAGCAAACATTCAAGGAAAAATATCAATTAGACACAAACTTTTCAGAAAATTGAAAGGAAAGAATACAACTTTCTTTCTTTTTTTTTTTTTATAGAGGCATGTTTCATTTATTTATTTATTTACTTGTTTGTTTGTTTATACAAGCACTGGGTACAGTTAGAAGCGCGGGAGGGTGAGAGAATTCACCAGAGCCAGAGCGGGGAGCAGAGCAGGCAGAAGGACCGAAGTACACTGCTGAGGGGAGCAGCGGGCGGCAGGAGAGGTCTGCGCGCCATGTGGGACCCTCCTCTGGTGGCCGGGGAACAGCCGGGGATAGAACCCCTGCGGGCAGCTTCACAACCCAGCGCTCCACCGCTGCGCCAACGGGGAGGCCCAAGAATACAACTTTCTAACACCTTTGATGAGGCTAGGATTTATTTGATTTATAAGTCAGAGAAAGATATTATAAGAAAACTATTTAATAACACTTATGAACATAGATTCTAAATTCAAAACAGAATTTTATCAAATGGATTCTAAGATGATTAAAAAACTGTACACACTATTATCCAGTGGAATTTATCCCAGGAGTACAAGGTTTGATTAAGACTCAAAACAACGCAATATAACATATTAATAAGCTAAAAAAGAAAAGCATACTATCGCAAACAAAAAAAATTATAAATCTGACTGCTATTCTTGAAAACAATTCTCAGCAAAGTAGGAATAGAAGGAAACTTTCTCAAACTGATAAAGAGCATCTCCAAAATGAAACCTCACAGCTTAACACTATACTTCACAAGAGATAAAAATCCCTCCCTCAGTACTAGAATAAGAAACAAGGATTCTCCTCAACCTTTTTATTCAGTATTATACTGGCAGTTCTGGGCAACTCAATGGGGCAAGAAAAAAAATCTTTTAGATTACAAAGGAAGAAGCAAAATTCTTTAATCATTGACAATGTCAATTATGAAGAAAATCCTATGGAATCTACAGAAAAGCTATTAAAATTAATAAGTGATTTTAGTAATGTTATAGGCTATAAGATAAATATGTAAATATCAAGCATATTTTTATGTACAAGCAACAATGAGAATTTGAAATTAAAAACTATATATATTGTAGCATTGAAAATGAGATATTTAAGAGTAAATATGACAAGGTATATATCTAAGACCTATACAATGAAAAAAATTGTTGAGAAATTAAGGACTAAATAAATGGAGAGATACAGCATTTTATGAGCCACAAGACTCAAAATTATCAACATGTCAGTTACCCCCAAATTGATCAGTAAAATCAACTCAATCCAACCAAAAATTGTAAAAGTCTTTATTTTTTTATTTTTTTATTTTTTATAAATTTTATTGTTATATTCCCCATACAATTGCAGCCCCCCATTCTGACCCCAATCCCTCCCCTCCCGCCCCCGCCCCCCTAAAAGTGTCTCTGGTTCATAGTTTTTTGTTGATTTTGATTTTCACTTTCTTATAGTTATTCATTTTCCTGGTCCCTTATTTAAGTTTTCTAGATTCCTGCTATGAGTGAGACCATCCGGTATTTTTCTTTTTCTTTTTGGCTTATTTCGCTGAGCATGATCCCTTCCAGCGCCATCCATGTTGCAGCAAATTGCATGTGTTTATCTTTTTTGAATGCTGAGTAATATTCCATGGTATATATGTACCACATCTGACAAGGCAATTCTTAAAATTATACAGAAATGCAAAGTACCTAGAATAGCCAAAAGAATTTTAAAAAGAACAAATTGGGTAGGCTAAAGCTGCCTAATTGTAAGACACATAATAAAACCACAGTTATTGAGATGGTATAGTATCATCAACATAGACAAATAGGTCAAAGGAACAGAGAGTACAGAAATAGACTCACTTATGTATGGACTACTGATTTTAAAGACAATTATAATGCAATCTGGTATGAGATCTTTCACAAATACTAGAACTGGACATGCACATGCAAACAGATGGAATTTAATCCATACCATATGCAATATACAAAATAACTAAAAGTCCACTATTGACCTAAATGCAAATTCTAAAACTTCTAAAATTTCTAGAAGAAAAAGTAGGAGGAAAAAAAATCTTTGTATCCTTGGACAAGGCATGGATTTTTTTATTATGACCTACAAAAAAATGATAAACTGGATGTCAGCTCTAAGTTGATTTATAAATTAAAAATAATTACAATAAACTATCAGCAAGCTACCTTATGGAGGTAGTTGAATTGATATTAAATTTCATATAGGGAAACAAACATATAAGAAAAGCCCTAAAAACACTGAAAGTGAAAAACTGCAAGACAGCACTATCCTTACAGGTATTAAAACTTTCTAACTAATGTTTGTACATTTCCATGATTTGGGTTTGTATTTGAATTGTATCAAATATATAGGTTAATTTGGGAAAAATTTAAATTCTACCATTTACAAACATAGGGTATAGCTACACATTAGTTAAGTCTTCTTTTTAAATGTTTTTTAAAATAAGGATTTATAATCCTCTTGAAATTCCTCTTAAAATTTTGCTAGATTTATCCTTAGGTATCCCTGTTATTCTAAAGTGATGTTCTCCTAAAATTATATTTTATAATGGTATTTCCAATGTATAGAATATAATTGACATTTTTGTTTATTAAGTTTGCTTTCAGTAACCTGACTGCACTCTTTCATTAGCTTTACTGCCTTACTAGATTTGCTTGGCTTTCTGTGTAAACAATTGTTATCACTGCTGCTTCTTTATTTCTAATCCATACCTTTTCAATTGTTTGCTTGTTTTCATATTTTTGAACAGTCCATAATTAATCACTCTCCTTCCACATATGAAAGGACTCATGCTTTTTATTTTATTTCCTCTTTTTAGTACCCCTCCAAAACACTTTTTCTTATTGTCTTATAGTTAGTACTATTTAGATTTACCTATTTGTTTATTATTTTCTATGCTCAGTATTGCTTATTCCCTACCCTACCTTGATTCTGCGTTCAATTTCTTTCCTCATGAAGAACATTCTTTACTTTGGGCCTCCCCTGGTGGTGCAGCGGTTGAGCGCTTGACTGCAAAGCTGCCCGCAGCCTCTGCAGTGCTGGTTCGATCCCCTGCCGTCAGGTGAGGGTTCCACTTGGTGCACAGACCTGCCGCGCTCTCTGCTCCCCTCAGTGGTGCATTTCGTCAGTCTGCCTGTTCTGTTCCCCGCTCTGGCGAATTCTCTCACCCTCCCGCACTTCTGACTGTACCCATTGCTCGTATAAATAAATAAATCTAAAAAAAAAAAAAAAAGAAAAAGAACATTCTTTACTTTTTTTCCCCCCCAGTGAATAAGCTCTCAAAGTTTTCATTTGGCTAAAAAGGTTGTTTTTAAAATCCTGACATTTGAATGAAAACTTATCATAGTATAGAATGCCAGATTGAGTTAATTTTTTTCCTTTCGGTATTAAGAAATGATTACTATATTATCTTCCAACTTCTGATGTTACTGTTGAGAATTCTATTTTCTTTTTTCTTTTTAAAGATTTATTTATTTATACAAGAACTAGGGTACAGGCCAGATGTGTGGGAGGGTGAGAGGATTCAACAGAGACAGAGTGGGGCACAGAACAGTCAGATTGAGGAAATTCATTGCTGAGGGGGAGTAGTGGGCTAGAAATGAGAGGTCTGCTTCACCATGTGGGATCCTCGCCTGCCAGCAGACCGGGATGGAACACACCATTGCAGAGGCTGCGGAAAGCTTCACAGCGCTGCGCTCAACCGACTGCGCCACCAGGGAGGCCCTCTGCTATTTTCTTATAATTTTTTGGTTTTTTTTTAGTGTGTGCCTTCTTAAATTCATTAATTGTTTATTTTTCTGTGTCTTTGATATTATCAAATATCACTACAGGGTATCTTGGAGTAGATTATCATGCTTTTGTTATTCCACCAGAACCTAAAGATTCATGTCTTTCATCTGTTCTGGAAAATGTCATTATTTCTTTCATTATTGCCTTTCCATTGGCTCTAACATCTCCCTAAAGAACTTTTATTAACTACTTAGAGATTTTAACCCCAGTATTTAATGTATTTAATATATGTTGCTTATTGTAGATTGTTTCCTTTGGTGTTATTTAATGTTGAATTGAGTTAATCCCTAATGACTTTTATTTATAAAATGTATTTCCAAAGAGTTTTGTGTTAGTACTTTCCAGGAACTTTACTGTTTCAGAGTAAATATTTATGTTTATTTATGGCTTTGGGAATTACTAGACCATGCAGGTACTGAAAATGACAGATCATTGTTAATCTGAATACATATACATACATACATATATATATATATATATATATGCACTCAATGCAAGACTGACAAACTTCCTGGCCAATTTTCTATGAAATAGATATAATTTTAGAATAGTTTATCCTTTCAAAAATGATGTCATTGAAGAATTAAGATTCTCTGCATTTTAATGGGGAGCAAATTATGTTTTGGTTCTAATTGCTTGGCTTATGTGAGCTCAAGGTCTCAGCTTTAGTCCACTTAGGGTCTTTAACTCAAGCTTTTAGATTTCCAAGGCTTAACACCTCTGTCTCTCACCAGATACAATTTCTTAGGGCAGTCATAATCTTAGTCTCCATTTTTATTGCTCTGGTTAGAAGTTTCTAGCTTATTTCTGAACTCTTTTATCATTTTTCTGGAAGGGAAACTATATATTTCAAAGGAAATTTGCTCCATTTAATTTAGCATTTCCAGATGATTATAGCAAGAGGTTATTTCGGTGATTTAGTGTACCACAAAGAGACAGAAGTCCTCACAGCCTGTACTTAATTTTCTATTACTTCTATACCCATATCTTCTTCTCTGGTTAGACTTTTCTTCTTTCTAGTGCACTGATATGTCATACTCTTTAATATTTCTGTCCTTCTGGTTATGCTATTGTACTGATCTGGAATACCCATCCTTCCACTGCCTACCCTTATTCTAGTCTTTAAGAAGCAACTTAATAGTCATCTCCTCCACAAAATCTGTCATTCCTCCAAACATCACTGACTTCCCTCTTCTTCAACATTTCTTAGAATGATAGTCTGTATTTACTCATGAGTTACAGCTTGTCTTCTATTATTTGATATTGTTTTTGTCTTATTTTACACAATTTCAGGGAATTGAATTTGAAAAAATGTGGTATCTTTGTTCTGATTAAAGCACCAAAAAGTCTTAAGATATTTAATGTATTATTATTCTTTCAATGTGCTAATTATAATTAACAAAAATATAGAAAATCTGTAATTTGTGTAGCCACTACTTTGGCAATGTATAATTTTTTTCTGTGTTATTTATCAATAACACACATATCAAGCTAAATTCTGTACTAAATCAAAAGCAAGTCTTATGGTGTATTTTCCACTGAATATAATTCTACCTTCAAATGCCATTTGTGACTCTTTATAGTAAATATACTATAAGGCTTTTGGAGGAAAGCCTACATTACTTTATAGTGGGATGCACAGATCTTTCACCTTTTTAAATTCTGGTGTAAGCAAGACTTCTGAGAAAGATAAAAACAAAAACAAAAAAAATGCATTATACACATGTTGCATTATCTCTCCTTAATGACTAATACGCTAATAAGTTTATGTGTAGATATCTCTTCCAAGACTCTTTACTCTTGTAGATCTTAAAATCTGGAAATTGCCAATCACTGCATTCTTTTTATTGGGAATTTCTTAAATTTTTATAAGGTTTGTTATATATGGCAACATACTGATTGGTGAGTTAAGAGTCATCTTCTAAAATGAGAATTCTTGAATTCAAAGAAAAACTGGGTTGTCCCCATAGCACCAGAACATTCCTACTTGAGTGCAATCCACACTGAGATCTGCACTGGGACTCATTCCTAGGGGATTAATCAGTTTAGGAACAGCCAGTGCTCATGCCAGATACAGACTGGCAGGAAGCTGATGAGGCAGCACAATGAATGATCTACCATAAAGGCCATGGGCAAGAGGTGGCCATTAGTCTAGAGCTCAGTAATGCACTCTTCAAGTACATTACTCACCAATCCATCAGGCAACCTGCTACAGGACCGAGAGATTCCAGCACTTTTAAATCTGTAATGCGATGGCTGCCAGCCTGCTCTACATGCCCTAGGTTACAAGGGCACAGTAGTGTGGGAGGAAGGCAATTCATTTGGTGTCATAGCCAGTATTTTTTTCTATTCTTTCTTCTGTGTGTACTTAAGAAATGGGCCTTCCATTATCCACAGATTAATAGTGGAGAGAATGCTCTGGTGTCTCTATTAGCATTAACTACTGACAGATACTTTCCCAGTGCCTAATAGGCAGAATTTTCATTAGCTAAAATGAGAAAAACTTGTATAGGAAAATAAATTATTTTTCATTCTAAAATACAGCAATATAAATTTTCTACTAAAATAGACTATCAAAATAAACCCAACTTAGTAAATAAGAGCCACAGAAACATAAATATGCCAAAACTTAGCTGTAAATAAATCAAGGGTTTTTTTTTCCATTCAGGCAGCAATTTACCAAATTTAAAGGCTCTCTCTGCATATGCTATAATTATAATTGCAAGTGGGGGCTAAGGAAAAGAAAGTGATGATGTTTACTACTGATAAATTTGCCACACTTATAATTAAAGATATGCAATTAAACTAAAGTCATAGACAAAGAGAGAGGTCATAGGTTTAAGTTAGTTATAGCAACCTTATTTACTCTGAGATTACAATTTTCTACTTCAGAGTTTCAGTGTCTTTTTTATGATGATACTAGATGTGATTATAAATTTTAAATAGTTTTGCTTAGCAATATGAAGTTTGGCAAATTCATACTCCCACTTTTAAAAGTAGCTTGTAACATCTAAAGATGTGAGAACTTAAGTCTTTGTGGGGTCATGTCTGATAAGCTGATAGGAAAGGAATTGGGAATTCTTGCCTGAAAATGAGGATCATGTGTAATCAGCCTCTCCTGACAGAGGTGACTATAATGTTAGAAAACGCCCCACACCATGCTTTCGCAGCCTGTGCATAAAACCTAGCAGCAGAGATTTAAATATACATAGATCATAATAAGGGACAATTTTCAACATTTATTTAGCATGTACCAAGTGGGAGGTACTATTCTAGATTCTTTTCTTTTTTTAAAGATTTATTTATTTATGCATACAAGAGCTGGGGTACAGGCCAGAGGTGTGGGGGAGTGAGAGGATTCACCAGAGAGAGTGGGGAATAGAACAGGCATATTGACTGAAATACACTGCTGAGGGGAGCAGCAGGCGAGTCAGGAGAGGTCTGCTGCGCCGTGTGGGTTGCTCCCTGGCAGGCCAGGGATCAAACTTGTACTGCAGAGGCTGCAGATTGCTTCATAGGTTGTGTCTTAACCCCTTGTGCCACCAGGGAGGCCCTCTTCTAGATTCTTAAATAACTCATTCAACCTCACAACAGCCCTTTGAGGTTATTACACCTCAAAGGTGTAATGAGAAAGATATGAGGAAAGTATAGTTTCAGCAAGCAGTTTACAAAACTGAGGAGTCTAGCTTTGAATCCAGACAGCTGACTCCAGAGCATGCATTCTTGACCACTTCCTACAATCTCCCATGCCCTTTACAAAGGACCCACATCTGCACTGTGATAAGTGGTAGGACTGAAATGGAGCTCAAAGTTGGTTTTTGTTTGTCTGTTTGTTTTTTTAAGTTTTACAGGATGTTCCGATGCATAAGTCTAGTATTAGTTATCTAGCCTGTCTTCCCTATAGGATGGCCTGCAAAGACTGGGCTTATGTTCTGATTTTATGCCACAGGAAATACCTAGTGTACCACAATGTTATGTGCAATATGGTGTCCAATCATGTCCTAAATGGGGTTGAAGGGTGAGTTAATTCTGCTCTCTTCTGTTCTGGTGATATCACAATGGGTATACAGGCCTCAGTTCTGGGCATTATTGGTAGACAAAATAGTCAAAGAATGCTACTGAATCATGGAATATGAACCACATAACAATAATAACAGGTTTAAAAACCAAAGATGCTTTGTAGAAGAAATGACTTGGGCAGATATGATGGCCATATTCAAATATTAGAAAACCTGTCATCTAGGAGAGGAATAAGACCTGTGTTGAAGCACATAGGCAAATAATTAGGCTTTGTGGTTGGATGTTAAAGGAAGACAGTCTGTAGTGTCTAATGGAAAAAAGGATTTTTCTAAGTATGAGATGTATTCTAAGATAGAGCTGTTACTACAAAAGTTTGTAGTTTCCTGTCACTGAAGTGATTGATTTTTGGTGACAGTTAAAGAGAAGGTTCAAGCATTGAATGTAGTTGGTTAGAATCCTATGTTGAGGTTCACAAAAAACCCCAAAAGTCTTATTTTGCAGTATCCTTTGCATAGACCGGGCTGATATATACTTAACAGAACATCACACTGTTGTTTGACACCCATATTTGTTTTAATTGATGCCCTTACAGATGTCAGTGATTAATACTTTTTAAAATTAATGCCTTTCAATACTTTGGAATATGGGCATTCATACAATTCATTAACCATATTCTGAACACATATTCCTAGGCACTAAGTTAAAGAAGCAAAGGTAATTGACATATGACCCCTACCCCTAGTACCAGAAGGGTATACTATATACACAATAAATTTACATAATTCATATATTGCTGTCATTCAACTATTTTTGACTTATAAAATGATCATTTAATATGGTTCAAAATAAAACAGATAAATGTTATTATAAAGGCATGTAAAAATGCTATGAGAGCACAGATGAGTGAATCTTTAATACTATCTGAACAAGTATATAGGGAGGTTGGAATTCATGAAAGATTTTTTTTTAATGGAGGCAATATTTGAGCTGTAGTAAAAGGATAGCACAGAATGTTCAGGCAAACAAATAGCAAAAAGCCTTACAGACAGATAGAAGAGAGTGACATAAGGGATAGAAAAATAGAAAGCATTTATGACCTTGGGAAGTAAAGGTCTATGTTTTCTCAAAGTACTTAAATCTATAACAAGGCTGGCATTCTTTCTTTCCCCTATTCTTTTGTATCTTTTATACATTTTAATGAGTGGCTTTTGGATATTTATCATCACCCCAGATATTAGGAAGTCTATTATAGGCTTTCATATCCATGTGGCAATATTTTCCCCCATGAGCATACATTTTATGATGATGAGATAGAAGAATGCATATAATTGTGCCAAGAGGCATATAAGGTAGTGGTTAAAGACTTGAGTATTACAGACAGGCTGGCTCTGGGTTCCAGTATGAGCTCCATCACTTACTAATTGGGGGCCACTGGTAAGGTATTTAATCGCTTTGTGCCTCATTTTCTTCATTTACAAAATGCATATAATAACCGTATCTTTTATCTTCTATTCTAGTAATCACCCATTTCCTTTGTTAAAGAAACAGAAGTGATTTTATTTTATGTTCTCAGTTCATATCTGGAGAACATAAAACATTAAAATATAATTTTTTTGAGGGACTTTTTTTTCTTACGTAAATTGTCTTCCTATTTTTAAACAAAGTGGGACAAGTGAGAGCTATCAAATCAGAAACCAGCTCTTTGAAGTTTCTAGGCTACCTCAACACTAGAAAAATTGGCTCTACCAAAACCACATGCAGTTAAGTCAGTATTTATGAGGAGTTCAGGGATTTTGTTCTACAGGGAAAAAAAAATTCCTGAAACCAAACAACTAAATATTCTGGATAAAAGATTTACAACATCCTTTTAAATATATAGCTCAGCTCACAATAAAGTAAGGAAAATCCTCAGAGGCAAAGAACTAAGCAGAAGCATGAATCCGGAGAGGTAAACATGCTAAAGCCATCGGCTGCCCTGAGGGCATCTGCCAATCCCCAGAAACCTTGAGCTTATTTAAGAAGGTGGAATGGAAACCCCAACTTAAAATCAGGATTCTGGAAAACACTCCTTCAGTGAGAGTGAACTAGAATTTTTGTTTTAATAGCAACAATCAAACCTCATCCTTGGCTATGGTTGGAAAAGACAAAACTTTTCTCCTCTTACTGTTTTGATAGCACAACATATGATTTATAATCCAAACAGAGAATCTTTTGAGAGTGGAAAGAGGCAATGTTAATGGTTATACCAGGACAAAGGGCATTTTAACTGGGATTGCTTAGAGCACCCTATTGCATAACTACAGGTTAGCAGTCATGTGGGTATTGAAATTGAAATCATATTACTGAAAAATATCCAGACTGGAAAATTAAAGTAATCTTTGCTTGATAGTTTTTTTTCTAAGCACCTAACAGGAGAATTTGCAAATCATACTCAATCTTGACCTCAGAGAATTTGCTCAGAAAAAGCCTAAGTTTATCTGCTCTCATGATGGTAAATAAAAATAAGAATGACAAAATTCAAGAGGGAACAGATACTATGAACAAGAGCCAGGAGAAATAAAAGGAGAAAAATTTGATTAAGAAATATAGTGCTTCAAATATTAGAAATACTTAATTCAGAATATAAAAGTTATTTTTATATATAGGCAAGAATGTAAATATATCACAAAAAAAGACTACAAAATATGACCAAACAAGATTTTTAAAAATGTTCCTTTTTAAGAGAAAAAAACTAATTAAAATTTAAAAATTCAACGGGTAGCTTAAAACATCACATTTGATGTAGATAAAGATAGAATTAGTGAACTAGAAGATAAAAATAAATTAACCAGAATAAAACATGAGGAGGCATAGAGATGGAAAATATGAAAAAGAAATTATGATATGTGGAAGAGAGAATGAGATCTAATAACCATCTATTCATAACTTTAGACATGAGAGAAAAGAAGGAAGAAGCAATACTCAAGAAGAAAGTTACTGAGACTTTTCTGGAAAAACTGTAAAACGAATCTTAACAATCAGGATCTATAAAGTTCTTGAACAAAATAAATGTAAGTAAATTCACACATACACCTTACTACACCAGAGGGAATCTGCAAAACACAAAATATAAAGAGAAGATCTTAAGAGTAAGTAGGAGAATAGCAATTTACCCTGAAAGGAACAACATTTATAGCTGACTTCTCAACGCCAACAACAGAAACTAGAAACCAGGGATAGACTACATTTAAATTATTGAGAGAAAATAACTTTCACCCAAAAATGTATTCCAAGGAATTTATTTTTAAAGAGTAAATCCATTTCAGAAAAAAAGCTGAGAATTTACAACAGACCCTCACTAAAGAATTCTTTAGGGGTATACCTTAGGAAAATGTCAATGATCCCAGATAAAAGGCATATGGAGTGATTAGAAATAGTGAGCAAAAACAATCAATCAAAAAAGGGGTGCATTTGATATGGGTATAACAGAATCAATACTACCTGTAAACAGTGCTAAAATTAGGCAACAGTAGAATAATGATATCAGGCAAACTCTTACACAGATAACAATTATAATTCTGGAATATACATGTAAATATATATGTACATATACATGTATATTTATATAAACACAAATAAATATAACTTATGGACATAAATATAAAAGAAAAATTCAATTGTCTAAAAAGCACCTGTGGGAGGATATCTTTACAGAGGAGAATCTAAACATTTCTTAATACATAGAAAGTGATAATTAGAATACTAATTAAAATGCACAAATATCACCATTAATAAGACAAAAAGGGAAGCCACAAAGATTCCTGACAATATAAAGAACATTAACAAGTTAAATTAAAAATAATCACTCAGTTTTTTAAAAGGGCAAAATATTTGAACTGACACTTCATGAAGAAAGATATACACATGGCCAATAAGCACATGAAAAGGTACTTAAAATAATTAGTAATCAGAGGAATGCAAACACAAAATCACAACAGGAAAGCAGTGCAAACCCACTAGATTGTTAAAATTTAAAACACTGGGGCCTCCCTGGTGGCATGAGGGGTTGAGCTTAGGCACCGTGAGGCTGTCTGCAGCTACTGCAGCACAAGTTTGATCCCCACCCAGGGGGGTGACCCACATGGTGCAGCAGACCTCTCCTGTCGCACCTGCTGCTCTCCTCAGCAGCGTATTTCAGTAGATCCACCTGTTATGCTCCCCACTCTCTCTGGTGAATCCTCTCACCCCCCACCCGCCACCACACACCTCTGGCCTGTACCCTAGTTCTTATATGTATAAATAAAAACCTTTAAAAAATTTTCAAACACTAAATGTTAATCAGGATTTGAAGCAACCAGAATCTTCAAATATTATTAGTGAATATGCAACATGGCACAACTGTTTTGGGAAAGGTTTTTGGAACAAAAACACAAGATACTACTAAAATCAAATTTATGTTTTTTTCCCACACCAATCAATTTTTCAACTCTCTAGATGTCAACGGGGTATCCAACAGTTAGATTATGATACTGAAATCAGTGCAGACCCTGCAGGTTAAGCACTCAGTCCCAAAACTGCAGTTTTACTTCCTAGTTGCACCTGTATTTCTGACCTATAAGTCAGGGTTCCCATGACCACCTCCTCAGCCTTGGTAACAGCTCACTGTTACTGCAGGGGACACCTGACATTTACTGGTTTATTAAAAGTATATAATGGAGGACAAAGATGAGCATCCAGATGAACAGGTACATAAGGGAGCTTGGGAAGAATCTCGAGCGCAAGAGCTTCTATCCTTGCAGAACTAGGGTGTATTCCAGGTGCTACTCCATGACACATGGGTGTTCTCACCAACCGGGAAGTTCTCCAAAACCTGATGTTTTGGGATTATCTATGGAGGCATCATTCTGGAGGAATGACAGATGATTAATTCAGTCTCTAGCCCATCTACCCTCCCCAGAGGGTGGGGGGATGGGTTGGAGGTTTCAGATTTCTAATGATGTTTTATCTTTCTCTACCAGGCCCATTGAGGAGCCCCTCCATAATCAATTCATCAAAACAAGAAATGATCCTATCAATTCTGAGAGATCCAGGAACTCTGTAACATGCGCCTATCAATCCTATCATTTAAGAAATTACAAGAGTTTGAGGGGCTTTATATTAGGAATCTGGGTCAAAGACCAAATATTAGGAAGAAAAGATATTCCTAGCAACTCTATCATTCAGGGATTACAAGGGTTTTAGGAGCTCTGTGTGAGGAAGAGGGGGCAGAGACAAATATATACCTTAAATTATGCCACAATTTAGACATTTTTTATATTGTTAAATATTTACCTACCATTTGCCCAGCAATTACCAATGAAATAAAAACATATGCCCAAAAGGTTTATACAAGAATGTCCACAACAACTTTGTTTATAACAACCCAAGATGATAGATAAATTGTGGTAGTTATATATAATGAATTATTACTCAACAATGAAAAGTTGTTGATTATCTAGCTCTGTCATTCATTTTCTACTTACCTCCTCAAATACACATAACAGAACAGACAGAGAAACTGTGGCACAGTCATATATAATGAGGTACTACTCAACAATGAATAAGAAGGGACTAATAATGACACAACCTGGATGAATCTCACAGACATTAGGCTTAGCAAAAATTGTTGAAAATAACATCATACACTGTAAAATTCAATTTACATAAAGTTCTAGAACAGGTAAAACTAATCTATGCTGAAGAATATATCAGAAAAGTGTATCTGGAGAGGAATGACTGGAAGGAAGTTCAAAAGAACATTCATTAATGAAAGAAATGTTCTATACCTTAATAGGGGTATAGGCTACCCAGATGAATGTATTTGGAAAAAAAAATGAAAACTCATCAAATTATATACTTAATAATGCATTTCACTAAGTAAATTTCTAGCTAAAATAGAACTATAAAATATTACATTCTAGTTAGCAGGCTTGCTTTTGCAATGATATGAGTTAGCAATTTGAAACTACTATGAATACTAGGCTTGAGCTAATGAGTTAACGTATTGAGGATAATGGAAGTCAGATGTCTCACTGTTAAAGAGAGAAAGACTTATATATAAAGACTCACAGCAATGGATTATAACCTAATGAATAAAATAAGTGGCTATGAATTCATACTTGTTCTAGTCACTTCATGGTGAGAAAGCAAATTATCATAGCCTGGATGACTAAAACAACAAATGTTTATTTCTCACAGATCTCAGTTTGGGAAGTCTAATATCAAGGTGCTGTCTGGTGAGACTTCACTTCCAAAGTCTGCATATTGTTGTCTTCTTACATTCTGACAAAGACAGCCTTCTTTTCTTATAAGGCATTATCCCATCATGGAGGTTCCTCCTGACCTAGTTACCTCCCAAAGGCCCCCTCCTAAAACCATCCTGTTGGGGGTTAGAATTTCAACATGTGAATATGGGGTGGTGGTGGGCAAAAAACATGCGGTCCATTACAATATTGATGCAAATAAACAAACACAAGGGAAAAGGGAAAGATCTTACATTGAAGTGTCCACTAATAAGTAGAAAATGAATGGAAGAGTTAGATAATCATTTGTGTTTGCTAAAACTAACAGGTGAAATTTGATGAGGAACATAGTCACAATATATCTATCCATACCTTATTTATTAATTACAAAGAGAAAAGAAATAACTTACATGTTAGAGAAATCTGGAAGATACCACTTTAACCAAGTAATTCAACTTGTCATCACTTTCTCAGTTTGTGGGACCCTTAGTATTGGAGCCGTTTTTTCACGACTTTCCTAGGTTAAAATTAAAGACCAATAATTCAATAATAGTAGTTCAGGTCATGTCCAACAGATGTCGCTGTGTTTCTCTTAAAAATCTTAAATATCCAGCAATGTCCCTGTGAGTTGACTGTAGTGCCTAGGGGTTCCTCCGTGTTCAATTTGGGATCTATGGACTTGGAGCCTTTGGTATAAAGAAAATGAAACAACTGGCAAACCTGGATAAAAGATATATAGCAGTATTTTATATTCGCAATGTTTGGGAGTTTTCAAGAGTTAGGTAACTAAGAGAAAATAAATAGGAGACCTAGAAAAAGGGCAGATTTTAGGAATTTACAAAGATTGCAAATGATTTTTGTGCAGGCTAGTAGTGAATGCTATGACTATGAAAGTTCACAAATACATTTGAAGTTTAGAGTAAATATTCTACAAAAGAATAAGATGAATATGCACACATATAAATACATCAGTGCTTATAACGGGGAAATATTTTTGCTACATGTGTCTGATTTGCTTTTCCCCAGTGATTGACAAGACTAGAAAACAGAACCACTGAATATGAGAGGGGCAGGGGTAGGGGAAATGGAATGAGAATACAATGAACTGAAGACACGAAGACAACGCCAGGGAGGATTTAGGAGGAGGAATAGGTGAGGCCAAGGGTTATGTGTTTCTATGAATCTATAATAAAATGAGTATAGTTATATTTTACCTATTATATTATATTACAAATTTATTTTTTCTCTGGCAGTTCCTACATTCTCTATCTACAGGTTAAATCAGCAGTTTAAGGAAAAAGAGAGTTCTTCGAGAATAACAGGCTTAGAAGTATAAAGTCCTATCAAAATACAATATCTCTAAGTGAACATGTACATGTATTTTGAATAAAATATTAAGGTAGTTTGTTAACCACTAAACTCATCCATTTTTTATAATAAACTTCACAGAATTTAAACACAGGAGATGCCTTGGTTTGCTTATTACTGCTCAGCATATGAGACTATACTATGACAAACTCAAAACAGTTTTCTACCATCAGGAGAGATTTGCCAGCGAGCAGAATTTCCCATCTTTAAAAAGTCTATGTGATTTTTTTCCCAATCACAATGTAAAATATGAGTAATTGAATGTTCTCTCAAATGACTTCTTGATTGAAATTCAGTGTTTTCACCTCCACCTGTTTTTATTTTTTCCTCTTTTTAGAAACTGATAATTAGCCCTTTCAGTTCCTCATCCAACTGTACATAGTCATTTCCTGAGTTATTACACAAGATATTGTCTGGGCAATACTTGGGCAATACTTCAGTGTCATATAATGAAAATCACTGCAGTTGTCATTTCTCTACCCTTTTTCTCTTGCTTTTGGTTTAAATGAATCAGTGTCTTCATGTTCTTAATAACTGAGTTGAGGTCAATTTTTATAGATTTTTAGAGGTGGATCCATAGCATTATAAATTATAAGATAAGTTAGAGTTTAAATAATTCCTCCAACTTTCTCTGATGTGTCAGTCACTAGTTAAAATCTATAATTCTGGAAATCCCCCCAGGCTAAATTCCAAAATTTTCACCCCGTTGATACTCACCTTCTGAAGGTTCTATATGTATCTCATGGTTTCAGATGCTACCGAGTTTGGGCTACAATAATCTCATCTACAGATACACTTACCCTCTTTCAAGTTCCCTATCCACCATTGTCCATAGAATGTTTCCTGAACATCATATTAAAAACAAGTCCAGCTCCCTCTAAGAACTATTTTTTTTAACTAATTTCTCCATAATTACTAAAAACACCATCAGTGTTTTCAGGTAACCTTGGTACCACGATTTCCCCCCTAGCTTTATTTTGAGTTACAATTACAAATTCTGCTAATCCTTTCATTGTAATAACTTTAAGATTTACTTTTCCTTCAATATCGTAGTCCAATCATACCACCTGCTCTGTTCCCATTTTTTTTCCACATTCCAGCTCTCCAGCTTTAATTATCTCATGTATGGATTATTGCATGACTTCTTGGGAATTCTTACCATTTTACCTTTCCCATACCAACCATGTATTGAAAGTATTTGTATATTATTTATTCTTCAGCTCAAAAGTTCACAGTGGTCATTTATTCTTGACTTCATAAATCTTAGTAGTCCATCACTCAAGGTACTTCATCATTGAAATTACAATTTTATTAACCACAAATTTATTTCCATTACAGATATTCCACTTCCAATGTTACTATTATATTTGTTATCCTCAAGTTAGACTTTTCTTGCCGTCTGTGATTTCAGGTCTGTGATAGGTATAATATTGCCTAATGGGGATCTTTACTACAGTAACAAGAGTGAAGATCACCAAAAGGAAGGGGGAATTTTGATGGTCATCTGTGGAGCTTGAAGGGATCATGCTTAGCAAAATAAGTCAGAAAGAAAAAGAAAAATACTGGATGGTCTCACTCATAGCAGGAATTTAGAAAACCTAAATAAGAGACCAGGAAAAAGACTAATCAATACAAAGTAAAAATCAAAATCAACAAGCAGCTATAAACCAGAGACACACTATGGAGGGAGGGGGAGGAGGGAGGGGCGGGGAAAGGAAGGACTAGAGTCAAAATAAGGGGGGAGGTGCAATTGTATGGGGAATATAACCAAAATGAAAATGCATACATTGTGCAAAGATGAAAAAAGATGTAAGAATTATATAAAATAAAATATTTAAATAATAAAAAAGAAAAAAAAGAAAAAGGAAATTCAATTGATTGTGTTTTTGTGGCTTGATACCTAGAATTTAACTTTATACCACTGCCCACCTTCAATTCTAGAGATTTGTAGGCTTCAACCTCTTCAAAATCCAGTTCAGAATGTAACATTGAGAATCTTTCCTGACCTGACTATACATGGAAAATATGCCCCATACTCAGTATCTGTGGTCTTTCTTTAGAATTTTTCAACATGCAGTTGTTCATACAGTATTACTATATCAAGCATTTTTCAGCATATATGTATATAATGATTATCTATCTATCTATCTGTCTGTCTATCTATCTATCTAATCTTGTCAGCAACCTAAGATGCAAAACAATGTCACATTTCTTTTAATTTTCAAATCAATGCCTTTATCTCTCTCCCCAGGATGCTCACTTTGCTAAAAACCCCAAAGACCTCCAGGGAGGTTTAGTCACACTTAGAGGTCAGTTTTAGTAACCATCCTCTGCTCAGTCAACCAAGGAGATGAATTTTCTCTTCAGCTGTTACTAATGTCACTGATATAAAAAAAAAGTCTATTGAAACAAAGAAAACTCAGCCGCCTAAGCACTGTTGTCATTATTAAAATACTGTGGTGCTACAGTCTTATTTATTCTTGAATGAACCACAATAAATTGGACATTGCTCTCTGCTTAAAACCTGGTCATTCTGCCAAGTGCAAGGCTGCCTTGCTTATGAGCCTGTGAGCACTTCCCAATGCATGGAAGGAACTCAACTTTTTCACCTTGTCTCTTTGACTTTGGCTCACAGTCAGGTTTTCCTGCACAAAAATAGTAGGCTCAGGTCATCGAGACTGGCACACACACATATAAATATTTACTCTAATACTTCTGTAGTACCAGAGTGGATAAATTTGAAGAGATTTCCAG
This sequence comes from Talpa europaea, assembly GCF_964194135.1. NCBI lineage: Eukaryota > Metazoa > Chordata > Mammalia > Eulipotyphla > Talpidae > Talpa > Talpa europaea. Next base: position 10,024,452 of record NC_140084.1, on the reverse strand, counting down.
GCTCAGCTACTACTGTAACTAATACAACTCTCTGTTGCCTTTTGCATTGTTTGTTCTAAAAGCAAAAGAAATAGCCCTTCTTGGCTCCAAAGCCCTTTTATTTTGTTCCAGAATAAGTAACAATGCTTTCAGGAGGAAACCCTGCCTTGTTATATATATATCTTAGTGTTAGGGACCAGACAATTGATTACTTCTCCCCTCTTTACACAGTCTCAATTGTGATAGGTTCTTATAAAGACACTATTACTTGGTTGACCAAGTCCCTAACTCAAAATCCTTTGTCCACTTCTGCTCAAAGGGCTAGAAAAACTAATCACTAGCTTTTCTAGTCTTTTATTAATTCTGACTACTTAAACCCTCATGGAAATATGCTGGAGAAAAGTGTGAGGCAATAAAAAAGAAGAGTTGCATTAAAACTCTGAGATGAATAGAGGTGTACAACCAAGTTGCTCTTTTGAGAGCTCTCATTTTTTCTTAGTGCAGGCATTTATTACTACAAACCTTCTAATAGAATTGTTTTGCTGTATTCTATAAGTTTTGGAATGCTGTTTCTAATTTCATTTGTTTCAAGGTATTTTTTACTTTTCCATTTTCTTTATTCTTTAACCCATGGTTGTTAGAAATGCGGTTAAATTTCTACCTATTTACTAATTTTTCAACTTTCCCCATTATTGATTTCTAATTTCATACCATTATAGGCAGATAAGATACTTGGCATGATTTTAAACTTACTAGATTTGTTTTTTTTTTTAAAGATTTATTTATTAAATATTTATTTATTTATTTATACAAGCACTGGGTACAGTCAGAAGCGCGGGAGGGTGAGAGAATTCACCAGAGCCAGAGCAGGGAGCAGAGCAGGCAGAAGGACTGAAGCACACTGCTGAGGGGAGCAGCGGGCGGCAGGAGAGGTCTGTGCGCCATGTGGGACCCTCCTCCGGTGGCCGGGGAGCAGCGGGGATCGAACCTGTGCTGCAGAGGCTGCAGGCAGCTTCACAACCCAGCGCTCAACCACTGCACCACCGGGGAGGCCCTAAACTTACTAGATTTGTTAAGACCTGCTTTGTTATCTAAAAATCTTAAATTTGTTTAGATTTGTTTCGTGGGAGAAATTGCTGACTGAGGGCAATTCTCGTCACTGAGCTGTGCTGCCTTGGGGATGAAGTGACACAGGTAAAATGAAACTGTTCTTATCCTCTTCAATGCATTTACTAACAAATTTTTCACTCCAACTATTTGCTGGAACTTTTCCATTGGACTACCAGACTCCCAGGAAGGTACTGTTGTCTGTGGATGATTGTAAAATTGGTGTTTTGTGGGGGAATGACAGTAGAAAACTGCTATTATGCTATATTGCTGATCAATAATAAAGTACTTACAGTAACAGACAACAAGATATGCTACAATAACAGGAGAAGAACTATATATGTGTAATAAGGAGAGTCCTGTTTCTAAAATGAATTAGGAGTTTTTGATTGTCGGTCTTTGTCTACTAGAAGTTTAAAATAGAACTAGGAGAAATGGAGGGTAAATGTCAAAATGAATTGGAGTAAGGAGAATAGTGACAAGTAGATTAGATGGTAAGTTATCATAATAGTCCCAAAAGTAGATGAAGGCAGGTTTAAGTTAAAGATGGTGGCTTAAATATACAAATTAAACTTCTTCCTTTTAAAACATTACTGAAAGCTCATAATAATCAAAAAGGAATAAACCTCCAAAGGTAACACAAAAGGAGAAAACATTAAAATTTTAGTAGCTAGAAAGTAGTTGAATAAGTGGAAGCTGACTCAATAAATCTTTGAAAACAGGAACTTAAACCAGCAGAGGACACTGCTCAGCTCAGAAACAAGTACTTTCCTACTACACAATATCATAAAGACATGGAAATTATAGGTCCTAGGTACTTCTATATGTGTGGGTGGGAGGAGAGCTAATAATTAAGGAAGAAAACAATGAGGATTGGAGATGATTCTGTATAAGAAACAGCTAGAGTTATATACTATGTTTAATCAACCTGAGAGCTGAGCAAACTGCCCCTCTCTCACTCATGAAAAGGAGTAGATAGAGATTTATTCTATGAAGAGCGCAACCAGTAGGGCCTTAAACTAAACACAGTATTAGGCTGAAGACTGTCTTCATTTTGAAAACAGGTGAATTGTTGAAACTCTATGTAATAAATGGTACTCATATTAGCTTCTTTCTAAAAATCTGGTTCTAAGAATGCCAGAAGCCAAACTTACTCTCAAGTCAGGAATTTAGAAAATTCCTCTCTGAGAAAACTGCCAAAAATAAAAAGAAAAATTAGAAATACTGACATTTGGAGATCTATAATAAAATGACTGATCATTTTGCCTAACACTGACACCAAAAGATAACAACCCACACTCATGCACAGGGAGCTTTCAACAATTTTTTTAGCAACACACTCAAATACAAATGGAAAGTCAAAGACTCGGTATTTGAACAAAGGTCCTCTCTTGGTACATTGAAAAATCAAATAAGGAAAAAAAAAAAAGAAACTTGAGGAAGAAAACAAAGAGAAAAATAACCTTTTAAGACACAATCAATATTCTCAGAGAATTAAGAAAACATCATAATTGCATCCATGAGACAAGAATAATAGGTTATATTCTGTTCCCCGCTCTGTCTCTGGTGAATCCTCTCACCCTCCTGCGAATCTGGCCTGTACCCTGGTTCTTGTATAAATAAAATAAAATCTTAAAAAAAATAATAGGCTATAAAAAAAGGGAATATTTTCTGTAAATTTATTCTTCAAGTTAAAAAATATGATAAGTTATACTTTTGGTTTTGATAGAGCAGCTTTTATTAGGTTAATCACCAATAGAAAGCAATAAACTTCATGGAAAATATCAAAACAATAGTTTGAGGAATAATTCATAGACTAAAATTTATACTGTTTATCCAAGGGGACAGACGGGGAGGGAAGATGATAGGGTATTGGCACTGAAGCTTTAGTGGAGGGTGAATGAGGGAGTGCATGTACGCCAGTACAACACTGTACTCACGAAAGTCTATCATTATGTAAACAATTGGCAAACCAATAAAACATGAGAAAAAAAATTCCACACACATGCACACCAACTGTTGAAGTCACTTGAAAGCAACTTAAAGCAAGTAGAAACTGGAAGGGTATTGGGCCTCCCCGGTAGCAGTGGTTGAGCGTTGGGTCGTGAAGCTGCCCGCAGCCTCTGCAGCACTGGTTCGATCCCCGGCTGCTCCCTGGCCACCGGAGGAGGGTCCCACATGGTGCGCAGACCCTTCCTGCCGCCCGCTGCTCCCCTCAGCAGTGTACTTCAGTCCTTCTGCCTGCTCTGCTCCCTGCTCTGGCTCTGGTGAATTCTCTCACCCTCCCGCGCTTCTGACTGTACCCAGTGCTTGTATAAATAAATAAATTAAAAAAAAAATAAAACAAAAAAACCCAAAAAAACTGGAAGGGTATTGATACTGGAAAGAGGGAAATTATGCTGATAGTATATTTACATGGCTTTTCATTTAAAGGTATTTCCTACTTCACAATGCAAGGAGTAACTGGAACTTAAGCAGAAAACTGCAATCTTAACTGAAGATCAGAGCAAAAAGTTTTGGGACTGCTGGCATGGCTAGAAAATAAAGGGAAAATCTCAGAAAGGAGGAACTGCAGAGGTGGGGCAGCAAAATCTCTTTCATAAACTCTTTCAAATCCTTGGTTGACCTTCATTACTGTATGTGCAAGAGGGCCTGGCACAAAGTAACAGCTGGAAGGTAGAAAGAAGTGAATATTTTAGCTCAAGGGAGAGTTTGGAGTTTGAGCCTAGCCACTTGAATTGCTGGCTAAAATAACTATTATTATAGTTATTATAATATTTAGATATAGCTATCCATAAAGTCTACAATGGCATAATTAAAAATTACTTAATTTGTGAAGAAATAAGAAAATGTGGGTCATATTCAAAAGAACACTCCATAGAAACCAATCTAAAGTTACCAATATGTTAGAATTAGAAGAATTTTAAAACCATTAATATAAATATGTTCAGGCAATTAAAAGAAAATATGGTCAAAGTTAGTGAAGATTGGAGAATCTCAGTAGAAAAATGCAATGATCAAAAAAATCAACTAGACATTTTAGAAATGAAACAATATCTAAAATGAAAAATCTGTTGAATGGGAGCAATAGTAGGATAGATAGCTAAAATAAAGGAAATTGAACTTGAAGATAAAACAACAGAAAAACATTAAGAGGAGAGGAACATTAACGTGAGAGGAAAAAATAGGACAAAGACCCAGTACCCACAGTTAAAATTTTAAATTAGATTTAATTCTATCACAAATGTTTTAAATTTAAATTTTATTTAGTTATTTAATTATTACAAATTATATTTAATCGTGTCACAGACAAGAGGAAATGGGGAAGAAAAAATATTAAATAATGGCCAAATTTTTCTAAACTGATGAAAACATAAGTTTACAGATTCAATAAGATCTTGAGTCCCAATTTAGATCTCTTTATCCTCAAATGGCTGAAAGCACAAAGAGGAAGGAAGTTAGTGGGGAAAAGTTCCATTATGAAAGGGGAAAATGATAGAAATGGCAACTGATTTCTTATTAGAAATATGGAAGTTAGAAGAAAAAAGAACATCTTTAATGTGCCAGGGGAGTGGGAACTATCATATTAATTCAATATCCAGGGGAAAGTTATCTTTAAAAAAATGAAAGCTAAATAAATAAATTTTCAGAAAAACAAATATTGAGAAAACTTGATATTGTGAAAGCTGTATTAAAGAAACTTATCTAGGGAAAAAAATCAGAAATAGCAAATAACTTTGATAAATATAAAAGAACATATTCTTTTCTTAATCTTTAAAAGACTATGGATATTTAATGGATACATCCAGCTGGCAAGCAGAACCTATGTATCATGGGCAACAAAAGAGCAATTTAAAAACAAATGATGTTGGGAAGGGCAAGATTTCTGTTTAGAAGTGCATGCAGTGCCATTCCATGGAAAAGGAGCCATGCACAAGTCTGGGCCAAATCTCCAAATTGCCTCTCTCAGTGAGAGGCAGGCCAACCTGTTGGATTCTCTTACACCAATAAAAACAAAGGCATCACCTGGAAAGAGGAAACACGGAGTGGGCATTTGGAGAATCCTAAGTGCATATATGGCACAAAAATTATCTTGACTGGCATTAAGAAGTCAGAAGGGGCAAAGCTGATAGCTGATTTCATAAAAGCCACGAGTGAGTTACAGTTGGCACTGCCTTATATATTGCAACACAGAAATGTCTCATGGCTTTTTTGTATGGACCATATTTAAATTGACCATACACACCAGAATTCAGATCATGAATAGCTGATAGAACATTTTTCTTGGATAGTCCTGATTTAAATAAGATTGGCATGTGGTTAAACGAATGATTGGCTTTTTGAATTTTGACAGTAATTCCAGTTCAGCAAGTATAATCACTGATTATCCTTCTAAAGATAAGATTGGACTTGATTAGTAACGTTCAACTTCTCACAGTGATGGTGAATGCCATCTAAAAACCTATATGAGATTGGTTTTATGTGTAGGCTTACATTACTGATTATATTGATACAATTAATTCCTGAGAAAATTCTTTCTCTGTCTCAGAGAATAGAGCAAGACACCTGTATTTCAAGTTGTATTCATTATCTTGGTAAAAGCAAGGGTTAAAGATAAGTTGGCAATGTCCATTTTATCTTTTTGTTCTTTATGCCAATTAATTAAAACTGTATCTAAAATGTTGCCTTTCAACAATTTACCAACTCATTGTTCATAAACAATCTTCCAGTGCCTATCTTACTAAGGTATTGTGAACACTGTAGAGCTTTCTTTCATTGGAAGATATGTTTAAAGATCCTTGGTATTTAAATCTGCACTAAATAATCTGATTGATGGGATTTAGATCAGGGTATTGAGCACTATGAAATTATTTCAAGGAGATACATACAAAGACAGGGTCTGTGCAATAAAATGATAATCTAATTCAATACAGTGTCCAAATGCTACAACATACATTCTTTTGGGTTCATGATGCCATTATGTGCTATGTTATAAATCAGTCTTCTTTGGAACACTATGACACCTGCTGTTTTATATTGCCATGTGACATTCTTTTGCATTTACTAGCCAAGAATGTAAGAGAAAACACAAACACAATTGCTCTGAAATCACAAATCAGTACTTTGTTATAGGAGGTCAGTAAGATTATTCACAATATCATTTTATTAAATGTTTGTGATCAATCAGATGGAAATAATTTAAAACTGGGAAGTTTCTTTTTATTTTATAGCACTCATCAGCTTCATTCTACATATTTTACCTCTTTGTTTATTGTCTATCTCCTCTATCCTCACAAGAATGTAAGCTCATCAGGTAACAAAGCTTCCTTTATTCCCTATGTATTTCAAGTGCCTAGAGTAGCATCCAGCAGATAAGCACTCAGTAAATGTGTTAAAAGAATGAAAACACTCCTACATTTCAGGATTCCCAGATTGAGAAATATTGGCATGGAGGAAGAACCTTGGCTTAGGAGTCAGAAAGGCCTGCATATGAATGTATTTCAGGGGACAAATTACCTAATTCAGGAAGTTAATATTTTTCCCAAGTAAAATATACAGTCTATTAAAAATGGGGATAGAGACTAATTCATAAGATATATAAAATATCATTATATATGGAGAAATTATTATTATATATGGAGATATTTTTAGAGATAGCACAAATAAAGGTAAACAAATGAAACAACTTTTCCATATTAGCACGATTTTCTCTCACTTAGTCTTATTCATAAAAAGGCAAACTAGGAGAAGGTTTGGAGTAAATGAAAAGGCAAAGAGGAACAGGATCTAAAACTTACATTACAAACTGTATGAAAATACTGAGTGATTTTCTTCATAATAATCTTTGTCAGCTGTTGAAAGTACTTGGTTATAACAAGGCTATAGAATAAGCCAAAAACAAAGAATCAATGAAGAAACAGAAATATATGAAATATATGAAATAGGATGAAGATTATCTTGTGACCTTAGCTGCCCATGGGTGTTTTTTCCTCCCCCACCATTCATGTATACTTTATATACTCACCTTTTCCTAATGCAGGTTCTGCTTGGCTCATGAGGAACTTTAACCCTCAGGCCAACCCTGAAGGAAGAATTAACCTACTTATTGAACCCTTAGGCAATGTGCATGGCCAGGAAGCTGGGTATTTGGGGAACACAGTGAGGTGATTTCAGCATTTGACTGCAATATCCTATAACTAGTGAAGGAAGAGGTTAAAAGTGATTTACTGTATTTAAAAAAAAGCAGTGTAGATTTATTCTGTGGTTTAAGTTTTGCTGCCAAATGGAATTCTCAAAATACTTAGGAAGTACAAATGGATTTAAAATCTGTTTCAGGTAAACATTATTTATTTTATAAAGAGAGGATAAAATATCACTTAGTTTTAAGCAAGAGAGACATGTCATTAGTATTCAGTTTAGTATTAAAAAAGCAAATTTGGATGGATAAATAAAATTTTAACCCAAACCATGTTCCCAAAATGAAAACAGGTGTTGGTACATTAAAATGAGGTTCCCCTCCAACATCCTTAACACTACAAAAAATAATGTAAAATATACACCTAAAATAATTGGATGTTAACAGTGAAGCAAACACAAGCCCCTTCCCTAGCCTTTATCCTTACCTAGTTTGGCCAATGTGCTAGTTCAACCGTTTTAGCTAGAGGTCTTCTTTAATACCAAGGTACAATAGACATTGTTTTAACTAACTTCCACTTAGTTGATTGACTGATAGTGGCCTGCGCTCTTCAGTCTCTCTATAAAAACAAACATGACTGAGAACTACCTTGCTTAGCCAAGGTTCATGGATAATAAACTATTCTCTAGTATGGCTGGGTACCTCTCCAGTTAACAGAAGCATATTCAAGATCAATTATTTCCAATACTGTTTATGCCCATCTTATTTGTCACTTTTATTATAGACTCTAGTTAACTAGGTATAAACTGATAAAAAAGAAAACTGTAGTCTGTAAAAACAACAAACTAAGCTGAATGTTCTAAAGGATTTGATAAAGAGGCCACTAAAAACTAACTTGAATTAGGTGTAAATGAGACAGTGTAAAGATCAGAACAATCATAAAGATCTAGAAGATTCTGCATTCAAGTTGTTTCAAATATCTCTATTATGTGCAAAGGAATCAAAACAGAAAATCATATATTGTGCATTAAGGGCATGATTTTGGTGAGAATGATGGAGGACAAGAATAGAAAAACTGGAAAGGAGACCTCACAAGACAAAAACCTGACTCACACAAGAAGGTGGGGGTCGAGGGGAATAACATGACCATTAACCCAGCTGTAGAGGTCGTGACACTCAGGCACCAGCACCTTGGGTCGCCAAGGGATGCGACCCAAGCAGGATCAGATGCTACAGGGAGTGGAGCACAGACCTGAGGGGAAAGATATGGAGATTGGGCCCACCTTGGAATCTCTGCTCCCTTCCTGGTTTTGCCAAGTTATGCTAAATCAGCAACAAACACGTCTCTTCACAGAGGAGTGACCCCTCCCAAACAGAAGGGGACTATATCAATGCAGTTTCTGCACAGGCTCGGGGCAGCACTCCCACTGCCCATCTCTGACTATGAAGGTGTCTCTTTTCGCCAACTCTTTCCCTCTGCAGGGCAGCAGCCTCCTGCCTGCCCGTGACCTGTACCATGCCGGGACTTCTCTTCACTGACCTCCCTCAGCGGAGGCAGCTCTCCTCAAGCCAACTGCCTGCAACCATGCAGGCCTTGCTCAGCAAACCTGTCCCTTTCCCTTTCCCTGATAAACTTGTGCTTTAAATATGACTAACGTCTCTGTCTCATGGATAAACTCACCTGGGGAACTTGTCGCGTGCCGCTGAAATGGGAGCTCTGGTGAAACCTTTCACAGAGTGAACCCAAGGACCCCGCAACTCCACAAAACTCCATCAAGAGCATTGAGGACACCATTTAATAACTTATTCTCGAAGAAAAGACCTCGACAGCTTTACATCTAAGGATTGGTGAATAAATACAATCATACATTTCAAAGAATGTGAAATGCTTAAGTATTAACATTTTTATGATCCTAGCTATAGTCAACTTTTTTGGTTACCTGATCAATCACAGGTCCCAATGATACTAATTAGAGGGTTCCATTCTATGATTCTTGTTTCCTCTCAGTCTCAGAATTCTGCAGCCTTAAGATGCTAGGCTTTGCCACCACTACTAAATTCTACTTAAAAGCATCTGCTAAAAAGATTTCTCATCAATTAGAACCTAAAGATTTCTAGCCAAATTTAAAAATGTAGGATTCCAAAAAATAACAAGCATTACAGCTACCTGAGGATAAGCTGGTGAAAAGGCAGGAGTATCTAGGTACACTGAAAACAACTTTGAATGGGAGGAGAGAGGAAGGGTGAGTGTACTAAAAGCAGAAACTATTAAAAGAAATCAAATTAAAGCAAAACCAAAGGATATATGACTCGCATGAATCAAACCTGAAGATGCAATTATGATTATTGGTTAGAGTGAATAAAGTTCATCAACTAGGAAATAGTATGTAAACTATGATCAGTTTACAATGGGTAATTGCTAAATGTAGTTGTAAAAGCGAGACAGATATGTAGATATAAATATGAAAAGATTCCAGGGCTCTATTATTGAATAAATAAGCAAGAGGGTGAAAAACAGATTCTCATTTTTGTTCAGTATTTTGCTTAAGTAGTTGGCAGGGAGAAGGGCAGCCCAAACCCCGCAAACCTGTCTATTCTATATAGGGTTCTGCCATCCGCCGTATCAACACAAAACATATAGACTTTAATGGGAAGGAACTTTAATACAACTAGGAAACAATACAGGAAAGGCAAAGAGTCTAGTTTCTAAATGAAGCACCCAAAGTTACCCATCCCCTCATGGGTAAAAGTCCATCCATATGGGATTGGCCCAGAGCAAAGCCACAAAGCCTGTCCCAAGTCTAAAGCATCTTCCAGTGGGGACCCACAGAAAAGGGTCAGAAACAACCAGACAAGGCCGGAAGGAAAAGAGCAAAATCAAAATCAAGATAAAAGCTGCCACTGTCACCTCCCCTCGGGTCTCTCACCCACATCTGTGTCACCCAGTCCACGACCAAAAGACAAGCGCAGTTTCTTCAAGTGTCTCTAGGCTCCATGTGCCTCCTCTAGGTCTCCTTCTGGCTCCATCCTGCTTCCTTCCTTCCTCAGTCTCCTCTGCAGCCTCTTCTCTCCCTGCTCAGCTCCACCCTCCCTTGGGTGGGGCAGGGAACCTGGAATCTCCCCTTTTCCTGGGGACCACCCTGTTACAGTTGTACACACAGAGAAAGGGGCCTAAAGAAAGCTGTCAGCATGGGTGCCTTGGGGAAGGAAATTCTATGGGGACTCAATCTGAGGGGGTGGGGGGAAGCAAATATTGTCTAAAAAATATAAAAAATGATAAATGTTAAAAGAAAAAAAAAAACAAAAAAAGCTGTCAGCCACAGATACTCCTTGGAGAGTGGCAACAGGATAAGAGCAGGCATGGAACGTACTCTATATTTTCACATATTCATATTCTTACAACAATAACATGTTATATTTTAAGCAAATAAACATTCAGCTTTGGGGGAAAAAGCAATGCAAACACAGAATTGATGGTGATAGGAAAATCACTTTTAAACACTTTGGATATTGTTTAATGTTATGGGTTTATGATTTCTGTAGTGATAGTGGAAAAACTGGGTTGCCTTTTTCAAAATGAAAAGACTAAGAAAGTCTAAAGGAATGCTTTGAAGAGGAAACTAACAAAGAGATAAATGCTGATAAGTACATCTTAACGCTTCTCTGTTTGTCTTTTTGTTCTGTTATGGGAGAATTCCTTTCACATTTCTAATCAGTAAGTAAGTGGCATGTCATTTTATCAATTCTATTGAATTATTTGTTTTGATTGTCATCCTTTTAATCTTTAAGAATTCTTTCCTCCTCAGATTTTTCCTTTGCCTGGAAACCTGTTACATGTTCTCTTTTTTTTTTTTTGATGAATCTTAGGATTTAATTAAAAATTTTAAAGCTTTCTGTTTCTTCTATCATTTAAAATTCTTCTGGGGTAAATAACTCACTATTTTTTGTTTTAATCTTCCATATTTTTTCCCCTGATTTTCCTCATATACCTGGTGATCTTTGTGTGCTCATGTTTATAAATGAAGTACTAAATTGTTTGTGGTAGGTGGTCTTCATGGATGTCTTGTACCTCTGTTTTAATTCTGTGTCATTTGTATCCTCAAAAGATTTGCCCCTTACTGAGCTGGTTGACTACCATCTCTGTTTAAATGGAAAAGGCACACCAAAAGCCTTATTGCCCATGAAAAAAGGCAACAATAAAGGAAGAAATCTTTGCCAAAGTGTTGAAGGGCACTTACTTGTGTATGTCAGGAGCCCTTAATACATTTATGGAGCACTTACTAATACATTTACAAAGGAGTTATCATGGTTTTAGTGCAAGGACAAACCCTTCATTGAAGGGTTTGAACAGGAGGACGGGATCATAGTCTCCTTAGCCTCCCACGATCTGTGACATTTCTCAGACTTTCCCTATTTTCCCCAAGATACTGACACAATTGAAAAATGCTGATCACTTACTTTGTAGGACGTCCCTCAAGGTAACTTTGCTTGAAATTTTCTCATGATTTGACTGAGATTATACTTTTTTTTTTTTGCAAAGATGATGGTAAGCCCAAAAAGGTATGGTAAGAATACACCATATCATGAAGTACTTATGTCAAAATGTCCCAATATTGGTTGATAGTAACTCTGAAAATTTAGTTAAGATGATGTCCGCTAGGTCTTCCATAATGAAGTTATTATTTTCTCTTTGTAATTAATAAACTTCTTGCTGAGATTTTACTATAAGGAAGAACTGACCTTTTGTCAACATTTACTTCATTTTTTCATATCAGTATAGTTTCACAGATATTTACCTATGGGATATAATCCATGTGCATTGTTTATTCTATTCACATGGGTTTTTTCTATGTTTGCTACAGAATATGATTGTATATTGCTTAGAAAATGCAATCTGAATGATACCACATGTTTGACAATTATTGAGATTTCCTTTGTGACAAAGAATATGGTTAGTTTCTTATAAATATTCTTTATATATGTATGACATTATGAGCAATATTTTTTGCTTTTGAATGTTTTTATGAACAATAAAACATATAAACATGCACCAGATGTGCTTAGTGAGTTATTATAAAGCTGACACCAGCGTTACAACTATCATGTGAAAAAATAGTGACAGGAAAATATTCCAAGTGATGGCCCAAAGAAAACCAAAACCTTAATTTTTGGGTTATCTAGTTACTTGCTTCTAATAAATCTATCACTTAATTTTGCATTGCTAAAGGCTATACATTAGTGAAATAAATATTTTAGAAACCTGTTATTACTATCACCAAAAATAAATTTGAAAACAAGGAATATTGTCAAAGACAAAAATAAGGAAACAAAAGAAAAAAAATCCACAAAGATAAAAGGTTCAATTCACAAAGAATGCATTGAAGTCTTAAATGTATGTGTGTATCTAATAAACTTCAAAGTACATAAAGCAAAAATAACAGAAATAAAGACAAAAATGTTCTCACTCAAAATTTCAGGTTTTAACACTCCTCAGTAATTTACAGAATAAACAGACTTGGCAAATCAGGGGAGACACAGATGTGAACAACTATTAACTGAAGATATTAGAATCCTCCATCTAACATCTCATTGGATTTTAATTTTCATTTTCATAACTAATGAAACATACTTAACACACATACATAAACACACTTTTATGTTTATTGGTTACTAAGCTATTGTTGGAGATACAATTGGTATTCTGGCCAATTAAGGCTCTGCCTTTAGGGAACTGTCTATGACAGTTGCTTACAGGGCTTGTAGTAAGAAATAGAGTATAGGGAAGATTCTAGAGTCTTGGGGAAGTGGTAGCAGTGCCAATACTAAGACTTTCACCTGTAGTGAATGGGGATGTGATACAGATGGAAAGAAACATACCAACTGTGAAATTCCTCTGGCATTTCAGAGCAATGATGAAGAGAGTGAAGGGTTAGGACTGTGAAACTGGAGGGTTATTGCTGAGCACCACACTGCCTGATTGAAGAAAGAGAAAGACAGATTTAGGCCAATTAAATACTAATGTAAAGCAAAGAATAAAAATCAAAGGGTGAACATGATTTAAGATTAGGGATGTGACTTAATTATTAGAATGGCAGAGCTTAAGAGAAATTTGATTTCTCATCTCAGTAGTTTTTTATGCTAAAGTGAGAGATCTGATTAAAAAATAGGACCCTGAGCCTCAGGATAGGAATATTAGGGTTGATACAGTAGAGAATTTTGAATGCACAGATTACCCTCAATCCTTTGGGTCTATGAAGAGGTCCATATTTAGACAGGGAGACAGGGACTCCCTCTTGTTTGATGACCATGTAGAGGCTTCAAATGAGGTAGATAGCTTACGATACTTTCCTTTCTCAGAACCTCACCTAATTTTATCTTTTGTCCCCAGGGCAGTGACTAGTGTCAACTCACAGTATGATCCCACAGGGGTTATCTTGGGCCTGCTAACGGAGGAGGGATATTTAATACCTGTAGAGAATGGCAGCACCTAGCTAATAAGTACCAGGTGAACTGGTGAAATATGTCTTAGAGTAGATCCCAAGGGTGATGGATCAGGGAAGTAGAATATAAAGCTGATTAATGGGGGGAGTTTTCCATGGCTCAGGCTTAATGCCCTGACAAGGGCCCTTAGAGTCACCCTGCAGGCTTTTCAGAAATGTGAAAAGAGTGATAGCCCACATTAAACAGAGATATGACTGGTGTTATAAACTATTCAGGAAGTAATAAAAAACTCAGAGAGGGTATGCTGGAATAGACATGTTATATAAGACCAAAACCCAGCTTACTAGGTTCCGACTAGTAACTTAGCAGTGGTTGTCTTCTGTAAGTGGGGACTTTGAAGGTGATGGTATTACAGAACTGGAATCTTTTTTTATAATTGTGGATAATTTGAACCAGTAATAGCAGAGCAGCACTTAGTTATCAGGGGTGTCGTGGAAATAAGTACTACTATGCTTGGTAACAAGAATAAGGTGGTGTGGGGCCTCCCTGGTGGTGCAAGGGGTTAAGCACAGCACTGTGAAACTATCTGCAGCCTCTGGAGCATGAGTTTGATCCCCAGCTGGGCAGGGAGCTACCCACATGGTGCAGCAGACCTCTCCTGTCTTGCCCGCTGCTCCCCTTAGCAGTGTATTTCAGTCAGTATGTCTGTTCTACTCCCCACCCTGTCTCTGGTGAATCCTCTCAACCCTCACACCTCTGGCCTGTACCCCCGTTCTTGCATGCATAAATAAATCTTTAAAAGAAAATAAAGGTGGTGTGTGTGTTCAAAATGATAAAGATTAGATGAACAGAAAGATGAAGTCAGTCACATAAACTGGAAGTCAGAGTCCCTTGCTCAGTTTCCAGACCAGAGTCAGTTCTTGGATCATGTAGCTGTCAATTGAGATACCTGGGATTCACTCGTTTCCACAGACAAGAGAATACAGTAGTGGCTGACTCCATCTTTCTGAGACCTGGCTCTCAGAAAGACCGGGCTCTCTATGAGCTCTGAAATACACTGTCTTAAATGAACAGATTTACTACAGCTTTCATTTGGTTAGCGTTAATAACTTATCTATTCCCATTCTTTTAACTTTTAAATAATTTACATTTAAATATTTATATTTAAAGTGGTTTTGTTATAGGCAGCATATATTTGGGTCTTGCTGTTTTTTCTGTGTAGTCTGACAATCCCAGCCCTTTAGTTAGGATTTTAGATTATTTGCATTTCAAGTGATTCTCAAAGATTAAGTCTATTATCTTGCATTTGCTATGGATTGAGCATTTAATTATTCCATTTTATTTGTTTTGTTAGTTTATTAGCTCTATTGGTCTATTAGCTCTTTTTTAAAAAGAGTGTATAGTAAACAACTTTAACTTGTTATAGTCTTTGTGTAAGTGATACTATGCCATTTCAGGTATAGTATAAAAGAGTCTTGTAACAGAACCCTTACATTTCTTCACTTTCTTAAATAGCTTTTGTGCTATTGTTGTCATGTATTTTATTTCTGTGTATTATAAAAACAATATATTGTCATTATTGCTTTTAAACAGTTAGTTTTACATGCATTTAAGTAATGAGAACAAAAGTTTATAATATACCAATATAATTACCATTTCCAAGGCTTTGTATTGTATAATATAATTTTCATTTTTCTAAAGAGTTTCTTTAATAGTTTTGTAGTACAGGACTACTAATGATGAATTCTTTCAGTTTTTGTACTTCTGCAAGTTCGCAGTTCACCTTTATTTTTGAAACATTATTTTTGCTATTTATAAAAGCTCCTTTTAACATTTTTTCTCCTTTCAATACTTTAAAGATGTTTCTCCACTGTCTTCTGTCTTGCATTGACTCCAATGAGAAATCCGCTGTCATTCTTGTATTCCTCTGTACATAATGTGTCTTCTTTTCTCTGGCTGCCTTTAAAACATTCTCCTGTTCACTGATTTTAAGTAATTTGATTATGAGACTTAGTGTAGTTTTCCTCATGTTTTATGTGCTTGAGGCTCATTGAGATGGTTTGTTGGTTTATAGTTTTCAGCCAATTTGGAAAAAAATTAGCTATTACTTGAAAATAATTTCTGTCTCCTACACTTGTTCTTCAGAAATTTCAATTACATGTATATTAGACCACCTGAAGTTGTCCCACAACTTAATGATGCTCTGTTCATTATTTCTCCATCATTTTCCATTCTGTGTGTCATTTTGGATAGCTTCTATTAATATGCCTTCACATTGACTAATTTTTTTCTTTTGAAATATTTAATCTTTTGACAGTTTTTTCTAGTATATTCTTCATACATACATGGTAATTTTAGTCTCTACACATTAATTAAACTTTTTCATGTCCTAATGTGTTCCTGATTTAGTTTAAATTCTCAAACATAAGGAATTCAAAATAGACATAAAAGTACTTTAAATGGTATTAATTTAAGTTATAATAGCTATTTTAATATTTTTATTAATTTTACATTGTGTCATTTTTGGTTTGTTTTAGATTTTTTCCCTTATCATGGATTGAAAATATTTTGTTCCAATCTGTAGCTAATTTTTCAATTATTTAACAGTCTCATCCAATTAGCAAAAGTTTTCAACTTTGCTAAAGTTCAGCTTTCCTTATGCTTCTATCCTCTTTATCTATGAAATATTTTGTTTATCTTAAAGTCACAGTTTTTTTTTTTTTTGATACCAAATTAAAATTAATGTTTGTGGGCCTCCCCTGGTGGCGCAGGCGGTTGAGCACCACACTGTGAAGCTGTCCGCAGCCTCGGCAGTACTGGTTCGATCCCGGCCGGCCGGCAAGGGTCCCACATGGCACGGCAGACCTCTCCTGTCTTGCCCGCTGCTCCCCTCAGCAGTGTATTTTGTCAGTCTGCCTGTTCTGTTCCCCGCTCTGTCTCTGGTGAATCCTCTCACCCTCCCACACATCTAGCCTGTACCCGGTTTTTGTGTAAAATAAATAAATAAATCTTAAAAAAATTAATGTTTGCATGTAGTGAAACATAGACAAAGGTACTTATCTATTTGTTTATGCATTTATGGATTTATTCATTTTAAAATGGTTAAATATGTTTCAAAGCTATGTATTGAAAAGACTATTTTCTCTCCAATGAATTTTTTTTTCCTGCTCTGAGAAACTGTGTTTATGTCTGAACTCTAGTATATTCCACTAATCTTTAGATCTCTCCCTATATCATTATTACATTATTTTGATATAGTGGCCCAAGTTTTCTTCTACATCCATTGACTTGATAACTTTGAAAAATCTGGTAATATGGTAAATCCCAAATTTTGCAATGTTGAACCAATCTTTCATTTTTGAAGTAAACCTGAATTGGTAATAATATGTCATCCTTTTCATGTATTATTCAATTCTCTGAAGGACATTTGTGTCTTTTTATGAGAGGTATTGCTCTGTAGTTCCTCTCTAAGAGTCTTTGATTTTGGCATCAGGAGAATGCTGATCTCATAAAATGAGCTGGAAAGTGTTTCTCTTCCTTTCCTGTTTCTTGAGACTGTCTAGGATTGGCATGATCTCTTTCTTAAATGTTGGGACAATGTGCCAGTGAAGCCATTTGGGCTAGGTGTTGTTTTTATTGAAAGATATTTTCACTATAAGTTCAACTTCTTTAATAGATGTGAAACTATTCAGGTTATTTCTTCTTGCTTGAGTTTTAATAATTTGTCTCTTTCAAGGAATATTTCTATTTCATCTAGGCTATCATAACAAAGTTGTTATTTATTTATCCCTATGATCCATTTAGCACAAATAAGACCTTTAGTGATGTCCCCTCTTTATTTCGTAGTCTTGATAATTTGTGGATTCATACTTTTTCCCTTTTGTTTAGGTGATATGTTTATTAACACTGGGTATTCTTAGCAAAGAACCAGTTCTTGGGTATATAGATTTTTCACTACTATTTGGTTGGTTTATGCTCTTATCTTTATTATTTCCTTCCTTCCTTCTTGTTTTGGGTTTGTCTTCTTAAGATACCTAGATTACAGATTCAGAAATTTCTTGGTTTCTAAAATAAGAAATTAAAACTTATTTCCATGTAAGCATTTCTTGAGCTGCAGCTTACCGGTATCATATGTTTTCATTGTCATTCAATTCAAAATATTTTCTAATGTTTCTGAGATTGCTTCATTAACTCATGTTATAGAGACATGCATTTCATTTTAAAAATTTTGGATTTTCCAGATGTGTTTCTGTGATTTCTATTCAGTTTGTGGCCAGAGAATATATTTTGTCTAATGTGTATGTTCTTAAATTTGGCGAGTTTTTCTTTTTCTTAGTTGGTCAGAAAGTGGTGTATCTTTTGTAAATGAATGTTCCAAGTATACCTGAAAATAATTTTTATTCTTGTAAAATTTATTCTTGTACTTGTGAGTGGAGTGTTTTCTTATTTTTACTTTCTGAAGTGGCTCTAGGTTTTTTAAAATAAAACTTTACATAAAGAAGGAACATGTCACATAAGTTTGTATTTTGAAATATGATGGCTCAATGCATGAGTCTGAAAAATCAAATATTATTTTATAATAGGCATTATAATAGAACTTAATGAAGATTATGTATATACAATTAATAACAACCTAAAGACAAAGCATCAACAAAGACATGCAGGTAATAAGTTACATTTTCATTTTCTTACTTCTAATCTGTTCCTAGTACAGACCAATAATCCATTGTCCAGAAGCTAGTCACAGTGGTTTTATTTTAGTTCTTCTAAGCAGCCATTCCCCTTCCCTACTCCCCACTCAGGATTTACCAATTACACTCTTTTTGTGAAAAATACTTCTTCCTCTTTTCATCTAATTTCTTTTCAACTTTTAAGAATTGATCTTGAACTTACTTTCTTTAGGAAGTCTTTTCTGACATGATCTCCAAAGATTAGGTTCTCCTGATGCACTTATTCACAGCAGACTGTCCCTCTCTTTCATACAACTTACTATAATTGTAATGAAAAATATAAGACCAGACTAAGTCAGTTTATCAAAGATGTTATGAGTTCTCAAAAGGTTTAGTCATTTACTCAAAAAAGTTCTTAAAATAAGATATAAAGTGGCCAACTAGGCTGACTTAACCAAAACCTACCTGGTTTTCATTGAATGACATTTTTCTTTTGAAGACTTCTCTGAAAGCAGAATACTGAAGACATCAGTCTTCCATATTACATATCTAATAGGTACAAGAGATATCATTTATGAGACGTTGCAGAAAACAGGATATACACAAAAAAATCAACCAAAATGAGAAATACCATTTTTCTGCCTTCACAGAGCTAGACAAATGGATAATCTGTCTGTTTCTCTCAGACATTCTTTGTTTTAGAAAACACAAATGGAAAGAGTGGCTCAAATAACTTTTCCAAATTGACTCTAAAAATTAATGCTGTGGAGTCTGGTTTTTTTTTTTTTTTTTTTTTTTTTTTTAGAGGCATGTTTTTCTTTATTTGTTTGCTTGTTTGTTTTTGTTTTTGTTTATACATGCACTGGGTACAGTCAGAGGCGCGGGAGGGTGAGAGAATTCACCAGAGCTAGAGCGGGGAGCAGAGCAGGCAGAAGGACCGAAGTACACTGCTGAGGGGAGCAGCGGGTGGCAGGAGAGGTCTGCGCACCATGTGGGACCCTCCTCTGGTGGCCGAGGAGCAGCCGGGGATTGAACCGGCGCCGCAGAGGCCGCGGGCAGCTTCGCAACCCAGCGCTCTACCGCTGCGCCACCGGGGAGGCCCGGAGTCTGTTTTTTTTAAACAAACTTTTAGGCATAGAATTTGGGTGATGAGGAAAATCTTCATTTTCATGAACATTTGGAGCCTTAATTTCTTTTAAATAGCACTTGACAATATTACCAGGGAACACTTGTAGGAAAACATACAGAGCTTTCCTGGCAATGGAGTTGGAAGAGCTGCCTTCCCCATGTTTCTCAGGCTCACTTTGTAAATTATGTGAAACACTTAGACAGACACTGGCAATCATAAATTATACAGCTCATTTGCATATTCCAGTCAGGAGACATTATGCAAAGTGACAAGATTTGCATAATGGATTCCTCTTGTCGCTTCACTCACTGGGTGCTTTTAAAAAACAAAATGAAATAAAATGAAAGCATGAAAAGGTGAAAGCATCAAGTTCCCAGCCTTGTCTGTGTCCTTCCCAACTATAGTATCAAATATTTTCATTTTCTACCGCAGATTGGGGTGAAGGGGACAGAAGGCAAAATATACACACATATAAACAAAAAAACAAAGAGCTTTCATATGAATTTTGCTCTTAATTACGATGTACTTATTTCTTACTGAAATCCTTCAATATAAATAACCCATCTGAGTCAAGAGGAATAGGAACAAAACAAAACATGGATATACAGAGAAAGAAACTTTATATAACTTTTCACTGACAAAACCTCCTTTATGACATTTAGGGAGGGGGTAGTCTTCCTCCCAGTAATTATAAAAAAAAGGCATCAGATAATAATGAAATAGGCATTTTTATGATTGGAGAAAAGCATATTTTGGATGAAATAAACGGTTGGGGGTGGGGATTTTTTTCCTCCCCTAGAATAACTTCTGTAGGGTTTCCCTGTTTTGAAAGAGGAAGGCAGGAGAGAGACAGGGCTGTGCTTTGATTATTTAGCAAAATATAGGATGGCTGTATCTACTGCAAGGATGAGGCAGTACCACACCGACTTCTATCGGCTCTACTCCAATAAGCAGGCAACGTTCCCTCAGCAGTTGCTAGTTTTGCTGCGGGCTCTCCCTGCCCCCCTGCACCAGTGCGAAAGGCAGAGTGTGCCAAGCGGCTGGCGTCTGTACCCTGTGGGAAAAGTTAACTGTAATTCTTCGGCTTTTAAAATCAATTAACCCGTGTGTTAATTAACGTCAAGTCGACGGGAGGAGGAGAGAAGAGGGAGGGAGGGAGTAAAGAAAAAAGCTGCAAGGGCGGATGGCAGAAGAGTTGGCACAGTGCCATCCATTCAGGGGCAACGCCACAGTTTCGTGTGATAGCAGCAGCGGGTATATGTTACGGGGGCCCTGTATGCGGGCCAGACAGTGCGGTAAAGCCAAGCGAGATTATCCAGACCCCCAGGAGCGAACAGCCAGCAGCAAGCGAAGGCGCAAGTGCCAGGATTACAGCCTAGGCTGCTCCAACTATGAGCCCTTCCTCGGACCCAGGGACTCGGCTACTTGGGGTTTGGGGGTCTTCCGCACCAAAGAGGCACAAAGCTGACTTTAATCACTTTTTTCCTTTAAACTTGCTTCTGCCGCAGTGGAGCCAGCACAGCGGATGCTTTCACACCCGGGAAGACAAAGGCCGTCGTCTCCGCCATGACACTGTTCCGTTCCAAACAGAGGCCGGGATCCTGGACTCCTTGAAAAATTAAAAAGAAACAAAGGAAAACAAACAACAAATACAGCATCAAACCGAAAAAAAATAACCACCACCGAAATCGTGTGCCCGTTTGCCCATGCCAGGGGTGATCTGGGCATCTGTTGCAGCAGAAGGCGCTTCTGTGGGGCTATTTTTTTTTTTTTTTTTTTTTTTTTGGGCAAGCTGTTGGCTTGTTTGCTATTCAACTTCGTTTATAATTAACTTAAAAAAAAAAAAAAACACCATTCAGCCTAGTCAACAACAAACAAAGAGAAAAAGCAGACATCGGAAGAGAAATGCCATAGGAAGCAGCATGAATGCATGCCACAGCCGGTGCCACTTGCCATTCGGAAAACCTCAGGGAAAGATGCCAATTCTACAGCCCGGAAGGAGGCAGAGAAGGGAGCATAAAGGTCTACAATAGAAATCATAAAGGAAGAATATTGCTTGTGCCATCCTGGATTGCAACTGTACACAGCTTCGGCTGGGAGTAGAGAAGGAATATTTAAATGGGGATATAGATGGGTACAAATTAAAAGACAGGAGCCTAGTGATTGCCTATAGACACATGTGTAAGGCTGTATGTGTATATAAATACACATTTTCAGGCAAATTAAACGTTTAGATATGTATGTATTTTTGTGATAGGTATGGGTATGTATAGAGGTGTATGTGTTTATACACACATACGTGAAATGTATGCATGTGTGAGAAAGAGGAAGCAGAGGAGAGAGTAGGAAATATGTGTATGTGCATGTATGTGTGTGCATACATCCCACTTTTTGACCCAGGTATACAGAGAAGACAAAATAAAAATCATACTCCAGCAGCAAGCAGGCAGTCAGAGATTTATCTACATTCACTGCTATCACCAGGGAGATGAATGGGCCGATCTGAAGCCCTTTTACAAGATCCACTATGGGAGTGAAGGAGGAGGAGGCATGCCACACAGACATGCACAAACTTGAAGGCAGAGGGATGTGGAAGGTGCTACTTAGGAAACCCTGGTGGCATAACACAGGGGAGAAGAGGGGAAAAGAGGCTGTCTCTTTCTATGTTTTAGGTGGTTGCTTAAAAAAAATCTGTAAAAGGGTTTCAGGAAACGGCTGGTACTTACGTTGTCTGCGTTGCTGTGGATCCTGAAAGGTGTTCTGTTGGCACCGGGCGCTGAGCCAGGGGCAGGCGCTGGAAACAAAAGGGAGAGACAAAAAAAAAAAAAATAAAGTCATTCAATGGGAATATTAATTGCTGCTCTTGTGGATTTTACAAAACACACAAACTGTTTTCTTTTTCTTTCTTTCTTTTTTTTAAAAAATGTGGATTGGCGCGTGTCCCTTTCGCATGGAATATACAAGTAGTATGGGATTTACAGCCCAGTTACGGGACTCAGGATTAACCGCGCTGGCATCTTTTGGGCATATTCTTCCTTTTAATGAATGAGCTTTCGCTGTTAATGAGGAATAATCGTTTGGCTAATGAGCTTTGAAACATTAAGAGAAAAGAGGTTTTTTCCGTTAATCGCTCTGGTGCGACTGCATGGATGGATTACAAAAGACAGCAATAGGAATGCAGTACAAAGGGGGGGAACCTCTCCTGGAGTGGGAGAAGCACCGAGATGGGTGATGTGTCCCTGCATCTTTCCTTCTTTCTCTCTCTCTCTGCCAACTGCTATGGGTTTCCATAACTCCGCAATCAAAGTGGATGGTCGGGAAGGATTATTACAAAGAGTGAAGCCTCCGCTGTTAATGTCTCCAGTGTTTAATCATCATACAGTAGAATGGTTTTATGCATATTTCATTTGCATATCATTAAACCGTGTTAGCAAGGGGCATCCAGAGCCAGGAGAAGTACAAAGTTGGGATGAGAGGGAAGAAAAAAAAGGTCCCTATGATGCTTATCTTCAAACAGGGACTTGTTCCATGATCTGTCTTCTACTTTTGCTAAAATCATTATGACTTGGAAACCTTTGAAGTTGGATACAACCTTG
Organism: Talpa europaea; assembly: GCF_964194135.1. Taxonomy (NCBI): domain Eukaryota; kingdom Metazoa; phylum Chordata; class Mammalia; order Eulipotyphla; family Talpidae; genus Talpa; species Talpa europaea. The sequence goes on along the minus strand of NC_140084.1, from coordinate 10,001,394 downwards.
GATTCTTCTAATTCCTGCAGAGCGGTATATTTTTAAAAACAGCAGAAACGTTCCTGCACTAGACAATTAAAGGAATATAAACTCCAGTGGGTTGAAACTAGTAGCTCTTTGGGGAATGCAGTGGCAGAGGCTTCTACAAATACCAACACTTAAAAAAAAAATAAAAAGAGCATCATATTAAAACAAAAGAAAACGAAGACAAGAAATATTAACGTGGATTATATTTGTCTCTTTTGGGGGGTAATGAGCTAAAGAGAATGAAGAAGCCATCGGTAATTTATCCCTTCATTAATGAACAGTCACCTTTTTTTCGTATGTGTTTGTTTTTGTCCTTTTTTTTTTTTTTAAGAGGGATGTTGTCACTTTTGAAGCGATTAGTCAATTATTTTGTAGCTGTGATCTTTTTCCCTTGCATCAGACAGGGGAGAAAGGTGGTGGTTAGAGAATATGTGCATATTGGGGGGATTTGTGGGGAGAGAAGGAATACAGTGAGTTCTTTGTAGATCTAATACATGCACAACATATTAATTGGAAGCTTTTAAAGCTCCCTCAATAGGCTATTTCATTCCTGGTAAAACAGCAGCTGGTTAGCCACTGTGGTGACTCTACAGATATCACTAAGTATTTTTATTCTGTTGCTGTTGTTGATGTTGTTTTCTTGTTTTTCCTTAGTCAAGAGCAAGAATATAATGTCACCCTGCTTAACAGAGTCTCTTCTGGCTTCCATCATCTTCTTCACTTCCAATTTCCAAACTGTGAAGCAATGTTGGTTTAATATTGAATCTTGGTGCACAGTCTAACTGGCACAACTTGATTTGGAAATGAGATGCTCTTTTATATTTAAATTATCCTCACTCCTCCCTTATCCTCCAAAGCTTTGTCTCAGCTATGAATATTCAGATGAGGCATGATGTGATTACACTGTACAATTACTCCTATCCATGGTGGTAGCAGAGGCTGCTGGAAAGACAGAGAGCCAGATGCCTCCTAGCCAATACGGAGTTTGTTTTTGGTATTTTTCTATCTCTTTGGCGCTGCGGCACATGCAGATGTCGCTGTTGTTCTTTATAAAGCCCTAATGATATGCAAATGCATAACGACTTGGTTTGGACGCAGAGCATCAACGAAATATTACGAATGTCCTTAAGAAAGGGGGAGAGAAAATCCTGACTGAAGGAATGTCCACATAAATTATTTTTATTTAAATGAATTCAAAGGATGGGGTGAGGGCAAGTCAGAAGGAGTCACATGGAAAACATGCATAATATTAATATGCAAAAAGAGTTCTCACCGAGGAGAAGAAGCTCCTTACTACTGCTCATGGGACATACTGGTTCATTAGGAAATAGCTCAGAGCGACTACAGCATTTTGCTATTTCATTTTTTTCTTTATTTTAAATGAAGAGTCAGACAGATGTGTTTTCTTTGCATGGCAGCATCGAGATGGATCCAATCTGTGAAATCTGCTGCCCAAATAGCATTCCTAATGGAAACTGGAACTAAACAAGGGCACAGATATGGAAGGGAGGGGAGAAGAGAGACTATACGAAGAAGAGTATATTCAGAGCCACAGGATGATATTTTGTAGTAAGAGGAGGTTTTCAGAAACCATCTCTGCTTCATTAGTATCAGATGGGGGCTCCTGTTGCAGCGAGCCATCAGGGTTGACCAAGATGAGCACAAGACAGGCCCTTCTACTAGGTGTCTGAGGCTGAGGAAAGCAGCGGCAACTTGGTGCCTGTCCCCTCAGCTGTCTACAGCTCGGAAGCCAAAAGCACAGATACTCCTAAGTTGGGGATGCAGTGCCTTCTGGTCCAGGTATTTGTTGCAGAGGAAATTCTTGGTGTTACGATAGTATACATTGCTAAAGAGTAGATACAATCGTCTGGGTACTTAAGCAGGCCTGGTAATGTTCATGCTGGTTAGTTCTCAGGGTAAATATTACTGTTTTCTAACATTGCCAGAATGTTGAAATTACTAGTGTGGACTAATGCATGTTGATGGTGAATAGAGATGAACAAGTAATGAATGAGCATAATGGGTGGGTTCAGAGCTGATAAAATATTTGGAATATTACTAATGGCCTCAAAGGATTAATAAATAAAACCAAAGCAAGAAAGGAAGAGTCAGAAAAAAAGATTTCATTACTTCCCTTAGTCAGGTGGACATAGTTTGAATTACTTTAATAATTCAGGTTAAAGCAATTTTGTACTTTAGTTTAAATGACCTAAAGACAAAGACAGTTTTGCTCTGATCTGTATACATGTACAAATTTCTACTTGATGGCATAATGTTGACCTGGAGCTGCTATTTATGTATGAGTGTGTAAACACGCTCTAAATTTGCTGCTCTTCACCTATTAATCTTCAAAACCTCCATTTATAAGTCTCCTTTATCACACACACACACACACACTCAATGGCTACATGATTCTCAACTGGTACACTATACCAACCAAACTAGAGTACAATGAATTAATGATTATGTGGAGAATGGTTATTTAATCTGAATCTGAGTTGGATATTTAACTTCTTATCTTTCCCATTTCTGTTGGCAAAATTATGGCTATTAGAAAATAAACCAATGCATGTAAAGTATTTAGCACAATATTTTTACATGAAACCACTAAATGATGTCAGATTTTTATTGTTGCTATAGTGATACTATTATTGTTGAATTATTATTATTTTAGTGTATTGGTTAGTATTGAGCGAAATAAGGAAAAGGAAACAACTTTCAATCTTTACTGTTATTATTTTTTTGAACTTAATATTTTAGTTTATTTTTTAATTAAAAATATACTGAATAACATGGAACAAAATATTAAAAAGTGCGAAGTGTTATTCAGGGGGCAGTAAAACTAGTTTCCTTCCCCAAAGAAAACCACTGTTAGTGGCTTCGTCTTTACTGTCACTATTAAGGTAAAAGTTAGTGAGTAAGCATTAAATAGGTATTCATGGTGGGTAGGTTGTGAATTATCAATTATCAAAAGTCCAACTGCAGTTCATATTGATGCAGTTCATAATAGACCCATGAAAGGGTTCCTTTAATAATCTATAATTCTGAAATGATGATCTTGTTGCATGATATCTGCACAATGATAAGGAGTTACATCATGGTTGGTGAAGAGGGCTATGAGAACTGAGAGGTGTTCATTATTCAACCACATTGCCAGGGCAATATCAACTTGCAGTCCTTTTCTAGGAAAAAATATTGTATTTTTTAATACTTACCACATTAACTATTTTCAATGCTCAATAAATCAGTAGAAGTCAAAAAATGCCTTCCCTGACCCTTTTCTAGCCATATGTTTCCAACCTTACCCCCACACTGTTCCTCACTTCTTGTTTACAGTTTCAAATATTAATATATTATGTCCTGAATTTAGAGGAGAAACACTTCAATCTTTCATTACAAAGAAAGATGCCCTTTATCAACTGGAAGCATTTTCCTTCTACTTCTAGTTGTTAAGAAAGTTTTTTTATTATGAACAGTTGTTAAATTTTTGTTAATTGCCTATTCTACCTCTCAGTTCAGAGTGGCTAGCATGGTAAATTACAATGACTGACTGTCATTTGTCAAACCAACCTTGCAATTCTGGGACAAACTCCACTTGGAGTAATGTATTTACCTTTATATACTGTAATACTTGCAACATTTGAACTGTCAATATTAAGTTTTAATCCATATTCACAAGAGATATAGGTTTATAATTTTCTTAAAGTGACCTTGCTTGGTATTGTTATCAGGATCTTGTTGACCTTGTAGAATAAGTTGGAGAGTGTCCCCCTCCCTCAATACTCTGAAAAAGTTTGTGTAAGATTGCTATTATTTTTCCTTAAATGTTGGATAGACTACAACAGTGTCACTATCAGGTCTAAAAATAGTTGGCGAGTTTTCAATTATAAATTTGATTTTAAGAAGATGACCTAGGACTGCTCAGATTTTCTATTTCTTGTGTGAAATTTGGCATTCTGTATTTTTCCAGGACTTTCTCCATTTCATCTTTGTGATCAAATTGCAATGGTTATTCATTATCTATTTCTGCCTGTCAGAACTTTAGTAATATCCAACTTTCATTTGTGATATTAGTGATTTGCATTTTCTTTTTCTTTCCTTGATCAATCTTGTAATAATCAATTCTATAAATATTTTTTAAAAATCAACTACCATTGATTTCTACTAGCAATTTTATAATTTCCATTATTTTACTTACTTTGAGGTTAATTTGCTTCCCTTTTTTTAGTTTTACAAGTTGAATATTAGATAAGTAATTTTGCACTTCTTTTCTAAAACAGACATGAAAAGCTGTACATCTCCTAAGGACTACTTTAGCTGCAGCTCACAAATTTTCATAAGATGTTTATTCATTATCAGTTAGTTGCAACTGAAATAAATTCTGTTGCAATTTCTTCTTGGATTAAATAATAGGTATTATCAATACCTATTGTTAAACTTCCAAATATTGGATTTTTTCTAGCTATTATTTCTATGAATTTCTTTCTTTCTTTTTTTAAAAAAGATTTATTTTTATTTATTTATACAAGCACTGGGTACAGTCAGAAGTGCGGGAGGGTGAGAGAATTCACCAGAGCCAGAGCAGGGAGCAGAGCAGGCAGAAGGGGAGCAGCAGGCGGCAGGAGAGGTCTGCGCGCCATGTGGGACCCTCCTTTGGTGGCCGGGGTGCAGCCGGGGATTGAACTGGCGCTGCAGAGGCTGCAGGCATCTTTGCAACCCAGCGCTCAACCGCTGTGCCACTAGGGAGGCCCTAGTTCTATGAATTTCTAAGTAAAGAACACTCTGCTCAGGGAATGCAGTTGTGATAATTTCAAGATTGTTTTATGATTCAACACATAATGTATCTTTTTGAAATTCAATGTATTCTTGAGAAGAATGCATTTTCTGCCACTGTTGATTTTCTTTACTGTATAGTTGATTTCTATCTAGCTAATATCTGTTCCTATTATTTTCATGCTTCAACTTTCTTTGGGTTTCTCTTTCTCTTCTATTCTAATATCCTGAGAAGATATTTATGCCAATGATTTTTAGCTTCCTTTTCTTTTATAAACTTTCATTTAAAGGCTATCCATTTTCCTCTAAGCACTACTTTAGATACAGCCTCTGGGTTTCCATACATCTTATTTTCATTATCGCTTGGTTCAAACTATTTTCTAATTTATATCATAATTTCTTCTTTGACCTATAGAATACTTAGAAGTATATGGCTTAAATTCCAAATCTGTTGAGATTTGCAAAAGTTTTAGTTATCTTATTATTGATTTTTAGCCTCTTGATATTGCTTTCTAGATTTCTGTGCTCATAGTAAATCCTGGTTGATTTAAATCTTTTGACTTTTTTTGAGACATGCTTATGGTCAATGCCAGTAAAAGAATGAATGCTGTCATTGCTAGGCATAGTGTTCTACATGTAATTTTTACCTTGGATTACAATTATTGTTGAGTTCACAAATATATATTCTCTCTCTCTCTCTGCTTTGTGTAATAGTTACTGAAAGAGGTGTGTTAAAGTCTTATACCATGGTGTGTGTTAATTTGTGTACATATTTTTGCGGTCTGGTCAGTTTTGCTTTAAATTTGTTGCGGCTATATTATTACTAACTGCACACAAATTAAGAATGACTATATTCTTTAGGTTGACCCTTTAATAACAATGCCATATACATCATCATCTTCTGCCTTAAAATCTATTTTGCCTAATGTTAATATGTTGTTCTAGTTATATTTTGGTATAGGTGGATTATTTTTTATCTTGTTACTTTCAACTTTTCTGGTTTTTATCTGAATTTTATTTGTTTTTTTTTTTAAAGATTTATTTATTTATTTATTTATTCATTTATTTATTCATTTATTTAATTATACAAGCACTGTATTTACTTATGCATACAGTCAGAAGCGCGGGAGGGTGAGAGAATTTACCAGAGCCAGAGCGGGGAGCAGGGCAGGCAGAAGGACTGAAGTACACTGCTGAGGGGAGCAGCGGGTGGCAGGAGAGGTCTGCGCGCCATGTGGGACCCTCCTCCGGTGGCCGGGGAACAGCCGAGGATCGAACTGGTGCTGCAGAGGCTGGGGGCAGCTTCACAACCCAGTGCTCAACTGCTGCACCACCGGGGAGGCCCCTGAATTTTATTTTATATCCAATCTGACAATTTCACCTTTTTAACTGGAAAATTGAGTGAATTTATACCTAATGTAATTAATGATATACTTTAAATTATAGACATATTACTTTATTATTTGTTTCCTATTTGTTCTACCTGATTTATGTTCTTTTTTACATTTCTCAATATTAATCAAATATTTTTTTATCTTCTTTATTAGCTTGTTAATGATACATTAAGTTACTATTAAGTGTTACCTAACTATTACAACATGCATACCTGACTTATTACAGTAGTACTAGAACCTGTTTGTCATTCTATCTCCTCCCACCTTTTAATGTTATTGTAACAGACACATTATTGTTCATATATTTTAAACCTTAGAAGATATTTTTCATTTTTATCACTCAGTCAAGATTCATTCAGACTTACTAGCACATATAACTTGTACATTGCTCTTCACTCTTTCCTCCATTTCCATGTTTCCTTCTGGAACTGCTTTTCTTTTATCTAAATAACTCCTTTGGATATTTCTTTTTTTAAAAAGATTTATTTACTTATGCATACAAGAGCTGGGATACAGACCAGAGGTGTGGGGGGTGAGAGGATTCACAAGAGACAGAGTGGGGAACAGAACAGGCAGACTGACTGAAATATACTGCTGAGGAGAGCAGCGGGTGAGTCTGAGAGGTCTGCTGTACCATCCTGGCTCCCTGGCCGGGGATCGAACTCATGCTGCAGTGGCTGCAGATTGTTTCATAGGTTGCGTCTTAATCCCGTGCGCCACCAGGGAGGCCCACCTTTTGATATTTCTTTAGGTGTTGTTTGTTGATAAGTTATTTCTCTCTCTCTTTTTGTCTATAAAGTTATTTCATCTTCAGTTTTGAAAGATAATTTCACTGAGTATAGAATTCTAGATTGGCCATTGTTTTCTTCCAGCATTTGAAAGCTGTCTGTTGTTTTTTGGCCATTATCATTTCTGATGAGAAATCAGTTGTCAGTCTTATTGTTGCTTCTATGAAACAATAAGACCTTTTAAACTTCATTTAACATTTTCTCCTCATCTTTCATTTTCAGCAATGTTATTCATGTGCCTAAGTTTGCTTTTCTTTGTATTTATCCTGCTTGGGATATCTGTGGCTTGATGTCTTTCCTCCTGTTTGGCAATTTTTGATTATCAGTGTGAATAGTACTTTTACTACTGTTTCACTTATCCTTGTAGAATTCCAATTACACATATTTCACATTTTCAATACGTCTCACATATATTTTAGGCTATTTAGTTTCAATGCTTTTATACCTTCATGCTTTGGCTTATTTTTTTCTGATCTCTCAGATATTTCAATAATCATCTTTTCATCTATTTCCAATCTGATGTTGAATCTATATATGAACTTCAGTTATTGTATTTTTCAGTTCTAGAATATCCTTTAATCTACTTTGTAAGTTGCAGCTCTTTTGTTCTCCAAAACATTAACATCTTGGAATTATTTACAGATCTATTTCTGGTAACTCCAATATTAGGTTCACTGTGGATGTTTTTCTACTGTCTCTCCCCACCTCTTTTTTTGGTCCCATCTTGGTATTCTTGAAAAGTACTGAATCAATGTCAAGTATTGTGTACATAAATGTTAGAAGCTGTGGATGGTGATATCTTCCTGTGAAGAAAATGTATCCTATCATCCAGGAGGCAGTAGTGCAGAACAAGGATGCTTCATTTCAATCCAATAAGAAAGCAGGTTGACTTGAAGCTAGATTGTAGTTTTTTAAGACTTAGTTCCCCTGGTACATCTCATCTCAAGGTCTCATTTCCTTGACAGATCCTGAACTCTGATTTTTATCTTTCCAGTACTATGGAAATGCTAAAAGTTCCATTCAGCTTTCAGCAGCTTTCTACTGCTTCTTAGTCTTTTATACTCAGCAAAGAAAATCGAAAGTCTCAGATATACTCTGGTTAGAAATTCCCTTTAAAACACTGCCAACAAAAAAGAAAGTAAGGATATTTGTTCTTTGTGAAACTGTAGTTATTCCTAGTGAACAAAATTTCCTTTCCCAAATATTACAAAAATAAATTTAAAATAACTGATTTTAAAACCGATACAAAGTTTCAAAAATTTTGGGAATGATTTTCTCCCTCTATTTCAAACATTGGCAGCTATCCCTATCTGAATATTTTCTCAAACATTTGTAATTCCTCGAGCTTAATGTAGATGTTCTTTAAGCTCAACCAAAAATTCCTATAGTACCTTTTAAAGTAATATATCTAGAAGAGGAGACTTGATTTCCAACAATTAGTTTTTCTCTTTTAATCTCTCCAATGGTCTTAGACTATAATCCCCACTAACAAATACTGTTATTGTCATTTCATGTCTAAAATTTATTCTTATTGACAGAGAAAATAAATTTCAATAATTTTACATTTTAATATAATGAATTAATACAATAACTTTAATTATAATTTTAATTGAATATAATTTACATTTTCTATATACAATTATGAAATTTAATCAAACAGATCATAAAGAAATCAAATAGCTCTTCTTTATTAATCTCTTCTTCCTTTTCTCCTGACAATTTCTTTATTGGGTTCATCAATTACTAAGTTCCTATCAGTGTGCTTACTATATACCAGAGATAGTAAAAATGATATACTATTGCCTTAAAGACTGATTTTCAGTAGGTAATACGCCAATTACAATACAATGTGATACATATTAGTTGCACATATCACTTATTAGATGGACATCCTATTTTTTCTTCAGCTACTTTTTTAGAGATGCTGTCCATAAAATCACACTTATCTTTTACCTGAATGCCTTAAAACCAGTCTCTCTGAAGTCTAGGAAACACTGTCAAAATAACTTTCTGTAATAATAGAGATGTGATGTCCATTAGGGTAGCCACCAGTTAGTACAACTGAGAAATCAAATCTTTAATTTTCTTTAATTTTAATTAATTTCGATTTAAGGAGCAAACTTATTATATAGGCAGCTACAGGGCATATGTCCTATTTTGTCAGACATTCCTGCTTATTTTAAGCTCTGAAATTAAATAACTACTTTCTCCTAGGGTTCTAAAACACTTTTTTACCTCTCAGAAGTTTTTACGTATTGAACAAAATTAGGTTCATCTAATTATCTTTTCTATCCTTCTGTCTATGGTATCAATTAGAAATACTACTTTTAGTAGAATGAGATTTTGAACAGTTAATACGACACAATCATTGTATCTTGTATTTAACCTGTATATGTTTTATTTTTCCTTATCTGTAAATTGGTGATCCTGACTCAGGACTACAAGATATATATAATTTTTATTTAGTCAAGCCAGTTGTAGAATATCTACCCTAAGCAATTTACTTCTGATCCTTTCTTATGCATACCCAGATGCTTTCAACCATGTTTCCACTCAAATTCCACGCCCTGTTGACATAATAGTTATTAATGAGTGCTATGCCTGGAGTCAGGAATGCAGTTTATGATTGTGGAAAAGACAACAATCAATGATCAACTTAGAAATTAATAGCACAATTTTTAACTCATTCTCATAATGATTATATGTGTTTCTTTATGTGTGACAACAGGTACTATGTAATAAATGCATTTCATAACCTATCATGATGCAAATTTAGTGTTTCCAGAAGGCTAAAATAAATGATCTATAACTTAATGAATGAAAAATTAAGAATTTAGTCTTATGAAGTAAAGGATGTCCTATATAAGAATTAATTATCAAAGAAGATTTAAATGTTCCAATTGAGTTTTTAGGGAAATAAAAAAATACCATTTTAATAGAGAGAATAAATGCTATGTTGCCTGAAAATGAATGAGAGGTAATACAGAATATCACATAACCTCTCAAATCTTTCAAATCTGAATATTATGCACATACATGTTTATTGCATATATGAAATATATGAACTGATTTATAGATGGAAACTTAAAAAACATTTTTCTAATGAAATATATCTGGTTGTCCATATTTTAGTGAACATCATTATGTGGGGATAATTGTTTAGGCTTTGGATTAAAACAGAACTAAGAATTCTGTAATGTATAGCTCTAATTACCATGGTTCTCAACTTCAAAAATTAGTTAAAATAAGTGCCAAAGAGCTTAAAAGTGCCAGTCAACATTATTTAAGAGTGCCCTCCTTTAAAAACTTTAATGCTGGGCCTTCCTGGTGGCCTAGGGGCCTAGTCTCAGAGCTATTACCATGACGGCCTGAGATTGATCTTCTGCCAGACAGCTAACCCTCATGGCGCAGCAGACTTCTCCTGTCTCACTTGCTGCTCCCCTTAGCTATGTATTTCAGTAAATATGCCTGTTCTGCTACCTCCTCTGTCTCTGGTGAATCCTCTCATCACCTGCAACTCTGGCCTACATCGCAGTTCTATACAAATGTAAATAAGTAAAAACCTTTAAAAAAAGAAAAAAACTTAAATGTTAAAAAAATTAAGATTCAAAACAGATATTAGGAAATTAGTCACATTACAACCTAATTATTTACTTTGTTACCTGCTTCACCCAGAAATAATTAGCTTTTTAAATACATTTAAAATAGAATTAATTTTTTTTTAAATTACTCATAATTTTTCAGAAAACCTTTCATTACATAGAACAAGATATACCTATATTTGTGATGAAAATGCCATTAACTGTTGATGAAGTTATAATAAAAGTGCTTTAAATTCATTACTATATCTTGCATTTATCTAGTATCACAGTTTCTCTTTAAAGAAAGGCATCACAAGAACACAGACTGACACTAATTTTTTTCCTATGAATTTCAGCATTTAAAAAAAAAGAAATGATGCCCATCATTATATAATATGAAAATAACACATTTTTTTTCCTGAGCTGCTTAAAAGGCAATATGGCAAAGCATAAGCTTTGGAATCAATAAGAACTATGTTGCTCCTAGTTTTATTTACTTACCTAGTTATGTGGCTTTTAGCAAGGTACTTAAGTTGGGTATGCTTCATTTTCCTCATCTGTAAACTGGGAATTCTAATGTCACGAAGAAAATTCAGGAGAAAAAGTATGCATATATTAAAGCAAAACCTAGTATGTAACCGGAAATCAATAAGAATAATAATTCACTATTATTATTAGTGGTATAATAATATATACTATATATTAATGTAATTAATATGAAAATTACCTATTCTTTCTCACTGACCTTCATAACATTTCAATCAAACAATATGCATAGTAAGTAATTAGATGTGAGACAATGATTTGTCAAATATCATAGATCAAGTCAGAAGGAGAGACAGGTAGAAGTTTTCTGTTTCAAGAGCAAATTAAATGATACAACCAGGGGAAATGGAACTCATTAGGGAATCTGATATGACCCCTACTCAGGTTTCAATTTATAATGTTTAAATAGGATAGAAAGTTATACTAAAGTCATAATAGGTAGCTTTTATTTTAGGAGGAGTAAAATGGAAGCATATTTGTAATGTGAATTTGAAGGGAAAAGAAAATGCCATCTGTGAAATGAGAAATAGTATCATATAAAATTGGGTGGGTGGAAGAAAGATAAGCCTGGAATAATCTGATTTGTATAAACAAATTAGCTCACTTATATTGAGATATGGCAACAAAAACAAGGCTAAAAGATTGACCTATACAGTTTCACATTAAAAAAAAAATCCTTGCTTCAGAGTGCAATACACTAATGAGTCGCCTCACAAATGTTTGTGGTCAATAAACAAGAAGTCTCTATTTAAAGTGCTTATTGCTTAAAGTAGCTCATCACTATTGTTGTACATACAACAAATTATATGTTCAATTTATATAAAATTAATACATCTTTGCATTAACAACATTCACTCATTCTGATTTTGTCTTGATGATTTTCTTTAGACAGAGTGGAACATTTTAATAGTTAACATTATTTGAGGGCCCATTATATAGTTTTTTATACAAATCAATGAATTATTATGACCATATTAGAGATAAGAAAGACTAGGTGATAAGCCTAAAGTATAGCTAATATATGGTAGAAGTGGCATATAAATCAGGATTTTTTAATTTGAAAACAGATGTTCTACCCCCATTCTCTTCACTTTTTTTCCAAATCAAATATAATGACTTTTAGTAAGTAATTTAGAATGTATGCAAAGTAAAAGTCAGTGTGTGAGCAAAACTTAGCACCACTCGATAATACATGCATCTGATCAGAGGTAGGCACTGAAGAAACATTACTCGTTTGGGTATTCCCTAATTTGTCCTTTTCCAAAGGAGTTCACAATTTTCAGGGGTTCATAAGTTATACTGAAATATCATAGAAAAATAAAAGTCGCTTGCTTGAAAACATCCTAACAGCTATGGAGGGCACACAAGAAACACTCAATAAATGTCTGACTTATCCAATTTTAAAAATGAGTCATTAAATATTGAAAATCATTTGATGGCACAGAAAGCAAATCAGTCAACATTCAAAAATAAAGAACACAGTTATAAAGACGACAAGAACAGTACAGTGTTGGTTTACAACCCTGACTATCTTTTATGATTTCCCTAGACAAAGGATGTCAGAGCAAAGAGGGAACCATATTTGCTCATCGTAAGCATACATTTAGGCTACAGATTTAAAGGCTGTTTGCACGCTGGGTCTGTAGAGAGACAGGTGATTGCTCTCTGCCACAATTCCAAAGTCCATCTTCTCTACCTCATCAATTTGCAGCTTGGTAGGGGTGAGGGTGAGGGAAGAGTTATATTGTACTCCCAGAAGCAAGGGGTTGTTTTCTTGCCTGTCATTCTACAAACCTCCCAGAATAAATTGCTACTTAGAAAAAGGAAAGTCAAACATTTATGAAACATATTGCTATTGAGAAAAAAAAGAATTGTTTTGCAAATAGTCGCACTATTAAAAGAGGGAAGAGAGAATAGCATCAGTCATTTTATATTACATATAAGCAGTTTATTAAAGAATTAAATATTTATAGACTATAAAGCAAGGCAGGCGATGAGTCGCAAACAGCTTGCTGAGAAGTACATTATAAAACAATGAGTCTGTCAATGATTGATAAAGAATGGAGAGTGCAAATGTTTTATAAAACCCTAAGTTAGCATGAATTTCCAGACTAGCAAAATAGGACACCGTAGCCAGCAATGTCACACCAACTCAAGCTGTTGTATATACCAAGGCCTTCAGTGAACAAAATGTAGACTTCTAATTTCATCCTTCCACCATCATCTAATATAGGGGAAAGGACTGCAAAGCACACAGAACTCCTAGGCCAAGTCTTTATGGATGCTCAATTCCAAATTAATAGATATTAAATCTAGATACCCATATAACTCACTTCATTTTCTTCTAATTTTTCTCTTACTAGTTAAATAAGGCTTTAGAATTTCAAAGAAAGATGTCTCTTCTTTCCTATAGAATCATATATATTAACAACCACATCATCTAAACTAATCCTCTTAGTTTAGAGAGCATGCAGCTGAGACTTAAGTGGTTAAGTGGCTCATCAAGGTCACATAGCTAGTTAATAACAGAATCAGGAATAAAACTTGGGCATCTTATCTCTGAGATCAATATTCTTTCCATAGCATCACCTTCTTTCCCTTGATGCTCTTTAAAAATTAGAATTGTAAGCTCTTTCTGTCCATAAATCATTCCTCAGACATTGAGAGTTCTTTCTCCTGTAAAATCTAGTTTGGATGATGGTTTTGTGAAGAGAAAAAAAGCTGTAAGTGGGTAAAATTTTAGACTATATATTCTCTTTGAGAAACAATGTAATCTGCCTATCCAAAGTTGTTCTAGAATTTGAGACATTATTAATGAAATAGGATGTTAGGATGAAATTAGGATGTTATTAATGAAATGTTGACTCTTTCTTGAATAAATTAATGATATGCTGCTCTTTCATGAACTAATTAGCTGGAAGGATGAATTATTTTTCATACTTTATGGGAATCACTAGTGAAGACCTAAAGGTGTTCATAATTTAAATGCCTGAGGAAGTCATTTCTCCTTGACTTGGTGAAAGTCATAAGCATCTATATGTTCTGGATACACTAATTTGGAATTCTATTCCTTTCTATTCTCTGCCTTCAAATTTAAACAGTCATGTGGCTTCTACATAAATTGAGCTTGAAGTTCCACTTGCTGTCTGCAAATTGGATAGCAGACACACTGTGAGTCAAATAAAATTAATCCTTTGTGACTGTACAGAAGCTAAAGCACTAAGTAGTTTGTAAAAATTGATGCCGCTGCCTATAACCCCACTACCATTTTTTTAAATAAGTACAGTAATCTGAATTTCTATGAATTTTTATCATGCAGAGAAAACCTGTTTGACTAGATTAGATGCTTTCTGTGTAGAGCAAGCATCAGAGGATGTTTTTAAGAGAAAGGATAACTCAACTATTTTTGGTGTTTAAGTTCCCTGGTTCCCTCAATTCTCATCAAAACAGAAAAACAGCTGCTTGTATCTCAAAATTTGGCACTGCCAGTATTATAAAAATGAGATATAGAGGATAAAGTGAGCAGTTGGTATTATAATTGAACATTATAAAAAACAATATTTGAGAATAACTATCTTTCAAGTAGAAATGAAGATAGCCATATATGAAGGCGTACCATCCTATAAAACAACAAAAAACCACTGTTCTTGAAATTTTCCCTTCCAAAGTTTTCCTTAGATAGGAGGTATCAAGGAAATTCAATTTAATTTGTATATATTAGGTATGAATGAAAGTATATATAATTATGATATTTTAAATACAGTTATAATGCTATTTAAAATATCTTCTCCAGAAAATTAGTTCAATAGGTTACCTAAAAAAAGGTAAAAATTCAAACTTAACTTTTGTTAAACTGAATCCACAGGCTGAAAAGACAAAAAATGTCAGACAGAAATTGAGAAAAACATTAACTAAGGTAATTCAGCCTTTAAAGGCCAAAAAATGATCCATTATGTTAATGAGTGCTTTCCCCTTAAGTGGTTACTAAGTGTTCCCTGAAGAGTTTGGCTCAGTATGTCCCTGCAGACAAAACTGTAATTAAAAATAAAATGCTGGCACCATTGAAAAGACACCCTATATGAGAATGAATCCTCAAACGGCTTCTTACATGAAACTATAGTGCACTCATACTTGATACTCTGTGTAGATCTGAAAACTTAAAAATATAACATTAAATGTTAATAAAATCACGAGTGTTAGGGCATAGGGAGATAAACTTGAAATGATAGGTATAAGAACCTGGAAAATTGAGAATAATATGAAAACTAACTTCCTAATTCCTAGAACTAGCATCCTCTCTCTGATAGCGACAAACCTATATAACACACATCATGAAATAAAACAACACAGAGGATTAGTTAACACAACCAAGTAAGGGTTCAGAAACTACTCAAGGAAAAACAAGTTTTAAAACAAAGTAAACAAAAACATGAGTGTTAGATTCATGATATAAAAGGGAACTTGGGGTGTATTCTTGATTATTACTGGAGAGTCACAGAGCACCCTTCAAAACTGCAGTTACTGAGTCAGAATCCTAGGGTATTTTTAGTGTGGCAATTGTTTACTATAAATGTTATTTGTAGTCTTCCTTAATCTACAGTGGGAGAGAGTATGTATGACTGAATTCATTTTGTCAATGCAAAATTAACAAGACAGTATCTAATAGCAGTTTTTAAAAGTCAAGGTCAAAGACTAGACGGATGTTACTTTGTGACTCAAACAGTAACAAACCATGATGTTAAAATCTTTACCAAGAGTCTTGTAAGTTAAAAAATCTATTGCAGAAAATAACAGCTAACAGCTATTGCTATTTGATACTGTTCTGAAGAACTTATTAGGACTCAGTTTCTGTTATTTTCACACTTCCAAACCACAAGGGCAACTAATATACATTTGTGTGTAGTCTTGAAAAATAAACCCAAGATTAGTAACAGGATTGAAAACCAGTTCTTTTACCACCTTAGAGCCAAGGTATAAAGATCTATTATGAAAGAAGATGTGTTAATGAAGATAGTAAATTAGTGGGTTTGAGAACCAATTTCTTGTGCTTTAAGGCTTTTCAACTCAATCTGACAAAGATAAATTCACTTCTGTGGAAATAAAAAGCACAGACTAAAACTGTAATTCTAGGGGCTTTTATTATGAGCGCTCAAAGTCAATTGTTAACCACTAGATAAGACAAATGTCCACAGACAACTGAAGACCATAGATTTTTTTCCCTTTATTTTCTACATTTTGCCCTTTAAGGCAAGGCTGTTCTTGCCTGTTTGTCCCTAGGAAAAAAAACAGTTATCAGAATAAAGCTATTGTTTCTGAAGAATGACCACTAATGTCAGGTTTCTCTCTGTAAACTGAAACAGAGGGAGTCGCCTCATTCCCAACAGGGTTTCAGAGAAAGCTATAGCTTTAAGGCAGATAATTCTCATGTACACATGGTAAGAAGGGACAAGCTGTGTTTTACAGAGTTAATCCTCAGAGAAAGATATGGATCCTCAGGCAATGTTTGCAAACAATGAACAATAGGTTCCATGGGGTGAATGTATCAGCCAAAGTGGCCTCTGAGAAAAGTGAGGGCCAGAATGTGATTTTGTGGATGACAGTGAAATGAAACTTTTTTTTGGCTTGTGTGAATGTTATTTTTAAACACACCAAGTTTACAGAACATGAAGTGAGAAATAACACCCAACACAGAGGATTTTAAAAACTTTCTCAATTTTTGATAGCGTGTGTATCACAAGGAAAGTGTAATTTAAGGAATTTAAAACAAAAATATAACTATCATACAGGTAATTATTGCTAGTTATTTTCATCGATTAAAAAAAACCCACTTTTTTTATTTCTACTGCTATTATTATGGGCTTCTCTATTACTGCAATAGCTTCACAAATAGTCCCCTTGTTCCTACTCTTGCATTTCCTAGTATGTTTTTCTTTTAGCAGAAAGATCATAGGAATCTATTCATGTCATTTTTTAAATTATTTTTTTTATTTTTGCATAGAAGTACTGAGGCATAGCCAGAAGTGCAGGGGGTGAGAGGATTTGCCAGAGACAGAGTGGGGAGCAGAACAGGTGGATCTACTGAAATACACTGGTAAGGGGAGCAGCGCGAGAGACAGGAGAGGTCTGCTGCACCATGTGGGTTAGCTGCCTGGCAGGGGATCAAACTCAGGCCATAGTGGTAATAGCGCTGAAACTTAACCTGTAGGCCACCAGGGAGGCCCACTGTTCATGTAATTTTTTTTCTTGAGATCTACCTAGCTGGTTTCCTCCTACCCAGAATAAAAAGCAGATTTCACTGGGCTCTACTCAGTCAGGTCTTCTATTACCTTAATGATCTCACTACCACTGGACAAAAATCAGCACAGGATTATGCTCCTGAAAAAGGGGAAAAAACAAAGCAGTCCCCACAACCAACCAGCTTCCTGTTTGGAGGCACTTTTAGATCACAGCTGAGGAAAGGGAAAGCAAGCAGATTTTGGCAGGTTCATGTACTTGAGGAAACAGAAACACACTTAGGGAGGTCAAACAACCTGAAAATGCAGGGTAGGCAACAGAAAGAGGAGCCAATGAGAAAGAAATCCTAAAAGCTGGTGAGTGATTTTTTAGAGCAGAACTTCTCAAACTTTTTGCATCAGGACCCCTTTACCCGTAGAAATTGGACTTCAAAGAGAGTTAATTTATGTGGGTTATAGCCATAAATATTCAGTATATCAGAAATTAAAGCTGCTAACTATCTAAAATATATTTTGTTATTGATCATAACATAAAAGGCATATTTTTAACATTCTTTTTATGAAAAGTTTTATGAAAAAAATGGTGAGAAAATTAGTATTGTTTTACTTATTTTGTAATTGTCTTTATTTTCTGGCCTAAAATATATTTGGATTTCTACATCTGCTTCTGAGTTTAATTTGTTGCAATATCACATGTAGTTGCTGGAAAACTTTATTATATACTACTGGGTAGATGAGAGTAAATAACATCTCAGTTATAATTACAAAAATAGTTTTGAAGTCATGGGCCTTAATATTATTATAATTTTATATGTATGAACTTCTGAAAGATATTGAGGACTTAATTCTGGTCCCCACTTTTTACTCTAGTCTTGGTCAAATACTAAGTTGTACATGTGTATGGTAAAACTCCACAAGACCAGGAAAAGAACTACCAAGAAACAGTAAACTCAACAGTTTTCAGAGTTCACACAAGATTGTAGGATATCCAAATTCTCATGCTAGCACGCAGAAACCTGTTGATCATGCAGGACTTTTAGGAAAACCCCCAGGATTAAGCCTTATCTAGTAGTAGGGCTAAACTTAACTTTTAAGTAAAGGCTATTTCAGACTGTCCAAAACAACTTTTAAAAACAAGCTTCAAAAGCATCAAATTGATTCATATGTAATTTAGCTGCCAGAAAAATACACATTGAGCACACTTTAATGGAAGGCAAAATCCAGACTCAATAGGATAATTATCCAATTGAAAAAACCCACTAGATGTGCAAAGAAGTGGTAAAATGTGACTCAGAATCTGGAGAAAAATCCATCAGTAGGAAATGTGGAAACAATACATCAATTTTAAAACAGGTGTTAGCTAAGTGTGTAAAGAGAGAAAAAAGCGTGAACATAGAGAAGTAGAAGATAGAAAAAACAACCAAATGGAAATTCTGGATTTGAAAAGCACAATACTCAAAATGAAAAATTCACTAGATTGGCTTAAAAGCAGACTGATGAAGACACATTAGTAGAAACTATCGAAACATAAGAACAAAAATAAAAAAGAAATGAGGAAAGATGAAAATTCTTGATGATAGGTGGAACAATATCAGCTAATTTAACATGCAATTGGAGAAGGGATAAAAATGATTTTAGTAATATTGGCCAAAATTTTTCCATAGTTGATGAAAAGCATAAAGCTATACATTTGAAACGCTTAGTAAACCTAAGCAAGATACATTTACGGGAAATTATACCAAGGTAAAACATACGTGAATTGTTGAAAACACATGATAATGAAAATACAATCTTATAAGCAGCTAGAGGAAAAAGAAGATACATTACATTCCCAGTTTCTCTTCAAAGTCAATGAAGTCATTAAAAATGGAATATCTTGTCTTGGGTCATTATTTCCAAGATGAGCAAGAATGGATAGTATAATGGTGGTGCCCAAAAGGGCCATGGCCATTTGCAGTCTATTTGCTGCACCAACTTCTGAATTAAATTGATCATTCAAAACATAGTGGAGGCTTCAGTCATATCTCTCTCTCTCTCACTTCTCTCTCTCTCTCTCTCTCTCTCTCTCTCTCACACACACACACACACACACACAGCAAGCATCTTTCACATCTATCTGATTCCCAAACTGTAAGTGAAATTGCATTATTGGGTGAATTGTGCCATTCACAGCAAGGCATTAAGGAACCATTCTTGTCAAGTTCAGAAGGATTGAACACCCTATCCCCCTATTTATACCTGTGTGTGCTGCCACATGACTTCAGCCAAAGCCCATGTAAAGGAACTAAGTCCTTAAGGACTGAAGAAAAACTGTCCTCTGGGAAAAAAAATAAAGTGGAAATTCCTCTTTAAAAAAATAACTTCAATGCACTGTAAACTTGGAATTCCAGTAAAATCACCTTTGAATATGAAATCAAAATAAAGACATTTGCAGATAATCAAAAGTTAAGTAATTCCACTGCCAAAATACCTAATTGTTAAAATAAGTTCTTTACAAGAACAAAAATGATAGCAGATGGAAACATGGATCTATAAGAAACATATGGAAAGTATAAGAAATAGCTTAAAATGTGGACGGATAGAAATTTTTTCTTATTTTTTACCTCTTCAGATGATAATTGACTGTTTAGAGCAGTGGTCAGCAAATTATAGGTGAAGAGTCAAATCTGTCCCTAGTAAATAAAGTTTCACTGCAAAACAGCAAGTTTGTTCTTTTACATATTATGTGTAGTTGATGGCTGATTTGAGCACTTGCAAACATAGGACTTACTACATTAAAAAAAATTTACTTTCTGGATCTTATAGAATTCATGCTGATCCCCAGTTTAAAGCAAAAATACTACTGATTGGATTGTGGGTGTTGTGACCATGCAGAATTTAAACATTTTATAAAAGTAGCAAAAAGTTAGGAAAGAGAAATGGAAGTATACAGTTATAAACTAAGTCTGTTATACAGGGAGTATCAAACTATTTCACAGTACCTTGTAAGAAGTTAAAATGTATATTGTAATGCAAAGCAACCCTCAAAAAATTTAAACATTTAGGTTTCACTAATGAGACAACAAAAGAGATTAAAAACAGTAATATTCAAATAATCCAAAACAGGGTAGGAAAAAAGAGAAAGAAACAGATGAGATAAGAAGAAAGAAAATGACAAGATAGTTGACTTAAACCACCTATTTTGAGAACATAAAATAAATGCAGTATAAAATTAAATGCAAATGGTTAAACAATTAAAAGTCAGAGATTGTCAGAATGATTGCCATCTACAACAAACATAATTTAAACACAAAGACAAGTCAGAAGTAAAAGGATGGAAAAATACATAATATACCTGTACTAATTACAACGAGTGAAACCATCTGTAACTTTCTTTCACTTTTCAGCTTAATTCACTTAGCATAATCACCTCAAGATACATCCAATTTTGTGCCCCAAAGCAAACAATTTTATCATTTTTAATAGTGAAGTAGTTCAGTGAGCATGTAGTCCATAATTTCTTTATCTAGTCATCTATCATTGAGCATTCAGGTTAGGTCCATGAAGTAGCTATTGCGAATAATGCTGCTACAAACATAGATGTTCATAAATCTTTTTATATTAGTGTTCTCATATTCTTTGGATAAGTATCTAGCAGTAGTATTGCTGGATCATATGGTATTTCCATTTATATTTTTTGAGTAATTTCCATAGCATTTTCCATAGAAGGCTGGACCAAATTATATTCCCACCAACAGCAGATGAGTGTTCCTTTTCCTCCACATCCTCACCAGCATTTGTTGTTTCCAGTCTTATTGATATAGGCCATTTTTGTGAGGGAGAAGTGATAGCTTGTGGTTTTAATATGTATTTCCCTTATAATAAATGATGTAGAACATTTTTCATTGACATATCTCAACATAGTCTATGGTGAATAGTATAAAGGGAAGAAGAGCATTATTTAGATATAAATATATTTATATATAATTACATACATGTGATTTTATATGTATATAAATTTTATTTGGGGGTACAATGGAGGAATACAGCAACTGAAGATTAGAGAATAAATAAATCTCTAGCTACTGAAACCATATGGGACATAGAGTAATTGCAATGACTCCTAATGGCTCATTAAATAGAAAACAAGGACAAGTGAAAGAAGATAGTGACTTGACTTAGAGTGGTAACAGTGACTATGGACAGAGCTATTGAATTTAAGAGATATTTGTTGTGTAAATTTAACAAACATGATAAATTGTATATAGTCTTGGGTATTATCATATAATCAAAAAATCTTGTTTTATACTTACACTCTTTCTTTGGCATGTACTTTCATATTTGCAATTGTTGATATACTGGGGTACCCAGAAGTGTGAGAATGGGGTCAAATGAGATAAATACATGTGTTTTAATGAATTAGATTTCAAAGTGAAAGTAATGAAGAGAACAAGTGCTTCTACTATTAGCATAAGGAATGTTTTAGAATCGAGTGAAATGTTGAGGATACAAAGTCTCTTAAGAGCAGGAATGCTGGTACTCTGATAAGACATAAATTTTCAGTTTGGCATTGGAACACAAAAAGGTGATCTTTCTTCCCTTATGGATGTATGTATCTTAATGATGACAAAAACAAACACTAACTCTGTCACTTCACTAAATTGCCATGTCGTTATTTACAGTCTAAACCTGCATGTAATTTTAGCTTCTAGATATAACATTGGTGATTCTTATTTTACTTTAGTTATCTGCAGTTGAAATGAGTTGTGTGCAATAAGGATGATTTGTAACCTTACTAGAATGCCCTAAAACATGCTGTGCCAGAGATAAATTTAATTCCCCAAGGAATATGATGGTAAGTAGGATTTTTAGGTAATATGCTTGACAAAAATGAAAAAGGTCATATTTTAATTAAAATTCAAGATATTTAACATTATTTTATTATTGTGAGTTAAATAACCCATCTCAATGACTAAAATACTTTGAATCTTCAATTCAGTCCATTAAGTGTAAGGTCTTGGACAAGGTTCTTTCAACTTTCCTATGCCAAGATTATGTATACAGACTGAATCATATAAGCATTGCTTCCATGAACTCAAGGCAAGGCAAAGTAAAAACTGAGGTTTTTTTTTTTTTTAACCAAGATTAGGACTAGGGCAAAATAAGAGAATGTCCTAGGTGCAAAATTTAAGAAAGCGGGCCTCCCCTGGTGGTGCAGCGGTTGAGCACTGGGCTGCAAAGCGGCCTGCAGCCTCTGCAGCACAGGTTCAATCCCCGGCTGCAGAAGAGGGTCACACATGGCGCGCAGACCTCTCCTGCCGCCTGCTGCTCCCCTCAGCAGTGTATTTTGTCGGTCTGCCTGTTCTGTTCCCCACTCTGTCTCTGGTGAATTCTCTCACCCTTCTGCACTTCTGACTGTACCCAGTGCTTGTATAAATAAATAAATCTTTAAAAAGAAAAAAATTTAAGAAAGCATCCAGTCTCAGGGTTATGTAAGCATAGGGCTGTCACCTAATAATGAGTACCTCCTTAAATTTTTATACAAAGGCTTCTTGCTATCCCCATTTTTATTTCCAGAGGTCTTTTGGAGTCAAGGAAAGTTACCTGTTTTATTGTTATTGCTCCAAAGTTAACAAAAATCAAGTAACTAATTTTAAGACTTTAGCAAAAATGCACAGCACAATATTAATAGAGACCCCAGCTAAGTCCTCATAACTAATAACTAATTACGAATATTTTCTTAATGCTTATTGTATGATATATTTATTTTTTATTTTATTTTTTATTTCTTTATGCATACAAGAACTGGGGTGTAAGCCAGAGGTGCAGGGGGTGAGAGGATTCATCAGAGAAAGTGGGGAGCAGAACAGGCAGATTTATTGAAATAAACTGCTGAAGGGAGGAGTTGGCGAGACAGGAGAGATCTGCTACACCATGTGGGTTGCTCCCTGGCCTGCTGGGGATCGAACTTGTGCTGCAGCGGCTGGAGATAGCTTGACAGCGCTGTCTTTAATCCCTGAGTCAGGGAGGCCCATATTATATATTTATATGGATATCACATATATAGCAGTATAGCTCATATGTATATGGTAACATACCTATACCAATCCTCAACTCTCACTTAAAGTATTATTATTACTACTTTTATACAGAGGAAAATGAAGACCTATCTATGTTAAATAATTTGCTTGCTGTCACATAGGACACTAAGGAACTCAAGCTGCTGTAACTCCAAACCCAATCTCTTAACTGTTAGACTTTGTTGCCTCCCAACTATAATCATTAATTTTGGTGATCTGTTGACTTTATCTCTACTCTTGGTGGAGATGTAAATGCCAATTGTTTACATAGATTCAGAATTATTGCTAGAAAAACTGAGTTGTCCTTCAGTTAGATTTGTACCTTCCTTCAGCCCTACAGCATGATGAAGAGAAAATGAAAGTGTAAGAGATAAAAGAGAAGGAATAAATAAAAGCTGTATAAGAGAAAAGACGTGATTTAGAGATCACATTCCTTTTGTGTACTAAAATAATATAATAAGAATGGGAATTAAAATATATAGTATATAAAGAGGTTGGTTCAAAGCAAACTATAAATGTAGAAAGGATGTACTGAAATTAATTTCTAAGAAATACATGCTTCATAGAAAATTCTAAGAATGTGTTTTAAGAGACCAGTATTATATTATTGACAGTGTGATATGATAGTATTTTGGGAGGAGCACATCTCATAAAAGGTTAAATTCCTTCTTCATCCCTTTCTCAAACCTTTACTTCCATCACCAAGTCTCTGATGCCAGTCTAAGAAAGACCTTATCTTGCAACCTGCTGAAGAGCGCCCTCTAGTGCTGCTTTGCACAGAAGATCGTTCTCATCAGGTGGTTTTGTCTTTTTTTTTCTTTCTTTTTTTCTTTTCATGATTATAATGGACCTAGGTTTTCTTTGGGACCTTCACTGAGAGAAAGATAACTGAATTTTTAGAACAGTTTTCTTGAGTGTAAAAAATAACATGCTTTTTGTTGAGAGGTGAGTTTTTAAAGAAAATAAATTCCAAAATTTTAGTGTATTCATAGTTCCTACAGAAGTGGGAGCTTAGTTTTTTGGAAAAAGAGCTATGACAGTAATTGCTTCTCTCACTCTCAATTTCTAGAAACTTACCTACTTAGGCTGGTAGTAGCCTAAGAAAAAATTTCTAAAACTTAGTTGTGTCAAACTTTTTAATTTCTGGTGACATACAGTAAAAGTTTTGTTTAAGGGTAATGAAACTCTAAATGGGAGAATGTAGGAAAAAATTATCTGACTATATGGCAAGTATATTTTTAATTTCAGAAAAAGAGAAAACCTGCAATATTTCAAAAAGCAGCATTAAAGAATGATGATACAGTCCCTTAAAAAGTCTTTAAAGTAGCACGAATTTTAAGGAGTGAAGAAAATAAGTGTTTTCATTGTCTAACAAATACCAAGGAATAGTAAATTCTGATTATAATGGAACCATAAACCTCTACTTTATCTTGGGCATAATTTTTACTTTCTTTTTAAAAAAAAATCTATTCACAATGAATTAATGAACAAGCATGAAAAAGACAAAACTAAACAAAGGACTGATAAGCATGTCACTGCATGTATGTGTGTGTTTGGTATGTGTGTATATATGCATGTTTATGTATTTCTGTCATTCTGTTTAATAATTAAAGGGAGAATCAATCAAACAGTTGGTTCTGAAAATAAATATATACAAGGTCTCTGAAATCGTGTTGTGGTAAATGAAGAAACCAAGAACATGCAAGGAAGAATTAGAGTTCATGGATCTAATTGGTTGTTTTATAGTTTTTTGGGGGGAGAGGAATGCATGTCTTCCACACAGTGCACAATAAATACGGTTAAATGAGCACAGTGCATGAAAAAGTGATTAAGCCAAACATGTTATATAATACTGATTCAAAAACATGAGGTAAAATTAAAACATAACGTGTCCTAACGTTTCTAGAAGATTAGTGTTTGGAGATGAAATAGTCTTGAAACATGGCCTTCAAGTACTGTTATCTAAATCCTTGAACAGAGTCCAAATAGAACAAGAGCTCTAGCAAATCAACAGCAACAGTAGACAGAGAAATGGGTATAAAGAGTTCATTACAACTGGAGTAAAAAACTCTTGGTTCTATTTCTGTTCCTGACTCACCACTGACCTTGACAAAGTCAGTGATTTCTGCTGTGATTCAGCTTCTCCGTCAAACAGGGACAGTAGCTCTTGCCTGAAACCACACAGGAATGTTGCTAATGAGAGGATTAGTGTGATAATGTACAGCGTTTATAGAAATTTTACCGTGCTGAAGACACTTTTGGAAAAAAATCTTTCCATTTTACTACCACACAAAAACTTAAAGACAATAGATGTATAAAATATTAAATTATGCTCATTATCTTTATTTCCCTTTATCTTGAACTTCTTCTATGCACTGTTCTTACTGTTATTTGCTAATATTTTTGTGCCAGGAATTTCCAGTTCTATTTTTTTGCCTTAATTTTGGTCTTCTCTTTATACAAAACAAAAATTTATTGTTGTTTTGAGTTTCTCCCTCCCTTCATTCTACTTAGGAGTGTAAATGCTTGGCTATTTTTCTTCTACCATCTATCTCTATGTTGTTCAAGTATACTATAACAATGAAGCTAGCACTTAATATATGTAAAAAATATTTGTAAAAAAAATTTTACAAATTATCTCATTTAATGTTTTTATTCATTAATATCAATCAGAAAAATTGCTGATAGTTTATGTAGCTTATTAAAAAAATCCCAAATAGGTAATATGCTCAATAGTAGAAAAATATTCACACTGTCACTATGAAAGAGAAAATAACCACTAGACATAATAGACCAATAAGCTTCATTATATTTTTCAGATTTCATAGTAAAGAAAGTACACATATTTCAGAAAATTTTCCAAGTTGTGAAAAATATATTTAAATATATTTATACCAATTTTATAAAATGAGATATCATGCACATATTTTATACAAACCTAAGGTAAAAATAATAGAAAATTTTATCCATTTTCTATTTTCAACTCAATTACTTCTGGTTGGATAACACAAGAAGTCACTTAACATATATAAAATATGGAAAGGACTACCTCATTGTGCTATTGGAATGATTAATTATGCTCTTACATCAGAACAAAGGCTATGTGAAATACAGTATTATTACTTTAATACAGGTAATTCATTGTAGTATCAAACAGCCATATATAGACCAAATAATAATCACTTACTACATGGGATAAAATAAAACCTCCACTGAAAAACGGAGAAATGCCTTTTTCTGTGCCTAATTAGTTTTTAATAAATGATACATAATAAATGGCAACATTCTAATTTATCACAGTTTAGGCACAGTCTTTGAATAAGAGATGGCAGTGTATCAACTCTGGCAGCTGTTTATTTAAGCTGTAAAACCGTCTTTGTTAAAGGGCGCTGTTCTCAAAGTCTAAAAGGAGGGTCCCCTTATAAGGTCCTTTCAGGTAGGTGGTATGCCTAATAGGAAATAGTCCCTATACAGCACAAGGTTCTAACTGCAGAGAAATTGTCTGTTCTTGGTCCCCATCTCTATAACTCTATAAGCATCCATATCATTTACCATTGGTTTTAAATCAATCTCTCTCTCCCTCTCTCTCTCCCCCCCTTCTCTCTCTCTCTCTCTCACACACACACACACAGACACATTTTTCTAGTGAAATTAACACCTAGAGTAGGACACAGCCCTTTTACTTCATAGATGTGAAAAATACTTTTATATTAACATTTCGGATTTTTTTTTCAATGTTGCTTTTTGGCTTCCAGCATTAAATTCTATAAATCCAACTAATTTTTTCAGTGTGTATTTCAATAGACAAGAAAACCTGGAGATGTTTGTCTTTAAGGATGCAGGTGGTATTTATTTTCCATACCTGATTTCTGCATAAGTGCAACAGAGCGTTTTAATGTTTTTTATTCTTTCTCAACAAGTAAAGCTAAGAGATACATTATAACCCCAAGTATTTAACAAGTACCTTAAGGTGGTATTCTACTTAGTGCAGGGGGAATATTTGTGTTCTTCATACTAAAAGTTTCATCTAGACTTGCCTAGAAATAAAGCAGATGAGAAGGTGCTTTTTATCACATGATATAACTAACTAAATGGTCTTGCATGTTCACTGAATGTAATCCTCTCTCTCAGCTTGCATTTGCCATATCCATTGCTTCAATATCAAACTGCCTGTATGCATGCTCTTCTGCATGCAAACACAGGGACTCTAATGCCTCACATTATCTTGAAATAAAAGAACTTGAAGGAAAACAATCATTTCCTCTTAAAAGGGTAGAAATAAATATACTGAGGCTGTAACTTATGTCCACATAACCACAGCTAACTCAGTGTAAAGAAAACTTTATGTTGATTTTCTATGGAAAAATCTCCTTTTTCCATTGGATGCCTCTATGACTGCCTTTGTTCTCAAACAATATGCTTTCTCCATGCTGAAAATATTGCGTAAGTTAGATTTAGGGGTATAATGTTCTTAGTCATCAGCACAACTATACCTTTCTATGCCTTTGTGGAATCAAACACACATGCACAGACACACAGACACACACATATACGCAATGCATCCTCTTCATAAAATGGACATGGACATTTACATGAGGACAGATGACTTTCCCTTACACACTGGATGCAAAATATTAAATCCTTACAAAAATATAGATTTATCTTTATATAGTAAGTGCACCCACAGCATTGTTTGACACTCCTTCACACTGTTCTTCATGTGTATAGACACACACACACACACACACACACACAACTCCATTTCTATAAAGTCAAATTCATCTAAAATTGCAGTCTGGTTGGTGTTTCTGTATCTTTTCCTCCTTTAAACGTGACTAGCTATTTACACCCTAACAATTCTGGTACAGAGCTGATTTAGCATTTTTATTGGAATGTGAAAGCTCTTAAAAGAAGAAAAAAATCTAATCAGGCAGAAGAGATAGAAAACTTGCTGAATTTTCTCTCCCCCCCTCTAAGACCCCCCTGAATCCTATCAAAAGCACATCTTCCATTCATTGCTTCCCGGTGTCATTATGACAAGCGGCTACAAATCAATAGTAGAGGGAAAGGCAGGACCAACCCGCACTCACCAAGTGATAAAGATTCACTCTCAGCCCCGATTTGCTAATAGCCCATAATAGCAGCCATTGGCGCCCTGCATTAAATCATACATTTCACTCTGCGTTTATTATGGGATTTTTAAAACTCCTCACCAAATTGGATTTTCTCGATGGTCTCTAATTTCCACATTTATCATTTAAAATTAAACTCCTCTGTGGAGAGGGGGAATAGAGAAGGAGGAGAAGGTAGAGAGAGGCCAGACACTACTGTATTTTTCCTTCTCACCCCCCCCTTTCTTTTTATGAAAACCCATAAATAATGCCAGGTATCATAGCCGTAGCAGCAGAGTTGTTGGTCTTTTTTTTTTTTAACTATAAAAAATTCTAGATCAGGCTGGAACAGTTTGTATGTGTTTATCTATAAATGAAGATAACGATTCAAGAGTACAAAATATATACACATAAAGCAGGTTTTAAACAAAAGAAATTTGGTTTAAAAATTCTCAGCAATGTCATAGTCAAGGTGAATTGTAAAAGCAATGGAAAATAATGTTACATTATGCAAATCCTCTAAGGAGTTATAAAGAGAGTGTTCAGCAAGTATTCTTTAAATACTTTAGCTTAAAAAAAAACTATTTTATTCCAAATCTCAGTAACAAACAGGTAAAAAAATATAACTCCTTCATTGGTTTCTAATTATATAATCATTTGTTTTACCCTCTGCAATTTCTTAGTTTAAAAAGTTATTCTGAAATGCGTAGAATCCAATAGTCAAAGCTGATTTTTGGTGGCTGGAGAAAACCCCCAAAGAAGTTATTAAATCTCTAACAGATACCACTGACACAAGGAAATCAATCCATTGGAACTTAAATCACTACAAGCTTAAATATATCTTTTGGATAATTTTCTTTTCTTGGGATATAAAAATATTCTTTTTTACTCTTTGGAATTAAATTTCAGGTCTATAGCATAAAATGAAAGAGCTTTTATTTTCTTAGGGCTGCAGGGTGAGACTTAGTATGGTCTAGTTATAACTACAGAAGTAGCAGGAAACAAAGATAACAGATGGGAACTAATCAGCACATATTAAAGATACTTGAAAAGGATAGAGGTTTAATGAAATGTCAAATGATTCTCTGACTTTTTTCCTTTTGGAGATATCCAGAGCAATAAAGTCCATCTATGTAATTTTCCTTAAGAAACAGAAACGACTGTTTAAAACAGTGTTTGAAGGGAGAAATAAACTCCAGCCATTTCATAATAATTTTTCATTTTATCGTCACAGGCCCTCTTTTGTTTTGGAGTTTTGTTTGTCATTTTTAAAACTATTTAAAACCTTTTTAGTAATCCTTTTTTAAAAAAATCTGCCACTGACTGCTGTGCCTTTTCTGTCTTTTTCTTTGTGTTGGTAGAAAACTACAGCAATATATATCCCCCTAACCTCTCTCCAATTCCATACAATTAATAGCTGCACATTTTAGTAAAAATTTGATCAAAGTATCATACATACATAAGAGTTCACAAATCGAAACTGTCCTCTGTAGATTTTCAGTAATTGCACACATCTGTGTAACCAACAACCAGTCCAAGAAGCAGTCTTAAGTCCTTCTTGTGAATCATTATCAATTGCCTCAAGGGTAGTCTCTATCTTGACTTCTAACTTCTACATTAATTGTGCCTACTTTTGGATGTTCTATAGATGGAATCTTTCAGCATGTACTATTTTGTGATGAGAGTTTTCACTAAAAATTATGTGAGATTAATTTACATTGACATCTGTAGTTGTGTTCATTCATTCCCACTGCTGCAGAGGTCTATAAACTATGGCCACTGGGCCAAATATAGCCAGCTTTGTATTTTTTTATACCCCGAAAGAAAGATTTCCGGTTTTCAAATGGTTAAAAAAAATCAAAAGAAAGATAATTTCATGTGAAATTATTTAGTGTCCATAGTTTTTTTTTTTTTTTAAATACAGCCATGGTCTTTTGTTTAAGTATTGCCCATGGCTGCTTTCTTGTGACAACAACAAAGTTAAGTAAACAGGGTAGAAACTCGTATGACATACAAAGTTTAGGGTATTTACAATCTGACTTATTGTAGAAAAATTTTGCCAATCCCTGTTAAATAATATTCCATTGTGTAACTTCACCACAATATATTCACCCATTCTATTGCTGAAAGATATTTGTGCTGTTTCTGGCATTGGACCATTATAAATATATGCTATAAATTCTAGACTGTGTCTTTGGCAAACATATACATACCTGAGAGTAGAACTACTGGGTGTAGGGAATGTATATGTTCAGTTTTGTAGTAGCCGCCAGACAATATTATACAGTGATTTTTATCAATTTTCAGACCTGCCAGCAGTGCATAAGAATTACAATTACTTTTTTTCTTGTCAACTTTGGGTATTTTAGCTATTTTTACAATTTTAATATACATTTTCCCTTATGTCTAATAAGGTTGTGAGTACTATTTCATATTTTAGCCATTTAAGTATTCTCATCTGGGAAGCATCCAGTTAAATTTTTTGCCTGTTTTCTATTGGGTTATCTGACTTTTCTTAATTGATTTGCAGAAATTATATGCATATGATAGATATGCCTTTAGTCAGGTCATTTTTTTTACAAAGGTATTTTAGGTTGTGGTATGCCTTTTTATTGTTTTTATGATGCCTTTTTGATAAACAGAATTTCCTAATTTTGATGTAGTTCAATTTATTTTTTCAATGTAATTAACATATTTTGTATTCAGTTTAAGAAACAGGATCTGCATCAAAGATATGAACATTGTAAATTCATTTGGGTTTTTCATGTAAGACAATTTTCTCCTGTCCAATGCTCATACTTTTGATTTAATTTTCTTGCCTTATTTGTGCTAAAACCTCCAGTACAATGTTGAATATAAGAGATAAGAGCAAGTTTCTTTGTTTTACTTCAGATCTGCTGTGGATTTTTGTAGTTTCTCTTAATCAGGTTAAGGAAGTTCCTTTCTTTCCCTAGGTTTTATTATGAGTAGGCATTAAGATTTATCAGTAACAAAAAAATCTATCATGTCTCTTTTTTCTGTTAATATGATGAATCACCTTGATTGATTTTGCATTTCTGCAATAAACTCCACTTTGTTATCATTGATAATATCTATATATTGTTGGATTCAATTTGCTAGCATTTTGATTAGGATTTTTATTTCTATGTTGAGTGAGATGATGATTTCATCCTTTCTCTTTTCTTACAGTAAGGTTGTATGGTTTTAGTATCACCTTCCTTCCTTTTTTTTAGAGTCTCCAGTGAACTCACAAGAGTTATATTAGGCAAGTTGCAAATTTTAATGGAAATTAATGCTGCTGTATTTTTATTATAATGGCACAGGAAACTCTGATACATAAGGGTTTTTCTTACTCTGCCTTAAGTTTTCTGGCTTACTATTTCTGAGTACTCACTTCTACTACACCACCTTTTGAAGATTCTTCTCAGTTTTCTAAATTTCATTTCGCTTCTCCCTTTGGTGAATTCAACAGCCCAGAGTAAGGATTTTTTTGTCACTGGTTACATATTGAGCTGCTACTATCTGCAAGAATATAGATATCGTGGGGAGCTATATGAGAAGTAGAAGATATATTCTCTACCCTCAATGAGTTTATAATGCTATAAACCAAATCATTCCCCTTTAAAAATTACAAATATAATCAATTATGGAATCACATTTAATTAAATTTTCTCATTTCAAAATCATAATGCCTTAAAAATTCTATTATAAAGGGGGAAATGAATGAAAAATTGGTAATAAAAGCAGAAAATATGTACATGGTCCCAAGAACAAACAAAACTATTATTGACATTTTAGTTTTGTTGTAAATTAGATAATCTTCAATGTGTTCATCCTCACATTTTCTTTACAGAAGAGAATTCCATAGTTGATATTTCCTTTTTTTAATTTCATTTTCCTATTAATTTCATTTGTGTATAGCTTTCCATTTTATGTAGGATTCTCAAAAAAATTAAAGATTAATTTATAATATACCTCCTATAGTTTGTATCATTACAAAACAAGTAGAAAGAAAAAGAAAAACTTTGAATGTGTGAAATGCATCCCCCTTCTCTTTCTCAACCAATCATATACTATACCTGGTTCCCAACTCAGAAAGCTTCTATTACATTATTACATGCTCGGTGGGTCCAATATCTTGATACAGCTCTACCTTGAACTGTTCTCATCTCTGATGCACAACAAATTAAGACTTGTGCAAAAAGCATTTTAAAATTTGCTATATGGCATTGACGTATGGAATTGTTGTCTTTGAGTTAATTTAGCATAGTGTTGAAGAATACAGGCTCTGGAGCTAGGCTGTTTTAAACCTGCCACCATAATCACGAGTTATATACCCTAGGTCAAGTTACTTACATTCTTTCTACCTCTATTACTCATGTGTAAAATGGGGAGGGAATAATGTTGATGACTTCATATAGCTGTTGTGAGTATTAAATAAGTTGAGAGAAGTATGGTTGTGCAGATAATAGGTCTTAATAGATGTTGGTTTTGCAAGTAAAGGACTACTCATTTTAAGTATATACATAGAACAGCTGTAGTATTGTTTTCGTATTGAAAGACCTCCATAAATTTTCCTCATCCATACACCCTAGTTCTTTAGTTCTTTTGAACTATTTAATTTACTTTCTTACTATGTCTTCCTCTTGTCTACTGCCATGTTTTGTGCTTCATTTATGTAACAATGAAAATGTCCTCTGCTTTTACAATTTAATTCAAAAAGCTTATTTCTATTAAAACCCTCTATCTTAGCTAACACCATTCAATTTAAGTGGGTAAAAACTGGAATTGAAGAAATGAAGACAAGGGACATGTTAAAACTGGTAGCATTACCAGCATTTTCCTACTTTTCTCTTTTGTTTGGTTAATCTGGAATTCAGAGAGTATAGGCTATATATGTTCATGTAAAGGATAAAGATCTGACAATAAAGGTTAGTCTGAGTTATACAATTAAATATGGACATATTTAAAAGTCCTTAACTAATCACACAGGTGATGAGAAAGAATTTTAATAAAAATTCCAAATACAAATCCTAAAGACTTTATTTTTTTTAAATTCTGATGC
This sequence comes from Talpa europaea, assembly GCF_964194135.1. Taxonomy (NCBI): domain Eukaryota; kingdom Metazoa; phylum Chordata; class Mammalia; order Eulipotyphla; family Talpidae; genus Talpa; species Talpa europaea. Next base: position 9,967,826 of record NC_140084.1, on the reverse strand, counting down.
TTTATGTTATCCCTAGAGATTGGATAGATTAGAAGGAACTGGTTTAATGTTTTAAAATCTGAGCCTGGAGGCTTACTTCAATCTGCATGCAAGACAGTTTAACATTACACCAATTACAATTTAAGTACCGCACAATATGTGTTTATTTCTTCACTAAACTGCACTATTATATTATAAAACATTAATTCTGTAAAACAATCAGATACAGTCAAGGTTAGGGTTATCTCATGATGTCTATGTAAAAGAAGGAGCTATAATGGGATAGAGAACTTTAATTATGGGCTAGGTCCTGGCGCTCTGAGTACCAGCTTTAGATAATCACTCTTTCTGTGGACTCCACATAGTGGCCTCACCTTTTGTTACTGTTTCAGAATCTGAAGCATCCTGTGGTTTATTGATTCTTGTAACCACACACTCTGCCACTAATGTTCATCACTTGTGTTCCTCCTGACTCCTGCCTCTTGAGGAGGATGAAAGGTGGAAAATGTGACACAATAGTCTCAAACTGGATGACTCAGTTTAAATACCGACCAGGAAAAAGTGACTTAAACCACTACTAGAAACACTTTCCTTTCAAATGGAATTCATCTTGAAACCCAGTTCAATCCAGCAAATAGGTAAAGAATTACTGAAGTAGGTACTTTCAGAACAAATTGAGGCCTTTCTGAGGATCAGCCTTCTATAGGATGACAAAAAAAGTCTAATACTTTAGTTTTTCGGTGCTACTTCCTGATCTTATTCAAATTTCATTTTAGTCACCAGTAATTAATTCTCACCCAGCCTAAATATTGCCACTTAGATTTTAATCCTTTTCTACACTTTATTTACAGAAATGTTTTTTCTTCAATATAAATATTCTGTTAACACACTACACATCTTTTATAAGCCATTTTTTTTTTCAAATTGATGATCTACCACAAGTTGTATCCTCTACCCCTCAAACTACTTACAGAATTTTATTATGATTCTGTTCCATTAATTCACTGGTTTTATATAATTGGTGCATATTAACATTTTAAAGATAACCCTCCCCTGCCCCATACACTCACACTTCCCATAATACCATCCTTAAGTATAAAAGAGGCAGTGTGGCATTTTTATTAAAAGTGGAAACAATGAAACTAGATTTTTTGAATTAGAACCCAAGCTCTGTCACCTAGTGCTTGTGAGGACTTGGATGATTTATTGAACCTCTTTGTATTTCACTTTCCTCATTAGTAAAATGGGAGATAATTATGAAACTATTTCATAGTATTGAGGTAAGGATTAAATAAATGAATATTTGAAAAAACACAGTAAAGTTAATATTTATTAGCACATAAATATTAACTATTCACATGAATATTAACTATTATTATTTCATTAAAATCCCCCAAATTATAAAGAATGGAAGGCTAATAGGCATCTTCTCTTTTGTATATTCAAACTGATCTTTTTAAAACATAAGTTAGAACTACAGGGGCTTTCATGGGTGGGAGTGCTGTGGTGACCACACCTGAAGGGAAAGACCCTATACTTCCAAAATACTAACAAGCCAGTGATACTTCAATAACATATTTTAAAAATAAAATTAAAGTTACATCAGGTCCCTGAGGAATTTGATCAAAATTCTTCAGCTGCTAATTAGTCTAATTAGTCTAATTCACAAAGTCAAAATCCAAACCTTGACTTATTATGCCTTACTTGATTTGACCATTGACCTAATTTCCTACTGTTTGTTTGTTTCTTTTTTTCACTTTGCCCAAGTCCCACTGCTCTCCTTATTGGTCCTGGAATGTGACAAGCACACTCATTTTCAGGACCCTATAACTGCTGTTCCCTGATCACTGTTCATAAAAGAAGAATCACTCACAACCCTTGACACTTCCTATCTCCTTTACCTTGATTATTTTTCCCTATAGTACTTGTCACTACCTAACATAAATAACAGATCTCTCTATTGCTGATAGCAGAATCTACAGAGCTTAACTAAATATGATTACTGATTGAAAATTTGTCCTATTACCTAATTGCACTCGCTTGGAAAACCATGATATATGTTAACAAAGTCCTTCATTTTTTTTTAAAAGATGAATAGGTAGAATCCTTACAGAATTAAGAGTCTATATAATATACTACAAAAATAGATCTCATCTTTTCTTACAGGAAGGAACAAAGAATTGTGTGTGTGTGTGGTGGGGGTTCAAGGCTTTTATATTAACAAGTTAGTAGCTCTTTCTATCGATAACAAACATTTGACTCACACCAATTCTGACAATGAACTTCAACAATGAGAGCTTTCTACGCGAGGAAGGTTTGAAATAAAAGGGAGGAGAACTGGCTTCCACAGGAGCATCCTGAAAATGTTACCTTCCACTTCTGGGGAAAAACAAAAACACCTCTGAGGATTTTTATAGGTATTCAGACTTGGCTTAAGTATTTAGTGCTTCTCTTTGACTTAGAAAAGGGAGCACGTATAAAAAGGAAATGTTTCTTCCTTCTCCTCAGCCGAAGAAAAGACAATCTATTGAACTTGCATCACATCTAAGGAAGAGGGAAAAGAGAAACTGGAAAATAGAGATAACAGCAAAAAAAAAAGAAATAGTTGTCACATGAGGCTCTGCCTGTGGGCTCCACAGGTACCTAGTATCTCAAATAGGTTTCTTTTTTTTAAAGGATTTATTTTTGTGTAGAAAAATTGGGGTACAGGCCAGAGATGCGGAGGTGGTGGTGGGGAGAGAGGATTCACGAGAGACAGAGTGGGGGAGCAGAACAGGAAGATCTACTGAAATCTACTGCTAAGGGGTACAGTGGGCGAAAAAGGAGCAGTCTGCTGCACCACATGGGCTGGCTCCCTGGCCAGGGATTGAACTCAGGCAGCAGAGGTAACAACTGAGACTTAACCCCTAGGCTACCAGGGAGGCCTTCAAATAGGTTATAACTGAACACTTGTTAGCCAGCTATACAGCGCAGACTGATTAGCTTTACATATGTGGTCGCCCTCTTTCATGGTGCTCTTTGACATTTTTACTACCCCTCTTTCTTTTCACATTTCTATTACTTAAAATAAAGCATCTATGGTTTCTGGTTTATTAGCAATAATTTTTCTCCTTTTATTTTCTTTTAAAATCTACCAAATATTTCAAGCATAAAAAGAAATAAGAGAATAATGACACTGAACACCTATAAAGCCACCCTCTAGTTTTTTATTAATTTGATGTTCCTATATTTGTTTGTTTTTAAAAAAGAAACCGAACACTACAGTTATGCTTTGAGCTTGATAGTAATTTTGTTTATCTCATCTCCTTCCCTTTTTGCCTCCCTAGATGTAAAATGCTTTGGAGTTTAGAAGTTTATATAAATGATATCAGCCTGCCCATATTTACACTACTTTCATTCTCAACATTATGTTTTGCAGCTTTATTCCTAATTATATGTGTAGTTATACTTCATTTATTTTACTTGCTACATATGTACCATTGAAAGAATAGTCCCAAATTTATCCATTCATTCTCTTGAGGAGCAACCAGGCTTCCCTAATTTTTCAACATTATTAATGACATAGCAATAAAATTAATTTTAGTTACCTTTGTAGACTTATTAAGTTTAATGAAGGTATATATGACCATCTTTTACTTTTCCAGATAGTAGTAAACTGCTCTTCAGAGTAATTATACCTATATATGTTACCTGTATTTTTTGAGGATTTTTTTCCATATCTGTGCTTAAATTTTTAATTTTATTTTTTTGAATTTGATGAATCTGAAAGAGTATCTATAATATACACTTGTCATTCTTTTAAGCTGTACAGAATTTGAATTTTACTGCAATGATTAAGGCCATTGTCGAGAAAATCATCTTGATGATTTCAGGTCATCCTGCTAATGAATGTAGTTTCTCTGATCATTTATTCAGGTTTTTAAACTTTCAATAAGGTTTACAATTTACTCTGAAGATGTACCTCCTTCTGTAGATACATTCTATATTCTTTAGCTTTTATTGTCGAAAGTGGAATTTAAAAAATTGTTTTTATTTTTGTTTTTAGAGTTGGTATATGAAGTGCAATTAATTTATACCACTAATTGTATACATTAGAAGAGAAATTGCAAATCAGTAATTTAAGCTCAATCTCAAGAATTTGCAGAAGAGCAAAATAAACCCAAAGTAAGCAAAAAAGAGGAAATAATAGAATAGACTGGAAATCAATAAAATTGAAAACAGATAAACAATAGAGAAAATCAATGACCCAAAGAACTGGTTTTTGAAAACATCAACAAAATTGACAAACTTTCCAGTAACTACTGATAGCAAGGATGAAACAGGAATACCACTCCATTCCCTATAAACATCAAAAGGATAATGAGGGGAAAGTTACAGATAATTCCGCACATATTCTAGATCATTTATGAAAAGAGCATTAACCTGATACAAATCCTATATGTTGAAACACTAGCATGGTACTTCAATATTAACAAAGAAAGAAACAAACATACAAACAAGCAAAGATGGTAGCAGGAAAGAGGAAAAAAGGGGAGGCAATGAGGGAGGAGAACAGTATCTTTTATTAGCATAGATGCAAAAATGCAATTCAGATTTATATAAAAAGAATCATATACCATGGCTACATGGGGCTTATTACAGTTACGCAATGCTTAAATAATCAAAATTCAACAATTTAACCTACATGATATCTTATCAACTCATGCAACGAAAACAGCATTTGATAAAATTTAATGCCCATTATTATAAGAATCTCAGAATGATAGGAATAGGGAACTTCTCTATGAAGAAGAAGAGCTTGATAAGAACATCTATTAAAAAAACTTATAGTTAATATTATACTTAATGGTTGTAAACTGAATGATTTTACGCCAAGACTGGGAATAAGACATAATGTCTGACCTCACTGTTATTATTTAACATAGCACTGTACATCCTAGCCAAAGGAATAAGGCAGGAAATGGCATATTGGAAAGGAAAAAGTAAAACTGCCCTTATTTACTTATGACATGATTATCTGTATAGAAATATCTCAAGGTACTATGAACAACTCCTAAAACTCTTGACAAGATACAAGGTAAACATATAATAATGAGTTGTAGTTCTATTTGAAAGTACTGAATACATGACAGAGAAAGAGTGAAATGCAATGCCACATACAATGGGTTTAAAAAGGCACATACTTAAAACATATTCAGCACTTTTATGCTAAAACTACACAATGATGATAAAAGAACTCGAGGAAGATAGAAATAGAGAAATATACTGTGTTCATGGATTGGAAGACTAAGCAGAGTAAAGAGATCAATTCTCCCCAAATTCATTTACAGGTTAAACTATAAAAATCCCAGAAGTTTTTGTATAGGCAAGATTATTCTAAAGTTCTTGGGTAAGGCAAAGCAAAAACAATTTTGGAAAAAAAAAAGTGAGGGAATAACCTAGTTATTAATAATTATTAATAACTTGGTTTTAAGACTTATTTTATAATTACAGCAAATAAGATTATATGGTATTTATGAAAGTGTAGTCAAGGGAACATAACAGGGAACCCAGATAGTATCATACAAATATGCCCAGGTGATTTCTGACAAAATTTCAAAGCAATTCAATGGCAAAAAGATAGCCATTCAACAGAGGGTGCAGGAACAACTAGACACCCACAAGCAAAAGAACAAACCTCAAAGTAAGTCTCATATCTTATATAAAAATCAATTCAAAATATATCATAGATGTAAATGTAAAATATGAAACTATTGGGCCTCCCCGGTGGCGCAGCGGTTGAGCGCTGGGTTGCGAAGCTGCCCGCAGCCTCTGCAGCGCCAGTTCGATCCCCGGCTGCTCCCCGGCCACCGGGTGAAGGTCCCACATGGCGCGCAGACCTCTCCTGCCGCCCGCTGCTCCCCTCAGCAGTGTACTTCGGTCCTTCTGCCTGCTCTGCTCCCCGCTCTGGCTCTGGTGAATTCTCTCACCCTCCTGCGCTTCTGACTGTACCCAGTGCTTGTATAAATAAATAAATAAATAAATAAATCTTCAAAAAAAAAAAAAAGAAACTATCAAAATAACAAGGGAAAACCATAATCTTCCTGTTCTAGGGCTGGGGAAAGAGTTCTTAGACTTGACACCAAAATCATGATCATGAAAGGAAAACTTGCTCATATGAAATTCATTAAAATCTACACATTTGTGCTGCAAAAAACTCTGCTAAGAGGATGAAGGAGAACTAGAGAGAGGAAACAAATCTAACAAATATTAGTTACTCAAAGAATTCTTAAAACTCATTAATAAAAAACAAAGTAAAAAACAAAAATTCCATTTAGAACATGGGCAACAAATATGAAAAGATGTTTCCTCAAAGAAGATATATAGATGGCAAATAAATGCAGATGATCAGTATTAAAAGTCAAATAAATACAGATGATCAGTATTAAAAGTCATCAGCCATTAGGAAAATACAAAATTCCACACTAAATCACTGAAAATGCATATTTTCAAACCAAAAATGATACACGAGTGCATAAGAGAGTGTAATAGACTGAATGGTGGCCCACCAAAATTAGTCCATGTCCTAATTCCTGGATGCTATAAATGCTACCTTATTGGAAAAGGGCTTTGGTAAGGGTAATTAAAGATCTCGACATAAAGAGACAGTTCATACTAGGTTATCCAGATGGGCTCTAAATTCAATTACAAGAATCCTTACAAACGACACACAGGGAACATTTAACAGACAGAAGAGGAGAAGGTGATGTAATGACAGAGACAGAGACTAGAGTGATGTGGCTGGGAGCTGTGGAAGCTAGCAAAACTGGAAGAGGAAGAGCAAATGGATTCTTTTCCACAGTCCCTCAGAGGGAATGGGGTCCTCTCAGATTTTAGGCTTTAGTCTTGGAAAACTGTGAGGAAATAAATTTCTGTTTGTGGTAATTTGTTATGGCAGCCACAGGAAATTAATACAACCAGCTTTATTCATAAAGAGCTCAAAATGAAACTACCCAGATGTCCTTCAAAGGGTAAATGTTTACATAAACTGTGGTATATCCACATCATTGAATAACACTCTGCAATAAAGTGGAAAGAACTACTGATATACACAAAAACCTGGATGAATATCCAGAGAATTATGTTGAGTAGGAGAAAAACCCCAAAAGATTACATAACATATATTCTATTTATATAAGATTTCATATGACAAAATTACATAAATGGAGAACAGATTAGTAGTGCCAAGGGCTCAGGAGGGTTGCAGGCAGGAGGGGAGGTGTGACTATGACAGGCAACTCCAGGGACCCTGATGGTGATGGAGCTGTTCTGTATTTTGACTGTATCAATATCAACATCCTGGTTGTGATAGGACACAACCCTAATTTTGTATTAGATGACAATGGGAGAAATTGACTAAGAGGTACATGAGATCTCTTTATATTACTTCTTGTTTTAGTTTGTGAATCTCAAACTAAAACATTTAATTAAAAGAAAAAGAAATCAGTTTGGTAAGGGAGGGGGATACAAAGTAAGAAGAAAAAAAAGCAACAAACAAAACCCAACTCACTTCTACAACTGACATCAAGGTTGTTCTGTCCTTTCTCTCAGAAATTCTGTTTTTTAACTTTTATTTTCACATGGAATTAGAAGAACGCTTTACCAGCTTTCATTTATATATTTCTCTCTAACAGGCAGGTTATTTTAAATACCAACCCTCCTATTTAGTTTACATTTGCCCTTACTAAACCAATGACTGACAAATGTCTGAGTAGTCTATTAACAAATTTTCAACATCTATATACTCCTGATGCCATCAATACTCAAATTACTTGTTTTCAACTTTAGCTTCATATTAGGTCCCCAAGTATCTTAGTAAATGCCCAAATGATTTCAGTACTTTTCTTGAACCATTTGCATTTTCTTTAACATTAAAGTCAGATCACCAACCTCAAATGTGGGTCATGATTTGCTGCTTTACAATGTGTCACAAGATACCTCAAGTCAAAGACCAGATGATATATTCCATTTTTGTTAAAGGTTGGAACATCCTTGGTAAAACTCTTTGCTCCAAACTCTTTGCTCCAAAAATCACAATTTTTTACAATTCTCCACTGTTTTTCAACTGATAATACCATTACCTCCAATCTACTGGAACAGAATCTTGTCACTTCAAAATTGACTCCAAAAATATGTTTGGGTTTAGTTGTTTTTTTTTTTTTTTTTTTTTAAAGATTTATTTATTTATATAAGCGCTGGGTACAGTCAGAAGAGCGGGAGGGGAACAGAACAGGCAGAATGATGAAGTACACTGCTGAGGGGAGCAGCAGGCGTGTCAGGAGAGGTCTGCGTGCCATGTGGGACTCTCCCCAGCCACCGGGGATTGAACCAGCCCTGCAGAGGCTGTGGGCAGCTTCACAGCCCAGTGTTCAACTGCTGCGTCACCAGGGAGGCCCTCGGTTTAGTTTTTATTCTTTGCATTTCACATTACTATTTGAAGGCACACTATTGCTTTCCATTTGCTTAGAACAATGTTTCCAACGGATGCATAATCTCTTTTCAAAGGGTGCATAGTGTTTTTCCAGTAGTATGTTTTGAGTCACAATGTAAATGAATCCTGTGAATCATGATTTAAAAGTAAAAAACCAACCAACCAACCAACCCAAAAAAACCCTGAAATAAAGGGCAAATTTCTGCTTTCAAGACCTATCAGAATATTGTCCTTAAATACCTGTATATCCGTATTGTCCACTACTTATTTCACATTTGTATTTACCGTGCTTCTCTCAGATTAATCTAACTGCCCTGCTTTAAAATACACTCCCTGCTTTCCTAATATGCCTTTTTGCAGATATACCATAGGGATTTCACTAGAAAGATAATGAAGGGAAAAGGACAAAACAGAATCCTAAAAATACATCTATCAGAATTTTATTCAGATGAATTGCCTCTTTCTCTGTGAAACTTTCTTTTACTATCCCAGCTGAAAAGGCATTATTCCCTTACCTAAAAATCTTACAATATCTGCTCTTTTTACTATTCTTATATGATTATGTAATACTTTTTTTTTTTAAAGATTTATTGATATATACAAGAACTGGGGTATAGGCCAGAGGTATGGGGGAGGGGGGATGAGCGGATTCACCAGAAACAGAATCGGGAACAGAACAGGTAGATTGACTTAAATACATTGCTGAGAGGAGCAGTGGGCGACACAGGAGAGGTCTGCTGCACCATGTGGGTAGCTCCCTGCCCAGGGATCTAACTGCTGCAGTGCTGAGGATAGCTTCACAGGTTGTGTCTTTACCCCTTGCGCCACCAGGGGCCCACGTAATACATTTTAATATAATGATTTGTTATAGCCTTTAAGTACTTTAAAATTGGTATTGTAATATATATTTTTAACACAATATTTAATGCAGCCAAAAAAGTTAAGATAAATTTAATCAGCACCCAGTGGAAGAAATTAAAGATTAATATAAAAACTAAACACTCTGTACAATCCTTTTCATCCCACCTGTCCTAGTAGAGGTAGTCATGATCTTTAATTCCCATGATGTTTTTTAGGCTTTTCTTACATATACAGCTAAAACTGTATTCTTTTTTCCTTTGAGGTGACAGCTAAGCTGAATCTTAATAAAATGAGGACATCTGCCATGTGAAAACTTAAAGTAAAGCAATTGTGTTTTTTCTTTGACCTACCTACTAACTTCCCACCTCTTTACCCCAGGAACCTCAGTTCAGTTATCAATGTCCACTAGTTTATTTTTATCTTGCTTTATCAGTTCGTTCATCCATTTTGTTATATTACTCACATTTGTGAAAGTGTCCAATATTTGTCTTTACCTTTAGGCTAACTTCACTTCATGTAATTCTCTCAAGTTCCTTCCAGTTTGCTACAAATGGCAAAAATGCACCTTTTCTTAAAATTGAGTAACATTCCATGGTGTGTACATACCATATCTTCTTTATTAAATCGCCTATCAGTGGGCATTTAGGTTGTTTCCATAGCTCAGATAGTGTAAATAATGTGACATCTTTCTGCATTTTAAAACTTTATATTCAAGACATCCCAATGTGCAAATTATATTTCCACTTACTTTGTTCTACATTGCTTACTATATTTGATCATGTTACTACAACTCTAGTTCATTCCTCAAGTGGCTTTATAATATTCTTTTCTATTAATTCATAAAAGGAGTTTATCCATTCTTTTGGTGATGTTGATGGATAGTTTGTTTCCAATCATTCACTCTTAAAATAATGCAGCAAATATTTTGTATATATCTCTGTGCATACAGATGAGAATTTCCTAGTAGTACTATCTAGAAGTAGTTATATTCTACCACAGGGTCTGAACATGTTTTCCTTTATTACATGTTATTAAAATGATTTTTCAGTGTGGGTAATACTTTTACTGTATATCATTTCTTCAGTAAACAAAACTTACAGTTTCTTAAGTTATAGGTACATTAATTTCTTAGAGTAATAGTTGCATTTCTTTTCTAATTGTTTTTGTGTCAATTTGGAAATATTTATACTAAATAATTTCACTTATATGTGGAAGATAAAGAAGCAAAGAATAGACAAAAATTAAACAAATCAAACCCTAGAAATATGACTTCAGAATTGAGGATGCTACAGGGGGAAGGTAGAGACTAGGGAGCAAAGGGTAGGAAGGGACAAGGGACAAGATCCAATGGACTCCAGCAGAGTCTAGGTGCTTGGTGGTAGATGTGGTGTGGTAACATAAATCTGAAGAGGTATGAACTTATTTTCCTAAATCATATACAGTATTGTAAACCAATGTTGCCTCAAAAAATACAGAAAAAAATTGGAAAGGTTTTAATTTGGGGAGAAATTGTTCATTTCAGTGATGTTTCCAATTTTATTGGCATAAAATAATTTATGCTCACCAGGAAGTTTTCTGAGCTTAGCTAATAAGTAGATTTGCACAACTACTACCATTGATCATTCTTAGCATAAATTCTTTTAATAGACTAGAGGACAGGATACAGTTTATCCTGGCAGGGCAATGTCAAGGATTTTCTAATTTTTTTTTTTTTAAAGTAGGACTAGTGATCACAACAGAACATGAAGAACTAATCCAGCTAAGAGGGAATAAGAGCACACTGGGTGGGTACAGAAGTTACTGATATTTCCCTCCCCTAATAATTCTAAAGGTATAACTAGCTTAAAATTACCACACTCAGGTAAGTTTAAAGCTGTGATTTCTGACCAGGTATTAATAGATCATTTATAACATTTCCTGGTCAATGTGATTGACTCATTAAGTGTCATCTTTAACATAAGCAGTGGTGGCCAGTATAAATATAGCTCACATTCCAAAATCAGCTACGATTATTTATTATTTGCACCTCCACAGGAACAGAGAGAACAGTTTTCTAGGGAAAGAAAGCTAGTAAATCCTTGACTCATAACTGCAGTCCCTTTTATTCTTAAATATTATGTTCCTAAAGATAGGACTCCCTTTTCATTCCTAAATGTGATCATTTGTGGATTCTTCTTTTTCTTGGTTAGTTTTGTTTCATGTTAACCTGTTAGTCTCTTCAACAATCTTTCCATTCTATTTTTATTTTCTAATTCATCGATTTTACTTTTTATTTCCTTCCTTTTACTCTTTAAATTTACTCACTTTCATCCACTAAATATTTAGCTTTAAGTTTTCTTTTAACTACTTCCTTAGCTTCATTCCACAAGCTTTGAAAAAGCATATATACATGATTGTATACTATTATTTCCATTCTAAATATTTTTAAATGTATGTTTTTATATTTCCAAAATTAAAGAATATTTAGATTAATCTTTTTGATTGTCAAATTCATGGGTTAGAGAATACAGTGGGTGTTGTAATGATTTTTTTTAGCACTTGTTAAAACTTACTTTGTCCCCTAGTATATGGCAAATACTTATAAATATTACATACTTATTTGAAAATATATTCATTAATTACTAGATTAATTGCGCTAATCTATCCACTAGTGCACTCTTCATTGTTCTGTTCAAACTCTAACCTAACTTTATGAAACTATTTAGAGAAGGGTATCAAATCTCCCATTATGATTGCAGATTTGTTATTTAAGTATGGTAATTCTGTTCATTTTGCCATGTATAATTTGTGTCTTGCACGCAAGCTTTTCTTACAGAACTTCTTTGCAGTTTTCCAAAATTTATACTAGTAAAATTTATACTAGTCTATCGTTCTCTAATAAAGCCTTTGTCTTAAGGAATACTGAATGTGATAATAAGCTATCATTAACTTTCAATTTGTTACTGTCTGCCTCATATATTTCTTTTATCTTATTTTTTATTGAGTCGACGTTGGCTTACAACACTGTATATAATTTAGGGTTATAGGTTCACACCTCTTGAGATGTATGTTACCACATCACATTTACCACCAAAGCACCCATAATCCTCCACCACAGTCCATTAGGACTCCTCATACCTTAATTCTCTATCCCCCATCTGTTCCCTCCAGCAGTCTCAAATCTATAGCAAGATTTCCAGGGTATTTTTTTGGTTTAGTTTTGTCTGCTCCTTTGTTTTGTTTCTTTCTCTTCTGCATATGAATGAAATAATCTGATATTTGTCTTTCTCATTTAGATTTATAGACTTCAGACTTATTTAGCAAAACCCCCTCCAGTACAATTCATATTGTTGCAAATGGCAAGATTTCACCTTTTCATAGTTGAGTAGTATTTCATTGTGTACATATAACACATCTTAATTTGCTTATCATTGTTGAATCTGCCCATCTAGGTTATTTCCATAACTTAAATGGTATTGCAATTAATATAGGTGAGCATGCATCCATTTAAGTTTATTATTCACTTATTTCTGCACTAATTTTTATTACTTTCTTCCTTCTAGTGGTTTTGATTTCATATGTTCTTTTTCTAGTTTCTTAACATAAGGGTCTGTATTGCTCTATACTTTGCTCTTAGTGTCACTTTTGTTGCATCCCATAATTTCTGGTAATTCATGTTTGTAGTTTTCTTTATCTTCAATTTTCAAATTTGTCCTGTGATTTCTTTGTTACCCCAATAGTCATTCAGTAGCATGTTGTTTAGCGTCCACAATTTTAAGGTTTTTCTGCTTTATTTTCATGATTGATTTCTAGTTTAATTCTCCTATGATCAGAGAAGGTACTTGATATGATTTCAGTATTCATGAATTTATTCACTTTTTTTGTGACTCAACATGTGCTTTATCCTTAAGGATGTTCATGTGCACTTGAAAAGAATGTGTACTAAGCTTTTTGGTGGTGGAGTGCCCTATAAATTTCTACTAAGTCCATGTAGTCTAACTCCTCATTTAAGGCAGTTGTGTTCTTGTTGATTTTCCCTCTGGCAGATATGTCCACTGATGTGAGTGGGCTGTTGAAATCCCCTATTTGTATTATTTTCCTGTCAATTCAGGTTTGGTAATAGTTGCCCTATAATTTTGATCCTCCTTCATTTGATGCAAAATACATTGACAAGTGTTATGTCTTTCTAAAGTATTGCTCCTTAATCATTTTTTAACACACATTGCTGTCCCTTATTACCTGTTTTAGCCATAAGTCTATTTTATCTGATTTAAGAATGGCTGTCTCTTGTGGAAATTGTTACCAACCTTTCATTTTGAGCATATATTTATCTTTGAAGGTCAGATATGTTTTCTGGAGACAGCAGAAAGTTGGATGTTATTTTCTGATCCAAACAGTCACTCCATGTTTTTGCTTGGCGAATTCAGTTCATTTACAAATTTTAATACAGAAATTTAGGTGCTTACATAGCTGTTGGGAAAACTCTCAAAAACTTCACCAATATTCTCTCCTGCACAATGGACATGATGGAGAATTATGGGTGATTTTGTGGTGGGAGAACTACAGTGACCACACCTGAGGGAATAAATCCTATATTCTCAAAATATTAACACATATGTAGAACAATGGTGCTTCATTAAAATAAAATATTGTAATTTTAAAAATATTCTCTCTCCTTCATTTTTCCAACAAACTCCTATTATACGTTTGTTGGATCTTTTCATTGTATTTTCCATGTCTATGAAACTACAGTTTCTCTCTCTATAACTCTGTACTACATTTAGTAATTTCCTCATATCTACAATCTGGCTATTAATTTTCTCTTTTGTGACCATATTTTTCACTTTTAGATGTTTTTCTTTTTATGCTTTGGTTATTCTGTTTAAAATATTTCCTACTTACATTCTCTATTCAATTATATGAAGTTAATAGAGGTCAATTCTGATGTACATTGGGTCTATGTTGTTTGCCTCCTTACATATTTTGTAATTTTTGGAATGTGAGCTCATGTTAAGTAGAGGTTTTCTGAGGGAATGCAGTGTAGCCTTGGATTTAGAGTATATCCTTCTAAAATGACTTTTTGTTTTAGTTTCTTGTAAGATGTCTCATGAGTATTAACGTTCAGTAACTATTTTGATATTGATTTCTCAATCCCAGACCCAAAAAGGGTATGCTTATGATTAGGAATTCTCAGGAAAAACAGCTTTCTTATCCATTGAGAGGCAGGGCCCAGGTTGAAACAAAAATCTTCCTTGTGGTCTGCCTATGGTGAACAGGTTATTTTATTTTATTATATTTTTAATATCCTGTTCTTTAATAAAAAAATCCTAGGGTTCCTATTTAACAATGGTGATTTGGAGGGGGGGTGCAATTGTATGGGGAATATAAAAAAAATGAAAATGCATACATTGTGTAAAGATGAAAAAAGATGTAAGAATTATATAACATAAAATGTTTTAAAAAAATTAAAAAAACATATGGAAGCTCTATGTTTAGTAGGTCCAGAAATCTCCACACAGCTCTCCACAGTGGTTGGACCAGTTTGCACTCCCACCAACAGTGCAGAAGAGTTCCTTTTTCTCCACACCCTCGCCAACATTTGTTGTTGCTAGTTTTTTTAATATGTGCCATTCTCACTGGTGTAAGATGGTATCTCATGGTAGTTTTGATTTGCATTTCCCTGATGACAAGTGATGTTGAACATTTTTTCATATGCCTGTTGGCCATTTGCATTTCCTCTTCAGAGAAGTTTCTTTTTAGCTCTTCTGCCCATTTTTTGACTGGATTATTTTCTTTGTTGTTGTTGAGTCTCATCAGCTCTTTGCAGATTTTTGGATGGCGCTGGAAGGGATCATGCTCAGCGAAATAAGCCAAAAAGAAAAAGAAAAATACCGGATGGTCTCACTCATAGCAGGAATCTAGAAAACTTAAATAAGGGACCAGGAAAATGAATAACTATAAGAAAGTGAAAATCAAAATCAACAAAAAACTATGAACCAGAGACACTTTTAGGGGGGCGGGGGCGGGAGGGGAGGGATTGGGGTCAGAATGGGGGGGCTGCAATTGTTGGGGAATATAACAATAAAATTTATAAAAAAAAAAAAAGTACCACATAAAAAGCAAAAAAAAAAAAAATTAAAAAAACAAAAAAACAAAAACAAAAACAAACAGACAAACAAAAAAACAATGGTGACTTGGATCTTACTCCTTCCATCATGTAGGCCTCAAATATTATCTCACAAACCTACAAGCTTTTAAAACTATATCCTTGAGCCAGGACATTCTCCAGTCCCCACTGGTAGGCTCTATAGTAGCCCATGTCACTATGAATGCTTACCACTATTTTTTTAAACCCTATCCATTGTTTTTAGGGGTTGAGAATTTCCTTACTTTTTCCACAAGGACAGCTATACATTCTAAAGGATATTTGATGTACATTATCTAGCATTTCTGGATATTTAGTAGTGGGAGAGTTTTCAAATGAAAACTAGATTGCCTGTCCAGGAATTCTTCTATAAATATTTTTATTTTGACCTAGTATACTGTCTGGCAGAGAGCAGTGCATAATTAGTGTGTTAGTTGATTGACTAAATAAACTAATTGCTATTCTTTATCAGCATTCCTGTCTTCCATTAATTCTTTTTCTTCAATTTTATTTCTAAAATATCTAATTTTAAATGTGTGAATTTATGTTTTATGGACTTCATTTAGACTAATACAATTTTCTCACACTGATTAATACAGCAGTCATGGTAATCCTGCCTTCAGTTTCCTCTTCCTGTTTACCTCATGTCAATCTCCCAGTGATCCTTTTACCATGAAACTCCTGCTATGTCATTTTACTGCCAATGCAATTGAAAAATCTTATTTTATATTTTTTAAGTTTAAAATCTTCTTTTCTTTCAACAGTCAATTTCAACTATAAATTTCACTAAATAAGGCAGTATAAATGTGGGTACCACAGAAGATGACTCTTAATCATTTGCTGCTACTATATTCAGATTCTTTCTTGATAATTCATTAACTTAAAGATTTTACATGATTTGTTTTAGTTTCCAGAAATTAATGTAGAAATTGCTCCATATGTACCTTTTTATCATATTTCTGTCATGTTCACATGCATTAGGTACATTTCATAATTTTGCTAAAATATAGCACGTGTACAGTAGAATACAGTCTAATTATGTAATTAATTATGTAATACATTTCTTTATATTTATATATGTATAAAACATGAATCTCCCTTTTATACCAATGGACATTTAATAAACATAATTTGTGACAATCAGGGTGCCCTCACACAGGTTTTTGAAAGTGATTTTCTGAAATCATCAGCTATTCTTAAACATAGATTAAGAAGCCTTTCCCCAGAAGTGATGACTATCTTTCAATCATAGAAGAAACAAAAAGTACAGCAAAAAACAAAAAAATGATATCAAATCTTTTTATATGTACTTTTTAAAGATTCAGTATAATATAGCATTAGGTACCATGAATACTTTGGGTAACTAAAACTATATGGAAATTGAGTTAGTGACATAAAATTATAGCTAGTTTACATTTTCCATATGCACTAGAAATTTCAGAGTTGTGGTTTTAAAAATACTAGTATCTAAGTACTGGTACAGAGCTGTAATTATGTCAACGGACATTGTCTGAACATCAGTACTGAAGATACAAATCCACTGTAGTAAGCTGATTAGCAATGCTAATGTGCATACTATACAGTCATAATTAGAGTTTTACTCACAGTGATGTTGAGGTTATAGGGTTAGAACAGTTTCCATTTCAAAAGATGGGAGAATCCAGGTTACCATGAAGGGAAAAAGTAAATCATCGAATTTAAATAGTTGAAAATATGATGGCTTATTTAAATAAAAACAACTTTTACCTTTCTTTGTGAAAATCAAGGTAGATTATGAGTTAATTCTTCCCCAGCTAAAGCAGAAGAAGTAAAAGAAGAAGAAGAAAGCTGATCCTCAATGACAGTTAAAGAACCTCTGCCATGTAAAACTACATTAGTACAACTAGGTTGTCACCTCATCGTTCACTTAAGAGAGAATGGAGTTTGATTAGAGGGGAAAAAAATCATAAAAATGTTTATTTACTCCTTATCCTGAAATGGAAAACTGTATAGGGAGATGGGGAGGTGGTGAAGAGGAAGAAAGAAGGCCCTTTGTAACTAACACTTTGTTATAATGATAAAAATCCATTTCCTTTGTGCAATTTTATTAGTGTTCTTTCTTTATATCTGTTCTCAGTTGAAATTATCTACAAAACATCCCCAGGTTTGGTGTTCTGTAATTAGTTAAGATACACAGTTATCTTTGCTTTTAACAGAGAACTTGTGGGTGATCACTTACAATATTCTCAGGAAGATTCCCACTGTCTCAAAATTTAGGTATAAATACATTTAAAGTTTAGAGATAAGCTATTTTATTTCTGCCATGATTTATCACAATTGAAGTACATTACCCTCATCATTATACTGTGTTCTGGAATAAAGTCACTCTGCTTTAGAGTAAGAAACTATATCATTTAAATCTTTTAATACATGACTTTTATATTCATGTCCTGAAATGAAAAAACAACAGTCTCACGAATCCTTGAATTATATAGGAAAAATCAACTCCTGTATTAAATAACATTCCTAAATAAAAAAAGAAAGAGGTTTAGAGTACCTGGTTTCAGAAGAGACACATATGCACGCGTGCGCATACACACACACACACACACACACCCTTCTGCCTCTTTAGAGAGCTATTTCTATTTTTATAATATGGTTAAATTAGGATTACCCGAGAAAAAAAATTTCAAAGGACTTATCATTTAACACTTCAGTGGAGTTGCTAATAGGAATTATATTGAAGTAGGTCATGCCAAAATCCACCCTCAAACTACAAGAGAGCCTACACAAGTCAGCAACCATTTCAAATACAATAGCCACAGTAACTCACAGTATACAGAAAATGAAAATATTTCAACTGTAATTCAGACTTCCAATTACAATCTTATTAATATCTCAGTTAACCATTTCTAAAATAAGTAGATGATTCAGATGAAAGGGTTAATATAAGCCCATTAACAATAAAGTAAAAATTTATCTTTTTCTTAGTCCACCATACATCCTCTTATAAAATAATTCAGAGATAGTGAAACATGAATTCTAGTTGAAGATGTTAAACTAAGGGAGTTTCTCATCCAAATCAAACAGAAATTCCTTGAGTTCATGGGACATATTTCTTCTATCCTTTGGAAAATACTTTCTAAATCACTCACATAGAACACACTGTAAGTTTTAACTGCTATTAATGATGAAACTTTCAAAATCTGAAGAGGATTATTTATCAGGTCTTCCTTATTGACCAGTGGTACATATATTCTGTAAGTTAATTTGTGAAAAATGAAAAATCCTGTAAGTCTACTATTCTCCAGTAAGGGAAGAAACATTAAATGGGGTATGCCCTAAAAGAATAAAAATATATGGTGTTTCCAATAAAAATATCTTGTTTAAAACTAAGCAAAAGCTATCAGATCTCTGACTGGCTTTCTAAATTCACATAAAAAATTCTGTTTATGATTCTAAAAACATGGTAAATGGACAAGTGCTTATGTTTTAAGAAGTCATTTATCCCTATTTTTAGATGACCAACACAAGAAAAATTACTTTGGGCTGGTCAACCACGGGTGAAGCTTGGAAACCATGTTGGGCGCCAAGCTGTTAAAGGGCAGCCCCGATATTGAACGGGTTGCCTGGCTGTGGGTCCTCACCCGCGTGCTTAAAAGGGACTTATTAATACTCCACTACAGGCATACACAAAAGGTTAATAAAAGGTTTATTTACAAGGGAAAAGGAAAGAAGGAAAATGTACAACTCAGGGAGAAAATAGGGAAATAAAGTCTTTAATGCGTCCTACCCGATCTGAGGACCTGGAAACGCAAAAAGCACTCTCAGAGCTGGCTGGACGCTGCGAGCTGGCGGAGAGCCAAAATGGGGGACCCCTCCAAAGCCCTCATGTCTGGCTTTATACCAACCTGGCTGCTTAACCCCACCCTCAGGTCCCAGCCACCTTTCCTTTGGTGGTGATGGAATTTGGAGTTCCCAGTGTCTTTGGATTTGGCCTGGGGTGGGGGTGGAGTCCACAAAGCCTGTATGGAATTAGCTTTAGGACATCCTTTCCCCCCTAACAATTACATTTATGTTTTGTGTACTATAGAACTGAAATCATAGTCAGGATAAGAACTTTTCCACCAGTCTACTAACATCAAATTATGAACATCAAATATGTTCAACCACTCATGATTCAGAGGGTATAGTAGGGGTGTGGAGGAGGAGTTCTCAAGGTTAATAATATTACATTATTTCTAAAAGTTATTTCCATTGTTGAACTGAATTAATTTTGAACTTAGCCCCTAATTTGCTTTTAAGTAAACTAGCCCCCAATTTGCTTTTAAGAGTTGCTAATTTTATCTGTGATGAATTACATTATTCTCATATCCAGTGAGAGATGCTATAGCCTCTTTAACAAGGCTTCTATGGATACATGTGGGTTTGATAGGAAAAAGGCAAAGTATAAGTTTATTTTTTTCAAGGAGTTTTCCTTTTTCTTACAACTGAGTCAATAAGGTATGTTAGCCAACATCCAAAATGCAGGCTAAGATGCCTAAATAAAATGCTCAGGAAAGTTCTTAATTGTTCCATCAGCTCTTCTAAATAAGACTCCTTCTTTTCTATTCCCCTATTCTAAGAACTCTGACACCATTCCCATGGATGCATGAAAGCTACTGAAATTCCGGTTTTCTTTCAAATTCATGATTTGCTTGTAATTGTTAACCTGATGAATGCTCTTTGTAATTAGAAATATATTTGCATCTTTACCAAGCAAATAATGCTCAACAATGACAAGGAAGAGGCAATTAAGATACTTCTGTGCATTTAAAAGCATAGGCTATGCTTTATATATTTCCTTATCTTAATCTTTATAGTAACTATCTCTTAAGCAGGGGAAGATATATACTACCATTTTATAGATGAGATACAAAAGATACTCAAAAAGGTAAGTGACTGTGCTAAAGCCTCAAAGTTATTAAGTGGTAAAGGTAAGACTTAGCCTAGTTAGACATTCTTTCAAGTGCGTTTCACTATGATAAAATTGTAATCACTGATAGAAATGTTCAGTAAAAATAGTCAATTTCCTTAATTACATGTTTCAATAACAATTTTGGGAATATCTGCATTAACTAATTTTTATAATTATAAATACAAATATTTGTATATTTACTTGTATAAATATACTTGTATAAATAAATGAACTTCAGAGAAAAAAGCAGTGCCCAATTACATAGATTGCAATATAAGTAACTTTGTAAATAAGCAAAATTGCTTTGAACTGATGAGAACTATTAAATAATATTAGAGCATGAAACCAACTATATTTAATAATTGGATTACTCCCCTTAACATTGTGTGTGTGACTTTAAAAAATGTATTCATTTCTTTGTCTGAATTAAGAGACATAAATTCTGTCAAGGTCAAGAGAGGAGTGTATTTTGTAGAGGGCATTATGGGATCACCCCAGAGGAGTTGATGAGATATAATTTATGAAGACATTCATATCACCCCTCTTTTTGTTCTTGTGTAAGTTATAAGTATTGGCTTCCAGTATTTCTACCACATGCTCTTCAAAGAGTTCTACACTGTTCTCACTTTATTACTACTTTTTTTTATACCTATTAGTATCTCACTCTCCATGCATTCTTCCCTGTCATTCTCTCTCCTACATTCTAAGAAGTCCCAACATTAAAGATATTAAATGAAAGGCATACATACAGCTCTAGCCCAATCAAGTTCAGCAAAACTCAGAAACCAAAGTGTCCTCAAGAAACCAAACTAGATAAGAGTATTTGGGTAATGTTTTAGATACGCATCTTTAATTCATTGAAGAGTACTAGAGTATTAGCCTTTACAAAAGAATTCATTAACAATGTCTATTTTTATTATTTAATATATTTTACGACATCAATAACTTATTTCTTTTTAAAAACGAACATGACTTTCGGATATCTATTAATGGGTGACCCAGTTTGTAGGTTAATCAAGGCCCATATTTGAACTGTAGGCAAAGGAAGAAAGAAGTGGCAAAATATTAAGTCAAGGAAAGTCATAAAAGGACTTCTAAAAAAGAGGTATGGATATGTTTTTATACAGGGATAAAACAATCTATCAGAAATCTTCCTGTTTTTTGCCTAGATTTAGTAGCTTTTTTGCCTAGATTTAGTACCTTCTCATTGAAGTAAGGCCAGAGTTAAGTAAAATGAGAATTATTGACTTATAGAGATAAGAATGCCAACCTAGGGATAAAAAGAAAAGCATAATGTTATTTTCCAACATACAACTCTTCATTCTTTTAAGATCACTGTTTTGCCATATATAAAATCAATTGAACACGTGTAATAATAAAGAAGCTCTATTGTTCTCTTTTAAGATGACTTTTAAATTATTCTATGTAGTTTCCTATGCCTTTGCATGAAATTTAAGGCAGATGCCATGTTCAGTTATAGATAATCAAAAATGCTAATAATCGAAACATCTAGTATAGTAAAAATAATAATCAAAATTATAGCTGCTTTTTTCATTTCTGCTGTCGGTTGGCTGCTTGCACTGTGCAAGTGAATTTCTGGCTCTCACTGTAGATCTTTTGATTTAGGTGAAGTGCTCTTATTTCCTTACTGGTCCTGAGCAGATAGGAGTTCACCTTACTGTTGGGATTATTTACCCCAGGAAGTCAATGGGTTTAAGGCAACCATGCATTAATCTCTCTTGTACATGGTTCAACTCTGATCCTTGACACAAACTTAAATACCATTTGTTCCATGAAACTCTGAAAATACAGATTGCTCCATAGTGCCCAGAATCATCTCTTCACTATTCTAACTTCAAAATAGCTGGCCAATCAAGTTATTTATATTTTTCTGGCATCATTCAGGTAGCAGTTCACAAATGGCAAGGGTAACATACTAAGTTTTCCAAGTCATCTCCTTGAAGCCTTCTGCTCTCTCTTGATTCAGAAGAAGGGAGACAAATCCTTACTCTACCTTAGGGATGTGATGGGATGCTTAGCACACCAGATCTCTCCAAAAATCTTCCTTTCCTTAATTTCCAGCCTTCCAAACCTTTTAAATCCTTGACATGGTTAAGTAGCTTAAGAATCTCATAATTGGTTCTCCCTCCTCTTCATGTAAGAACTAAAGGGTGTTTTTGTCTGAGGGCTCCAACTAAAACAAACTTAATTAGTTCCATTTTAAAATTCTGTTTGTACGTGGTTCCAAAACTGGACCAAATTTAAAAGATGAGGAGAAAAATTATTTTTTCACCAAAAAAGGAACAGCTAATGATAGCAGGTAATTTGGAAATTATCTTCTATGCAACCTGAGTACACAGTAGGCATGTTAAGACTAAGAGGTGGCATTAATCTAAAATTCTTGGCAGAAGTCAAAGTTTTAATCACAATTTAAATACAGAGTTTCATAGCAGTCAAATTATAAACTGAAGACATTCATCACAGGAGGGGAGGGAAAGGGATCAAAACAGGAGGGAAGAGCACAAGAATCTATGGTGATGGTTCACGGGTGTCTTGGTGATAGTAATTTTATGGGGACAATACCTGAGAGGAGAAATCAAATGTTGTACAAAAATGAACAGAGATGTAAAATAAACAAATAAACAAATAAATAAATAAGGAATTTTGTATCTGATTTCAGAAAGGCATTTTATTTGTTTTCTAGTTCCATGTCCTCATATTACTTTGTTTCTACATTATTTGTTTCATAGTCTATGGCCTTTGGCAAAGACAGTAACGGGAAAATATAAATATAAGCCATAGATTTGTCATAAATTTGACCTAGCTAAATGATCAGTATGCACATTCTTATTGCTTATTGTTTCCTATCTCTTTTGAAAAGGCATTGGAAGCGTGTATCTTGTTAATTTCTAATGAGCCAATTTCAGAGAATGAACTGAGGCTCAAGTGTCTAATAGAAAACTGAAGGAACATAACATTGCTTCCTTTCCTTCTTTACTTCTCCCTTGTGTGTATATGTGTGTATGTCATATGTGTGTGTAAGGAAAACATTTTTTTTGAAACTTATGGCCTGAATATTCATCACTATTTGCTATAATTCAATTTACCCCCTTACAAAAAGATGTATGTTTCAGTTACAATCCCTGTCCTTTAGAATCATGCAGTCAAGATTAGCTAATAAATGTGATTAATGTAGCCAAATGCCAAATCCCACCTCAAGCCCCCGCACTCGGAATACCGTCATCAGATTGGCTTACAGAGAGATGGAAATAACAATAAAGAAGGGAGGGGTGGAGATAGGGGTAAAATAGCAATAAAAAGTAATTATATAAAAATGCTAAAGATATACCATCTGTATGTTTTTTTTAGCCCATCGAGCTTGACTGTTCCAGATTTAAGCTACTGCCCATGTTTAAACAGATATAAAAAAAGGGAAAGAGAAAAGAATGTTTATGTAAGGTTATTAAATAGTGCAGGAAAAATATGAGACATTATTACACTGGTAAGGAAAAGAGAAACTCAGTGAAATTTCTTTCCACAGATTTGCCTTTGTGATCTGCAAGGTGCTGTTCCCCTGCTTACATTCCGTTACCCTGGCAACACACTTCTGTAAAATAAAGATTATTAAAGCGCATATGATTATTTTGCTGCTGAGTGAATAAGACAAGCCGCTTCTGAAATGCCTTATCAGAGAAATTCAATTTTAGGCCAAATTGTGTTTTTGCCTCCTTCTAGCTTTCTCCTCCCTCCCCCCACTTCAAATAAAACCATCATCTACACAGTTACTACATGATATTTTGCTATTCATTCACTCTTAGTATTTTCAACTAGCTTTTTTTTTAACTTCATGAATACATTTTCTCTAATTTTTTAATAGCTCCTATCTGTTTTCCATCTATCTACCATCTGTCTGCAAATAAAAATTAGATGGCAATGTGTCCTTGTCTTAGTTTTATTATGAAGCAGCAATAGGAATATTGGGTTCTATACAAAATATAATTGCATATATAATATAGTTAGTACACAATCTTTGACCAAAGAATGATGGGAAACACTAATATAAGGCATGTGGTGTCGTTTTGAAGCTAGCATATGCAACTGTGCCAGTTAGCCCTGCCCTTAAATTTAGCGTCTTGTGTTTTCCCCTCTGACATGACCTTAAAGTAATGTTAGAAAGATGAGTAGTTTTAAAGTTGCTTTGACAGCCAGGCACATCTTTGTTGACCACTACTTCTACATTTGCTACTCAGCTACTGAAGATAACAGAGGAAAGGTAATTGAAATCTCTAAAATCATATAATAACAAATTTCATAAAGTCTGCTAGGACTATCTAGTGATTTTCTTAGAAAAGGAAGCTTTTAGTCTCTTCAGAGTATGAACAAAAGTCAATAAAAAATTAATTGATTGGTAACAGTAAACCCATCTTATTCACACATGCTGTCTATATGTAAAAAAGCTATAATTTAGAAGCTTTTAATGCAAGAGTTACAGTTTTGAAGTAGAGGTGTAGGAATGTAGTCTGATTAGTAAAGGGCAAGGTTCCAATAGAGGCTACAATGTAGACTCCTTACATGTTCATTAAAAAACTGATGAGAGGTACAGGGGACTAGAATGGCTCTGGAGAAACCCATTCTGCACTGTCCCAACAATGGACGGTCATGATGGATGGCATCGTGGCTACTGAGATGTTTCTAGTACCTTTTCCCATTACCAGGAAGCACTGATATGTAACCTAACACCGTTGTATCAGAGCATGGAAAACTAACAGTAGTGTACAGTGCTGATATTCTAGTAACATGCAATTGCTAATTTTCCTCTGTTAACATTCTTCTTCATGCCCAACCAAGTACCATATCCTTACATTTATTTAGCAGGCAGGCCCCACTGGTTTTTTATTTAGTTAACTACAAACCACTGTTCATTCGGAAGAAATTACATCAATATTTAACAAGTTTTAGAAATTCTGAGAAGCAGCAGATGTATTGGTTCCTTTGAGCAAGAAAGCTAAATTAAGCAGTATATACCAGATCTTTGGTATGGTAACACCACCATGGAACTTAGGGCTGTAATTCACTCCCAGCACTGCCCAGAAGGTGTCACCACAGCCTCATTGGCTTGAAGGACTTGGGGACATGTGGGGAGTAGAAAGGAAAGGGAGAAAAACAGACACAAAGAAAAAAAAATCCTCATGCAGACAAAGGAAAACAAGACAACAACCAGACAGTAAATTCTCAAATGTAGAAACCCACTCACCTCCTGCTAAAACTACAAATCACTGTAGGAGAAGGGGAACCTCCACTTGTCAATAAGAGCAGAAAGTGGGAGATTCAAAGAAGGTGCTACTTGAAGTAGTTACTTTGTAGAAAGTAAAAAGCAGGTGACAAACAGGAAATCCATGTACTGAACCTGGTCCAAGCTTCTCACCTAAACTGGTTTACCTCATTATCACATCTAGTTGTACAAGCTGCACTGGATCTCATGAAAGGGAAGATAAAGGAACAGCTGGGAAAAGATGCTAGGAAGAATCAAAGAATATAAAACACAAAGTCTTTTATTGAGAAGCTGCACAAATTAACTCCAAATTACTGCCACAGTCAGACAAGAGGAGGCTTCAAGGCACAAAACTTGTTGCTGCACTCCATCTTGCTTTATTGTGGTGTCTTCACTCATGTACTAGTAGCTGAAAGCCATCCCTTTTATAGTACTACATCTTTTAATCTCTGCTCTTCTCCCCTGTAGTTTAATTAAAAGACAATGAACCTTTTAAAGTAGTCAAATGGAAAATATAAAATTGCACCATTCTATCAAAGCTTAAGATATTCCTGTTCTCAGAGCATGAGAAGAATTCAAAATAACACAGTTGCTTTTTTATTACACTCTAGTCCTTCTGTGTCATAGAAGGCTCATCATAGAAGGCTCTTGGTTGAAATAACTACTTACAACCAGAAAAGCAGATCAACTGCAGATTTATAGATAGAGGCAAAATTTTAAAACAATAGTCAAATTAGATCAATTTATCTGTTCTCTAGGTCATTGTATCTGACTTTTAATTTCTAAAATACTATTGTAACTGACATAGGTCTAAAAATTAGTTTAAGTATTGGGTATTTTTTAAACATTTAATTCTTGTAAAGTTTTTTTTTTTTTTTTTTTTTTTTACGCAATGTATTGTCACTTTTAGGGTATCCTGCCTAAAAGAAGACATAGTAAAAAATTATTGGGAAAGAAAGTAGATTTTAATGCTTAGTCTTTCTCCAACTCTATAGCTCAAATCAATCAATTCTGGCAAAGGGAACCAAGACAGATCCATGTCTTTTGAAATGTTCCATGGGAGTCTTTTAAAAATAAAGATCTTCTCTGCTCTTTGTGGTCATTAAAATACTTCATCCCAAGAATCCCTTTATAATAAGCAAATTATAGAGTGTTCTGTTTTATCTGCTTTGACAGGATGAGAGTTGAGCTGGCTTAAAGGGATGAGATACAGAGTTTGAGTAGTTCAAACTTGAGATCTGCAATAAACCATCTTCCACAATTAGAAGAAAGGTATGGAGAAGACTAACTTCAGTAGATAGTTTCAATCCATTCAGAGTTATGCTATTCCCTCTTATTTCATCATTAAAAATTTGTTCTTCAAATGTGCCACTGGAAACTAGCACTAACGGACTTCTAATCAGCCCAGGAGAGCACTGTCATACACACAGTCCTTAGTCACTTAGTTTTGACACCTGCTATCTTTTTTTTTTTTTTTTGTGGGACCCTCGCTGGCAGCTGGGGAACGAACCGGCACTGCAGAGGCTGCGGGCAGCCTCGCAGCCCAGTGCTCAACGGCTGCGCCACCAGCAGAGACCCAACACCTGCTATATTAATTCTTGCTTTCTTACAAATTCCAACCTTTTAGTACTACTCTGACCCAGTCATTATTATTCTTTACTCTTAAGTTCAATTATCTGGTCAGCTGAAAACTTCTGTAGCTTCTGGAAATACCTGCATATTCCAGTTAGTTAATAAATGCTGGCAGCACATAAGACATAGATTTAATTCTTCATCTACAGATTCCAACTAGTATGGGAATCTTGCAAAAAATTTCCAAAGGTACACTGAACTCAGACCGAAGTACACAGCTGAGGGGAGCAGCGGGCGGCAGGGTAGGTCTGCGGGCCATGTGGGACCCTCACCCGGTGGCCAGGGAGCAGCTGGGGATCGAACCGGTGCTGCAGAGGCTGCGGGCAGCTTCGCAACCCAGCGCTCAACTGCTGCGCCACCGGGGTGGCCCTTGTCTCTTATTTTCTGGTTCTATAAAAGTACATGAATTAACTCCATACCAAAACACAAATTCCCCAAAGCTATAGTCACAAATAACCCGCTATATAAGTTATCTCGTAAAAAATAATGAAAATGGACAGATGGAGGGAAAAGTCTCTTACCACTATTTCCAAAAGTTTAAATGATAACAAAAAAGATAATTTCTCAGGGAAGGTTCCACCAGTTTAGGTACTGTCCCTCAAACACATTCTGAAAACCTATACCATAGTCAAAGGTAGCTAATGCTCTGACCTAACACTGAAAATATCTAGTTTGTTCCCTTTTCAGAAAAAGTTTCTTAATTTTCTGTACCAATATATCATTCAAATTCTATTAATTTAACAAAAGGGAGACTGGAGTGCAAACTTTTCAACTATTAAAATATAAGGGGGGGAGTGCAATTTTATGGGGAATATAACCATAATATAAATGCATACATTGTGCAAAGATGAAAAATGATGTAAGAATTATATAAAATAAAATATTAAAATAAAAAAATATAACAGAGGCCTCCCTGGTGGAGCAAGGGGTTAAGACTCAGCTCTATAAAGTTATATGCAGCATAAGTTCGAGTTGGATCCCCAATCCCCAGCAAGGGAGCTGCCCACATGGTGAAGCAGCTGTCTCCTGTCTTCCCTCAGCAGTGTATTTCACTCAGTCCGCCTGTTGTATTCCCCACTCTGTCTCTGGTGAATCTCTCGCTCCCCACACTTCTGGCATACACCCCAGTTCTTGCATGCATAAATAAATAAATCTTTAATAAATAAAATAAAATAAAATAAAATAGCATAAAAATGATTTAAAGTATAGGCTTTCAAATTAGGCAAATATGGATTTGAATACTGATTCTATTGACTACTGACAAGTTTTTGAGGAAGCATTTTATTCTTCTATAGAACAACAATATCAACTCTGTAGGGTTATTATGATTTAATAAATAATATAGGTAAAATGCTCAGCACACAGTACCTGTCATAAAACACATAAATATTCAAGTGAGAATTATAACAGAAAAAAGTTTCCCGGGGGAGGAGGAGCCTATCTGATAATAAAAAGTATATTCAATTTCTATGACTTGTTTTATGATAACAAAATAAAATTCTATATGGGAGAATATATTTCAACCTACTGACAATTGAAAACTAACCTAAAGAAATTGGACCTTCAGTAATAAAGATGTGGTGACTTCACAATTTGATGTAAAACTGGATATACACTGCTCAAAGAAGAAAACATGATAGATAAAATATAAACATGGACAAATAACAACAAAAGACATAAATAGGCTCATAAATAAGATATGTGCCTTCATGGACTACAGTGGAAAGAAAAGTGCAAAGCAGTATGCAGTACTGAGGCTACTGACTTGCTGGGCTCTAGAGAGAAAAAGTAAAAATAAAGAGTTAGGCTCCAGTGTGGTAGAGGGACACTATCCAAGGAACTGGTGTAGGACTTCTCTTTATATGAAAGATGGCTCAGAGCCAGAATCTGTAGAAGTGTGACTATTAGTCTGGATTGACCACCAAAATGTCATTACAAGACCTGTCTCTGAACAGCCTTGGGGAGTCATATGCAGGCAACTGAAAGATCATTATAAAGAGGAATGAGCAAAATCAAATGAAAGGAACAAAGCATTCATAAAATCTCTCACTCAAAATAGGAAAAGTCAAAATATACAAAAATCTAATCTTAATAAAGGTATCCAACAGAATCAAATCAATAATCAGAAAATGAATTCATGATGCATAAAAATCTGTTTAATTGAAATGGTATGAAAAAGACTTTAAAAGAATATGTATAGGATGTTGAAGGCATAAATGAAGAAATAATTTTTAGTGAAAGAAAAATAATAATTATGAAATGAGAGCCTCCCTGGTGGCCTAGGGATTACGTCTCAGCGGCATAACCACTAAGGCCTGAGTTCCATCTCTGGTCAGGTTGCTGACCCACATATAGCACAGCAGACCTCTTCTGTCTTGCTCACTGATCCCCTTAGCAGTGTATTTCAGTAGATCTCCCTGTTCTACTCCTTACTCTGTCTCTGGTGAATCCTCTTATTCCCCACACATCTGGCCTACACCCCAGCTCTTTCAGGCAAAAAAAAAAAATTATGAAATGAAAGATAGAAATAAAATAAAAGCATGTAGACAGAGAAAAAAATTTAGAAGTAAAAATATAGTTACCGAAAATAAAAATTTAATAGCATGGATAAACTCTAGACTGGCTCTTGTATAGTCTTAAAGTATCAACAAGAAAACTATCAGAACTTTTGAGTTCAACAAGGTTGCAGGATATTAGACCAAAAGATAAAAATCAGTTGTATATCTATATACTATCAATGTGTAAAGAGAAAAAAAATTGAAAATAAACAATTTCTCTAATAAAAAATGATAAATGTAATGATGGAAGGGCAGACTACTACACTAAAAATTATAAAACTATTGAAAAAAATATTAAGACCTACATAATTGATAAGACATCCAATAGTCATGGATCAGAAAACTTACCTTGCTATGATTGTAATACTCCCAAGTTAATTTACAAATTCATCATAATTCCTAGCAAAATCCAGGTCCCTTTTTGTAGAAACTGACAAGTTGATCCTAAAATTTATATATAAGTTCAAAAGTACCTGAGTAACCAAAACAATTTTGAGAAAGAAGAATAAAGTTGTGTGACTCATACTTTCTGTTTTCAAAACTCACCACAAACTGCAGTAACTCACCACACAGTACTGTGTGGTACTGGCTTAAGGATCAATATAATAGATCATATATATCAATGTACAGATCAATGAAATAGAATTAAGATTTGTTTATGGTCAACCAACTGCCAACAAGGGTGCCAAAAGAATTTAATGGGGAAAGAATAAACTTTTCAACAAATTGTGCTGTGATAAAGGAATAGCCACATGTAAAAGAACAAAATAGATT
Organism: Talpa europaea; assembly: GCF_964194135.1. Taxonomy (NCBI): domain Eukaryota; kingdom Metazoa; phylum Chordata; class Mammalia; order Eulipotyphla; family Talpidae; genus Talpa; species Talpa europaea. The sequence goes on along the minus strand of NC_140084.1, from coordinate 9,937,220 downwards.
CCCAACTCACACCATATACAAAATTAAGTCAAAATAGATCAAAGATCTAAAAGCATTAGCTAAAAGTATGAAACTTTTAGAAGAAGTCATAAGAGTAAATATTCTTCACCTTGGCATAAACAATAACTGATTAGATGTAACACCAAAAGCCCAAGCAAAAATAAAAGTTTAATAAATTGAACTTCATAAAAATTAAAAAGCTTTGTATTTCAAAAGACACCATCAAGAAAGTGAAAAGACAACCTAGAAAAAGGGAGAAAGTATTGCAAACATGTATCTGATAAAGATTTTGAATTTATTCAAAATGTGTAAAGGATAGATACAACTCAATAATAAAAAGATTAAAAACCCAACAATATGGGTACAGGGTTTGAATAGAAATTCTTCCAAAGAAAATACAGAAAGGAAAAAAGCATGTGAAAAGATGTTCATTAATAATTAAAGAAGTGCAAATAAAAACCACAGGACCATTTCATACCCACTAGGATAGTTATATTAAATAGACAATAACAAGTATTTGCAAGGATGTAGAAAAACTGGAACCCTCATACGTTGCTGGTGGGACTGTATAAAGTCCCTTTGGGCTATTCCTCAAAGTTTTAAGTGTAAGTATCATATGACCAAAACAAATAATTCCACTCCTAGAGAAACTAAAATATATATTCACACAAAAACTTGTACATAAATATTCATGGAAATATTATTCACAAAAATCAGGAAGGAGAAAAAAATCAAAATGTCCATTAAATAATGAATGGATAAGAAATGTGAATAACATTGTTGAGCAAAACAAAAAGGAATGAAATACTGGGGGCCTCACTGGTGTCACAAGGGTTGCAACCCACATGGCGCAGCAGACCTCTCCTGACTCACCCTGCTGCTCCCCTCAGCAGTGTACTTCAGTCTGCCTGTTCTGCTCCCTACTCTGTGTCTGTTGAATCCTCTCACCCCCCCAAAACCTCTGGCCTATACCCCAGCTTGTGTATGCATAAATAAATCTTTTTTAAAAAAAGAATGAAATATTGATATATACTTCAACATGAATGGACCTCAAGAATCTAAGTGAAAAAAGTCGGTTATAAGAGACCACATATTATATCATACCATACAAATACAAATGTTTAGAATAGGCAAATCTATAGAAAGTGGATTAGGCTTGGATATGAATAGGTGGAAGGAATAATGAACAGTGATCAGTAGAAATCACAGTAGGTAAAAGGTTTCTTTAGGGAGTGAGGAAATTCAAATATTGTAATGTCAAATTTTGGTGATGGTTATAGAATTCTGTAAGTATACTAAACCCACAGAATTGTATAATGCGTATAGTATACTTTATGACATGTAAATTATATCTCAATGAAGTGCTTATAAAATGGCTGAAGATGGGGCTGACATGTAAATTGGTGCAAACACATTGAAGAACAATTTGGCTATATCTAATTAAGTTAAATATACACATATCCTGACAATTCCACTCTTAGGTATACACCAAAAAATATTACCTATGAGCACAAGAAGACAGGTCCAAGAATGTTCATTGTAGCACTGTTTTTAAAACCTGAAAAATTAGAAACTACATAAATGTTTATGAAGAAATGAATGGATAAATAAATGGGGGCATATTCTTAAAATGGAATACTATATAAAACATACCAATGAAAATAAATCTCAAAAAATTGAAATGTTAAGAGAAAAAGCAAATTGCAAAATGACAAACGTAGTCTGACAATTTATGGCTCAAAAACATGGTATACAATATTACATCCCACTTTTGGACACATAAATATATAATCATAATTTTAAAATTTCTTATGAATAAAAACCAGTAACTTCAAGGTATGAATTACTTCCCAGAAGGAAGGTAATAGGATTTAGGAAGACATAAATTGTATCCATAATGATACATTATTATTACTTAAAAATTCTGTAGCCATCAAGATAAAATAAGAATTTATTAACCTGTGTAATAGGTACATGGGTATTGCTTTTATCAGTCTGTTTTTTTCTAGCATGCTTAAAATATATTTCATGCATACAAAAATGACAAATCCAATAAACTAAAAGTTTTCCCCAACAGTAAAACTTCTCAAAAGGACTTTTGTTTTTCAACCAAGATTTTAAAATACTACTTGTTTGAGTCAGCATTAGAGTACAACTAAAAGTCAAAGGATTCATTTAGTCAATTTTTTTTAAAGGTGAAATTACTATGCATGAATTCAAACACTTTGAAAATCAGATGCTCTCTGGCCTTCCCACTAAGTGTCACCTGACAAGGTCATTGTTTCAAGAATGTAATAATTATTCAGGAATGAGAGAGAACATTCAGTGGGGTATTCTCCCTACTGTTATCTCAGTAGAAATCACAGAAATGACAACTGTAATTAAATCTTTTTTTAAAAATTACCTATGAGTTTAAATCAGAATGAAAATTATTTCTAACCTTATGAACTTTCACATAGCACTGCACTAAAAGAAATTCTTCCAGTTTTCCTTTATATCAGCAATGTGTAAGACAATTAAATAAATAGGAAGTGTTTACTTTCAACCTCTATACTTATTCAAAAGAAGTCATTCTGCTTGCCATTATTCTACTTAAAGATACAAGTGGAACAAATAAAATTTAAACACAAAGTCATCTTTTATCTGAAAGAGCTGAATGCTTTAAGAAAAACATTGCTACACATAAAAGGAATCACACAGTAAATGGCCTTTGAGACTGGCTTCTTTCACCTATCAACAGCTTTCACTATTCATCCATGTTATAGCATGTACCACAATTTCATTTCTTTTAGTGGTCAAATAATGTTTCAATGTATGGATTCATCATAATTTATTTTTCCATTCATAAGTTGATGGACTTTTGGGTTACTTCTACTTGCTTAAAATATTTCATTGGATCTGTTAAGCAATACAATTTTCAAATATTTTGCCACAGACTTTCAAAATGCTTGATAATTAATACCTAATGAGGTCAATAAAGTAAAATTATAGAATGATTAAATGGTGGCAGTAAATTTGAGCTATCCAACTTCAAAACCTGTATCAAACACTACATTTTCTTCCTATTGGTGTACTCTCTTGGCTTTATAATTTATTTGTGGTTCCAGATGTTTTAAAATTATAATTCACCAGACAATACAATTAGATGATTCAAAAGTCAACTCTGGGTCCGGAAAATTGAAAATCTCCTATTAATAATCATTCCTAGTATGCAGATATTGATCTCAAACATTAAAAGGAACTAGGACTTGAGGTTTTATGAAAATGGCTTCTAAAACACAGAGAGAGGGCCTCCCTGGTAGCGCAGTGATTGAGTGCTGGGCTGTGAAGCTGCCCGCAGGCTCTGCAGTGCCGGTTTGATCCCTGGCCGCAAGCGAGGGTCCCACATGGTGCGCAGACCTCTCCTGCCACGCCTGCTGCTCCCCTCAGCAGTGTACTTCATTGGTCTGTCTGTTCTGCTCCCCGCTCTGGCTCTGGTGAATTCTCTCACCCTCCCGCGCTTCTGACTGTACTTGGATAAATAAATAAATCTTAAAAAAAAAAACAAAACACAGAGAGAAGTAATGTGTAGTATTAGCCTGAAACATCTTTTTATATCAGAAAGCAAGGGAGTGATGAGCGGAGCAACATGGCGGCGAGGAGACGCTGCGAGTAAGATCTCCCATTAAAAAAAGTTAATAGGGAGGAAAAGCGGCAGGTCCCAGTGAGAACTGGGACACGGAAGATAAACGGGTGACTCCAGCAAACCACCGGAAGAAGAAAGTGGCCATAAAAGAGGACTAGAAGGGAGGGAAGCGCAGAACCCTGCTCCCCTCCCCCGCCCACATAGGCGGCACTCTCCGACCAGCAGAGAGGAGGGAAACAACAAACCAAAACGGCCACCAAGAACAAACGACGCAGCAAGCGGGACTGTAAGTGGAAAGGAACTATTGCAGCCACCACACCCCTTGAACGGGAGCTGAGGCGAACCCTGCAGGATTCGCCGCGGCAGTGAGCGAACGGCTCCAGGCGCCATTAGAGAAGAACAAAGACCCCGGGAGACGCACACACAGCCCGGGCTGCCGGTAAGCTTGCGCGGATAGCGGCGCGCTCGGCGCGCTTGAAAAGCAAGTGCAGACCAGGATCGTGGCTGCCTAGGTCCCCGCGCCTGCAACCTAGGCTTGGGAGACGACCTAGGCTTGCGGGGAGACGCACGGAGGTCCTCACTGAGGTGAAGGTCCCTCCCTGAGTGAGCAGGAACCAGGCGCCCAGGCACGGGAGTGGTGCAAAAGGTGCCATTCCCGCGCCACTGAACTGGGCTACAGCCCGCGTCCTGGAACTGAGGGCTTTGGAACTGAGACCCGGGGCACGAAATTAGGGGCGTGGGTTCCCCACGACGGTGGGGCACAAGGCAGACACAGCACCCCAAAGCCGTTGAGGTGTACCCTACCATCCCCGCTTTGCTCCCTGTCCCACGGGGTGGAAAATCAGCTCCCCAAGGGCTCTAGGAGAGATCTTTGGCGCCACCTAGCGACTTGTAGCCAGCACAGGCTCCTGAAGGAGCTAGTGGCCAGCTGGGGAGTTAGCCCACACCCGGCCCCTTCCGAACAAGTAGTCTGAGCCCACAGGGAGAGCGAGCACCCACAGCCGGGGCAGACCAGGCGCGCAGAAGAGTGTGCCTGACACCGGACGCGCAGGGAGTGTGTCCCACATCACCATTTTAGAACAGGGACATTTCTTCAGTAAAGACTACCTTCAGAAGGCTTCCTCAGGAGCCAGAGGTGAGCGGGGGAAGTTCGCCCACGCCAGACCCCCTCTGGCCTGCAGTCCAAGCCCAGAGGGGGAGCAGGAACCCACCGCCGAGGCAGACCAGGCACACAGGGGAGTGTGTCCCCACATCGACATTTTAGGACAGGGACCTTTCTCCAATAAAGACTGCTTGAAACTGACAGATGACTCCTGGAGGAACCAGAGGGGAGAAGAGAAGCCCACCCAAGATGCCGGCCAGTCCCAACAACACAGTGTCCCAACGCATACGGCAAATTAGAAAACAGACAGTAGGGAGGAGAAGAACCACACGCAACCTAGCAACTCTCCAGAGAAAAAGCACACCACAAAAAGAAAACCAGCCCCCATATTGCAACGACAGTAACTTGGAAGAACTTCTGAGCCTTCCAGAAAGAGAATTTAAAATTGCCGTGATTAAAAAACTGACAGAAGTCATAAAGGAAAACAATGATAAGGGAAAAATAATCAACGATCAGAAGAATGAAATTGAGTCCCTAAAGAGGGAAGTAAAAGAAATGCAGGAGATCAAAGAATTAGTGGAAGAACTAAAGAATTCTGGGAAAAGCAATGAAAGCAGAATTGATGAAATGGAAGAACGAATAAGTGCTCTTGAAGACACAGAAATAAAAAGAACCAAAACCGAAAAGGAAAGAGAAGTACGAAGGAAAAAGAATGAAGAAAGACTTCGGGAACTATCTGACTCCATGAGGAAAGGAAATATAAGAGTTATAGGAATACCAGAAGGAGAGGAGAGAGAAGTAGGAACAGAGAAAATATTCAAAGAGATAATTGAAGAGAACTTCCCAAATGTGAAGAAGGAGCTGAAAATTGATATACAAGAAGCAAGAAGGACACCAAACTTCCACGACGAAAGAAAAAATACAGCAAGACACATAATAGTAAGGCTCCCAAGAATCCAGGACAAGGAAAAAATAATGAAGCTGGCAAGAGGGAAGAAACAGATAACATTCAAAGGAAAGCCAATCAGGCTGACATCAGACTTCTCCGAAGAAACACTACGGGCAAGGAGAGAGTGGAGGGACATAGTCAACAGACTCCAAGAAAACAGATGCCAACCAAGAATACTCTATCCCGCAAAGCTCTCCTTCCTCTTTGAAGAAAGAATATGGACCTTCCCAGACAAACAGAAACTCCGGAATTTCATTGCAACTAAACCCCCACTCCAAAAAATACTACAAGGAGTCCTAAAGCCAGAACCTCAGAGCGACGAATAACAATGAAAGAAGGCCAAAAAAAAAAAAAAAAGTTATTAAAAGAATAAATAAATAAAATCAAAGGAAAGACAAACACAATGGCAAATACAGATGTTAACATATCAATATTAACTCTAAATATAAATGGACTAAACTCTTCAATAAAAAGACACAGAGTTGCAGCCTGGATTAAGAAACAAAACCCAACCTTTTGCTGTCTCCAGGAAACACATTTAGCTACAAAAGATAAAAATAGGCTCAAAGTCAAAGGATGGAAAACAATCCTACAAGCAAATGGGCCAAAAAAGAAAGCAGGAACAGCTATACTTATATCAGATAAAACAGATTTCAAACTCAAAAAGATAAAAAGAGACCCCAATGGTCACTACATTATGATCAAGGGGACAATACTTCAAGAAGAAATAACACTCATTAACATATACTCACCAAACGAAGGAGCACCAAAATATATCAGACAACTGTTGTCCTCTCTGAAAACAGACATCAGAGAAAACACATACGTAGTGGGAGACTTCAACACACCACTATCAACAATGGATAGATCAACAAGACAAAAAATAAGTAAAGAAACCAAAGCTCTAAATAAGGACCTAGAGCAATTGGGCTTAACAGACATCTATAGAACACTAAACCCCAAAAAAACGGAGTACACATTTTTCTCAAGCGCACACGGATCATTCTCCAGGATCGATCACATACTGGGGCACAAGACAAACATCAACAGATACACCAAGATTGAAATCATATCAACCATCTTTTCTGACCATGAAGGCATCAAACTAGAAATAAACCATAAAAAGAAGGCAAGGAACTTTCCTACCTCATGGAGATTAAAAACCACACTACTGGAAGACCACTGGACTAATGAGGAGATCAAAGAAGAAATTAAAAAATTTTTTGAATTGAACGACAAGGAGGACACCAATATCCTAAATGTATGGGATGCAGCAAAAGCAGTAATAAGAGGAAAATATATAGCAATAGAAGCTCACATCAAGAAACAAGAAAGAACTCAAAGAAACAACCTAATCTCGAAGCTCAAAGATCTAGAAAAAGAACAACAAAAAAACCCCAAAACCAGTAGAAGAAAAGAAATAATAAAAACCAAAGCAGAAATAAATGAAATTGAAACTAAAAAAACAATCCAAAAGATCAATGAAACCAAGAGCTGGTTCTTTGAAAAAATCAATAAAATAGACAAACCCCTAGCCAGGCTCACAAAGGAAAAAAGGGAGAAAGCACAAATAAACAGGATCATCAGTGAAAGAGGAGAAATCACAACGGACACAGCAGAAATCAAAAGAATAATCAGTAACTACTATGAACAGTTATATGGAAACAAGTTTAATAATCTAGAGGAGATGGACAAATACCTACAACTCTACAATCACCCAAAGCTAGATAAAGAAGAAATAGAACACCTAAACAGACCAATTACAATTAGCGAAATTGAAATGGTAATCAAAAACCTCCCCAAAAACAAAAGCCCAGGACCTGATGGATTTACAAATGAATTCTACCAAACATTCAGAGACGAATTAGTGCCTATCCTTCACAAACTCTTCCAAAAAATTGAGAAGGAAGGGACAATACCAAACACGTTCTATGAAGCCAACATTACACTAATACCAAAACCGAACAAGGACAACACAAAAAAGGAAAACTACAGGCCAATCTCCCTAATGAACACTGATGCAAAAATCCTCAATAAAATTTTAGCCATCAGAATCCAACAATGTATCCATAAGATAATTCACCACGACCAAGTAGGATTCAGTCCAGGGGCACAAGGATGGTTTAACATCCGAAAATCAATCAACGTTATCCAACACATCAACAAAAAGAAATATAAAAACCATATGATAATATCAATAGATGCTGAGAAAGCTTTCGACAAAGTGCAACACCCATTCATGATAAAAGCCCTTGAAATTCTTGGGATACAAGGAACATACCTCAACATCATAAAGGCCATCTATGACAAGCCAACAGCCAGTATCATTCTCAATGGTGAAAAGCTGAAAGCAATTCCATTAAGATCTGGAACAAGACAAGGATGTCCACTCTCACCACTGCTTTTCAATATAATACTGGAAGTCCTAGCCAGGGCAATAAGACAAGAGAAAGACATCCAAGGAATCCAAATAGGAAAAGAAGAAGTCAAACTATCACTATTTGCAGACGATATGATATTATACATAGAGAACCCCAAAAACTCCACAGAAAAGCTAATTCAACTCATCAATCAGTTCAGTAAAGTGGCAGGATACAAAATCAACATGCAAAAGTCAGTAGCATTCCTATACACAAACAATAAATCTGAAGAAGAAGAAATCAAAAAAACCATCCCTTTTGTTATTGAAACAAAAAAAATCAAATATTTGGGAATAAATCTAACAAAAGAGGTAAAGGACCTATACAAAGAAAACTATAAAACACTGTTAAAAGAAATAGAAGAAGACACAAAGAAATGGAGAGACATCCCCTGCTCGTGGATTGGAAGAATAAACATTATTAAAATGGCCATCCTTCCAAAAGCAATATACAGATTCAATGCTATTCCAATCAAAATTTCAATGTCATTCTTCAAAGAAATAGAACAATTATTGATGAAATTCATATGGAATCACAAAAAACCCCAAATAGCCAAAGCTCTCCTGAAAAAAAAAGAAGGGAATGGAGGCATTACACTCCCAGGCTTCAAACTATACTACAAAGCCATAATCATCAAAACTGCATGGTATTGGAACAAGAACAGACATAAAGACCAATGGAATCGAATAGAAAATCCAGAAATAAACCCACAGATTTATGATCAACTAATCTTTGACAAAGGAGCAAAGACTATGCATTGGAGCAAAGAAAGTTTGTTCAATAAATGGTGCTGGGAAACTGGGTCGCTACATGCAAAAGAATGAAGCTTGACCACTACCTCACACCATACACAAAAATCAACTCAAAATGGATTAAAGAACTAGACATAAGACCTGAAACCCTAAAATATATAGAAGGAAATATAGGCGAAACACTACGTGATCTGCACATCAAAGACATCTTTACAGACACATCACCCAAAGCAGTGATAGTGAAGGCAAAGATCAACAGCTGGGACTACATCAAATTAAAGAGCTTCTGCACAGCAAAAGACACAATAACAAAAACAAAGAGAAACCCCACCAACTGGGAGAACATTTTTGCACCCAACACTAATGATAAAGGACTGATCACAAAAATCTGCAAAGAGCTGATGAGACTCAACAACAACAAAGAAAATAATCCAGCCCAAAAATGGGCAGAAGAGCTAAAAAGAAACTTCTCTGAAGAGGAAATGCAAATGGCCAACAGGCATATGAAAAAATGTTCAACATCACTTGCCATCAGGGAAATGCAAATCAAAACTACCATGAGATACCATCTTACACCAGTGAGAATGGCACATATTAAAAAAACTAGCAACAACAAATGTTGGCGAGGGTGTGGAGAAAAAGGAACTCTTCTGCACTGTTGGTGGGAGTGCAAACTGGTCCAACCACTGTGGAGAGCTGTGTGGAGATTTCTGGACCTACTAAACATAGAGCTTCCATATGATCCAGCAATTCCACTCCTAGGTATTTACCCAAAGGACACAGAAACATCAATTCCAAAGAACACCTGCACCCCTATGTTTATAGCAGCACTGTTTACAATAGCTAAGCTTTGGAAACAACCCAAATGCCCAAAAATAGATGACTGGATCAAGAAGATGTGGTACATATATACCATGGAATATTACTCAGCATTCAAAAAAGATAAACACATGCAATTTGCAGCAACATGGATGGCGCTGGAAGGGATCATGCTCAGCGAAATAAGCCAAAAAGAAAAAGAAAAATACCGGATGGTCTCACTCATAGCAGGAATCTAGAAAACTTAAATAAGGGACCAGGAAAATGAATAACTATAAGAAAGTGAAAATCAAAATCAACAAAAAACTATGAACCAGAAACACTTTTAGGGGGGCGGGGGCGGGAGGGGAGGGATTGGGGTCAGAATGGGGGGGGGCTGCAATTGTATGGGGAATATAACAATAAAATTTATAAAAAAAAAAAAATTAAAAAAAAAAAAAAGAATGCAAGGGAGTGATCAGAAACTGCTGGAGACATTTAAAGGTACTCAACAATCATCCAGAAGAAGTTTCCGCTAGCTAAACATTGAAATAACTGTGAAATTCAAAGTTGTTTTTTTTTTAATGAGAGAGAAGAAAAGCTTTCCCTTATAGTTAAACAATTAGTAAGTGTAGAAGGGATAATAGAGTTAGAATACCATATTTTTCAAATATAATAGCAGACAAAAATCATCAATATATGTTACAACTAGTGTGTGGGAGTTTGATGCAGAACAGGGTATCTCTATAGTCTTAAATTATTTCCCCATGAAATTTTTATTAATTACCAGGGAGAAAAAAATGTAATCTTTATAATGGGAAATGTGCAGCTAAGTCAAAGGATCAACATAAACAGTAATGGGATGAGAAGACATCAATTCCTCCTAAAACAATACACTGAGAATGACATGTCATCATTCTGTGGTATCCTTGCCAAAAATTCATTACCTAAATCTAATCACAAGGAAAGCAAACACATCCAAACTGAAGGCTGTCTTTCAAAATATTTAGCCTCTACTCCTTAAAAAATGTCAATGTCATGAATGACAAAGACTGATAGAGACGTGATTCCCAATGAAGGAGATGGGATGACAATGAATGCAATATGTGATCCTGATCCCAGAAAATTATTTATTGTATTTACTATAAAGGATGGTATAAGGGAAAATAGGTACAAAATGACAGGCTTGTAGATTAAAACAACACTATTGCACCATGTTCATTTACCGTGGGGTTATGTACCAGAATATTCTTAGGAAGTACAAAATGAAGTAAGTTGGGGTAAAGTTAAAAATTTGGGTGTCTAGGTGAACAGCATATGGAAACCTGTGCAACACATTTGCAGCTTTATCCTGAGATTAAAATTATTTCCAAAAGAAAATCTGTCAATAAATTGTACTACAAATCAGCACAATACACTCAAATTCTGTAAGTAGAGAAGCAAATTGGGTAGCATCAATGTATGTATTGTTCACAAAAGTGTAATCAAACTAGACACTAAATTTCATTTAGATAAAGAAATTATAATATTTTTTACCATGACAAGTGTTTAAAAACAGCTCTTACATGTTAGAGATACATATTGAAATATTTATGGGTATTTACAGATGAAATAAGATGAAGTCTCTTGCAAATTATTGAAGCTGGGTGATACGGATGAGTATGAAAGTTCATTATTCTACTCTCTTCTTTTATACAAGGTTATCTTTTATCTGCAGTTTAAATATACTTAATCCTACACTAAAAAATCAACAACAGAAAAATCTCACTCTCACTCCTAGTATTTCCACCCTATATCCTGTCAACTCCTTAGGGGTAACCATTCTATTATCTTTCTGCTGAAGACATTTAATGGTACTCAACAACATCCAGAAGAAGTTTCCACTGGCTAAACTTACCTTTCTAGTTTCTTTGTAAAAGTATGGGAAATGCAATACATATCCTTATTTTTCTACTCTTTTTATAAAAAAATAACATACCACACACATTCCTTTATATTTTGTGCCTCCCCCAACCCCTGCCAGCTTTATACATCATGGAGATCTCTCCTCACCCAGCTCTATTTTTGCGTAAGACACTTTTAAGGCAGATAAACCAGGAGGGAAACTGATGGGCTATGTTTGGTAGATTTTACCAGATTCTCCTTCCTCCTACGACTCCTCCTATGACTTTTGACTCCTTTATCCTATGACTTTATCATAGAATAAAAAGTTATCCTATGACCTGTTTCTCTACAACCTTACCAATACAAAGAATATCAACTTTTGGGTTTTTGTCCGCTTGATAGGTGATAAATTATGTCTCAGTACAGTTTTCATGTGTTTTTTTCTGTTAGGGGAAGAAATTGCTATTTCTACTACCTCTTATGTGAGAGGAGAAGGAACTGTTTCAGATTTTTAAGTTTTCTCTTATGCCTTTCACTCAGTTTTCTCCTACTTCACCTAGGAATTTATTTCTTCAATTACTCCCTAGTCCTGCAGTATCTCTCCTTGTCATTTCCCTCCTCTTTAAGTTCAAATATTTGTGTTTTTTTATGTTGGGGCTAGATATGGCATAGCAACAACATAGTATAATAAACAGAACATGACAAGTGTCCTCTATATGCTGGACATGAACACCATTCACCTGCAGAGTGAACCACCATCCTCAGGTTTATTTCTGTAATCACATTCTGCACATACGGAAACATATATTTTCATACTCAATTTTACAGCTACCTTCAAATGACAACATGTTTAGTTAAGATGTGGTTTGTGGCAATAACTAACCTCTGAAATCTCAGGGGTTTAACACAATGAAGGTGAGTTTGCACACACACGACAGTCTATGTTCAGTGGGCATTCTTCTATGTGTGCCTCAGGAGCCCAAGATCTGCCATAGCCCATGGCTCCAGAGTCTTCCTTAAGGAGCAAATGGAAAATGAAAGAAGCAAGGACCTAAATGCTTCTTAAACACCTTACCCAGAAGTCACCAAAGCCTGCACCCACTCCATTGGAAATAAGTTTCATCGTCCTTTTAGGTGCACACGAGCATGAGGAACTTAGTCCCTGGCTAAGTATTTACTCAACTTTACCCTATGGAAGGGCAGAATAAATCTTTGGAGAGTAGCTGTCTCTTAAATGTAAATTTTTATATGGTTTTACTTATGGTGTATGTGTTTGCTTGCTTAATTTTTTTAGAGCTATTTCCAATAGTTCATTTAGATAGGGTTAACTTATTATGAAACTTCTTTTAACAGCAGCTTAATAAAAGCATTTCTGCCTGAACTACCAGTCATATTTTTCATCAATGCAGCATGCTGTAGTAACATCTGAGTTTCTGCAAATCAGGCTGCTAAGAAAAATATTTGGAAATGACCCTGAAGAAAGGGATCTTCCAGACTTGGAGATAAAGTCAGCTCCCCATCTAGTCCTTTGGAATTGGCAATTTGTCTTGCAGCAGATTTCATCCCATCTTGCATGCTACAGAAGTAGATAATATATCCGCATTCACACACTACAGTCCCTTCTTCCCCACATACATCCTTTCTTTTTGCTGTAGTAGTAGGTTTAACAGACCCTGAGGACCTTCTAAATTATTCTGTCCTTAGGCAGGAGCTGGGAGAGCAGGAGAATTTAAAAAAAAAAAAAAAAAAAAAAACAACAACAACAACACAAAAATTCTCAGCCAATGACTGATAGAACCTGGCATGAATCTACTCCTATATTTAAGTATGATAAATCTTAAGCATGTATATTCCACATTTCTCAGAATTTATACATAGGGGTTCCCAACTTGATAGTGTATCATTTGTTGAGTTATTAATTTATTCCTTTACTTCCCTGATCCTCTATTAGTGTTTCCTGGGATTACAGCCCAAATCAAGTACTCAAATCCTTGTCTCATAGTTTTTTTCTGGAGAATCCAACATGCCTTTCCCGAGGTTCCAGCCTATAGGTCCCTCACCAGTCAGGGCTGGTTGGGGACATCCAGGCAATGTTCAAGCTGCAGTCATTATCAATGGGTTGGGTAGCATGGTACAAAAAGGGCTCTGGAAACCACTATTACTAGGTACAAAGCATTAAAATGCTAGGAAAATTGACATTGGACTCACCATGATTTCTTTGTTATAATAACAGCATTTCCCTACTTAGGAATCACACATAGCATTATCAGCATTTATTTTGAATAGTCCTTTCCTGGTAGACATTTATCTTGTTCTGACCCTGTCAGTATTCATAGACAATGCTGGCAGGACTCCTCTTGGACACAGAACCTATCATATATAGGTATACCTAGCCTTGGGGTAAATTTCTAGAATTAGAATTAATGGGTCAGAGGGCTTAAGTACAGCAATTTTGACAACTACTAACACAATTGTTTTCTTGGGGTTTTACCAACTTTGACTCCCATTTAGAAATTTATGATTGACTTCCTCTTCACCACTTTAACAACACTCTCAATATTTTTACCTTTACCTATCTGGTGGGTGAAAAATGGTATCTCAATGTAGTTTTAATACAAAATTCTCTTCTAAGAACAACTGAACATCCATTCAGGATCTCAGAACTATTTTATTTTTCTGGAACCGTTTGTTTATATACTATCAGGTTGCTGATAAGAGCTTCTTATATATTAAGGTTATCTTTTATCTGTAATATAGAATTGTAAACATATTTTCACAGTTTATAGTTCACCTTTTACTCTTCTTATGGGATTATTTCTTTTATTTTTAGTCAAGTTAATTAGTTTTTTTCTATTATGACTTTTGAGGTTTATGTCATACTTTTTAAAAAAATCACCTTTGATTATTGATAATCTACTTTTCCCATACGAATTTGAAGCATTAAGTGAAATGCTAAATTTCCCTATGTATTTTAAATCTATTTCTATAATTCTATTCAATCAATTGATTTGCTTCAATATTCATATTTTCTCAGCACACTATTTAAATACATAGTTTTATACTATATCTTAACATCTGAGTGGGCAGTCTCTCTTTAATATGCTGCTTTTCAAGAATTTTCCTGATAATTCTTACTTGTTTATTTTTCCATATAAACAGAATCAGCTTGACTAGTTTCAAAATTCAACTATACATACATGGCTCCTACTGTCTTCTGTAGCTTACTCTCTCTACCTATTCATAGTAAGAGTTCTACATCCTCTTCTTCACACAAAAAATTTAATCTCTTAGAAGTTTGATTTCATTCTTATTACTTTCTTTTTTCTTTTTTTTAAAAGATTTAATTTTTATTCATACAATAGCTGGGGCACAGGCCAGGGGCGCAGGAGGGTAAGAGGATTCACCAGAGACAGAGTGGTGAGCAGAACAGACAGACGACCGAAAGCACTGCTGAGGGGAGCAGCAGGCGTGACAGGAGAGGTCTGCTGCACCATATAGGACTCTTCCTGGCTGGACAGGAATCAAACCCGTGCTACAGAGTCTGCTGTAGGACCACTTCACAGCGCTGTGCTCAAACGGCTCTGCCACCGGGGGAGGCTAACTTTTTTTTAAAAAAATATTTATTTATTTATGTAGACAAGAACCGGGGTATATGCCAGAGGTGTGGAGGATGAGAGGATTCAACAGAGACAGAGTGGGGAGCAAAACAGGCAGATGGACTGAAATACACTGCTGAGGGGAGCAGTGGGTGAGCCAGGAGAGGTCTGCTGCACCATATGGGTTGCTCCCTGGCTGGGACTTGAACTCATGCTGAAGTGGCTGCGGATAGCTTCATAGGTTGCATCTTAACCCCATGCACCATTAAGGAGGCCCCTTATTAAATTTCTTTGTTGCCAAGTCCAGTAGCCTTTCTTACATCTTAGACTCTTAAATGTTCCAGACGCTATAAATTTTTTGCCTTTTCTTAAAATTCTCTCCTTTCTTGGTTTCTATGTCTGCTTCATTGAGATACTTTGTCGCCTTCTCTCATCACTTTTTCCTAGCTCCTGCATCAGAGAAAATCACTCAAAAATATCCTGTATTCAGGGCCTCCTCTGGTGGCGCAGCGGTTGAGCGCTGGGCTGCGATGCTGCCTGAAGCCTCTGCAGTGTTGGTTCAATCCCTGGCCGCAGGTGAGGGTCCCACATGGCGCACAGATCTCTCTTGCTGTGCCCACTGCTCCCCTCAGCAGTGTATTTCGTCGGTCTGCCTGTTCTGTTCCCTGCTCTGGCTCTGGTGAATTCTCTCACCCTCCCACACTTCTGACTGTAACCAGTGCTTATATAAATAAATAAATAAATAAATCTTAAAAAAAAATCCTGTATTCAAATTTCTGCCCTTATTTTTCCATTTCTACCATAAATGCATTATTATACCATATGCATGTGATAATATGGTATAATAATGCATTTATGGTATAAATTATTTTGTGCACTAATAATACACATACATAAGTAGTATATATTTTGTCAATTACCCTAAAAGTCTAGCTTTAGTACTGATACTTAAAATGTACCTGGCATATGGTATGAAATACTTAATTGAATAAATGAATACTGATTATAAATTTCCAAATTCCTATTTTGCTATCAAAACCCCTTAGTTGTAAAATGTCAACATGCGAAATGCCTATATGTTTACAGTAAAAAGTATATTTCCACTAAATCCTAGATTGGTCAAACCATACCTGGAACACTGTTATTTATTCTGGGCACCATATTATCAGGAAAGGTAGTGACAAATTAGTCCAAAAAAATAGGAATAAGATGAATAGCACAAGATCCAGAGGAAATGTTGAAATAACTTAGGATATTTAGTCATCAGAAGATATGATTAAGCAAAGACATAATGGTTCTGAAAGACATGAAAAGCTTTCTGGTAGAAGTAGAAGGTGAAGTGGGAGAAGAGAAAAGAAGATATTACTGGTTGGTTACTTCATAGAACGGATGCAAAACTGAT
This sequence comes from Talpa europaea, assembly GCF_964194135.1. Classification (NCBI taxonomy): domain Eukaryota; kingdom Metazoa; phylum Chordata; class Mammalia; order Eulipotyphla; family Talpidae; genus Talpa; species Talpa europaea. The sequence goes on along the minus strand of NC_140084.1, from coordinate 9,920,692 downwards.
GGTAAAGTTAAAGAGAAATAAATTTCAAAACAATTAAAACTGTACCATAATGAAACAATAAGCAGATTCTAAAAGTAGTGAATTCTCTGTCACTACACTCTTTAGACTTCATTGTTCTCATCTGTAAAATATGGATAATTACCATGCACCTACATTAAATAGTTATTTATGAGTATTACAAAGGATAAACTACAATAGCTACTCCATAGAATGCCTGGTATATAATAACAGAAATTTAAATAATATTAGTTTTCTCAAAACTAGAAGATCATCTTTGAGAATGAGTTAATTCATCTTTGAGATAGAAGAAAATTATTCCCAACTCTAAGATTTTCAGTCTAAAATTGAACTCATCATATTTTACTCTAAAGTGGCCATACTGACAGGTATGTTCTGACAGGTTTCACACCTCAGTTCTTTTAATTTTCTCTTTTCCTCATTCTTCAGTCATCAAGTCAGTCATCAAGTCTCTCCCATTCTAATCAGTCACCTTGGGTCTTCTTTTATAACTTCCTTTCTGTTCCTGTGTGATTATCATAATCCAGGCTATTAATGGTACAAACCTGACCTTTAGCAACACATGAATAAGTCTCCCAGTCTGTGATCCACCTTACCCATTCTTACCATTTTGTCATATCAAACTTCCTAACATTGTTCCCTTCTCAACACATGACGGCTTTCCATGTTGACTGAAAGATGCATAAAATAACAAGGAAAAATCTATAATTAATATAATTGTTCTTTAATTCCTCAGTGTTATTTTTGCTGTTCTCTCTCCCATAAATCCTCTTCTTGTTATATACATGCTGAATCTGCCACTACTGAGTGACTCACTTCCTTTGGCTATAACCTAGCTCGAGCGGCATCTTCTCCCAGGACTTAGACCATTAATGAAGGAAGAGATTCCAGTCCACCCTGAACAAATCAGTGTCTAAACTGTTTAAAGAACTTTTCCATACTTTTCTTTCTTATTTGTTTGTCTTATGTATGTCCCATGGAAGTGTTGTTAAAAAGAACTTTCTACAATAATGGAAATATTCTACATATGTGCAGTTCAATACAATAGCCACCTGCCACATGTGACAACTGATCCATCTAAAATGGGATTAGTGGCTACATTTTTGTTTAGTAGGGCAATAGTTTCCTGAGCTTAGAATATTCACTGGGAAATAATTATGTCTCAGGCCCTGTTAAAACACTAATTTAGCTTATACTTTTCTATTATTATTTTATTTCTTAGATTGCATGTTTATATACATAATTTAATTCATAGCTTTCTATTATTATCATCCTGTTTTTCAAATAAGTAGATGGAGTGCCAGAGAGGTTAAATAACTTGTAGAAAGTCCTAATGCTTTGGGATTAACTATAATGATACTTATCCACAGAATATTGTGAGAATTTTAGAAAATATGGGAAAGAGCTTAGTAAGCCATAAAACAGTATTCTTAATATAGTTATCATTTTACCTTCTTTTTGTCTTTGTTATGATGCTTAGCACATCACCATGTACACAGCAATTACATCTGGATCAATGGAAAATTTTATAAGTTGTCATCTACTCTTATATCTCTTTCTAAAAATTTGAGCACATGTTGAATGTGGAAAAATGGAATAATGAAAGTAAATTGTGTTAACATCTACACAATGGAATACTATTCAGGAATAAAAAGGTAAAATACTGACTTGTGCTAGGACACGAACAAACCTGAAAAACATTAAGTTATAAAAGATCACACACATTATGTAATTCCTTTTACATGAAATGTCCACAACAGACAAATCTATAGAGACAAAAAGTAGATCAAAAGTTGCCTAGGGCTGGGAATTTTAGTAGGGAGAAATGGGGAGTGATTGCTAATGGGTATGTTTCATCTTTTCTGGAGAGATGAGCCTGTCCTAAGATTGATGTAATTTTGTGAATAAAATAAAGTGAATTTACACTTGAAATGGGTAAATTGTGTGGTATGTGAATTATTTGTCAATTCTGTTAAAAAAGCAACATCACAGTTTTATGTTTATAAAGGGATTTTATTTGTAATACCTAAATATGAATTATGAAATATCTAGAATATATTTTTAATTTAGGCATAAAGATTGAAGAATATTTTTAATATAAAAAGTGGAATAAAATTATGGTTTTCAAAATTGTTTTTCAGGAATACACAAAAGAATCTTTTTTAGAAGCCTAATAAAGCAAAAATAATCTGGAGTTGCCCAGGTCGAAGTAGAGTGGAGATTCAAAGCCCTCTCACTAAGACTCGTGCCCTTTCCTCAATATTGACATCTAAGGAACTTCTACAGGTTTGGGGAAGAAGAAGTTGCAAGATGCAGCAAGATGCAACACAAATAATTGAATAAATGCAAAGAAGTAAACAGCCTATAAGATAAGCTGTTTGTTACCCAGCAGGCTACCATGTATTAAGAGTTCATACTTGTGTTATGTTAGTAATATACAAACATATAAATTTTACTTGTGTAAATTTGAATCTTGTTTCTGTGATCAGATGTAAGGCATATTGTTTAAAAGTATGAATTGTTCTAAAGTCAAAATCTACCTCTAGGTTATATGGGTATTTTTTTCTCACCTACCTGGATTTTGACTTGTTATAACAACAGAAAATATGTAAATAACCCCAAAATATAAGTTTCCCTGATTCTGTGACATTAGAAGAGCTGATTTCCTAGCTCGATAATACCTACTCAGTCAGTAAGAAAAAAAGGGGCAATTTTCAAATTGTACTTATGGAACTTATATAATTCCTATTTGGATGGCTTGTTAATATCTAAAATGAATATGATACTATATATGACATATTCTAAGCTACTCTATTTTAATTATACAAAAAGTTAATGGTACCAAAATCAGAACTGATTATTTCCCTCAAAATATTTTTAAAATACTTAACAATAAAATGGAATAAAATCATGATTTTCAAAGTTATTTTATCAGGAATGGATAAAAGATCAGGAGTATACCTTTATACTCATAGTTTATGACCAAAGCATGATCTTGCCCCCCTTCGAAATGCTGTTTGGATATTTTCCTTCCTTTCTTTTTCCAAAGATGCCACTTTCTCTTCAATCAGTCTGTTTCTCCTACTTTGCTGTTTACTGCTATTAGAATAGTCTTCAAGTGCTATTGCTATTTCTCTACTCAAAAATTTACAGCTGTTCTCTACATTTCAAATTCCTGTTAGCCTCTGTATGACTGTTAAGTTTATGAGTCAACTTGGCTGGGTCACAGGTTGCCAAATCCTTATTTAGTTAAACATTCAAGGTGTTTCTATTAGATGTTTTGGATAATATTAACATTAAATCAGTAGACTGAGTGAAGCAGATCACCCTCAGTAATGTGTGAGCCTCATCCAATCAGTTGAAGGTCTGATTAAAACAAGGCTGACCCTCCCCAGAGTAAAAGAGAATTACCTTGCCTGACAGCCTTTAAAGAGGAAAAAAGACGGCAGATTTTGGTCTTGCCAATCTTCATAATCACAACAAATATTATCTCTCTCTCTCTCATCTATATCTCCATCATAATATCTGTTTCACTAGGGGACCCTTATACACGGTCTATTCCAACTTTGTAGTCCCAATTCACTATCTCATTTCTTATTAGAACTCAACAGATTCTCCAATTCACTCAAACAAATCTTTTTGCCATCTATGACATAATTTGCATAATTCCATCTAAATGCTTTTGTTGAATAACTGATAGGCATCTGTACCTATATTTGCCTCTCACATATTTCTTTCCCGACAGGCATTAAGCACTTTGAGTTTGAGGACTGGAAATTTTGTTTTCTTTACTTCTCTCTACAGTGATAATAATAGCCTAATAGAGGTGAATAATGTAAAATATAGTGTGTAAAACAGGTATATGTTTTAAGATAAATACACATACACATATATGTATATATAAATATCAAGTCTGGTACATAATTTAATTTGGCTTTGTTTGTGCTTAGAAGAATCACACTTTGGGTTAAAACTGCTTGTCATTTTAAAGAATTCTTCCGTATTCATTTTGTGTAGCTGGGACAAGAACAAAGTTATAGATACACTTAAGCCTAGATAATTTAAAAGTACAACTGACAGATGTTTTAATGCAAGAATGAAGTGCATACTTTATATTTTTTCAAACTCAGTTATATTGCCTTACTAAAAGTAAATGGTACCTTCAGGACACCATCTGGTAAAAATCTCTCTGTGGATTAATCCAAAAAAGAAAGTGAATGAATTTTTATATATTGCATAGTTGTGGTTGCAAAACTACAGTAAAAATATGTTTTCAATGCACTGGTGTGAGACTTCAGAGTTCAGCTACCTCATCTGATCTGATCCAAAAGGCTTAGAATATTTAAGGCCATATCTCATGAAGAGAGGTAGAAGGGGTGTTTTCTTTTCTAGTGTTCTTATGACTTGGAAGAAAAAAATAATAGTAATCCAGGAAATTGAAGTCCATGAACTGGAAAATATGAATTTGGCCCTTTAGAAATCATTCATTAAAAAGTAACATTCAGTTTTTTTAATGACAGGACACAACATGTCCGAGAAGTCTGAGACCACATAAGACAAATGGATGGGGCCCAACAATATTATTGTGTGCATTCCTGACAATGTAAATGGTCAAATTGGTTTTTATTTATTTACTTTTTTAATAATGTGTTGTCTAAGTCTTGCTCTAGTCCAATGACTAGGGCAATGGAACTTCCCCTTATTTCTCTAGGGAATCCATTCCAGAGACTAATAGATTTTACTGTCAGGAAACATTTCCCGAATTTAGTCTTAAATTTCCGTTACTTAATTTCACCCCATTACATTATTATAAGCCCCTTTAATCTACCTATGAAAATGACTTGACTTTCACGGTGTTTACATCTTTCAAATATTTGTGAAATGTTATAACTAAACTCAATCAGAAATCGACAAATGTTATATATTTTGTTATTTTAATCTTTTCTTACACATTTCAATATGAAGCCAATAAAACATTTATTTTCTAGTTTGAATGCTTAATTTATTTATTTGAGGCATTTACACGCCCTGAACTGGTATTCTCATTGTGATCTCAGCAACACCATTTATATTATCTCCAGTCATATGATACAAAGATTTTGTATATGCATACTAAAATCTCATTGACTGATTTTACTCTCATATTGCATTACAAGATCATATATAATTTGCCGGTTACTATCATCTCAAAGTCTCTTGGTATTACTGTTTTCCAAGTACTGTATATCCTGCCAATTGAATGGCTGTGTTTCTGATTATTTTTCCCCAGATGTATTAGCTACATTTTTCCAGGTTGAATCACATTTCATTTCCTGCCCATATTTCTAACCACTTTAGGTCCCTTTTATCTGCTCTCACTGGTTTTGTCAAACTATCTAATTTAGTATCATCTGTAAATTTAATTAACATGATGCGTATCCTCTCTGATAAATCATTAATGAAGTTTTCCTACAATGATTTGTTTATTTTTTTAATCTCAAAAGCTGCTTAATGTTTATAGTCTTGCTATATTCTTAAACACGGGCCATTCTTTTGCCATTTCATATTTCTTTCATTATTTTTGGAGTGGTAGTGGACTAACCACAGAGTTGTGCTCAGGGTCATTGATTTTTTTTTTTAATATATTAATGCTAAATGACCTTTATGATTGTTCTTCTACATAAGCACAATTCTTGCACTGACAATTTTCTACCATCCTGCAATTGCTACTTTTTTGTAAATGCAGTCTTATACCATATAAGCCCAGTATGATGCCCTCATGTCCATGGTGTAAAATTATCAAAGGTCTCTTAATCCAAATTCTGTTGTACAATGAGTTGTTTAAATTTTAGATTTCAATTTAACATGACAATATTCTGTTGTACTAAATGAGTAGAGATTAATTCTGGAGTTGGTAAGTTGAACCAAAATCAATACGGTTCTTATGAAACAAGCAAAAACTATTTTGTTCCTCCTTATATTTACAACTGCAATTTCTTTTTAATATTTGGTTATTTAAAATCATTTTGCTGTATTAACACCTATTTTTAAGTTTATTTTTATGAGAAAATATATCAGATTTATAAAAGTGTGTCTTGAAAATGTAATATGAGAAATAACATGTGTATAGCCACTATCCAGGTTTTTAAAAAGCCATTACCAGTAACTTTAGCAGCTACCTGTGTACTTCATTCCAATTGCCTAACCCTTCTCTTCCTTAGAGGCAACTGCTTTTATGAATTTTATGAAATCAGTTTACCTTTTTTTTTGTTTATACAGCTATATATGTATCTGTGCAGCTAAGGATTTTTTTTTTTCAAGATTTGGATGTCATCTCAGGCATTATAGTTGCAATTTCCATCTTATACTAATTCCCATACTTTAAAAAAAATCATTTCTCATACATGAATATCTTGCAATATGTCCTCAATAATCTTGGAAGAAAGCATACATTTTTTTTCCTTTACCTAAATCCCTGGTATCAGCTTTACATGCAACATTCTTCTTTTCTTTTTAAAAATCCATCCCCTTTAACAAGTGTTTCTGGGAAGTTTCTTGAGTTGCTTCTTTTTCATTTATGGGTATAAACATATTTTTAAGTAACTTATGGCCTCAAAGTCCGATTTTACATATTGAAGTCACTTTATGTCAATAAAGCGATTCTTCAACTTGCTTCTCAGTCAAGTCTTATGTTTCAATGTATTTGTTAAGGAATTAGAACATTCATGTGGGTAACTTAATATAAGAACTATATTTATTCCCTAAGAAATTTGACCTTTTATTCTTTTTTAGTTTTTGAACTTTTACTTGATTTTTATTGTTCCATTTTAATTTCTATTTCTCATTTCAATATCACACAACTTTAACATATTTCCATCTTTTAAACCAACCTTAACTCAATTTGTATAGTTATGACAAACTAAAAAAGCTAATGAGTAGAGAGTTTTTTTTCATTCTTTGCGAAGATTTTATTACTACTTTTTAAAAAAATTAGTAGGGCTCCACTACTTAGAGAAAATGTTCATCTCTATGTGTTTTGCGATAGACAAAAATTGGAACTAATCAAGATGTCTAACAATTAGGAATTTAGCTAAATGTAAGTGAAATCCTACTATGGATAACTAAAAAATTAATTAAAATAGGCGATTTCCAAGTTTACCCTCTGTCAATGAATGTCTCATTGCCTAGTAATATCTGGGTTATAAGAGTCAACCACCTAGGAGTGGCTCGAAATAGATTAGTAAGAACTACAAGGTTACAAAAGCCATTTCATCACATCTTGTTCCACAGAGGGACTGTCACATAAGAGGAGCAAAATCTGTGGTACCATTCACTGTCCAAAGCTCCCCAGGAGTTAAAGTTCTGAAACCACATCTTTACTTAGTAGATAACCACAGGAAAGCAAGGTAGTCACATTGTTGAAAGATAGTTGTGTCAAAGGAGATTATTTTTAGAAGATAAAGTGATGGATTATAAGTAACAAATGGGAACCTGCACAACCAATGTCATGTGGATGTACAATGAAGACAAAGTAGTTGCCACTCAAATGGGATCCAAGGTAATTTGAATTCTTGGGGTAGCTCCAAATCTCAAGTCAGTGCAAGAATAATTCTGTGAAAAAGCTGACAACTTAGGGTAATTTTTTTCTCATGGGACAAGTCCTCAAGGACATAATGGAAAGATTAAGGAGAAGCAAAAGCACCGAAAGATCATGAGACCCAAGCATAGATCATTACATGGATGAGCATTTAAGATAAAAGACTACAGGGCTAGTATTTGTGCTCAAAACAAGGAAGACAGAAATATGGAACAGGTGGAATTAAGGAACATTAGGGAAACCAAAAATGTCTGGCACTGTAGAAGATATTTTAAATATAATACCTCATTACAACTTTATGTGGTAGGTAAAAGTAAAGCTAAGAAGCTAAATAACTTTCTGAAGATTGCATAGCTATTAATGGAGAAGTAATGATTTTTAACTCTCTTCTGCTTGAATCCAAACTATTTTTATATTTATGCCCACTAAATGCTCAAGGTTCCAAATATAAATTTACTAGGAATTGTGCAAGTTGAGTCCTCAGTTTAGTATGGAGGACTTGACCAGCATGGGAGGATCTTTGTACATATTCTGTTGGTGTCACCAAAGGAATCTTAGTCCAGATATGCAGATAAAGAATGGCTCATTCCCTAGGCTCTGCTGTCTTGACAGAAATCACAACAGCACTAAAAGGTAGATTAACGTTCTCAAAGAACAGTCTCTGGCCTGGAAGATTGATCCCAGAGAGAAATCAAAAGTTATTTGTTCCCTAGAAAGATCCTAGTTCACTTTGTGGTGGCATCAACCTAATTCTGAAGCAAGAGGAAATATGTATTTTGACTTACAGTTAATTGAAAACCAGGAAAATTTAAACTTTGTTTGCAGTTTATCAAGACTAGTTTATACTGTTTTGTGTTTTTGCACTTTCATAAAAAATGTGCAAGGAATAAGGAGAGCAGATGAAAACCAAATTTATGTTTTCCTTCCTCGAGCATCTTAGTTTCCAAAAAAATGGAGATTATTGGAAGAAATGAGGTCTGGCGATCATGTATTTATTTAAATATATATATGAAACCATTACATATTATCATATGGAGAGCATGTATATACATGGACACACACATGCACTAAATGCAACCAGTCACAGTGCTATGTAGAGCAAATAATTTCTTAAAACTTCCACCTTCTTTAAACTAGATGGAGCTAAGAAATATACTCAAATTCTTCTCCATCTGGCCCGTGACAAAAGGGCAAAAACCAAAACACTGTTTCACTATATTAATTTTTAAAGTCCAATTAAAGGTAGCATCTACAGCTTTCTGTTGTGTTTGCCAAATATTTTTAAACATTAAACACAAAGTGCTGATTGTAAGAGAAGAAGAAAGCTCTTGCTGCTATACTCTGCCAGTGATAAAAGCTTTGTCTTTTGGGACTTGGCTAACATTCAGTCACATGACCCAATGTATATTACATGAAACCTTGTTTTATTCCAAGTCTTTTTAATCCAAATAACCTATACCCTGATATAATTATCTCTGATTTTATCACCTCCTATAAAAGTACAGGCATCAGATTCTGAAATAATTAAACACAATCTAAAACATTTTATGCTTGGAGAAAACTGCATTAGTGAAAATGGGTTATCTAATCTTTACTACTTGCCTTGCCTATAACTAACTATACCAATGAATTGGTTTAGCAAAATGAGTAATTTATAATAAAATATTTTACTGAGTGCAAGTGATAATCATCCAAAATGAAGGACAAAGACTCAGTTGGATCTTATACAACGTTTCCTCTCATATTTCATCTGTTTCCATGGGCTAGTTTATTCTCAATCACTGCAATCTGGTTTTCCCACAAAACAAAACAAAAAAATGGCTGACTTGAGCTAGGGTGCTGTACATTTTATAGCTTCATAGTCTTTTAGTTCCAAATCCAAAATTCATAGGGAAGGTACTCATTGGCTCAACGTAATGAGTTGTGTATCTATCCCTGAACAAATTAACTGCCTTGATGGGTAGAAAAACTGTGTCCAGCTTGGGCAAATAGTGAGCTATTTGAAATACACATATGGTACTAAGAGGTGTATTAAATATATGGATGGGAAGAGAAAATACCAGAAAATATATGCTGGACACGCTATAACATAGATACTCCCTACCCTAAAAGTCAAATTCTCTTACAAAAGTGTACATATTCAAATTCATTAATGTCTCCATGCATTTTTTTCTTTTTAAAGATTTATTTATTTATGCATACAAGAGCTGGGGTATGGGCCAGAGGTGTGTGTGTGGGGGGTGAGAGGATTCACCAGAGGCAGAGTGGGGAACAGAACTGGCAGACTGACCGAAATACACTGCTGAGGGGAGCAGCGGGTGAGTCAGGAGAGGTCTGCTGTGCCATGTGGGTAGCTCCCTGGCGCACTGGGGGATTGAACTCATGCTGCAGAGGCTGTGGAGCTACATAATTCATAACGTACATTAGGCAGTAAAACAATTGTCTTAAGAAGCATAACATGAGCATGCAAAAATGCAAACATGTACTTTGTACATGGTCAGAACAGAGGCTCTGCTAGAAATTCTCACTTAATCTCAATTATATTCTTGATCTGTCTTTTCATTTTTTATGGAAAAAAGGACAGAGAATAAGTACACTAGCAAGAAGCAAGGTCAGTGAGTAGCTATTTTAGAAGTGCTCTGTGATAAGACTTTGAGCAGAGGCTTAATAAGTAGATGTCAACTTTGAGGAATATCTGGGAGAACATCGAGGCAGAAGATACAATAGGAATAAAGCACAATAGTGGATCTGACTTAGCATCTTCAAGGAAAAGCTAGGAGGTCAGTTTGTCTGGAGCAGAATCAGGGTGAAGTAAATGTAGGGCACTGAGAGGTAGGGCCAGACCATGCAGGGCACTGTCAAGTCATGGTAAACACTAGCTGCTGTTCTCAATGTTAGGGGAAAACATTAGAGAAGATTTGGAGCAGAAAACTGGGTATGATCTTGACTTTGGCTTTAAAAAGGGTGACTTTGGTTGCAGAATAGAAAATAGACTGTTGGTAGGTAAGAGTAGAAGCAAGGAGACAGGAGGCTAACACAGAGGTCTAGATAAGAGAACAAAATGTCTTGGACTAAGGGGAACACCAGACATGAGAAAAAGTGGTCATGTTTGGAATATATATGGGAGGTAAAACTGACAGGTTTTACTAATTAATTGAATGGAAAGTAAGAGAAGAACAGCAGTTAGAGAATAGTCCCCTAAAACTGATGGAGCTTGGTTAGTGTATACTTCTGCTAAAATTATTTATCTTGACAGCAAGAGATAAAAGACATTAAACTGGAAAATAGGGAAATGCATATTGTGCAACTGGAAAATTCTTCACTCTCCTTTCTTTTATGATCTTAACTACTTATGTATAAGAATAAAACTTTTAAATCATTGCAGCAATGATACAAGGAATTAAAAATATCCTTATTAGGGCCTCCCCGGTGGCGCAGCGGTAGAGCGCTGGGTTGCGAAGCTGCCCGCGGCCTCTGCGGCGCCGGTTCAATCCCCGGCTGCTCCCCGGCCACCAAAGGAGGGTCCCACATGGCGCGCAGATCTCTCCTGCCGCCCGCTGCTCCCCTCAGCAGTGTACTTCGGTCCTTCTGCCTGCTCTGCTTCCCGCTCTGGCTCTGGTGAATTCTCTCACCCTCCCGCGCTTCTGACTGTACCCAGTGCATGTATAAACAAAACAAACAAACAAACAAATAAATAAATGAAAAAAAACATGCCTCTATAAAAAAAAAAAAATATCCTTATTAGTCTTAAAGAGTGTCTTGTCCCTTGTGTTGCCTCTTGTTAAAAAGGCCTGTAGTGCAATGAGATAGCTGAGCCTATGCTACCAAATCTACAAAGTTGATGACGCTAGAGACCTTCTAAGCAGGTCATCTACATTGAATTTTATATTAATTAGTATTCCTTAATGTAAGAGATGATAAAAGTAGAGATAGGCTGTGAAGTGAACTAGTCTGAAGAGGGCTAGTGAAACTCATTTTATAAACTGATAACAGTTAGGGTCATCTTGTAATTTGGAAAGGGGAACTGGAAAGCAGAGAGTCAAGGAAAGTAAGTAAACAAGGTATTTTATCTAGAAGCATCATCAGTATTATCTAAAACCTATAGCTTGACTAAAGTGTTTTTCTAGGAATTTCATATCCCAGACAAATAAAAGCTTCGAGACAAAATATATTTTGCTTTCATACCTGAATTTCTTTCAATATCAGACAGTTGGATTATAATATAATATTTAAATGTATGACAACAAAAAGAATTGGGTGTGCAAAATTATATGTGATGTATATTACTTGAAATCAAAATGTGATAATCTGAAGATTATTATGCAAATACTGGAGTAAGTACTAAAAATAATACAAAAGATATGGCTAATAAGGCAGCAGAGAAAAAAATTAGATATTAAAAACCATCAATCTGAAAGGAAGCAAACAGAACAAAGAGATAAGACAATTATAAAACAAATAGCAAGATGGCAGATTTAATCCTAAGCATATAAAAAGTTAAATGTAAGTGAACAAAACAAACCCATTAAAAGTTGGAAACTGTCAGACAAAAAAAAAAAAAAAAAAAAAAAACCACCAAAGATTTACAATGAGAACACAGTAAATATAAAAATCCAGACAGGTTAAAGGTACAGATAGAAAAATATACTATGCAAATATCAAGCATAAAAAGCTAAATTGTCAGATTCAGAACAAACAAAATAGATTTTAGAACATGGAGTATTATCAAAGATAAAAAAAGGTAATTCTTAATGATAAAAGCCTAATGTATCAAGGTGACACAATAATAGTAAACACGTATTAACTCATAATAGAGCTTTAAAATACATTTAGAAATACTGACAGTAATAAAGGGAGAGATAGATAAATCTGCAATCATAATTAGAGATTTTAATATCCTCTTCTTAGTAGTTGATAGGAACATTAACAAGTAAGGGTATATAAATTTAAACAAACAACTTGACGCAATTAATAGTTACAGAAGAATAAACTCATAAACCACAGAATACACATTCAAGTTCACAAGGAACATTGACCAATTCACATGCTGTGTTTCAATGAATCTTTACCAGTCACAATAAATTTAATAAGAATTAAATCTTACACTGTGTGTGTTGTGACCAAAAGAGAATCAAGTTAGAAATCAATTATAAAAAGGTATCTAGAAAACTCCCAACTGTTTGCCATTAAAACTATTCATTTCTAAATAACACCCAGGTCAAATAAGAAACTATAGTAAGTAAAACCATAAAATCCTTTGAAATGAATAATAAAAACACAACATGACAAAAATTTTGAATGCAGCTACGGCAACATTTGAAGGAAAATCTATAGCTCTAAAGGAAAAAAAGTATTATAAATCAATTATCTAGGTATCTACTTTTAAAAAAATTTTAAAAAGAACAAAATTAAGTCAGAAAAGCAGCGAGAAGGAAATATGCATGAAAATCACTGAAATAAAAAGCAATAAAAAGCACATACATTTTAACCCAGCAGTTGGTATATATACTTAGATATATATAAAGTCACTATCTTATAATTATACACATAACAATAAAATTTGTAATAAAAAAATTGAAAAAAATTTAAATGTCAGTAATGAAGGAACTGGCTAGATGAAGAATGCTATGCTCCATTTTAAAAAAATATGGCAGCTCTATGGGTTCAAATGTTCTATGATGTGAGATCTCTTAAGTTAATAAAAACAAGAACAATACATAAGGAATGCTATCACATGTGTAGATGTACATTTTGCAAAGAATATGTGTGTGTTGTTTGTTCGTATATATTTACATAAGCATGAAACAGCTCTGGAACTACATACCAGAAACTGGTGATTGTGGCTGTATAATCCTTGCTTCTGGAGAAGAGGCCTACATGATTTGGCTATAAGGGTAGAATTGTATATCAGAGTATATTTTGCCCATTAGAACTTAATACAGTGTAAACATTCTCTACATGAGAAAAAGATTTTTTAAAAAATAAAGGTAACAAAATCATAAAGTAAAAAAATAGTGTGAATAAAAGCAAAAAGACTGGATTCAGAAGTCCTTGGTAGGTTATTTAGACATTTTGGCTTTTTTTATATGCAGCCTCCTTTGAGGCAGCAGGCCACTGTTATTCTAGATAGGACAGCCAAGAAACAAACAGTTTCTTTGACTTTTTTCTCTTTTCCGACAGTTGTGTTTAAAGCAAACATGATGGCAGGTGTCTTTTGCTTTATAGCAAAAGGGATTAATTCCCCATTTATTACTAAAGTAGCCCAAACTCAGACATCTTTCTTTCTGCCTTCAGATTACATACAAGCTACCATGTATCCTTTGCTCTCTTATCTACAATGAAGGAAAAAAAAAAAGAATGGTTCAGTAATTGCTTCATGATCACACACATAGGGTGCAAAATCTAGCAGCTAGAGCTAGCCTGTTGTCGTGGTGTCCCTGTGTCCAGAACCCAGGTAAAAGCAATTTTTCAGGAAGTACAGGAAAAATATTTACATTTCCTTGGGTAAAATGTTTCAGTTTTCCAGATTTAAATGAAAGTTATCCTCTACATTCCCACTATAGGGGTTAGTGTGGCTCTATTTATAGATCTCTAATCCTTGGACTCGATTTTATCTTCTAGAATAATTTTGCCTCTCTGGCTTGATTACCTTCTTCTGAAACAACAGTAACTCCTTTTATGGTTTAAATATCTTTCTTAACAAATATATATTTAAGATTTGGTCACTATCAGATAGTGATATTTTTTATTTTATAAAAAGCTACAAAAACTGATTATTTAGATATATCTCTATACAAAGCATCTAAACTTGTCCCATTAAAATCACCAATAAAATAAACAATCCTTATCTGAGTAACAGTACCATTAGTCAGAAAAAGTGATGTCACAGAAGTCTTAGTATTTGGAATTTATCTTATGAATATCTAAGTTTTCCATTAAGTATTCCATTTAAACCTCCATTGATTTCCTTCCCTTATGAGTACCCTATTATGTTCTTCTCAGGTAAGCAATAGTTCCCTTAGCTATGTAAATAAGCATTACAGTAGTAGGTAACAAAAGCAAATATGCATCCATGCGTCATTTCTTTAAACATAGACACTGGTTGATACTTAGCTCAAAGTAGGCAAAATAGCAGTCCAACTTCAATTTTGGGAAAGGATAAATTCACACCGCAAGGAAGCTGAAGCAGACAGCTAAATCAATCAAGAAAATTCTATTTACTTCCAGTCATTGTTAGGTAGTTAGAGCAGGGAAGGCAATGCCTAAAGAAAAAATTAAACAGCCAGTTATACCCCAGAAGACCTTTGTCAGAAGCTATAAAGCCCAGTGATAGCCAAGAAATGCCCAGAGAGGAGAAGACAGTTCCCCACCCCAAAGCAGAGGCAGTCTGATGCAACCCAGAGAGAAAAGCAGCTCCTAGAGGATGGAAGGCAAACAACCCCTGCTCCCAGCCTGTTGCCATAGCTGACAAACTACACCCCAGGTGCACAGCGGAAGGGGGAGTCACAAACTTCTGCCCAGCCCCCCCCCCCCCCCCCCCGGTGGCACAGCGGTTGAGCCCTGAGCTGCGAAGCTGCCCGCAGCCTCTGCAGCACCAGTTCGATCCCTGGCCAGGGTCCCACATGCGCGCTAGACCTCTCCTGCTGTGCCCGCTGCTCCTCTCAGCAGTGTATTTCTATTGCTGCTCCTCTCAGCAGTGCATTTCTGTTGCTGCTTGCTCCTCTCAGCAGTGTATTTCTGTTGCTTGCTCTGGCGAATTCTCTCACCCTCCCACACTTCTGACTGTACCCAGTGCTTGTGTAAATAAATAAATAAATCTTAAAACACACACGCACACACACACACACACACACACACACACACACACACACACACACCCTCTCTCTCTCTCTCCTGCCCAGACTGATAAACCAACATCCCAGGAAGGCCTACAGAATACACCCAGGAAGGGATGGGGTGAGCAGCCTCCTGCACCCCATTTAAGCCAGGCTTTGTTTATCATTTATTTCAACCAAGTGCATAAGAAACGGGGTTGTAGTGAATTAGCTTAGAAGTGAAAATGCCTAAAATCAGTGGGAGCAAAATTCCATCTTATTGAGGTATAGTTAGAATAATTCACTCAAATATTTCCTACATGAAACGGAAATATTAGTGGGGGCAAAAACATGATTAGTCTCAGTACATTTCTTCATGTAAAAATTTCATATTTTCCTCTGTATACTGATATTATAGAGAAAAATAATACAAGTTCCAAAGGTGGAATGCTTAGGTGAAAACTCAGAAGAAAATATAAATTATTCATACCATAATTTGAAAGACTTTCTTGAGAAACTACCCTTCTACTGAGACAAACAAAACTAAACAAAACTACTGTTTTAACAAAGGACATTAAGCCATTCACATTATAAAGTATGTACAATATACTGCTCAGAGATGCATGTACATGTAGTGGAAATATAAGAATGAAAATACTACATCTGTGAAATACTTGAGATGAAGGAAAGGAGGAGAATGAGATAGGAGAGCCACACAGTGGGAACAGTAATTGTATGTATAATGCTTAATTGGAGGAGAAAGAGCAACAGCGGGATATCAGGCATAGTGCTAATATTTTATAAAGCTGGGAATGGGTCCACAGGTGCTCATTACATTATTTTTTATTCTCATTTGCTTATTTAAAGTATTTCATGGGAAATACACCACTCCCTGGTGGCTCAAGGGGTTAAGACGCAACCTATGAAGCAATATGCAACCTCTACAACACAAGTTCGATCCTCAGCCAGCCAAGGAGCTACCAACATGGCACAGCAGACCTCTCCTGACTCGCCCGCTGCTCCCCTCAGCAGTATACTTTGGTCAATCTGCCTGTTCTGTTCCCCACTCTGTCTCTGGTGAATCCTCTCACCCCCCCCCCATACCTCTGGCCTGTACCACAGCTCTTGTATGCATGAATAAATAAATCTTTTTTAAAAAAATAAAAAACTATTTCACAATATATAAAATAGTCTTTACAAGACTAAAAGGCATGTGCAATAAACTTAGCAAAAGTATACAAAAGATGTATGAAAAAAAATTTAAGAGCATTAAAAGATAGTAGGAAAGATATAAATAAATGAAAAGATATTAATGAATGTTTATGAATGGAAAGAATCTGTATTTTACAGGGAGCAATTCTTTCCTAAATTGAGTCATAAATTAAAAAAAATTTCAATAGTTTTTTCCTTGACTTTGACAAGACATTATAAAATGAATATGGAAAAACAAAAGCAATGAATGGCCAATGTAGAAGAGCAAGAAGAAGAAGAGCAAGCTGTGGGTATTATCCTTCTAAAAATCTTCTTCCAGATTCCTGCAGAAATCTAGAAAACTTAAATAAGGGAACAGGAAAAAGAATAACTATAAGAAAGAAAATATCAAAATCAACTAACAACTATGAACCAGAGACACTCTATGGGGGGTGGGGGCGGGGAAAGGAGGAATTAGGGTCAAAATAAGGGGGTTGTAATTGTATGCGGAATATAAAAATAAAATTTAAATTAAAAAAAACATAAAAAAAGCCATCACAATGGGATTAGGGTTTATCATATGAAGTTTGGGAGGACATGGGCTTTCAGTTCATAACACCTACCTGAGAAAATTGAAAAAGAATCAAATATTAATCCTGCTTTTCCTGAATGGGTTATAAGTCAGCTTAACAGTATATTTGGTGAGGGAAATATTTCTTTATAGATGATTCATAAATAATAAACAATGGAAGGTGACAAAAAATTTTTAAAAAATCCTCTTCCAAATACCAGCAATTATTAAAGTCAATATAAATACAGAGGGAGTAGCACAGGGGTCAACAAACAAAAAAGAAAACTCAGAAATAGGTTTGCCTGTTAGGAAAACTTCATTTGTAACACAGCTAGTATTAACGATCAATGGGGAAAGGATAAAGCAGTCAGTCCATACAGGGACAGTTGGATTTCAGATGGGAAAAGATGAAATGGGTTCCCTATTTTGTACGATATACTGAGACCACTCACAGATAATTACAATCCTAAATATAAGAGACAAACTGTATGCTTTAGAACCTAATTTATAGCAGAATTTTATATTATAACAAGGAAGAATTTCTTAAAACAAAAGACCAAAAGCCCAAACTGTTAAAAAAACAGACTGAGGGCCTCCCTGATGGCGCAAGGGGTGAAGACACAGCACTATGAAGCTATTCGCAGCCACTGCAGCAGGAGTTCAATCCCTGGACAGGGAGCTGACCCACATGGCGCAGCAGACCTCTCCTGCCCTGCCTGCTGCTCCCCTCAGCAATGTACTTCAGTACATCTGTCTGTTCTGTTCCCCACTCTGTCTCTGGTGAATCCTCTCACCCCCACACACCTCTGGCCCGTACCCCAGTTCTTGTATGCAAAAATAAATAAATCTTTAAAAAAACACAAAGAGTGATATTTAACCACATTAAAATTGAGAACTTTTGGGGTCACAAGGCACAATTAAAAATCTTTTAAAGATAACGTGAAACCTGAGAAAAGATGTGTGCAATACATATATGTCCAACAAAGGGTTAATATCCAAAATATTTAAATAACTCCCATAAATCAGAAAAATTAGCCAAAGAAAACTATTCAGCAAAGAGAAAATGCAAATGGTTCATAAACACATAACAATCATTTCTTTCATTTTTGATCAATATATGCTTTCTCTCCCAGGTGTGGTTGCCATAATTCTCTGAACACCAAAACACCCATAACCCATCACCATACCTTTTGTCACCCTTCCCAGCCCCTTTCACCTCCCTCTTCCCACATGGCTGCCTCATATCTCTGGTCATCTTTCCAGGTTTATCTTTGACCCTTAGTTCGGTTTCTCTATATTCCACATGTAAATTAATCTATCCGGTATTTATCTTTTTCCTTCTGACGTAGTTCACTTAGCATCAGTTCTTCCAGCTCTACCCATGTTGCTGCAAATGGCATGAGTTCACCTTTTCTTGATCACTGAGCAGTAGTCCATTGTGTATATAGACCACATCTTTTTGATCCATTCATCTGTTTTGAGGCATTTAGACTGTTTCCATATCTTGGATATTGTAAACAGTGCTACAATATACAGAGGGGGTGCAGGTTTCCTTTCAAATTCGTGTTTTTGCATTCTTTGTTTTAGATTCATTGCCCAACTGTCATCTCAAATGGCAGTTAAATTAAAAATTAAAAATCTTAAACCAAAGACATTCAGAAAGATAACCTTTACATTGTACAAGAAAATTTTTCATGGATTTGAGTTTGGATAATCAACCAAAAATAAATGTCCAACATCTCTGTGAAACTATTTCTATCTCTTAAAATTTTCTTCTGTAGAGATGCTACAGAGTGGTGAAGCAATAATATTGCCTAGGAGGTGCCTGACTTTTTGGGCTAAGAATTGAACTAAAACTCTGAGTTGTAAAACTGACAAATTTCTCTTAATCTCTTGTGTTAATAGTAGCCATAAAGCAGGATCAAGTCTTTCCAGATTTCTTTGGGTCAGAGCTGAATTTCAATCACATTCTTAGTTTTGTAAATATTTAGCAATTATAATACACTTTTAGCAATTTGTAATGGATTGCTTTTATTTAAAATCACCTCCTTTCCAGCATTTCACAAGCCCTCCAAGGCCTTCAAATATCTAAAGGATGGCCACCAAGCTCAGCCTTGTACTTTCTAGATAACAATCTCAATTTCAAAGTTAATGGGCCTTTCTTTGGGTTGAAGAGTCCACCAAATTACCTCAAATTGGCAAGCAATACCATACACTCCTCCACCTGGATCTCTTCTTTTAGTAAGTTATTTCTATTTCATTTGTTAATAACTATCATTTCTAAGGTCTTAGCTATTTTACTCCTTTCATATTCTAAGTGCTTCTCCCTTTAATTAATTATATCTATTCGTCAGTTGATGGACTCTGAGGTTGTTTCCAATTTCTGGATATTATAAATATTGCTGCAATAAACACAGGTCTGAATCTCTTCAAATTAATGCTTTTCTATTTTTTTTGGTAAATATGCAGAAACAGGATAACTGGATCATACGGAATTTCCATTTTTAATTTTAGGAGAAACTACATATTGTTTTCCATAATGACTATTTTACATTCCATAATGACGATTTTGAATTCCCATCAACACTGTGTTATCTTCTCTCACTCACATCCTCTCCAACACTTGTTTTTCTTGTCTTATGGAAAACAGCCATTCTCACAGGGGTGAGGTGAAATCGTTTTGATTTGCAGTTCTCTAGTAATAAGAGATGATGAACATCTTTTCATGTGCCTGTTGAAGAAGGCGTGTCTTCTTTGAAGAAGGGCCTGTTCAGATCCTTTGCCCAGTTTTTTAGTTGGGTTGTTTTTTATTACTGACTTTTATGAGTTCTTTGTATTTTTTTTATATTAACCCCAATTGGACATATGGCATGCATATAATTGGTTGAACTTAATTACTAATATTTGTCTGTGGAATTTCCATGAAACTGACCAGATAACAGCCAAATCCTTTAAAAAAGCAAAACCTCTTAATTTATTTTGCTGCTTGTTTTTTGTTTTTTTTTTTTTTCTTTCTAGCTTATGGTTAGGCAGCTTTTCCTGGGCTGATTCTTTCCTGGGCAAATCAGCATTTGGGAAAAGCAGTACAAAATGCTCTAAGATTATTCAGTTGCTATTTTGATGAAGCCATTTATAAGAGAATTGAGGAATAAACTTTTAGCTAAGTAAAATAAATAGCTACCAGGTAAAAGAGTGCATGCCTATAATTATCGTATCTATGCTGGTTGATAAATCCTGAAAACAACTTCACAAATGGCCATATAACACATACCATGTTCCTGGGGAATTCTGTATAAAATACATATATTTCATTCTCCTAACTGTATTATAGATTCCCACACCTGGTAGTCAAAGAATATGCAATGATGCTGAAGAAAATAATACATAACAACACTAATCTCTCTTCCTTTTACCTTACTACAAAAGTTCTAACCCATAACCTTTGAAGCAAAGATCTGTCTTTACTATCAGACTCCATTTCCACAGCTCAACCTCTTAGTTTTCCACAGTTCAAACTCAAATTGTCAATATCCTTATGACATTTAGGGAAAGAAGCAATTAGATAAATTATTTTAAGTTTCAATTTCAGTCACCTCCAGGAATATATACCCAGGGATGTCAAATATTTCTAGTTAGTACTGTTTTACTCTCTCTGGTACTTACACCATTCCTGGGTAGTAAGTGAAAGGACATAGAAAGAGTCATTTTCTCTTTCAGGCCACTTGAGAATGACTTTGTATACAGCTACTGAAATACACTAAGTGTACCCCTAAGTGCATGAATTACTATTTCAAATCACTCAAGCACTAGGGAGAAAACACTCCATTGTTATTTAACATTATCTACTAGATTTTGCTGCTATTTAAACTGGTCTATGCAAAAGTTTTAGGGGACAATATTCAAGAGGGTTTATATATAAAGAGTTATTATGTCTCAGTAAATAATAAAGGGGTCAAGAAGACAACTAACTGTAAAGCTCAAAATTGTATTACCTTGATAATATAATCTTCTTAAATGTTTGCATTTGAAATGAAACCATTTATTTGAACCAACTGTGACACTGACTTCTAAAATCTGAAGAGGATATGGATATATGTATATATGAGTATATATATGTGTACATATGTGTATAATGAAATAAATATTTCAGAAAGCATTGCATGCATGTACAAATGTGATTAGAGGACACAGACTGTGAGATCAAATATCCATCTTAAAAAATTTCAGTGCTTTGGTGGTTAAAGCAGTAAGAGAAAAACAACATTGTTTTGCACTTAGAAACCTGTTTCTAATCAACTGAGCTACTCCTATGGGGTCAAATAAAAATGATTAGCTTATTAAAAGCATAGCTTTGCTATTTAATAAGCAAAAATGATTGAAAATTCTGCTCCAGATCCTGATAATTTTAGTGTTTCTAGTTAAGCCTGCAAAATTGCATTCATTATTAGTGTCTAGATTCATTAACAATTCAATTTATAGATATTAATGCTTATAATGCATGCTTCGCTTGCCAAAACTTGAAGAGAAATTGTTTCAATTAGCTTTCATGGATCATGAATCCTACCGGCTGGGTATTTTTAGACAAAAGATACAAACACATCCCCAAGCAATGCTAATGCACAGCTGGGACTCGTGTGTAAGGTCACTTGAGCTAACAGTTTAAAAGGAAAAACAGTAAATGAGTTTTACCAAGATGAACAAGACAGGAATAGTCTTCTGTTTCCACCCAAATATTTGAAAGGCATGTATGTACCTTAAGAAAAAAATGGCAACAAAATTATTTGTTTTTGATATTTCTGGAAAATAAAACCACTAGACAGAAATTGGCATACTAAAGTCAGCCAGCAGTATCCAGCATATAAGGTAATATGGGAAGTCTCAGTGGGATATGTTACATTGCTCCTTTGTAGAAAAGAAAGGGAATTTCTTAGACGTCTTAAACTTAACAGAAATGCAAATTTTGTCACTGGGATATGCTCCAGTGGTAGGAGAATTAAAAAAAAAAAAAAGATTGATGTCCTGAATGATCTAGGTAACAATCAGATCTACAGATAATAATTTTTCACTTCATTTTGGGTTACATACAACTAGCTCAAAGTTGCTACTTAACATCAGCGGCAGAGCACTCTCAGATGGGATATTCATTGAAGAATATCTACCTTATCCAGATACATTTCCCTCAGCCAAATCTTGATATAAAATGAGGACAATAGGGCATGCTTGCACTTTTCCCATAGTGTATCGTGTAGTGTTGTGTATTCAAGCATGACATGGAATAGCTTCTCCATAGTTCAGTCTTTTGTGCAGTATCAAGAGAATGAGGTAATTTTTACCTTAAACTAAGAGATGTTTGTGTTCATTGAAAAGCTGACCCATGTCACGTGCTTAAGAACAGACTGAATAATAATTCCTGATTGCCTTAAGAACTATAATTTCAACTCCCTCAAGGATTCCATAAGAGAATTTAGAGAAATCTAAAGCTAGTTGTATGATGGCAAAGCAAGATTTGCAAAGGCCATGACATTCTGGAAAACTAGTGAAATGCTAAACTCCAAGGACATTAACATATTAATAGTACAGTTGGAAGGGAGAGAGCATGAATAGCATATAAACTCTTCAGGAACATTTTAAATTAGGAAGTATGAGAAGATGTAAAATGTTTCTTCAAAAACTTCACTCAGGGACCTCCCTGGTGCTGCAAGGGGTTAAGCATCAGCACTATGAAGCAATCTGCAGCTACTGTAGCAAGAGTTCAATTCCCAGCCAGAGAAGTGACCCAGATGGTGCAACAGACCTCTTCTTCTCGCCTGTTGCTCCCCTCAGCAGGGTATTTCAGTATATCCGCCTGTTCTGCTTTCCACTCTGTCTCTAGTGACTCCTCTCAACCCCCCCTCCCACATACCTCTGGCCCGTACCCCAGTTCTTGTATGCATAAATAAATAAATCTTCAAAAAACAAACAACCAAAACTACACTGTGCTTTGGATTAAAGATTCTGGTCTGGAAGAAGTACAAATTCATGCCTAGAAAAATATTAATTTCATTATTTTGTTATTTTAGCCTTAACAGTGGTATAACATATCCTATGGACAACTAGCGATTTATTATACATCATAACTGCGATGAATGGCACTTAACAAAACTCAAAAATATTCACATTAAAACTTATTTTTGTAAAATAATGTAAATTTGAACAAAAGAGATTCTGACTGACTCTAGAAATTAACAGAAATGAGTATTAATGAGAAAGAATTAAAGGTTGATGGGAAAAAAACAAGTGTGGAGAGAAAAGTAAAAATGAAATTTTTGATATGATAATTAAGAGAGTCTAAAAGACCACCAGAAAAAGGGACTAGATTAAGAGCAATACATACATGAAATCAACACAAAAATTAATGTTTCCAATTTGTTAATTCAGTCAGTATGACTGCAGAAATACACATGATGCATTTCTATATAATGCATCTCACACTTCCAAATTCATGATGAGTAAATACTTCTTGAAAAGCCACAATTTATCTTAAGTTAAATAAGTTATCTGATAAAATTATTGCCCTAAACAAACACACACACACACTCCCCTGGTCACTGATGAAATCATTAGCATCATCATATTACTATTCAGGGCTATAATTCATTCTTTAGTATCCAGTCCATAGAGGCATGGTTTGCTTTTCCACACTGAAAATAGAGAAGAGCAGGGATCCCTGTTAGAAGAAGCTCACTTCCCCAGTCTTCCATAAGCTTTCTCTTGTTCCGAAGTGTTCTGATTATTCTTTTGTCTCTCTGTGGTTAACCTATTACTTAAGGTACTTCTCCCTTGATGCTCCGCCCATACCTCCATAATGGATACAAAGGTCAGTGACCCCCTTAGGAAGAGTTGCATTTTCAGAAAGAGGTGTGGTAAAATAATTTGTGGGACTCCCATCACTATGGGCAGGAGTTGGATGTTGTCCTCCCTCACTAAAAGTGTAACTGAGAATTCTTTTCATGCTAAGAATTATATTTTAATATACCCTTTATTACTTATAGAGTTAATATAGTTTCGGTAGAAGGCAACAAAGGCTTCTATTGCTGACAATACACAGCAATAAATATAATAGGATATAAATAAAACAGACTGGCAAAAACTAACATTACAGGGCAGTTTGTGAAGGTGGCAAGGATATCTCAAAATTCTGAGGAAAAACATGTGCGTGGATAGTTAATATTAATTCAACCATGATATAAAATTTCAGCACTTTTGCTATAATGCCTTCTTAAAAGAACAAGAATTAGTCTAATAATGGCAGGCATACCATATTACACCAAAGTATCCCTAAGGTCACCCTAAAATGACATCTACCACATAGTATGCATGCAAATATTTGTAGAATAAATTATTCCTCATAATGAGGCTTAAGTTTCTTCTTAAGGAAAACAAAATAATAGTTTCTTTTAAGGGTTGTTTGTGAAGGTTAAAAGCAACCAAGCAGCAATGAAAAATGATAACATGAGAAAGTGAAATACAGAAGAGCTA
This sequence comes from Talpa europaea, assembly GCF_964194135.1. NCBI lineage: Eukaryota > Metazoa > Chordata > Mammalia > Eulipotyphla > Talpidae > Talpa > Talpa europaea. The sequence goes on along the minus strand of NC_140084.1, from coordinate 9,896,004 downwards.
TAATAGGGACTCCTATACTATATCTGCGACTTTTCTGTAAATCTAAACTTATTCCAAAATAAGAAAAAGGTCATTAAAAAAAGGAAAGAAACCAAGCAAAGCTCTTAAACCAGCATCTTCTATGGGACTGGTATGATCAACAAATATTTCTTGACCCTCCATTCAAAACAGGGTTGGATCAAAGCAGGGCTGCTGAAGCCCAAAAGTCTAAGGCACCTTCTGTCTGGGAACCAAAGAAAAGGGGCGGATGGGACCAGACAAATCTGCAATGAAAGGAACAAAATCAAACCACAAATCAAGGTAACAGCTGTCATTGTAGGCCTCCCCATGGGTCTCTCACCACCTTCCTTTCAAGTGCCTCTACATGTCTTGATTCCACATGTCTCCTTTCATGTGCCCCAAGCCCCTGGTACAAGTCAAAGCCTAGAATCAAGCAGGACTACTTCATATATTTCTCTCCATGTGTCTCCTCCAAGTCTCTCTTCCAAGTCCTCTCTGGCTGCCCCACCCAAAATCAGCTCCACCTTCATTAGGTGGAGCAGGGAACATGGAACCTCCCCTTTTTATGTAGAACCCTCTCTGTAACAAAGTGATAATTTTTTTTCAGGTGCCTATTGGCCATTTGTAATGTCTTGGTTGGAAAAGTGTTTATTTGGCTCATGTGCCCTTTTTTGATAGTTTTTTTGTTTTCTTTTTGTTGAATTGCATGAGTTCTTTATATATTTAGGATATTAGCTCTTTGTCAGATATATGATTGTAAATCTTTCCTCCCATTCAGTAGGGTGTCTTTTTGTTGTTACTCATATTTTCTTTTGCTGTTCAGAAGTTTTTCAGTTTGATGTAATCCCATTCATTCATATTTGCTTTTTCTTCTTTTGCAGCTGGTGATGAATCCCCAAAGACATCTGTGAAGCCAGTATTGCCTATTTTTTATTTCGTGTATTTTATAGTTTGGGATCTTGTAAACATGTCTTTAATTATCCATTTTGAGTTCATTTTTCTGTAAGGTATGATGTAATGATCTAGTGTCATTCTTTTGTATGTGGCTTTCAGTATTCCCAGCACCATTTGTTGAAGAGACTCCTTTCACCAAGGCATACTCTTGGCTCCTTTGTTGTAGATTAGCTGGGTCTATAATTATCATTTTCAGAGAATAGGTAGGTAAATATAATTGAAAAGTAGCTAGCCCCAAGAAACAGTTCAGGCTGTAAAGCACTGAGTCAAAAAAGCAAGAATTCTGAACTTCATTTTCCTGCTAATAGATTCTAGGTTGTAGCCTTAAGAAAAATAAGTACCTAAATAAACATCCTGTACTGAAAAATTAATTAGTCTAGAAAATAAGTCAAACCCCCTTTATGAAGAAGCAAGTTTCTTTGTATGATTTGAAGTTATAAGACAAAGCCATTTCCTTATTAAGAGACATTCAACTATGGAAATAACATGGGGCTCCAAAATTAGTAACAGTTTTATTATTACCACAGTGTGGAAAAAAAATATATTCTTTTTCTCTGTTACTCAATTTGGTTAATTATCCATGTAAAGTTATTCTTGGGAACTCCAAAGCCAAACAGTAACTTTCACATCATTAGGGTTAGAAGATATCTCTACTAAAGGAAAAAGTTCTGCTTACTTCTAATACATATGCTACACTTTACTGACTCAAAGGAATATGATCCAACACTGAGTACTCTCATTTCAAAACAATTAGATAACCTACTTGAATTTCTAGTCAGGCAACCTACATGATATGAAGTACATTAGCAGTATTCAAAATACAAGAATGGGGACAGGAGAGGAAATTCAAAAAGTAGTCAATATGAAGCTTCCTTGAGTATCACCGTATTTGGGGATTTACTTAGGCAATGAAGCACCACCAACAATTTACAACAGAGCTGTACTATTACAAACTGTACCAATTCTGAGACTGTCAGAATGGATAAAGAAAAAAAGATTGGGTCTCCCCTACTGGCGCAGGCAGTTGAGCGCAGCGCTGTGAAGCTGTCCGCAGCCTCTGCAGTGCCAGTTTGATACCAACCAGCCAGGTAGGGTCCCACATGGCATGGCAGACCTCTCCTGTCTTGCCCGCTGCTCCCCTCAGCAGTGTATTTCGTCAGTCTGCCTGTTCTATTCCCCGTTCAGTCTCTGGTGAATCCTCTCACCCTCCTGCGCATCTGGCCTATACCCGGTTCTTGTATAAATAAATAAATAAATAAATAAATAAATAAATAAATCTTTAAAAAAGGAAAAAGAAGATTGTGTTATATACATTCTATATAAGATATGCTTTAAATTAGTTCAAAGCACATGGATGGGAAAAGTCATACCATTCACATAGTAACATTATGAAAGCCAAAATGGTTATAGTAATTCCAGAGGAAATAATAAAAAGTATTATTAGAACTGAGTAAGGACATTTTATAGTGGTAAAAACAAAATCAATCAGGAGGATCTAACAATTATAAACAATTAAAAAAGAATAAAAATTATAAAATATAAAACACTGCAGAATAAATTTAACAAAAGTATTTTAAAATTATAAGGCAAATTGCATGAGTTTATCTTTTTTGATTGTTGAGTAATAGTCATTCCATTGTGCATATGCACATCTTCTTGATCCGGTCATCTATTTTTGGGCATTTCGGTTGTTTCCATAGCTTACCTATTATAAATGGTGCTGCTATAAACATAGGGGTGAATGTGCCCTTTTGAATTAATGTTTCTGCAACATGGATGGAGCTGGAAGGGATCATGCTCAGCAAAACAAGCCAGAAAGAAAAAGAAAAATACTGGATGGTCTTACTCATAGCAGGAATTTAGAAAACCTAAATAAGGGACAAGGAAAATGACTAATTATAATAAAGAAAAATCAAAATCAGCAAGCAACTATAAACCAGAGACACACTATGGGGGTGGGGGGGAGGGTTGGGTAGTATTAGGGTCAAAATAAGGGAGGGTGGGAATTTTATGGGGAATATAACCAAGATGAAAATGCATACATTGTGCAAAAATGAAAAATACCGGATGGTCTCACTCATAGCAGGAATTTAGAAAACCTAAATAAGAGACCAGGAAAAAGACTAATTATAATAAAGTAAAAATCAAAATCAGCAAGCAACTATAAGCCAGAGACACACTACAGGGGCGGGGGGGTGGAGGGAGAGAAGAGGGATTAGGGTCAAAATAAGGGGGGTGGGAATTGTATGGGGAATGTAACCTAGAAGAAAATGCATACATTGTGCAAAAATGAAAAATGATATAAAAATATATATAAAATAAAGTAAATAAAAAAGAAAAATGATGTAAAAATATATAAAATAAAATAAATAAAAAAATTATAAGGCAAAAACTACAAGACACTATTGAAAAAATTAAAGACCTAGGGTCTCCCTGGTGGCGCAGCAGGTTGAACACTGCACTGTGAAGCTGTCTGCAGCCTCTGCAGCGTGGGTTAGAGTCCCGGCCAGCCAGGGAGATACCCACATGGCACAGACCTTTCCTGTTGCACCCACTGCTCCCCTCAGCAGTATCTTTGGTCTGTCTGCCTGTTCTGCTCCCCGCTCTGTGTCTGGTGAATTCTCTCACCCTCCCACGCTCTGACCTGTACCCCAGTTCTTATATAAATAAATAAATCTTAAAAAAAAAGTACTCTTCGGAAATGCAAATGGCCAACAGGCATATGAAAAAATGTTCAACATCACTTGTCATCAGGGAAATGCAAATCAAAACTACCATGAGATACCATCTTACACCAGTGAGAATGGCACATATTAAAAAAACTAGCAACAACAAATGTTGGCGAGGGTGTGGAGAAAAAGGAACTCTTCTGCACTGTTGGTGGGAGTGCAAACTGGTCCAACCACTGTGGAAAGCTGTGTGGAGATTTCTGGACCTACTAAACATAGAGCTTCCATATGACCCAGCAATTCCACTCCTAGGTATTTACCCAAAGGACACAGAAACATCAATTCCAAAGAACACCTGCACCCCTATGTTTATAGCAGCACTGTTTACAATAGCTAAGCTTTGGAAACAACCCAAATGCCCAAAAATAGATGACTGGATCAAGAAGATGTGGTACATATATACCATGGAATATTACTCAGCATTCAAAAAAGATAAACACATGCAATTTGCAGCAACATGGATGGCGCTGGAAGGGATCATGCTCAGCGAAATAAGCCAAAAAGAAAAAGAAAAATACCGGATGGTCTCACTCATAGCAGGAATCTAGAAAACTTAAATAATGGACCAGGAAAATGAATAACTATAAGAAAGTGAAAATCAAAATCAACAAAAAACTATGAACCAGAGACACTTTTAGGGGGGCGGGGGCGGGAGGGGAGGGATTGGGGTCAGAATGGGGGGCTGCAATTGTATGGGGAATATAACAATAAAATTTATAAAAAAAAAAAAAAAAGTACTCTTCTCACTCAATAATAAAAATAACTCCATTTAAAAAATGGAGACATTTCTCCAAAGAAGATATACAAATGGCCAATGATAATATAAAAAGATGTTCAACATTCTTCAACAGCATGCAAATGTGAATCAAGTTACCATGAGATACCATTCACATCTATTACTATGACCAGCATAAAGAAAAAAAAAAAAAGCCAGAAAATAAAAAGCATTGGCAAGAATGCGTGATAATTGGGACATTTATATATTGGTGGGACAGTCAGACATTGGTGAATGTAAAATGGTGTAGCTGCTTTGGAAAACAGGCTGGTAGTAATTCTTCAAAAGATTTATAACTTAACAATTCACTCCCAGCTATTTCCCAAAAGAAATGAAACATACATTTACATATAATCTGTTACATGGATTTTATAACAGCATTACTCATAATACCAAAAAGTAGAAACCAACTAAGTCCATCATCTAATGAATGGACAAAAACTGTCATATGTGCATACAATAACATTTTATTTTACATTAAATCCTGTAAAGGGCATGATAAAATTTGTTTTTTATACAAATTACTGTAATATCAATGTAGATAGATTGGAGAAATACTTAACAGATAAAGTCTACTCCATGATTGCCAAAGATGTCTAAACTAAGGCAGTGATCTTGTTTTTTTTTTTTTTTAAGATTTATTTATTTATTTATACAAGCACTGGGTACAGTCAGAAGCTCGGGAGAGTGAGAGAATTCACCAGAGCCAGAGCGGGGAGCAGAGCAGGCAGAAGGACCGAAGTACACTGCTGAGGGGAGCAGCGGGCGGCAGGAGAGGTCTGCGCGCCATGTGGGACCCTTCTCCGGTGGCCGGGGCGCAGCCAGGGATCGAACTGGCACTGCAGAGGCTGCGGGCAGCTTCGCAACCCAGCGCTCAACCGCTGCGCCACCGGGGAGGCCCCTAAGGCAGTGATCTTGAATGAAGGAAACAGGTTGGGTAGTAATTAGAGGGTGATATAAGGAAAAAGGTTAACTTAGTACTATTTTTTTAAAAGGGAGTATATGATTTAATCTGGAGTAATTTTTTGAGATTTTTATTTGTTTATACATACAAGGCATGTAGGCCAGAGGTGCAGGGGGTGAGAGGATTCACCAGAGACAGAGTTGGGAGCAAAACAGGTGGATCTACTGAAATACACTGCTGAGGGGAGCAGCGGGCACACAGGAGAGGTCTGCTGCACCATATGGGTCAGCTCCCTGGCATGGGAGTCAACTCATGTCACAGTGGCTGGTGATAGCTTGATGGAGCTTAGACTTTACCCCTATACCACCAGGAAGGACCTACTATCTTTTTTTTTTTTTTTTAAATGAGAACTCTCTCTTTTTTTTAACCTTTTATGAATTTTTATTTTTTTTTACATTGCTGTTTATTTTTGGTGCAATATTTGATTTCTCCCCTCAGGTGTAGTCTCCGTAAACATCCCACCACAACATCACCTGTGAACCATTGCCATGGTCCCTTGTGTTCTTCCCTTTCTTGTTGTGATCCCTTTTTCTTCTCCTTCCTGCTTCAAGCCTCAGATCTATAGCTGCCTACAAGTTTTTTTCTTTTTGACCCTTTGTTTGGGTTCCCTGTATCCCTCCTATAAGTGATATCATCTGATATTTTTCTTTTTCTTTCTGACTTACTTCTCTGAGCATGATCCCTTCCAGCTCCATCTATGTTGCTGCAAATGGCATGAGTATATCTTTTTTGATTGCTGAGTAGTATTCCAAGGTGTATATATACACTACATTTTCTTAATCCAAACATCCAAACATTTTGGGCATTTATGTTGTTTCCATATCTTAGCTACTGTAAATAGTGCTGCAATAAATATAGAACAGGTCTTCTTTCAAAATAATGTTTTTGTGTCCTTTGGGTAGATTCTTAGGAGTGGAATTACTGGATCATATGGTAATCCTTAAATGAGAACTCTCAATCATGCATACACACACACACACACACACACACACACACACACACACTTTGTTAAGTGTTCTCGATTTGGGAACTTCTGACTATTTTAAAAAGATTTATTTATTTATGCACACAAGAACTGGGGTACAGGCTAGAGGGGTGGGGAGGGTGAGAGGATTCAATAGAGACATAGTGGGGAAAAGAACAGGCAGATTTACTGAAATACACTGCTGAGGGGAGCAGCGGATGAAGCAGGAGAGGTCTACTGTGCCATGTGGGTAGCTCCCTGGCTGGGGATTGAACTCAAGCTGCAGTGGCCGTAGATAGTTTCATAGGCTGCATCTTAACCCCTTGCACCACCAAGGAGGCCCCTCAATCATGCATATATAATGAGAAGAAATCAGTTAAAGAGGAATAGGATAAATTAATAAAGTCAATCACTGAACTGCAAAAAGGAATGAAAGACAGCTTTAGACAGGAAGGACAGATAAGGGAATGGTTTCTAAACACGGGAGCAAAAAGAGGGGTAACATGATATATAGAAGCTCCCACCTGATTGCCTTCACTTTCTTGGGTAAAGTAAGAGGTAAGGTCACAGCAAAAAGGCAATATGGAAATAGTAAGAATGAGGTCCTGAAGATAGTGCCAAAGGTTTGATATAATAACTGTTGAAAGAATGGAAGAGGAAAGCTGAATTGGAAAACACCTGCCACATAATACTACAGGTGCAATGAGGTTGAAATCCAAAAATCTAAAATAAGTAGCAGATTTACAGATTATGTGATTTGTCCCTCAAGTATAAAAGAGTAAAAGAAAAAAAATAGAAGTGGATAAGTTACATGTGCAAGAATTCATTAAGCTGTATACATCAAATCTGTTTACTTAACTGTTTGTTACACCTTAAAGATAAATGTTAATTAAAAAAAAACAAACTCTACTGCATGTCTCATTTCAAGAATCTGACCCCTCACCCCCAAGTCAAGAAGCAAAAAAGTACCTTTAAAATGTCTATTTAAAAACAAGTTTTAAAAAGTCACAAAAAGACTGAAAATCAAAATAAACAATAACCTGGGAAAAGACCTTTCTTTCCCCCCAAATGCATGTTTTTAATCTGAATTAATTACAGACCACCAAGAATAGTCTGGCTTGGGTATTGAGCACCAGTTCCCACATGAAAATTGTTATTGTTGGCTTTAGCACTTTAATCCAAAGAGGACACAAATTCTGCTCATGTTTGAATAACCCTTGCCAACAAATTGATCCCATAGCAGCAGGGCTGCAGGGAGTAGTTTCAAAGATTGAAGGAAAACATAAAGGGGGGAAACTCAGTAAACACATTTCCTCCTATTTAGAACCTAGAATAGAGCCCTTTAAAAAGAAAAAGGCTTTTTATTTTTCTCCTTTTTCCAAAAGCAGCCCAAAAGGGCACCAGCTAACATCTGTAATTTACATAGAGGGGAGGAATGCCAAAGAAATACAGATTCCACAGCTGTTAACCCAGGGGACAAATGAAACCAGGAAAATCTCTAAATAAGGTCTGAAAGGCAGATGCTCTGCTAGTGGGCAGTTAACTTCCAAAACCAGGAGTATGGAGTGGGCACTTGGAATGTTAATGTCTGCCTTGCTGGAAAGCTACCGCTTGCCTTTATATGGGCAAACCAGAACAATTCACAATTCCTTTGCTGATTAAAATATACTGAAGGAAAACTAGAAATTTTGCCTGGCCACCACTTACGAAGGGATTTTCCCTGTCATTTTACTTCATCTACTCAGTATCACATAATGGTAATAATATCACCAGAGAAGGTCCAAAAGTATACGATATCAAAAGTTAATAAACTTTCAGAAACTCTCTAATAAAACATGTGACAAAACCAGATTTCCCAGATTCAAATCCACCTTTTCCTGTGTTGCCTTGAACAAGATACTTTACATTTACGGGCCTCAGTTTCCCATCTGTAAAATGAAGATATTACTTATTCATAGAGCTATGAAGATTAGATAGTCAATACATCAATACACAGACACAACTATTCCAGATACATTGTAAGTGTTCCATTAGTCTTAGCTCCTATTATCACGTCCCTGTCTTATCGGCTTGTAACAAGCCCATCTCTTTCCTATGTCTTTTACAATTTGCATGGAACCCAGCATTAATTGATGTAGCTTATACCCTGTGAATGCCTGATAGGCAGAAAAGAGTCTCAAGCTGTGGCATGATGAATTTGCTGGTCTATTTACCAATACATAGCTAGCAAATATTAATGACTCCACTGTAAAAATAGATACATTCAGACTTATGATTTGATGGTTAAAGGCTCAATACAACAACTCCATTTCCCTGACTAGTAGTTCTCTTCCTCATAATATATGTGTTTATTGTAATGACTGATTAACTGCCTTTTGAGGAAACTGTCAATATTCTGCACACACAGCATCTGGAAGGATTAAGTAAAACCCTAGGGAATTAAAAGATACAATTAAGTGAAAATTAAGGAAATAGAAGTGTTCAAAATCTGGAAAAAGAAGTTATACTAAGCTTTCCTACCCCCCCCCCCTTTTTTTTGACTAATATTATTGAGTTCTGTCCCTTTAACTGTCCAATGGTTTTCCAGAGCAATCTTTGTCCACAGAGGAGTCTTTTAAAAGTTATAAATAAAATACCCCAAATATTTTCTTTTTCCCACAGATGAGAACATTAGAACACTGACATTTTAATCTGTTCTGTACAAGAGTGAGTTGTGTCAACACAGTGCTCCCAGCTACAACACAGAAAAAAACAAGTTTAATTAAAGACAGAGAAGAAACTGCATGTAGAGCCTAAGTCATTGAGATACAATGGAGAGTTGTCATCTTCAGAGCCAATTCTCTATGAAAAAATCTTTGTCAGTTTAAGAGAAAAAAAACAAGACACAGAAAAGTAAAAGTGAAGTACTATAAAGGAGAAATAAAATGGCATGAAATGTCAGTGTTGAGACTAAGAACTAGAAAATAGTATTTATGTAGTAGTTCCAGACTCAAAACACTACTCTTAACATCATAAAACATCTTTGGATATAAACAGGTACCTACTAGCTACATATATTGTAGAAAATATAAACGAAGCAAAAAGAAAGGAGCTTAACCAAGATAACAAGGTAATGGTTTAGCAACAATGAATATTGCTTTTAGTGGTTTAATTCAGGATATTAGCTGTATTCCTTCCTCAAGTTCGAATTTGAAGAGAAAAGTAGCATTATCACAGTAGTATTTTCCAAAATGAAGCACAACTCCAGCCATACTCTGGCAATGGCCTTCTTTCCTAGGTCCTGCCCTTTTTTGGGGACATCCTAGTATCAGAGATGCAGTAAAACACAATGAAAATAAAACAGGGAAGATGTGTCTAGGTTTGAGCTGTAACTCTGCTACCCACTAGGTTAGTAAATTCTGGGCAAGTTACTTATTTTAGATTCTTTTTCTTCATCTATAAAATAGGGGTGATTGTATCTACTGAACAGTGTGATTGTAAGGCAATAGTGAGGTAATATATACATAAGGTACCCAGTTCCTTTCTTGGCATCTAAGCAATGATGCTCCATGAATAATATTAATAATCTTTGATTTTTATAATACCGACCACGTGCTGATTATGTGTGATCATACTCTTTAGAGTCAATATTCCTGTGATTACAACTTCTATTTTTACCTATAGTATAGCCTAACTTACTATAGTGGGAATCCTTAAAATTAAGAGTTAGTATTTATTGGTCTGCTTGTACATATGTAACTTGGTTTTTTGCAGTACAGTATTACAGAATGGTTGTCACTATGGGCTTTGGTTGTCAAAAACTGCTTGTATAAACTGATTATATATCTTAATCTCAGCACTGATACTTAATAGCTGTATTTGGGCAAGTTACCTATCTGTGCCTCAGGTTCCTCATTTGTAAAATGGGGATATAAAAATGTTTTATACTGGAGAGCTGCCATGAAGATTTAATGCATTAAATATATATAAAGCTAGTATAATAATGCTTGGTCCAAGTATGAGCTTGAAAAACATTTGCTACTATCTGATAAACATATCCACACAATATCATTTTATAATTATTCTACTACTATTAAATATTTCTCAGAATTTATATGATAAATTTTAAGAAGAGGTAACAAGGTAAATATTTTGGTGAATGTTCAAACATGATAAGGATAGTAGGAACATGTATAACAAAAACTGACAAATATAAGATAGAAAACAAGTTAATAAGAATTAACGTCAGGAAGGAAAATAGGCTTTACAGAGGACACCAAAATAAATGAGCTAGTGTATAATGAAATGGAAAACAATATAATACATAAAACTGCCATATTTTAACTGTACTAGGGAGAGCATCATGAGGAAGACATCAGAAAGATTTCAAAGAAATAGAACAAATATTGATGAAATTCATATGGAGCTACCAAAAACCCCAAATAGCCAAAGCTCTCCTGAAAAAAAAAAAAAAAAAGACGAGAATGGAGGCATCACACGCCCAGATTTCAAACTACACCGCAAAGCCATAATAATCAAAACTGCATGGTATTGGAACAAGAACAGACACATGGACCAATGGAACTGAATAGAAAATCCAGAAATAAACCTACAGACTTACAGTCAACTAATCTTTGACAAAGGAGCAAAAAATATGCAATGGAGCAAAGAAAGTTTGTTCAATAAATGGTACTGGGAAAACTGGGTTGCTACATGCAAAAGAAAGAAGCTTGACTACTACCTCACACCATGCACAAAAACCAACTCAAAATGGATTAAAGAACTAGGCATAAGACCTGGAACCATAAAATATATAGAAGGAAATATAGGTGAAACACTACATGACATACAACTCAGTAACATCTTTAAAGACTCATCGCCTAAAGCAGTGATAGCGAAGGCAAAGATAAACAGCTGGGACTACATTAAACTAAAGGTTCTGTACAGAGCCTCCCGAGTGGCGCAGCGGTTGAGCGCTGGGTTGCGAGGCTGCCCCCAGCCTCTGCAGTGCCGGTTCGATCCCCGGCTGCTCCCCGGCCACCGGAGGAGGGTCCCACATGGCGCGCAGACCTCTCCTGCCGCCTGCTGCTCCCCTCAGCAGTGTATTTCGGTCCTTCTGCCTGCTCTGCTCCCCGCTCTGGTGAATTCTCTCACCCTCCCGCGCTTTTGATTGTACCCAGTGCATATATAAACAAAAAACAAACAAATAGGGCCTCCCGAGTGGCGCAGCAGTTGAGCGCTGGGTTGCGAGGCTGCCCGCAGCCTCTGCAGTGCCGGTTCGATTCCCCGGCTGCTCCCCGGCCACGGGAGGAGGGTCCCACATGGCGCGCGGACCTCTCCTGCCGCCTGCTGCTCCCCTCAGCAGTGTACTTCAGTCTGCCTGCTCTGCTCCCCGCTCTGGCTCTGGTGAATTCTCTCACCCTCCCGCGCTTCTGACTGTACCCAGTGCTTGTATAAATAAAAATAAATCTTTAAAAAAAAAAAAACAAAAACAAAAAACAAACAAATAAGTAAATAAAACATGCCTCTATAAAAAAAAACAACTAAAGGTTCTGTACAGCAAAAGAGACAGTAACCAAAACAAAGAGACACCCCACTAATTGTGAGAAAATTTTTGCATACAACACTAATGATAAAGGACTGATCACAAAAATCTACAAAGAGTTGGTGAGACTCAACAAAAACAAAGTAAATAATCCAGTCAAAAAATGGGCAAAAGCTAAAAATAAACTTCTCCAAAGAGGAAATGCAAATGGCCAATAGGCATATAAAAAATCTTCAGTATCACTAGTAATCAGGGAAACGCAAATCAAAACTACAATGAGATACCATCTTACACCAGTAAGAATGGCCCATATTAAAAAAAACTAGCTATAACAAATGTTGGCAAGGATGTGGAGAAAAAGGAACTCTCCTGCACTGCTGGTGGGAGTGCAAACTGGTCCAAACACTATGGAGAGCTATGTGGAGATTCCTCAATCTGCTAAAGATGGAGCTTCCATATGATCCAGCAATTCCACTCCTAGGTATTTACCCAAAGGACACAGAACCATTAATTCAAAAGGGCACCTTCCCCCCTATGTTTATAGCAGCACTATTTACAATAGCTAAGCTATGGAAACAACCCAAATGCCCAAAAATAGATGACTGGATCAAGAAGATGTGGCACATGTACACAATGGAATATTACTTAGCAATCAAAAAAAAAAACTCATGCAATTTGCAACAACATGGATGGAGCTGGAGGGAATCATGCTCAACGAAATAAGCCAGAAAGAAAAAGAAAAATACTGGATGGTCTCACTCATAGCAGGAATTTAGAAAACCTAAATAAGGGACCAGGAAAAAGACTAATTATAATAAAGTAAAAATCAAAATCAACAAGCAAATAACGGGGGTGGGAAATGTATGGGGACTACAACCAAGATGAAAATGCATACCTTGTGCAAAAATGAAAAATGATGTAAAAAGTATATAAAATAAAATAGAAAAATATATAAAAAGATTTAGACACAGGACAAAGGAGGCACAGGTTGTTCAAAACAGCAAAAGACATAAGCAAAGGTATGAGAGCAACATGGAAGTCCCATTTGGAGGCCAGTAAACAGACTTGTTTGCCTAGAACTGGAGTTTCTACAGGATGTTTAATTTGGTGTTCTGAATTCCTTTCCCCCAAAGCTTAGCATGCACACACAGTTATGAGCCCATTCAATACCTATGTAAAAAACAGGATGAATTCCAATTGTGACCAGTTTCAAATGCTAAATTAGCAGAACTTTCCAATCAGCATGTGAAAGCATAATGGTGTGCCCAACTGGGCGACAGGTATACTAGGACGGAGATCCTCCCAGTCTTTGGAGCACAAATCTCCAGACCTAAGTTAGCCTGTCTAATAGTTCAGTTTGCCAGACAAAATATCATTTACTAATGTACCATGTCATTTAAATTTGGGGAACAATGGGTTATTAGGCAATATTCAATGGACAAAGACAAAGAAGACTAAATAAGAGAGGATATAATGTACAATAGCTTTCTAGTTTGGTGGCAGATCAATCAAAGAGGAAACAGGGAAAAGACAAGTAACAAAAAGAGCACTTCAACTGCAGTAATAGGCAAGGCACAAAAAATAAGGGTCTAAATTAGGGTAGCAACAAAAGGAATGAATTCAAAACAGGTTGTGAAAGAATAACTGTATAAAACTCAGTTTAGTTCAGTTCAATAAACGTTTATTGCTGCCTATTATATGTCAGCCATTTGCCAGGCATGAGGGATTTTAAAAATTAAAGAAACAAGTTAGGTCATAAGAACTTTTTTTTTATTGTAGAAGCAGAATTCTATGTTTTCCTTAATGCATTCTATTTCACATTAACTCTTAGGGAAAAAAAGAAAATATTAAGAGGTGTTACATATTGCACTATAAACCAAAGGTAGTCTTAACCTACCCATTAAAGTTTCCAAAAGTAAGACTTTTGAATGAAAGGCTCAATATCAGGAGACTGAGGGCTATGAAGAGAATTTTGTGGAATAGTCACTTAAACACAATAATTGTATCAAGGGTTCTGAATCAGGGTTCTGAATATTGTTACAGCTGAGCAAGGGTTAAAATGTGTGTTATTGTCAGATCCTTTCAGCATTTAAGAAATGAATGATAATAATTACAGCTATAATTTATTAGGGGCTCACTATATATCCAGCGTTATGCCATTTTACATATATCATCTCATTTTATCCTCCACAAACACTGAAGAGGATAAAAACAAAGTAGGTATTATCATTCCTACTTTGTTCATGAAACCAAGGTATAGAATATGAAGATATCTCTCCAAGGTTACTCAGCTAGTAAAATGGCAGAGCCAGAATTCAAAACCCAGGCCCATCTAAATCTTAAGTTTATATTCTTATTAAATATGTCTTAATAGACTAATCATTCAAGAAAAGGCTTTGAAGACAGCCCTGAGGAATAGAGAGAGAACGCCACTGAGGGAAACACAGGCAAGTTTCACCAATACACAGTTCTAGAGAGAAGGTTGTTAGACCATAGCTCATTACCAAGTACTGCACATTTAGTAGTTTAAAAAACCACAAATTTATTATCATATAACCTTATAGGTCAGAAGTTCAACGTGAGTTTCAGTGGCTAAGATGAAGGTATCAGAAAAGCTGTAATCCTTTCAAAAGACTTTAGGCAAGATGCTACTTCTCCCCTTTTCCAGATGCTAGAGGCGACCAGCATTCCTTCGCTCTTCAAAGCCAACAATATTGGGGTGAGTCCTCAGGTTGCTGTTTCTCTCTCATTCTTCCATAATCATATCACCCTTTCATCACAAAAATATTCACTAATTATAAGGAAATCCATGACTAGGCTGCACCCACCCAGATAATCTACCATATTTTCCCTAATCTCAATAACCTCAAATTAATTACATCTGCAAAGTTCCTTTTGTAATGTAAGGTAACAGGTTGTGGGGACCAAGACATAAATATCCTAGTGCTGGAGGGCGGGGGGGGGGCTGGATTAGTCTCCTTACCACAGTTTGGCCACAACAGTGGTGCCACTCAATGTTTGAACAGTGTTCCTTGTTCTGTTTTCATACATGCAAGGCAATTTACCGATAATATTTTGGCTTGCCCTATTGCTCACTTATAGGAAGAGAATGTACAGTGTCCAATCCCCTGGGCAAATGTTATACATTATATTGAATAATTTGTTTTCTGAGTTATACATTAGTGTATTATGAATGCTGTCAGAATGAGTCAGAATCTCTTAGTCAAAAAACTCTAGGACACAGACAAGATCAATATTCTGAATCTTTAAGTTAAGGATCAGAGTCAGGGGTAAAGGGAGAATATTTAACAGGTCTATATCTATGAATAAAGCAGTCTTTGAAAAACCATGTTTAAGAAGATATATACACATATGTGTATATATACACATATATATAATTCGATACATCTAAGAATGCAGTATGTCACTCCCTTTCATTTATAAGACTTGTATCAACAAAGAAGATAGTCACAGTTTTCTGATAGTACTTGTGTAATCAATCAATCAAATGGTTTGAAGTAGAATGTCCTTGCAGGGCAGCAGAGAATTTCAAAACAACAACTTTTAAAACTTGGATCACATAAAGATTAGTGGTTGCCTAGGGCTGGGGTGTTGGGGGTGAAGAGGGTATGAATGCTAATGAGTATGGGGTTTCCTTTTGAGACAACAAAATATGTTCAAAAATTGATTGTGGTGATGGTTGCACAACTCTGTGAATAACAAAAAAAAATCATTGTATTGTACATTTAAAGTGGATGGACTGTATGATATGTGAATTTTATGTCAATAAAGTTATAAAAAAAGAATACCTTAGGTCACAAGAAGAAGACAATAAGGCTCTGATTTCATATCAGAATTAAATGGAGGGGGAGTCCAGAAAAAATGTTATATAATTTACAATCCTAATGAAGATCCTGCCTTAATATATACTACTTACCTCATTCTTTTGCCTAGTCTAGCAATGAATATGCACAATCAACGTATACAATTCCATAAATTACAAATAACATAGAATGTGATTTTGAAGCTAATTCTCAATGTTGTTTACTAAAGAATAAGTATGGATAAGGGAAACATTTCCACTCTGGTGATGTTTACACTTTGTCACCCTCATTTTTTATTGTGTGGTGTACCCTCAATTATTAGATGAGCCACAGCAGCATCTGTGAGATTCATGCCTCTTTGTAACATCATTTTCTTATTGAATTCAAAGAATTTTTGGCTTCAACTTATAAATGTGCAAAGTTCACACTTTAGTAGCAATTTCCATTTGCTCTATTTTATAGTTATAACTATTAAAATGCCCAACAGTGATGTTATTGGTTTATATAAGGCTACTGAATTAACTCCTCGTACTTTTTCTGCCTATATCTGCTTTCTCAAAAGCAATGATACCCCATTTTATCCAAACATCATGGCAGTGTAAAAATTGACTATCAGAGATCACTAGGTAGCTATGCTAGAAGTTCAGACATTTTAAGTCTGATTATGTCTGAACTTATGCTGATTATGTCTGAACTTCTAATTTGAAGTTATTTGAACTTCAAATTAGAAGTTCAGACATTTTAAGTTTTCTTGTAGTTGATATGAAAATAATCAACAACATAACCTCCAAAGTCCCCTTTGAATAATGGAACAAACCATTTTAAAGAAAAAAACTTTTCTTGGAGGGCCTCCCCGGTGGCGCAGCGGTTGAGCGCTGGGTTGTGAAGCTGCCCGCGGCCTCTGCAGTGCTGGTTCGATCCCCGGCTGCTCCCTGGCCACCGGAGGAGGGTCCCACATGGCACGCAGACCTCTCCTGCCGCCCGCTGCTCCTCTCAGCAGTGTACTTTGGTCCTTCTGCCTGCTCTGTTCCCTGCTCTGGCTCTGGTGAATTCTCTCACCCTCCGAGCTTCTGACTGTACCCAGTGCTTGTATAAATAAACAAACAAACAAATAAATAAATAAATAAAATGCATGCCTCTTAAAAAAAAAAAAACTTTTCTTGGAAATTATACTTTAAAGTAGTTTAGTTAAATTAACAAAATAATCATTATCCAAACCCACAAGCAGAGGTTTATTCCACTTACAGACCAAATCTTTTCTTTATATGAGCTTAAACAAAATCATTTAGTTACTTTTCTACATGAGATATGTAAGAGATTCCTCTCTATTCTTTGAATAATATAACTCAGGGGACAACCCTAACCCTTGGGCATAACTATGCTTATGTATTGGGTTCTCCATTGAACCACAAATCAGTCAGATTCTTTCATATGCTTTCATGCAGTACATTCCCTTACCAGTGTATACTTAGTTATACATGAAGAATGATATTCCAAGAGGGGATGAATATACACAATCCACACCACAGAGTTCAGAATTATATAATATGCTTCCTCTTAAATATGATGCACAACTGACCTTACAGAACAAACCATAAATTCAGTTCCTGATGCCACTATCTTTGTCAAATAATTTTTATTATTTATTTTACCAGCTTTCTGGAAAAAAAAAAAGCGAGCATGCTGTTGAAGTCAAAGACATCTAAAGGCAGTTATAAAATAGCTTACGAAGCAATTTATAACATATTTATGAGTTTGTCAAGATTGTGTTATTGCTGTTGATTTTTTTAATGAACACAAACTTAATTCCATATTCCAAGGATCTTTCCAGACAACCAAAAGCACAATTTTCCAGACAGGCACCTGTAGCTCATTAGCTTTGTCATGGACCGTGAAAATCACTTGCCAATAGTGTCAAAAGACTATTACTCATTTCAATCTCACCAAAGAGGACAGATTTTTCTCTGATAAAACATCAGTAAAAAATACTGAGTTTGGGGTTGTTACTAGAACAGTTCAACACACATGTATGCAAACTCAATGGAGAAACTAAAGCCAAATGGAGATGTTGATTATGTTCTAGCTTTTCATCTTCAGGAGATGTGAATTTCCATCTAGATTTCAAGGAGGAAGAAAAAAAAAAAAAAGACCCTAGTGGTAACAATGCACTTGCAGCATGCATGATAATCACACCATCTGACCTGACAGAACTGTCAGTCTGAACAGAAAATTCTCTGCATATGATTGAGTTTTGTAATCGCAGCAGCTCAAAACAGAGAAACTTAAGGGGCCAATCAAATAATCTTTGACTGTCAGTCACTGTCCAAGCAATGTATTAATCAGAAAAATCAAGAACATACGAATAGTCTTAAATCCTTACTCAGTAATCATAAAGATAGTTTAGGAAATTCCACACATTTAGAATTCTGTACAATTAAATTAATAATTAGTATCCCAGATGAAAATAATATAACTATTGGGAAAATTTGTAAATACTCAACTAAAATTTAACTGGGAAGATAGAATCTGATGTTTAGTTTAGACATAAGCACTAAGAGGGATTCCTGGGTTATGCTATATTTCTTGATCAAGGTGTCAACTACATAGGTATCATTAGGTTAAAAAAAAAAGGGATCATGCTCAGTGAAATAAGCCAGAAAGAAAAAGAAAAATACCAGATGGTCTCACTCATAGCAGGAATCTAGAAAACTTAAATAAGGGACCAGGAAAATGAATAACTATAAGAAAGTGAAAATCAAAATCAACAAAAAACTATGAACCAGAGACACTCTATGGGGGGCGAGGAGGGGAGGGATTGGGGTCAAAATAAGGGGGTTACAATTGTATGGGGAATATAAAAATAAAATTTATTAAAAAAATGAAAAATTTATTGACCTTTACATATAGTATGTGAATCTTTGTGATTAAAGAAACTTTGTGATCAAAGAAACATCATGTCCTCTAGTCAACTGTCCCATCAATTTAGTCTCTGAGAAAAGCAACAGTATCAAATTCTCATTTGATCAAGATGATTCCAGCTTCATAATTAACTTGTTTTCCAGTGTCTCAAGCTAAACTGTGTAAGGATAAACTCAAGTTAGATATATTTAGCAATGGCACATGTTATCATTATATTTGGGTCTATTGGCACTAGTTTATAAAATTTGAAAATAATTTCTATTCTAAAGACTTAGGAAAGTATTTTTAAATAATCTTGACAGTCGTGCTTTATTCTTGAAAAGTTTGACCAAATACAATTGGTAAGTATTACTCTTTAATAATCACAAAGTAGGGCCTCCCCTGGTGGCGCAGCGGTTGAGCACTGGGCTGCAAAGCTGCCTGCAGCCTCTGCAGCGCTGGTTCAATCTCTGGCTGGCCAGCGAGGGTCCCACATGGCGCACAGACCTCTCCTGCCGCTTCCACTGCTCCCCTCAGCAGTGTATTTCATCAGTCTGCCTGTTCTGTTCCCCGCTCTGGCTCTGGTGAATTCTCTCACCCTTCCGTGCTTCTGACTGTACCCAGTGCTTGTATAAATAAATAAATAAATCTTTTTAAAAAAACAAATCACAAAGTAGTTGTAAAAAATATGTAAGGTTGAATATAATATGCCAATAATAGAGGACACTCAAAATATTTGATATTGATGACAGAGGCAGATAAAGAGATTTGCCAAGACACTGCCAAAAGTATTTAAAAAAAGATCCAGATATAACTTCCAATTTTGCAACAAAATGTTAAAAGGTATAGCTCCTAAATCTTTGTCAGAGTGTAACAGATACAAAAGTTTTAAAGTTATAGTTAAGTACTCAAAGTTCCATATTAGTTTATTATTTTTATAAGATGAAGTCACTGCTCAGAATTGGCTTAATTTATTGTATTCACAACTAGGTAACATAAAGGAATTCCTTCCTTTTTTGTAAGACTAGAGTTATCCAAGTGGGGGGAGGGTTTAGAGAAGCAAGACCAATAAAAAATTATATAATATAGATCTATCTATTTATCTATCTATCCTATCTATCTGGAGGGAGAGAGAGAGAATGCTTTTAAAAACAAAACACATTTATAATTTTATTTTTACCACAAGAATCTCAAAAATATTATAGTTAGCATGTGAGGTTGAAACAAATAGTAACTGGCTACATTTTTTAAACAAACAAACAAACAAACAAACAAACAAACAAACAAACAATTTACTCTGTATACTTGTTTAAGGAGCTTATTTATCAAGAAGGCAAATCCAAATTCAAACTGACTATACAAAAGACACAGAAAGTAATCTTACTGATTTGTATTTGTTTCTGTTAATACATCAATACTTTAAAATCTGATTCCATGAAAGAAACATTCTTGTTCTAAAATGAATACTTACATAATCCATTATATCTTAAATTTAATATAATGGGTTAAAACTCTGAGAAAGAAAAATGGTTAAATTTGGTCTTAACCTTTGGTTAAAATAAATTTTTAAATGCCCGTCTAATATTAATGGCTATGCAATACTCAGTTTTTCCACATGAATTATACCTTTTAAAATGTATTTTTAGTAAATGGGCAGCATAGCGTGATTAGCCCAAAGTTCATTTCAGTTCCTTTCTAACATTAACTAGGGGTTCAATGGGATATTTGCTTAGATTTATTAGTAGCCTAATATTTCAAAATAACCAAAAGTTGAATTAGCTACCAGTTAAGCCAAAACTGCCATTGTCATAAGTCAAAAAGCATAAAATTTGGCAATTTCATGTGGATTAACCAAACAAGAGTTTTTTTAGATAGTTCCAACACTACTAAAAAAAACCTAATATATACAGGAAAAAATATTTACATTTTTTACATAGTGAATACATGTCAAAAATGTTTCCAAAGGAATATGCAAAGATATAAAGAGAAATAAAAATAGGGGACTTTATGAAAAGGGGAAAAAATCAGGTAGTTCAACAGGTTGCTGAAATACTGGTAGTGATCGATAAATCGACTTCTGCTTCACCTTTTATGAAGAGGCTGTACTTAGCAAATCACTGTGTAAGCTGCCTCAATAACAGCACTCCTGCTATCAAGTTTACTTGCAATGATTCCAACAAAGAAATTAATTTCTTAGATGACAAGAAAAGGTTATCTGAAACGGGCAAAACACAGGAGACTGAGCTTTCACTAATAACAACAGACAAATATCAGTCTAGGCACTGAATTCAGTGTTGTTTTACACTTTGCAAGAACTGAATTCCCTGTAGTCCAAACACAACCACTACTTTACAAACACACATGTATACAACATGTATACATACATGCTTGCTCTGATTTACCTATTTTATCAAAGTTGCTAGTTTTAGCACTGCAAATTTCATGATCCTAAAACTCAAGTTTAGGCAAACTCAAGTTTAGGGATGATTTGTTGTTCTAATATACAGTTCAGTTACCAATTCATGCATGTGCATGTATGAGCACGGAAACGCACAGAAACACACACACACAGCCTTCCCTATCTCAAACTTCAAAGAATGTTTACCAAAAGCTTACAGTGGATTTAATGCTTCAAAAATAATGTGATATTATAAAAGTATCTAACAACTATTACTTGTTTTTTATATCAATAAAACATGATCAAATTATATCAATAAAACATGATCAAATCTGAGAACTTGGAAACTGTCATTCATCACAAATCATCAGACTTGTTCTTTCCTAAAAAGTTTCATGTTTAAATCATACATCACTTAGCATTATCAGAGGTAGCCTCTTAAAGTTTTGCACTTCATAAATTAGAGGAAAACCTCTGCAACATTGCATAGGTTTGAATCACAGCTTCTCCATTTGCCAGCAATGTAATCTTAGGATAAATTGCTTAACATTGTTAATCCTGTATTTCCTAGTACATAAAGTGGAAATAATAATAGCACCTACCTCATAAGGTTTTCACAAGAATTAAATGATGTAATGCATATAAAATGCTTAGTATGATACAATATCATAAAATTATCAATAAAGGTAACTTATTATAATTGTTAATATAGTATTATTGTACATTTAAGAACTTAGAAGCACTTTGATGGTATCTGCTCCTGTCTTTGTTAGAAACATTTTCTAGGGCCTCTCTGGTGGCACAAGGGGTTAAAGACACAGCACTATCAAACTATCGCCAACCATTGCAGCACTAGTTAGATCCCTGGCTGGCCAGGGAGCAACACACATGGAGCAGCAGATCTCTCCTGTCTCAACTGCTGTGCCCCTCAGCAGTGTATTTCAGTACATCTGCCTGTTCTGCTTCCCACTCTCTCTGGTGAACCTCTCACTCCCACACCCCTGGCTTACACCCCAGTTCCTGTATGTATAAATCAATCCTTTTTTTAAAGAAATATTTTCTATTGAAATATTTCTATGAGGGCATCCCTGGTGGCACAGCGGTTGAGCGCTGGGTTGTGAAGCTGCCCGCAGCCTCTGCAGTGCCAGTTCAATCCCCAGCCGCCGGCGAGGGTCCCACATGGTGCGCAGACCCCTCCTGCCGCCCACTGCTCCCCTCAGCAGTGTACTTCGTCACTCTGCCTGTTCTGTTTCCCACTCTAGCTCTGGTGAATTCTCTCACCCTCCTGCGCTTCTGACTGTACCCAGTGCTTGTATAAATAAATAAATCTTTTAAAAAATATTTCTATGAAATAGAAAAATATTTTCTATTAAAATAATTTATTTCCTTTTATAATATTTAGATTTGCAGAATTATGCTTTCTGAATGTAAAAACAAAGAGAATCTTGAAGGGAGTAGGATCAAAACAAGAAGGGGGCGGGTGGGAATTGTATGGTGACTATAACCAAGATGAAAATGCATACATTGTGCAAAAATGAGAAATGATGTAAAAATATATAAAATAAAAAAATAAAGTGTCCTTACAAGATTAATTACCTTCTTATATGAAATTTCCTCCCATTGTTGAGTTTTAATGTCAGATATGATAATGCAAATAAAGAATAAAAATCAGGGTTTCTTGCTCCCTAACTTTCATAAAATACATGTGATAAAATTTTATCTTTGCTAAAAAATCAACTGTAAACATATAGTCAGAAAAGAATCAAATCAGATTTTAAAGAGGAAAACTTTAAAATGAGGTAGTTCAGTGTACTCATTTTATAAGTTAGACTTCAAAAAGGTAATTTGGGGCCTCCCTGGTGGCACAAGGGGTTAAGACACAACCCATGAAACTATCCACAGCCACTGCAGCATGAGTTTGATCCCCGGCCAGGGAAGTAACCCATATGGTGCAGCAGACCTCTCCTGGCTCGCCCGCTGCTCCCCTCAGCAGTGTTTTTCAGTCAATACACCTGTTCTGTTCCCTACTCTGTCTCTGGTGAATCCTCTCACCCCCCACCCCGGCACCTCTGGCCTGTACCCCAGTTCTTTTATGCATGAATAAATAAATCTTAAAAAAAAAACCAAAAAGGTAATTTGTCTAAAGTCTATGGCCAGAATTAGAGATGGTATAGGAATTCAGGTTTCCTGAAACTGACTCCACTTATCTTTTCAATATACAGCTCTTAAAATCATAAGTTAAAATAATAGGACAAACTTGTACTCCAGAATTTCTAATTAAAAAAATCTTGAGATATTTAAGAGGCATGATGTGAAGGACAAAGGAAAGCAGCTAGGGTAATGTAGCAGAAAGCACACTTTAAAATCAAACAGAGCATGTTTCAAAAGCTAGCTCTGTCATTCCTTTACTCTGGGAAAAGTAATTCATCTATCTGTGCTTCAGATTCCTCATTTATTAAATGTGGATATTATCACCTAGAATAAATAAATAAGATATAAAAAGGATTAGATTAACACAACAGTTGGGATTCACACTACCTATGTTTGATAACCAACTCTACACCTTACTAATTATTGATCATAACTTTGTTGAGCAAAAGGAAGTACTTTAGCACAGAACACGGTACATGGTAAGTGTAACAAGTTTTAGTGTTATTATTACATATAAATCCCCTGGCACTTAGCGGTAGTGAATAAAAATCATTACCACTGTCACCACCAACAAAACACCCATATTTGGGCCTCCCCTGGTGCCGCAGTGGTTGAGCACTGGGCTGCGAAACTGCCCGCAGCCTCTGCAGTGCCGGTTCAATCCCAGGCCACAGGCGAGGATCCCACATGGCACACAGACCTCTCCTGCTGCGCCTGCTGCTCCCCTCAGTAATGTATTTCGTCAGTCTGCCTGTTCTGTTCCCCGCTCTGGCTCTGGTGAATTCTCTCACCCTCCTGAGCTTCTGACTGTACCCAGTGCTTGTATAAATAAATAAATAAATCTAAAAATAAATAAATAAATAGAAGATAGAATCAATGAAAAAAAAACCCTATATTTACAAATAAAACAGATTGATCAGGCCAACATGTATTTTTAAAACCAATGCAGTCTATCCTAAAATATGACTATACCTGGAAATGTGTGAAAAATTCATTAGATTGGGATTAAAGGGCAATTATAAAACTTAAAATATATCAAGTATATAAACATTCTGTAGTGACATATTCAAGAAACCTATGGTTTTAAGGGTGTTGGATATTAAAAAGTTAGCAGAAATCGTAAAATGTCCAAAATAAAGCAATATTATGGCAACAACAATAAGAACATCTGTAAAAGATCAACCACACAGAGAAATCAAAAGTTTTGGAAGGCTATCTATTATGGCATGATTTCATAAACTCAACAAAAAATCTAAGAAAAGGAAAAAGAAACACTTAGGAAACCATACACAACATATCATTATTTAAAAGAATCAATTTTCAGGTGATTAGGAAAGATCTACCTCTGAACTGAGTGGACAGGTATGATTCCTAAATCCAAAGGGAAATTAAAACCACAAAGTTTAAACAAAACAGCATGGAAATCAATACCTCACAAAATGTAAAGGACTAATTTAATTTTCAGCTTTCTCTTACAAAAATTCTATTTTTAGATCAGATACTGTGGTTTAATGCTACCATGTCTTTAAGTTCCATTTGGTAGGGAAATACCTGTTTGGCTTTAGGCTGAAGGTAAATAGGAGGGTTTTGCATTTAAGTTATAATGTGGAATACTTCAGAGTAACCTCATGCCAAAATGGCGCATTTCTGAGGGATGCAAAGGTATTCAATAAAAAGCTTTTAAAGGCATATTTTTAAACTTGCAGCAGGAAAGCTTTTCTGTGTCAAGACAGTAATTCTTTTAACAGCATTGATCAAAATGTCATTCTTTTATGAGTGTACAATACCTTTTAATGGCATACAACAAGCCATTAGGGTTATACACCTCTGTATAGCAGACAGCTTACTGGAAAAAAGAGAACACTGGCCAAGATACAGTCAGTAGGTTTTATGCTTCTAATAAGGAACCTTTTTCCCCTAGCTGCTTCAATCTAAAGTCCACAGCTGAAATTATTCTTAGATTAAGTGTAAGCTCTCTTCACTTCTGTAATTTAGAAATGCTTTCAGAGAGGCCTAACCTCCAAGGTCTAAACTCTATCCTTGTAGATATCATAGCCTTGAAAATAGTCTCTCACCCAGAGCCAGTGAGAAATTATTCAAGAAGATTAGAAAAGAATGATAGTTTTACTTAGTTTGATACTGTCTGGGGAAAGAAAGTGAACTAAAAAAAAATGTTATGAGATGATCACTTTTCCTATTTACAGAGCTAAATGCTACATTAAAGTTACACACTACTTTATCATAAAATATATTTCTAAGTTAACTAATATTGATTCAGTAAACTGTCATACAAGGAAGCTATTTAAAAATCATCTTAAAACTAGTCCTTGTCTTTGAGATATACATTCTTTAAGAGAGACAGATTCTGAAACTAGGGAGAAAACTTAATCATATAGGTATATAAATTCATAAAAAAACTTCCATCAATTTACCAAATTTAGCCACTCAAGAATGGAAAGCTGAGAGGTGGGACAAAAATACAAAGGGGAATTATTCCTGCTTTTCATGTTAAGCCTTTACTTATTTTTCACTATCAAAGGAATTATGATTTAAGAACAAGTAAATTCTTAGAATTACAGAAATATCCCAGATAAAATGACTGTAGACTTAATCCCTACCTTCTGAAAACCATTAAGAACTTCATAAAATCTAAAGAATAAATCTTGTACCATAAAAACCTAATGAATGTTACCAATAATAATTACAATCTTCTACCAAAAAAAATTAAACCTTGCTTTACAGACACCACAAGATGTATTTCAAAACATTTTCCTTAAAAGTAAAGGTTAAAATGTAGAAGAATCAGTCTCCTTTTAAAGGTGTGGGGGTGTGTTGTGTAGTGGGAAGAAAATGGTAAAAGTTCCTATGAATGGCTTTCCAAATTTTATAATCAAACAGAAGGTTTTGTTTCAGGCAACATAGAGAATGGAGTATCTAAACCAGTTCCATCACTGTCAATAACCAAAAAAAAAAAAAAAATGCATAGTAATATACAAAAATATCTTCATAAAACATCCTAGTTGATAAAAACAGTAATTTTTTATATTGGTAAAGTAAATAGTAAATAAAAATAGAATTATCAATCCAAAAATCTAAGTGAAAGTGGAAACTCAGAGATGGTGACCAGATGTTATAAGTACCGTATGCTAATTGATTGCGCCACCAGAGCTCCTCTGACCAGATCTTAAACTTACAGATCTTGTTTGGAATGTGGGAAAGAAAGCAAACACAAAATAAGAGTTTAACAGGAGAATCTCCTCCTATGAAGTTGGGAACTCAAAGGGTTACTCCAACCCACTCCTTCACTATAAAGGTGACCCAGGAGTTTGGGCCTAAGGGATTGCAAGGAAAGTTGTCTTGGTAATGAGCAAAGCAAGGGAAAACAAAAAACCGCAACAAGTTGTAACCACAACCTAGCC
Source organism: Talpa europaea (assembly GCF_964194135.1). Classification (NCBI taxonomy): domain Eukaryota; kingdom Metazoa; phylum Chordata; class Mammalia; order Eulipotyphla; family Talpidae; genus Talpa; species Talpa europaea. The sequence continues at coordinate 9,869,404 of NC_140084.1, read as the reverse complement.
CTCAAGTAAATACACATACCAAATTCACATCACCTCAATGGGTCCAAAAACCAAATAAATAAACATAAAGTTGTGGATAACTGGTAGTGCTACCAGAGCCAGATCGCAGCAAAAACAAATGTTATCTGGTGGAACAAGTTATTAAATATACAAGTCAACAGGCACTATAAAAGAGAATGAGCAAAAGGAAATCTCCAAGGATTTTAATTCTTAGAATTATCAAACATACTCTATAGTAACCATGTTTAACATGCTTAAAATAATTTTTAAAGCGTAAAATATATTTACAGAACAAAAAACTAAAAATAAATGAGCTAGAGTGTTTCTGGAGTCTGCTTTGAACCAAACATTTCCATCTTTTCTCTAATTGCTATGCTGAGACTTCTGGGTGACTAGCTGAGGCAGCCTAACTCAGCTATTGGCACTTATGAAAGAAACAGTAGACCATCTGCTCACTGTCACAAAAGACCCCACACTGCAGCTTTCTGTCTGACAACTCTTGTCAACCAATCTAAAAGTTTCAAAACAAATAATCTGAGCTCAGAACACATCCCTGCCTGACCCTTTAAATTCCCCTATGTCCTGACCCTGGTGGAACACAACTTGAGACCACCCTGATCATGATTCCTATTCTCCAATAAATGCTTTTTTGATTATATTACAGCCTGATTATTTCCTGGTTAACAAAAACATTTATACAAAATATACAATAATTGAAATTAAAAACCAAGTGAAGAGGCTATGGTTATGGTTATCATATGGTTTTATGGTTATCATAAAAGAGATCAATGTGCCCAATAAGAAAAACTTGGTAAAACAGCCAAGAAGTACAGAACAAGTAAAGGGAGGTATGCTCAGCTTTCAGCATGGGTCTTCTGAAGTCACTTGTGAATTCTCAAGTCAAGGAGGCTGAGAAGCTAAACAGAGCTGTTAGTATCACAGACTACGGTGGGAGTAATGGGGGGAATGTCTGGGTTTTTGAAAGTTGCTTAGGCCTCCTGGTTTCTTCATGTATTTCTGTGCATAGTGAATTTAAAATGGCCTTAGCTTTCTGAACTTTCAGCTACTATAAAGCCTCTTCTTTGCAAAATGTTCTGTCCACAACTAACAGCTTTGGTGGTATAGTTGGAATAAATTCCTGTCCTCAAAAATAAGGATCAAATACTTACATGTTCCTGATACCAGAATGCGGTCTGATAGCAATAAAGTAGAAGATATTGAAAGGTTCTCTGGTCTCAGCTGGTTCCTGTTGACTACTTGATTACCTTTTAATTGAGCTGCTATATCAGTAAAAAAGATCTCTTTTTTACTCATACCCCACATCCTTTTATTTTCCTTCCTCTAAGATGATATAATATGGTTTCAAAAATTTCCCAGAATGCATTGGTTAGATTTCAGAGTAGCACCATGTTACAAAATAGGCATTAATGAAATTGCTTGTAGGTCATCATTTCCTTTTTTACTTTGTATTCTCAAAGGAAATCACAGAAACACTCAGATTGCTGAAAGAAAAAGGTTTCCAGAGACACTCAGCTTGACAGGAAGGCTGCTTGGGAAGGCTTCAGTCGGTTGAGAAGGTTTGACTCAGCTTGGAAGAAGATTCAGGAGGAAACAGACTTTGGCTTAGAACGCTGCTGCGGGGCTGCCTCAGCTGCCTTTTAATCCACCTGCCACAGGTTAGTTGGATCCTGGTCCACTTACCAGTGTGCCACCAATTCTGGACCCTCACCAGAGGAACGATGCGATCTTGCATCAGCAATTTTTGGTTTGAACTATTGGACATTATCTGGGTAGGACAGTCAGCCACTTGTAGCCTTAGTAACTGTTTGCTTACCCCAATTTTCCTTTTGAAAATAAACTGTTATTGCACCCTGAGCTTGAACCAAGCAATTGTTTGTTGGTGGGTGAGAACCCCATAAGCCATGAGCAGACTTCAAGTTCTGCTCTTTTATAACTCTGTATACCTATCCACAGAACTTAAGAAATAACACATTACCAAATATGGTTTATTTACCATATACAAGTACATGCCACAAGTTAACTTTACAACTATTTACTATCTGGAAGGTAATGTTTATGATCCATGTGCATTTTTATAATTTTACTTGATTATATAGAGGTTAGATTCCTCTGCAATCTTTTCTTTTTGCTTAAACTGACTATTAGATGCATCATTTTGATATTTCTGTTTCATTTATTTTAATAATTTCTTAATTTTATTTTAATAATTTATTTATTTATTTTTTTTTTGTTCTGAGAATTTAAACCATTTTTGTAATCATTCTATCAATGGATACTGAGTTAACTTTGACAACAATGCTATTTGGGCCCATCAATAGAACATAACCAGTGGGTATCCCCCTTTTTTGGACAGTTTTATTGAGACATCATTTACGTGCCATAAAATTCACCCTTTTAAAACTTACAATTCTTAGAATATTCAAAAATCTATGCAGCCGTTATGTCTCTAATTCCAGAACATTTCATCATTCCAAGAAGAAATACCATACCCATGCTCCATTCTCCCCTGTCTCAGTCCCTAGCATCCACTTATCACATTATGTCTCTATGGATTTGCCTATTCTGGACATTGTATGTAAATAAACTCATAATTGTGGCTTCTTCTAATGACGGTCTTCTTTAAGTAACATGTTTTCAAGGTTTACCCATGTTGTAGCAGGTATGTTAATTGTGCTGGTGATTTCATTGTATATACATATCAAAACTAATCAAAGTATGATTTACAGATAAGCAATATGTTGTAGGTCAATTACATAGCAATATGTCCATAAATAGAGGCAAAAAATTTTAGTAGATGTTTCACTAGGAAACACACAGTTATTAAATGGATGAAAGATGTTCTACAGCACTAGTTACCAGAGAACTACAATTAAAATCACAGCATTGGTACACATTATTGGGATAGTTAAACATTAAACTACTAATACCAGTAAGTGCTGATAATGAATACAGAATGAATGAAACTGTCAAATACTGATAGAAAAACAAATGGAATAGCCACTGTGAAAAAAATTGGCAGTATTTTATGAAGTTAAACACATTCCATATTGCCTAGCAGTTTCATTCCAGTAGTCAACTAGAAAAAAAAAAATCTATAACCCCACAAAGATCTGTAGGCAAAGTTTATAGCAGCTTGATTGCAAATAGTGAAACCCTGGAAACAAACCAAATGTTGATTAACTCATAAATGGAGAGATAAACTGTGGCACACATGTGTAATAGAATACTGCTCAGACATAAAAAGGGATAACTAATGATACATGCAACAACATGGAGTAATCTTCCAAAAGCATTATGCTAGGTGAAAGAAGACAAACACAGAAAGACTTATACTATAGAATTCCATTAACATGATGTTCTCAAAATGCAAACCTATAGAGGCAGATGTCAGACCCACTACAGGCTGAAAGTGGGTGCACAGAATTGATGATGAAGGAGCATAAAGAAACTTTATAGATATACAGAAATGCTCTGCATCTTGGCTATGGCAGTACTTCACAAGTGCTTACATTTTTCAAACGTCACAGAACTATATTCCTAAAAAGAGTGAATTAGCACATGTAAACTATGTCTTAGAAAAACTAAAGAAGCAGTGAGAAAAAAAATACATACAGAAGAACAAAGATAAGACTGACTCCAAATATAACTAAAAAATCACAAGTCGAATAAACTTCTCAAACTGGACTGGTGTCCTCCTAAGAGTAACCTAATCAAAGTGTACTCTAGAACGCCCTGAAACTGATAGAAAATTTTGTGTATCATAGTCTATACAAAAGCCTGGTTATTAGATAGACTAGACACCCCCACCCCACTCCCTGTAAAGAATCTGTGTTCTAGAGGTTGCACATGTAGAAAATTAAGTTGAACTCTCAAACTGTAAAGAAAATAGAAGTGTCTCATGGTCACAGGGATAGAGAAAAACCTGTCCATTTCTACAGTAAAACGCGTGAAAAGGTCCTGAATCTCAATTGAATTAAATACAAGATGGGGGAAGAAGTGCCAGTGAAGAGGATTCAGCTGGTGATAGCGTTTCCATTTTGCATCAAGGGTCAGAGCCTGTATTTCCAGAGACCTACCGGCTTATTCTGTTTTAAGGTCTGGACAGTACTCATGGCCCGAACATGACACCTCAGTCTCCACAGGGTCCAACTAGGAACGAGATAATCATGTTTTAATCTCAGTCAGCAGCCTCAGCAACAATAACTTACATTTCGGTGGTGCCTTGCCGCTTCCACGTGGCCTTCACTACTTTCCAGCTGGGAAGCACAGGGCAGCAGCAGCAGCAGCAGCAGCAGCAGCAGCAGCAGCGTAGCTTCATAAAGAACGTTCTAGATTCATTTTATGAGGTGCTGGGATGCTCACCCAAGTTGCCCAGGAAGACATTTTTCCACATTGTTCAAGGGCAGACAGAAAGTTTCTGATAGTGTTGGTGATGGAGACAAGGATAAAATGCAAGAGATGAATGGGGAGCAACACACACTTGGGGAGCTGCAAGCGCATGGGCGCAGGAGTGTTGCTTCTGAGGAGGGAAAGCCAGCTGCGAGGTACTGTACGAGGAGTGGGAAGCTGGCTTCGGGAAAAGCCTTCCTTCAGGGACGACAGAAGGGGGGGGGGGGCAGGTGCGACATGGAAAACAGCCAGGGAAGAACCTAAAGTCTGCGAGTGAACCAAACAGGAGGTCGGCCTCAGGCGGGTGAAGCCCGGCTGAAGCCCCCCGCGTCGAGGGGTCCAGTTGGACCCCGCGCCTCTTCACCTCAGGCGGCCCTTTCAGTTATTCTCGGCTCAGGAACTCTTCCCGCCGGAATGGCCGGCACCTGCGAGTACACCAGCTCCATCCCGCGCCTCACCCGCTCTACGCGCCACAAATTCAAATGAGAATTCCTAGCCTGGAGCGTCCGCAGGTCTTCCAGAGTGAAGGACAGATGGACCAATGGAAGCCCTTTCTGCCCCTGACGTTACGGGAGATGGGCGTGGCGAAGGAGCGGGAGGGCGGGACGATCCTGTGTTACCATGACGACGGCTTCCGGGCGGGCGGGCTCAGGTGACTTCCGGTCGGAAGGCGAGACTCCGCGGGAAAAGCGGGCCTGCCAGGTAGACGAGGAGGCGACGGCGCTGAGTCCTCTTCCTCGCGAGTAGCCGCGGGCCTGTGCTAGGGTCGCGCGACCAACCTCCGTTTCCTTTGTCCTTCTCTCTCACCCAACGGTTTTCCTGGCCAGTTATAATGTGCAAGTTGTTAACCTAAGGTAAGCGTGTGGCAACACCACCCCGTCCTTATAGAGGGGTAACAAACTGAGACCAGTTACTTTGTCACACACAGTGGGTAGTGAACAACGAGATTTAGTGTCTTGAAACATTCAGTAACTCCTTACCGTGTGGCTATTTTGCAGTACTCTACACATTTTTGTAGTGTTGAAACATGGGTTCAATTTGAGTTACTAAATGGACTTTAGGCGACTTTCTGCCCCCCCCCTCCAAGTTCTGTTTGTACTGGGGAATGGACAAAGCCCTGCCTCTAAAACATTTTTGGTAACAATTTCAAGTTTCTCTGACTTAAATTTTTAATCTTCCATAAATTTGAAAGCAGGTGGTAACATGGGCAGGTACGTTATCCCCAGGCCATTCCAGGAATCAAACGAATTCAGCTGAGTCATTTAGCGGTTCCCATTCATCTAGCAATATTGAAACCAGGTGCTGAACACGGTTCTTTTGGTCCAGTGTGTATCTCATTTGATGATGCTCTCACTTGTCTCTCATCCATGAGAGAAGGTAAACATCATTGAAATGAGACAGGAGAAATAGTTTTCTACAGACGTGTCTTTAAGAAAAGTTTACAGTTTGAAGACACATTTTTAAACAAACCACTAAAGTCTTGAAAATTCCTGTCCCCAAAATCTAAAAGAAAACTTCAACACCTGTCTGAAGACAGGGAAGCTTTTTGAAAGCTTAGATCTATATGTATTGAGGTTCCTGCCAATGCCTTTCTTAAAATTCCATCTTCAAAACTCCCGTTAATGAGCACCTTTCCGGCAATTGGATGAAACATTCTCAGTAACTTCCTCAGCCTGAAGGTTAGAAATTTCATTAAATAAAAAATTAAATACATTAGAATACTTAGGTATGAAACATTAATGGACTGAGTAATACATTCTTCAGAAGAGGAGGCACTTAAGAAAACACGGGCCACCTGCATTGTGGAGGCATATAACGTGATGAGATTTGATAGATAGGCAAGAGACCAAAAAATGGCCCGGATTTCAAATGAGAATATTCCATGAGCTACTTATTGCTTCACAGACCATTTGAAACCAACTCTCAGCAGAAGCCCAGGAGACCTTGTATCTGTTGGATGTCAGTATCGTGCTGAACAAAGTCAGTTGTACTCTTACTTGTCTGGCAAAGAAAAAGAATGCCTAAATTTTTAAAGGATATATGCCATTAGTTAAAAAACCTATAGTGATTTTAGAGTTTAGTAAGCAGAAAAGGGAAATTTAACTTAAGTTTGATATACTACTTCAAAAAAATTTCCCTCTAAATCCAGACTTTGTACACTCAGTTCCTCTCACTGAGGTTCCTCTTCCCTCTCCTTGCTTGAATCCTATTCTTCAAATTCGAACTCAGTTTCTGATTAGATATATACCATAGTTAAGTCTCTCAAAAGCGCCTGTGGAATTATATGATCTCTTATTTGGCGTTTTTGCTTTAGGCCTTGTAATATTTCTTGCAGCGGATGTATCTTACCTATGATTTGCCTCATTTAAGCCACTTAATATTGTACTCACCACCATACTCAGCAAAATGATGTGAACATGGCAAAAAATAAGTTTTGGTGTTAAAAATGCCCAAGGTGAGATTAATGTTAATATGGTTGGTGGTTGTGTTAGTCTGCAAGGGTAGCCATAGAAAAATACCACAAACCTTTTGGTTTAAATAACAGAAATTTATTTTAGCAGAGTTCTGGAGGTTAGGCAGTCAGAGATCAAGGTATCCATCCGCGGGGTGGATTTCAACCCTGAGGCCTTTCCTTGGCTTGTAAGGGGCCATGTTCTTCCTTTGTTTTCTCACATGGATCTTTTTTCCATGTGTGTACACATCTGCTTGTGATGTCACTACTCAAACTGGGTTAGAGGCCATGCTAAAGACCTCATTTTAACTTATTTACATCTTTATGACCTTATCTTCAAATATAGTTACATTCTCCGTAATGGAGTTTAGGCCTTTCAAATCTGATTTCTGTGTTGGCATGCACAGGTTAGCCTATAACAAAAACCTATAACAACATTATAAAGTAGAAATGACTTGGAGGAGTTAACTGTCTTCATAAAGAACCTTAATTTTAGACCCATGGATAATATAAAGTTGTAAATCAGATTATTATAAAATAATAGAGATTGATAGAGCTTGTGGTAAATTAAAACATTTGCTCATAGCAACAGCATTCCAATACATATTTGTAAATAAAACTTACACACTTCTGAAACAATACTGGTACATTCAGACAAAACAGACTAGCAGGGTTTGGCTCACAGGACATTGGTTTGCAAAACCACCCAGCATATTATTTTATTTGGTATCTACAAGCTCTTATGACTGATAATGGGCATATTAAGTATACTTTTGTGTATTTACAGACATCTCCCCCCCCATACCCCATTGGTTCACACATAACTTTTTTGTTGAGTACCTGTAGTGTTGAAGGAACTGCACTAAGTGCCATACTGAGATTAAAATCCATAAATTTCGCCAGAGTTATAAGAATGTCCTATTTTTGAGGTAATATATTAAACACAGAGCTATGCATAATTTAATGTTTTTTTGCACAGCCTTAATCCTGTAAATAAATGAGAACTCAAAAAAAATTTCAAATTGTATGCCCTGATAATCCAAGACTGTCCTCAATTACAAATGTGGAGGAAATGAGACATACAAAAATAATTACAGTACAAGGTGAAACTGAGACCATAAGAGAATTATAAAGTGGTTATGGGAAATTAAAGGAGGAAAATATTTCTTCCATCTTGGTGTGCTATTAAATATATGTAATGCAGTTGGAATTAGTCTTTCCTATGGCACTTAGTACTTCTAGCATAGTATTAATCAGTGTGTTGTAGAGTTCTTATTTGCATATGTTAATGACATCCCCAATACACAAGAATATCTTAATCCTCATGCTTCAGTCTAGTACTGGCCAAAAATATTAGTCACCTGAGGAAAATTAAAAAAAAAAAAAATCCAAAAACACTTAACTCTAGCTCTAACTTAGTAACTAACCATGGAGGTGTAGAAAATCTGTTTTGAAAAAGGTTTGTTTCTTCCATTTCATGATTATCATTATCAACCCTATTTGGATTCTTCTGCCCTTGAGCACCTAGTATATATAGTATGCTCTCAATAAATTCTTGTCACATTAAATGAGCTGTGGTTTGGTAAGATTAGTAATACCCCAGTGTATAGGATGAATTAGAGTAGAAAATACCCTAGAGGCAAAGGAATCCTCTTACAGAATATCCAGCTAAAAGATGAAGCAGTCTAAACTTGGGCAGAAACCATAGAAAAGAAGAGAAATTAATGAGAAGCATTGAAAATGTAGAAGCCACAGAATTTAATGAAACTATATGATAATACTTGTTCCCTTAGGCATTATGCTTAGGACTTAGTTCAGATGTTTATTTAAAAAGAAGATTGCTAGGCTCTATTTGTGAAATCCTGAGTAATTCATTAATCCTGGGTAAAACATATGAATCTGCATTTTTAACAACTCTCCCTCTTGATTTTGATTTAGATTACTTAATCTATTTCAATTTAAGACTTCAATTTAAGATTACACTGATCTGTACCATTGTGAGTGGGGAAGAGGAAAGATTGAAAAATAAGTCTAAAGATTAAATCTTGAGTGACAGGTAGGATGATAAGCCATTAATAGACATTGAGAGTTTGGTTTAGAGGAAAATAAAGTTCATCCATTTAAGCTATTCAGCAAGTAAAAAGATATCTAGTTTAAGAGCCTGGGAAAGAGGTAGGAATGAAGGAAAGATGGAAAACTGATGTGATAGTAAAAATTTCTGAGGGAGATCAAGGAAAGAGATGATAATGGAGAAAATTGAGGGAACATTTCTCCTTTTAGATATGTTGAAAAAGAAAGCAGCACATCAAGTAGAAGGTTGAAAGAAAATTTGGGGAAAAACACAAAAAAACAAACAATATAACCCAGTAAGAATTAGAACTAGAAAGGTGGTGGTGTGTACTTGGAAAGACTTCTGGAAGGGACATCTACTGGCAACTCTTTAATAGAGGGAATTGTACAGTTGAGAAATACTCATCAAGTTGAATATAATGTTAGGAATTTCCATATATCATAACAGCAGAAAATGTCCTGTTAGCATATAAAATATCTTATAGCATCATATAAAATGATATATTAAGTATATATCTGCCATCTAGTAAACATTCCATAAATGGTGACAATTTTTATTAATTGGATGACCTTATGGCATTTACTAATAGCTCTGAATTTTTAAGTGTTCTCTATCAAATAGGACTAGTTATATAGCTAAGGACATCCGTACAAAGATGTAGGACTATCAAGATTAGGTTGCTAGAAAATTGGGTTTATTAGAAGATCTTATGATCAACACATAAAGACTCCCAATGAATGGTATCATTTCAAAATCTCAATACCTTTTATTTGTATCAATTTCACAGTACTTTGAAATACTCTTTGTGTAGTCCTTTCAGTAGTGTTGTGACAGTCCCTTTTATGGGTGAGAATCAGAAAGCTGCAGTAACTTAGAGCCAAATGAAGTAGCAAAATATTCTTGGTTACAGGCAAGAATATCATACTTAATAGCATGTAAATCATGAGCCCTAAATTTTTTTAAGTCTTTTATTTGGAACTTTTGTAGTCACATCTACTTGCAAATAGTAGTACAAGGAGATCTCTTACACACCTCATCTGGCTAACCACAGTGGTAACTGTATATTGTGTAACTGTAGTTACACAAAACTAATAGTCATCAACCTTACTCATATTTCACCAGTTTTACATGCACTGATTTGTGCACATATATGTATGTGCATTTATTTCTGTGCAGTTGTATCACATGTATAGATTCAGGAACCAGCATTACAGTCAAGATATGTAGCTATTTGATCACAACAAAGATTCCTCATACAACATTTTTAATAGTCACAAACCTTCCACCTTCATGCTAGTTGCTAACTGTTGGCTGCTTTTAATCTGTTCTCCATGTCTATAATTTTTCTTAGTTTGAGAGTGTCATATAAGTCATATGACAGTTTTAACCTTTTGGATAGAAAAACCTTATTGTTGATAAAATTTACATGGTTCAGTGACCATCGCCTTTCTTCTGAAAATGCTTTCTTATGAAACTGAACCTAGTTGTTTGTTTTGAGTAGATTTTTTACTGTCAGTGAATATGGAAAAATGTATAAAGAAGGGAGTGGGATGATATCATGAAAAATGATAGGAAGTTTGGTCTCCCACCAAAATAAATATAAAAAGAGGGGAGGACACTGGATTCTGATTAGAACACTGGAATGTGATCAGACTTAACAGCAGCCAGAAGAGTGCTTATTGAAAGGAGAGACTGCTGAAATTCTGTGAGAGTGAAGTAGCATGAACATGTACCTCCTCCTTTTCCTTTGCCCTGCCATGGTTGTGGAGATAGTGGCATGCATTTCTCAAGTGACGCTTTTTGTGAGGAAAGACAATAGGGGACTTCGATAATTTTGGAGATTATCTGTTTAGGTTGGTCTGGTAGATCTTGAAAGACCAGATGCTCGCTTTTTTTCTTCTGCCTGAATTGGTATTGTCAGTTTCCCTGAGGCGACTCTCAAAATATTTAAATAGACACTTTTTATCTCTCATTTGGATCCAGAGGTTTTAGTAGATTTTTTTGTTGGGTAGGTTTGAATGTAGAGATAGTGGAAGAGAACCTTTTGTGACCACATGGATGATTATGGCCCTTTTCAAACAAAAATTAGCAACTCCTGAGGAGAGGTAGAATCTGATTTTCCAGATGTAACCCATCATAATACTCAAAATGACTGTTTCTCAAGGAAAAAAATACAGTACACAAAGAAACGGGAGCATGGCCAGTTTAGAGAGAGAAAAAGAGAATTATGATAGAAACCATGTTTGAGGAAGCCCAGACATTTAAGCCAACTTTATTAAATATAAGGAAACTAGGGACAAAGTACCTAAGGAAATTCAGGAGAAAATGTATAAACAAATACAATATTATTAAAGAGATTGAAGTTATAAAAAGACACTAAATAGAAATTCTAAAATTTACCAGGTGAGTTCAATGGCAAAGAGTTGGCAGGAGGGAGAATTAGCATACTTGAAGATATTAAAATTGCATCCAAGGAGGTGTGATCCTATATCTTTGAAACACATACAGTGTTGTAAATCAGTTTTACTTCTTTTTTTTTTTTTTTAAAGGAGGATGTTAAAATTATCCAACTTGAGGGTAAAGAATGGAGAATATACAAAGACTTGGTGACCTGTGGGACACTACCAATCATTCCAATGTATGAATTGTGGGAGTTCCAGAGGAGAGGTCAGAAAGGGACAGAAAAAGATACTTGAAAATATGACAGGAAACTTTGTAAATTTGATGAAAGACATGAATGTACTCATTCAAAAAGCAAGGAATTCCAAGTAGGATAAACTTAAAAGAATAACCCATGAAGACACATTGTAGTTAAATTCTCTAATGACAAAGAATTTAGAAAGCAGAAAAAAGTGATTCATCATGTGGGATTCTCAATGAGATTAACTACTTTGTCCCGAGAAACTATGGGGGGTACTATGAATGAGAAATGAAATCCTGTCTAGGTGAACAAGATCTGAGGGAGTTTATTACTGGTAGTTTTGCCTTAAAATAAATGTTTAAGAGAATGCTTGTGGCTGAAATGAACATAACTAAAAGCCGTATGACGAAATACGGAACAGGTAAAGGTAACTACGTAGATAACTATAAAAGCCAGTAGTATTGTGCAAAAATGAAAAATGATGTAAAAAATATATAAAGTTAAATTTAAAAAATTATAAAATGGTTAGTTATCATTATTTGGCAAGACTGATTAAGCTATCAGTCTCAAGTACATAGTATGCCCCCATAGTATGCTTCTTCCTCATAGCAGGACAATCCAGAAAAGTCTTGCTATAGTGATGGCCAAGAGAAGAGCTTAGCAGGACTCAAAAAAAAACAAAAACAAAAACAAAAACAAAAGTATTATAATTTTGATTTGTAACTCCTTTTTTTAAACATATGATTGAAAAGGTAGATGCATAAGACAAAAGTCATGCATTGCTTAATAACAGATACATTCTAAGAAATGAGTTGTTGAACAATTTCAGTATATAGAGTGGATTGATAGAAATATAATCACCTACGCTCTGTGCTATAGCCTGTTGCTCCTAAGCTACAAACCTGTGAAGCATGTACAGGTAATTGTTGACAGTTGCAACACATGGTATTTGTATATGTGCTGCCGAAGCGAGCACACAACACATGGTATTTGTATATCTAAGTATATCTATGGATAGAAAAGGTATAGTGAAAATATAGTATAAAAGATTAGAAAATGGCATACATACATTAAGGAGAGGTCTGTTGCACCATGTGGATTAGCTCTCTTGGTTGGATCAAAGATGTAGTGTTTGGAGGGAGAAATACAACGTTGATATTGGGATGAAGATCATCAATATCAGGAATAAGCAACATCTTGAAATGTTTGTTATTCCCCAAATAGTACTGCATTTTACTGGTATAGCAATTCAGGAGAGAATCTGGGAAGAGGAGCTAGGTCATTTTAACTTCTTATTGGCCCTGTAGTATGTTGACAATGTGTGTCCACTGATATCCTTATTTTTTTTTTAAGATTTATTTATGTAAAGAGCTGGGGTACAGGGGCCTCCCCAGTGGCGCAGCGGTTGAGCGCTGGGATGCAAAGCTTCCCACGGCCTCTGTGGCGCCGGTTCGATCCCCGGCTGCTCCCCGCCCACCGGAGGAGGGTCCCATATGGCGCGCAGACCTCTCCTGCCGCCCGCTGCTCCCCTCAGCAGTGTACTTCGGTCCTTCTGCCTGCTCTGCTCCCCGCTCTGGCTCTGGTGAATTCTCTCACCCTCCCGCGCTTCTGACTGTACCCAGTACATGTATAAACAAATAAATAAATAAATAAAATACGTGCCTCTTTAAAAAAAAAAAAAAAGAGCTGAGGTACAGGCCAGAGGCATGGGAGTGAGAGGATTCACCAGACACAGAGTGGGGAGCAGAACAGGCAGATCTAGTGAGGTACACTGTTGAGGGAAGCAGTGGGTGAGGCAGGAGAGGTCTGCTGCACCATGTGGGTCACCTCCTTGGCCAGGGATCGAACTCTTGCTGCAGTGACTTCGGATAGCTTCATAGTGCTGTGACTTAACCTCTTGCGCCACCAGGGAGGCCCCCACTGATAAGCTTAAAGGCCTGGGATTTTCACTGCCAGATCACAAAAAGTTTTAGTTAGTAGCCTGCAACATTGCCCCAAGAAATACTTCTCCTGTCCTTAAATACCTTGAAACCTGGCATTGATTTGGCCTCCTTATGGGTGAAAGTCCTCTCAGCCATCTGTTTCCAGAATAAGAGGAGTTCATTGATATTGAAGTTGTGTTCTGGTAAGTAATTTACCTTCACAATCACTTTATCTAGAGTTTCCAAAAATGTTTCAGCTATCTTTACATCTCCATTTTCAGATTGTGTGATGAGTAATGATTCTTGAATCATTTAGACTTCCTAAAGGCAGATTAAATTCAATATATTAGTCCCAACTTTAAAAACCTCACAAACAATCGTTTTGCTTTGGTCATGATATCCACAGTGCTAAGAGGATACACTTCTGTGCCTGGTTTACAATCCAAGTCATTAGAAGTGTCTCCATATCTGAAATGGACCCTTAGCATTTTTTTTTTTATTCTTATGCTTTCAATGAGGCAGGTCCTTTAATGGCTACCATTGTTTTGTTCTTATTCTTCAAGATCATGGTTATGTAGAGTGAAGCATGCCTGACTGGTAAGCAGTAACCATCACTGATTTTCCACTTTTGTTGTCCTTAGTCACTTTTAATTTTGTTTCCAGGTCACTTGATGTGGCCTCTTACTGACAATGTTAGCAGTAAATTTTGTACATTTAGCGGCCATAATAAAAATAGAACACAACTGTAAGTTAAGCATACCATCATACATGTATTGGTCCCAAATATATATTGACTGAAATGTTATATGTGGCATATGAGTATGATTATGAATTTTTGTCACTGTTTAACAATGCAAAAATATATTATCTATAACAATATTGATATAAAGGGAAATTGATGGAGTATAGGAGCAGAGTGCTTGTATACTATTAAAATTAATTTGGTACCATTCAAAATAGGATTTCACAGTTTCAAGATGTTAATTTTAATCCCCAAGTTAATGACAAAATCAGTGCATAAAAATCAGTGTATATCTATATATTTGCAATGAGCAAGTGAAAAGAAAAATAAGGGGAAAATTTCTCAGGGAAATTAAGAAAGCAATTCCATTTATAGTAGCATTCAAAAATAAAGCAACCTACTTAGGAATAAATTTAACCAAGGAGGCAAAAGATTTGTATACTAAAAACTTTGCTGGGAAAAATTAAAGACATAAATAAATAGAAAGACATCTCATGTACATGGGTTAAAAAACCAATATTGGGGCCTCCCCTGGTGGTGCAGTGGTTGAGCACTGGGCTGCAAAGCTGCCCACAGCCTCTGCAGTGCCGGTTCGATCCCCGGGCCGCCGGCGAGGGTCCCATATGGCGCGCAGACCTCTCCTGCCGCGCCTGCTGCTCCCCTCAGCAGTGTATTTTAGTCCCTCTGCCTGTTCTGTTCCCCGCTCTGGCTCTGGTGAATTCTCTCACCCTCCTGTGCTTCTGACTGTACCAGTGCTTGTATAAAATAAATAAATCTTTAAAAAAAAAAACCCAAAAATTGTTAAGATGACAAAAGGTTGTCAAAGAAATGTACATATTTCAATTCCTATCAAAATCCTAATAACTTTTTTTTTGCAGAAATAGAAAATCTTATCCTGAAAGTTCATATGGAATTTATCATCATAATCTTGTAGAACAAAGTTGGAGGGCACAACTGTGTTACTTTAGTACAAAGCTACTGTAATAATAAAGTTTGGTACTGGCTTAAGTGTAGATATACAGACAGTACCCAGAAAGAAACCCTTAGATGTATGGTCAAATGATTTTCAACAAAGTTGCCGGTGGGGGAGAAGAATAATCTCTTGAATAAATGGTGCTGGGAAAATGATATCTACATGCAAAACGTGACGGTGAATCCTTACCTTACACAATATACAAAATTAGCTCACAGTGGATTAAATACCTAAATTTTAGAGGTAAAAGTATAAAACTTTTAGGAAAAAAAACAAATCTTCTTGGCATTGCATTTGGGGATGGTTTCTTAAATATGACATTAAAAGCACAATTAAAAAAAAACTTACGAAAATGTGTGCATCAGTGAGCCAGTGCATCAGAATGAAGATGACCCACAGAATGGGAGATAACATTTGCAAACTATATGGCTGATAAGGATATTATATCCAGAATATACAAAGAACTGATACAACTAAAGAAAGACAATTTTTAAAATGTTGTGGTAGCAAACTGTTATATTTTTCTAGCATCAGAAAAAAGGGTCAAAGAAAGGGTCGAAGGTTCCCCTTGTATTTAGTCACAGTGTAACTGCCTTGAAGTCTAGTGTAGATTGAGTCTGATGATACAGCTTTGGCTCTTCTATATTGACCTATATTTAAAACTATTCCTCAGTGAGTTTTATGATGTTTCAAGTAAGGTGACTTGTACTGAAGTTTTTGCTCCAGCCTATTTCAGACAAAATAAGGAAAGTTTTCTTTATAGACGGTATTCTTAGATTTTGGCGAGTCATTTCATACTGATAAAATTCAACAGTAGAAATCTCAACTATGGGCTTCCCTGGTGGCACAGTGGGTTGAGCACAGCACTGTGAAGCTGTCTGCAGCCTTTGTAGTGCGGGTTTGATGCCCAGCCGGCCAGGGAGATTTCCTCATGGCATGGCAGACCTCTCCTGTCTTGCCCGCTGTTCCCCTCAGCAGTGTTATTTCGGTAGTCTGCCTGTTCTGCTCTCCGCTCTGTCTCTGGTGAATCCTCTCACCCTCCCGCACCTCTGGCCTGTACCCCAGCTCTTGTATAAAAAAGATAAATCTTAAAAAAAAAAAGAAATCTCAACTATGCTAGTGTTAAGTATTAAATGTGTCAATTACCTGTCGTATGTTCTCAAGCATTTCATTTAATTCAGTTTCAGCATTCCAAAATGGGGACAGTAGTTCTTACCATGTGGAATTTTTGTAGAGAATAAAATGAGAAAGGATGAAATGTACTTTACACAGTGATACACTGGAGGTTATCATTAATGTTGCCATCATTGTTTAAATGTTACTTGCCTTTTCTGCCTTTATGCATTTTTGTCACTCTCAGATGGGATTGCAAAAATGCTTTTTTTGGAAAACTGATTATAGATCTCTTTCTCTTTCATAAACTCCTTATTCACTATGATATTGTTATGTATTTAATGATATAGTTCTTTGCATCTTGCTCTCATTATTTTGGGAATTTTAATCTCATCTTGCAAACAAAAAAATGTATATATTCCTTGAGGCTACTAATAGTTCATAGCTCATGTTTCTTTTGTGCCTCCTATGTTTAG
The DNA here is from genome assembly GCF_964194135.1 of Talpa europaea. Taxonomy (NCBI): domain Eukaryota; kingdom Metazoa; phylum Chordata; class Mammalia; order Eulipotyphla; family Talpidae; genus Talpa; species Talpa europaea. The sequence goes on along the minus strand of NC_140084.1, from coordinate 9,852,604 downwards.
CACAGTGCTATGTGCTTAGGAAAATACTCAGTAAATATTTGTTTACTTATAGTAATTGGTGATTTCTAAGCAGGCCCTTAAGCATATCATAATTGCAATTAGAATTAACAGTCACTCTGAACATATGATTGCTGCTACACTCTTGAGAATTCCCATTAGTCAAAGGTGACCTTCGTGTATATCCCAACAGATGCAGACCTGACAAAAGTGATTCATACATCTACAACCCACAAAACAGATCTTTGCAATCTGCTCTGCCTTCCAAGCCACTCTAAAACTAAAGCTGCTGAAGTAGGGAGGGTATATTACTTATTTAGTGAGGATATTACCAAATAGAAAACACTGTTGCCAGGTCTATTTGTAGGATTAGCTTGATATTTGTACTCATATATGATATAAGCTACTGCCTCCTCTAAGTTTTTTTAATTTGAATAGAATTTTCAGGAAAGTAGCAGAGTACATAGCTCACAATATATTGCTCATCAGCTTTTGATGGAGTTAATTATAAAATAACATTGGGTCACTAGCTCAAGAGCTATCTAGCTAAGAGTCTAACTTTGAATTAAAAAAACTTATAAATTCTTAGCAATGCTATTTATTAGCTATGTGACTGGATAATGTAGTTTAACTCTAAATGGATAAATTTCATTTCTGTTAACTGGACATCATAATAGCTTTCTGATAGGTTTGTTGTTTTAAAAAGAGATAATTAGGGCACACTGCTTAGTACAATGCCAGATTCCTAGTAAATACACATTAAGAATAATTTCAATTGCAATAAAAAATTTTAAAACCTCAAAATTACTGAAAAATTTGGAAAATATATTCTCAAGGAAAAGTTTCAAGATAGAGTAGCTCCCAGGTTGGATATTTCAGATGATAGATCCATTATCCCTATCCAAATTTTTTTCCTTTTTTCTACCTTATTCTTAAAATGTTAACCCTTGTCTCCAGATTAGTTTTCCTTATGGTGATAAGATGATCATTTCAGTTTTAATTTCAAATCCAATCAAAACAGCATTTAACAAAAGAAAACACCATGTCATCATGTGATTTCCTCTGTAAGCACAAGGATGTCTTTCTCAGAAGCCTTCCAGCACACATACCTTCTTGATTTAGTGACTGGGTCATATCCTCATCTCTTTACTGATTAAAAGTTCGAAAGGGATTATGAATTACCTGGAATGGGTTTAGACAAATCAAGGTTTATCCTTCAGTTTTGTGTAACTGTTTAAAAGGATGAATACCTAAACAAAATTGATATTCTGTTAACTAGGGGAAATTGTTATATACTCTAGCTGTTGTTCTGTGTAATAAAATATTTGGTGTTCCTTTTTTGTACTCACATGGAGGATACTCAAGCTCAATTACTTCCCATTATCAGTTACATCAATATCATCTACTTCGTATACAAAATAATGTCAATTTCACTTTTTTTCTGTCTTTTAAGAAATCAATTCACTCTGTTTGATTGCTTCTGTTGGCAGTTTAAAATGGTAATTACCTAGAAATTTCAGATTTACCTAACACAGATCAAAAACATGATATGGAAATTGTAACTACTTTTTTAATGTAAATTTTATCTTGAGACAAAAGTAAATTTATAGCATAACTATACTTAATACAGAATCTTTGCTTTCAAGCTAAAGATACCAGTTAAATTTATTCCCATTAACTCTCAATCTGGATTAGGTAATCTATTTTATTAGCAACACAAATATGGGAACTGAATATACAACTTATTTGTGAAGGAATACAAGGAGTGGCCCACAAAAACTCGTTTTCATTAAAAACTTTATGAAAGAGACAGGAATGATTATATAGCAATACATATGGGGGATGTTTCATTTCTTTTTCCTTCCTCCATTACTCCTTCCTACAATTTAAAAAATCCGTTAATGAAACTGGCTTGGCATGTGAATAATTTTTATGAAAAACTTAGGAATAATCTGTCTTACCATTAAGCCCTATGATATCTATAAATTTGAAAAGATATCTTGGAAGCAATACGTATCTTGGAAAAGATACATATTTTGGAAGGATTTTAAAAAAGACTTGATTAGAAAAAAATGGTTAAAATTCATTGAAGAAAAATTCCCTTTAAAACAATCCACTCGATAGAAATTCTCTTGGTTTTATAACTTCATGTTTTGTCCTGGGGAAGTACTATTGATAGTAGGTCTCATTGGAAACATTTGTTCAGCATTTATAATACAGATAATAATAGAACAGATATTAACACAAAATAATTTTGTATATAGCCATGGTATATAGGAAAATCAAAACTCTGCAAAATGGAGGCATCATATCCATAATACATGTTTTCTTTTTTTTTTTTTTAAAGATTTATTTAATGCATACAAGAGCTGGGGTACAGGCCAGAGATGCGGGGCTGTGTGTGTGAGAGGATTCATCAGAAACAGAGTGGGGAACGGAACAGGCAGATTGACCAAAGTACACTGCTGAGGGGAGCAGCAGGCGAGTCAGGAGAGGTCTGCTATGCCATGTGGGTTGCTCCCTGGCCGGCTGCAGAGGCCACAATTGCTTCACAGTACAGTGCTTAACCCCTTGCACCACCAGGGAGGCCCCCATAATACACTTTTTCATATGGAACCTTATTTTTAGAAAGAGATGGCAAATGGTGCTGTTAATATTTGTCAGTGTGTTACCTAAAAGTGGCAATTTTTAATTGGTGTGTTTTGTCCATTTCCATTTGTTAATTTGAATTTAAATCTATCACCTTGATACTTGTTTTCTAAATGTCCCCTCTATTCTGTGTTCATTACTTTATTCTTCTGCTCCTATCTTCTTTTTATTCGTTTTTTTTTTTTTTTAGAGATTTATTTATTTATACAAGCACTGGGTACAGTCAGAAACGCGGGAGGGTGAGAGAATTCACCAGAGACAGAGTAGGGAGCAGAACAGGCAGACTGACAAAATACACTGCTGAGGGGAGCAGCAGGTGAGACAGGAGAGGTCTGCCCCGCCATGTGGGACCCTTGCCCTTGGATCGAACCAGTGCTGCAGAGGCTGCGGGCAGCTTTGCCGCAGCCCAGCGCTCAACCGCTGCGCCTCCGGGGAGGCCCTCTGTTCCTTTCTTCTTTAAGTATAATCAAGTATTTTATTTTTATTCTACTTACTTAGCTTTTTCAGTATTATTATGTTATTTAATCTGCTTTAGAGATTATATGCACTGAATTTATCACAGTTTTCTTTGAATTAATATCATACTACTACACTTACAGTGCAAGAACCTTATAGTTCATCCTCTATGCTATTTGTCATATATTTTATATCTACATGTAAACTCCTGTGTGTTATTTTTGCTTTAAGCAGTTGATTATTTTTAAAATTGTGGCAAAGTGATGTAAAATTAACCATCATATGGCACTGGTTAAGAACACAAACACTGGATCCCCACTATCCGCAGTCCCAATATCCACAGTCCCATCCCAGCTCTGCTACTTAATAGCTATGTAATCCTAGACAGGTTACTTAATCTTTCTGAGCCTCAGAGAGAATGATAACTTGAACCTGGTGCGATTGCTATGCGGATTAAACCAGTTGGCACACAGAGAACCCTAAGGCAGCAAGTATACCAACTTCATGGTACAGACAGAAACGCTGAACATAGAGATTATTTTGCCAAGTGCTATTCCATTATAAATGGAATGTTTATATTAATGTTACTATTGTATGACTATAATTTTGTTAATAAAGGAACTGCAAATTCTAAAAATATAATAAAATAAAATAAAATTAACTGTCATAAACATTTTAAGTATAGTCAGTATGTTAAGTACGTGTACATGTTAAGTACATGTACATGTTAAGTACAGTATGTTAAGTACAGTCAGTGTGCTATTAATTTTGCCTTAAGCAGTTGATTTTTTTTTTTTTGTGGGACCCTCGCCGGTGGCCAGGAAATGAACCGGCGCTACAGAGGCTGCGGGCAGCCTCGCAGCCCAGTGCTCAACCACTGCACCACCAGGGGAGTCCCAAGCAGTTGATTATTTTTAAAATTGTGGTAAAGTGATGTAAAATTAACCATCATAAACATTTTAAGTACAGTCAGTATGTTAAGTACATGTACATTGTTGTGAAACTAATCTCTAGAAATCTTTTTGTCTTATAGTATTGAAACTGTACCTGTTAAATAACAGAACAGTTCCAATTTCCCCAGTTCCCCAGTAAACCATCTTCACCTGTCTCTCTCTGGATTTGACTACTAGCTACCTCTGACAGTCATACGGCATTAATCTCTTTATGATTGGCTTTTTTTTTAAAGATTCATTTGTTTATTTATACAAGCACTGGGTACAGTCAGAAGTGCAGGCGGGTGAGAGAATTCACCAGAGCGGGGAACAGAACAGGCAGACTGACGAAGTACACTGCTGAGGGGAGCAGTGGGCACGGCAGGAGAGGTCTGTGCGCCAAGTGGGACCTTTGCTGGTGGCCGGGGATTGAACCGGTGCTGCAGAGGCTCCGGGCAGCCTCAGAGCCCAACGCTCAACCGCTGCGCCACCAGGGGAGGCCCAACTTTGTGATTGGCTTTTATAACTAATCCATAATGTCATGTTTTATCCATGTTGTAACATTGCATTAGGATAGCCTTCCTAAGACCTTTTTTTTTTGTCATGGTAGCCATCCTATTGGGTATGGGTTGATACCAAATTGTGGTTTTGATTTTATTTCCCTAATGATTACTAATATTGGGCATCTTATCATATGCTTATTACTGTCTGTTCAGTTACTTTGCTTATTTTGTACAAATTATTTGGTATACTGTTGCTGAGTTGTAGTAGCTCTTTATGTATTTTGGATATTAACTCTTTACTAGATATATGATTTACAAATATTTTAAGTAACATTGTGTTATAATATGTAAATTTCAGGTGTGCATCATTATGAATCTGCATGTAACTACATTAGTCTGATGTAGTTCCATTTATTTATTTTGCTTCTGTTTCTCTTGCCTTTGGAGTCAGTCCTCAAATGTATCTCTAAGACTGATGTCAAGGAGTGTATCAACTGTGCTTTTTTTCTGAGTATTTTATGGTTTCAGGTCTTAACATCCAAGTCTTTAACCCAATTTGAGTAAATTTTTGTGTATGTGTTAGATATTGCTCTGCTGCCATTCTTTTGCAGGTGGCTGTCCAGTTTTACAAGTACAATTTATTGAGACTTAACTTTCTCCATTGTAAACTCCTTTTTTCTAAGTTAGCTGTCCATATAGGGGTGTGGCTTAATTTCTGGGCTCTCAGTTCTGTTCCAGTGATCTATGTGTCTGTTTTTATTTCACTAGCAAGTTGTTTTAATTATTGTCACTTTATAATAGTTTGAAGTCAAGAAATATGGTATTTCCATTTCTGTCCTGATTGTTTTGCTAGCCTTTTGCAGTTCCAAATAAATTTGATATTTTTTGTTCTATTACTGTGAAGAATGCTTTTGGAATTTTGATTGGAATTAATGATGTTAATTCTTCCAATTCATGAGCACAGAATAACTTTCCATTTTTCTGTGTCTTCTGTTTCCTTCAACAGTGTTTTGTCAGTTTTAGTATGCAAGTTTTTTGCTTCTTTGGTTAAATTTATTCCAAGGTAATTAATTTTTTTTAGATACAGTTGTAAAAGATTGTTGTCCTGATTTCTATTTCTTATAGTTCTATATTTGTGTAGAGAAATGCAATGGATTTTTGCATATTGACTTTGTAACCTGCCACTTTAGTCTTTTTTTTTTTAATTTCTAACAGCTTTTTACTAGAGTTCTTGCAATTTTATATGTATATTGTCATGTCAGCTGCAAATAGTAATAGTTTTTTTTAAAGATCTATTTATTTATGCATACAAGAACTGGGGTACAGGCCAGAGGTGTGGGAAGTGAGAGGATTCACCAGAGACAGAGTGGGGAATAAAACAGGCAGATAGACTGAAGTACACTGCTGAGCAGTGGGCGAGTCAGGAGAGGTCTGCTATGCCATGTGGGTAGCTCCCTGACCAGGGATCGAACTTGCACTGCAGAGGCTGAGGACAGCTTCACAGCACTGTGCTCAACCTCTCGTGCCTCCAGGGAGGCCCTTAATAGTTTTAAATACCTTCTTCATTCTTTTCTTGTCCACTTGCTCTTGTGGAACTTCCAACACTATGCTGAATAGATGTGAGTGGACATCTTTGCCTTGTTGCTGATGTTAAAGGAAAAGTTTTCAGTTTTTCACCATTGAGCATGATAGCAATAGGGTTATTGTATATGGCCTTTATTTTATTTTGAGGTATGTTCCTTCTATACTGGTTTTATTGAGGATTTTTATCATAAAAAAGATGTTGTGTCTTGTCAAATGCTTTTACTGCATCTATTGAGATTTTTTTTTTTGTCTTCTGTTGCTGTGGTATATCATCCTTATTGATTTGTATATGTTGAACCATCCTTACATCCCTGGAATAAATCCCAGTTGATTGTAGGTATGATTCTTTTAATGTATTTTTGAATTGGTTTACTGTTATTCTGTTGAGGATTTTTCTGTGTCTGTTCCTCAGAGATCTTGGGCTGTAGGCTTTGTGTGTGTGTGTGTGTGTGTGTGTGTGTGTGTGTGTGTGTGTGTAATATCCTTGTCTGGTTTCAGAATCAGGGTAATGTTGGCTTCACAGAATGTGTTTGGAAGTTTTCTCTCCTTTTCAATTTGACAGAAGTGTTTGAGGAGGTTAGGTAACCTGCTTTTGTCTCCTGGCCATCTTCAGTATTCTTTATTTGTCTTGAACTCTTGATGGTTTCACTGCTATGGGTCTTCTTGTACAAGTCTTTGCATTTAAATAACTAGGTAGTTCATTGGCTTTTTGGACTTGTATATTCAGTTCCTTCCCTAGTTTGGAAAGTTTTCTGGTATTTTTTCTTTGACTGAGCTCTCTGATACCCCTTTTCTCTCTTTCCTTTCTGGACTACCCATTTCCTAGTGGGTAGCTTTCATAGTATTTCTTCATGTTATTTATCTTCTATTTCTCTTTATCTACCTGAATCATTTGTATTTTTGCTCTCTTTGAATTCACTGATTGTTTCCTCTGTTTGCTCTGTTCTGCTTTCAGACCTTTTTCTAGCAATCTTGATCTCAATATTGAGTACTTTACATCCTTAATCTGCCATTTTCTTTCTATTTTTTTAAAGATTTATTTATTTATTTATATACATACGACCACTGGGTACAGTCAGAAGCACAGGAGGGTGAGAGAATTCACCAGCGCGGGGAGCAGAGCAGGCAGAAGGACCGAAGTACACTGCTGAGGGGAGCAGCGGGTGGCAGGAGAGGTCTGCGCGCCATGTGGGACCCTCCTCCGGTGGCCGGGGAGCAGCCGGGGATCGAACTGGCACTGCAGAGGCTGCGGGCAGCTTCACAACCCAGCGCTCAACCAATGCTCCACCGGGGAGGCCCTGCCATTTTCTTAGTTTCAATTTCTACCTTCTATTAATTATATTTCTCAGCTCATTAATTTGTCTTTTTGAGTTTTGTTGTAAATCTTTGATTAGCTTTTCTGAGTTCTCTTTTACCCTTTTGACTTGACTTTTTGAGAGTTTTTCTATATCTTTGAGCTTTTTTGTTACAACAATTTTGAACTATCTACCTGAGAGTAGGTATTATCTTCCGTGTCTTTTTTTTTTTTTTTTTTTAGTAGAGGCATGCTTTATTTATTTGTTTGCTGGTTTGTTTGTTTGTTTTGTTTATACATGTACTGGGTACAGTCAGAAGCGCGGGAGGGTGAGAGAATTCACCAGAGCCAGAGCGGGGAGCAGAGCAGGCAGAAGGACCGAAGTACACTGCTGAGGGGAGCAGCGGGCGGCAGGAGAGGTCTGCGCGCCATGTGGGACCCTCCTCCGGTGGCCAGGGAGCAGCCGGGGATCGAACCGGCGCTGCAGAGGCTGCAGGCAGCTTCGCAACCCAGCGCTCAACCGCTGCGCCACCGGGGAGGCCCTATCTTCCGTGTCTTTGTGGCTGGATTCTGAAAAGTTGTTCTCTCCTTGTGATTTCATATTCCCTTGAGGTCTTTTTTTAAATATTTATTTAGCATAGAAGATGTAGGCCAGTGATCATTCAGTGATCAGCAGCATACATTAGGTAACCACAAAACATCTATCAGCAAGAAGTCATTCAGAATGATAAATGAGGAAATCACTTTTCTGGATGACTGTGCTTAAAGTTTCATCAGGTGTTACGCCCTGGTGGTGTAAGGGGTTAAGCACAGCGCTATGAGGCGATCCTCAGCCTCTGCAGCATGGAGTTTGATCCCCGGCCAGCCAGGGAGGTGGCCTACATGGTGCAGCGGACCTCTCCTATCTCGCCCGCTGCTCCTTCATCAGTGTGTTTCAGTCAGTCTGCCTGTTCTGCTCCCCACTGTCTCTGGTGTGTCTTCTCACCCCCAGCACCTCTGACCTGTACCCCAGCTCTTGTATGCATAAATAAATAAATCTTAAAAAAATGTTTAAAAAAAGTTCATCAACATGAAAGGATGTGTATGAATCTTCATTTTGTATGTTTTAAGAGCTCTCATTTCTCTTATTTTTGAAAAACTGAGGAGAATCTTAAATTCAATAAGGGACTGGACCAAATCATTTCTAAGATCCTTCCCCATGCTTTGAAATTATTTTGTGTTAATCATTTGACTACTTGAATGCTTATATAATTAAGTATGGCAATCTCAAAATCTATATAATTAAATAGAATACCATCCATTTACTTCTTTGAGTAGAACTCCCTACTGTTAAATACAAAATATAGCAACTGTCTTACATAACACAACAATAATGTATAAAGTGCAACAAGAAATTCTCCCTCGATTTGAGCTCTAATTGCCTAGGTGGCATGCTTGGTTATTGCATTATTCTTTACTAGATGGCTTGGTCTTAACTTCATAAAATGTGGAACCCTAAACACCAGAGGAGTAGAGAGTTTAAAAGGTTAGGCATAAGTACACTTACCATGTATTCTTTGTAAAACTTCATTAGGAGAAATAAAAGGGGGCATGATTCTCCTATACTTGAAGTGGTTGATGCTGTTCAGTATTTTCTAAGACATTTTTATAGTAAACTCCAAGAGGTTGCCATCTTTGAATTCCTTGAAGTAAACCTGTCATAATTTGATCCTTAGCCATCTGTCAAAGGCATAGGCATAGTTGTTATTTCTGCAGTCATTTTAGCAATAGATAACAAACTGACCATGTCCACTTACTTAAAACATAGGAGAATCTAATTTATTATGGATATCAAACATCTAATTTTGCTCATCTAGAATTTAATTTCTTTAGAAAGATACATCCTTCAGTATTTTTGTCATCCTAGATGTCTTTAGTTATTTCTTGATTTTTAAAAAAGATTTATTTTTACAGGAACCGGGGTACAGGCCAGATGTGCAGGAGGGTGAGAGGATTTACCAGACAGAGTGGGGAACAGAACAGGCAGACTGACTGAAATACACTGCTAAGGGGAGCAGCGGGCGAGACAGGAGAGGTCTGCTGTGCCATGTGGGTATTACCCCAGCCAGCTGGGATAGAACCCACACTGCAGAGGCTGTGAACAGCCTCAGGGCTGTGCTCAACTGCCTGCACCACCAGGGAGGTCCTATTTCTTGATTTTTATTTAAGTCTTCTACAGCTCTTCTTAGCTATTAAGACTGTTGTATTGTGACTTCTTCGCTGCCTTTTTACCTTTAAATCTTTTGCGGTATTATAGCCAAAAAACTAGGCATTATTTTGAATATTTGTAGCTGAGAAGGGCTCCTGATCTAAGTTAGGGTCAATTATCTTTCATTTTAAGCATTTCCCAAATATTTTTCATTAAGACAGCTATGAATCCTTGCTCTTATTAACTTCCTATATTTGATTTTTATAACAATTTGCAAAACAGAAAAATAACCAAATATTTTTTGCAATCAAATGTAAACTTGATATTGTGCTAATGAGATTAAATGGTTTGGGTTTTTTGTTTGTTTGCAGTAGCAAGATTTTGTTCCATTCTTTTCATTCTACAAACTGAGGGTTTTTCTACACTTTAATTTTTGTATCATGGTAGGTGGCAGATCTTTCATATTTGCTCAGCTACTTGGAAACCACTTTGAATATACATCCCAACCAGGCTTCCTGATTCTTCAATTTCATCCTGACTCATTGCCTTAGCTAACTCCTGACTCTTCCTATAATAAACTAGTCAAAATCCATGCACTAGGAAACCCCCATATTTCTCTCTCAGTTTCAGCCTAAAGAGACTCATTCATCCTGAAGCTAAGCTGTCATGGTCTCTTTTCATCATTCTTCTTGCTTTACTACAGCTGTCACCACTGTGACATATTGATCTTTATAGGCATGAATTGGAATAATCTCATGTAACTCTGGCACCTTAAAATAAACTCTATATTTTAAAAATATTTTATATTTGTAAATGTCAAAATAGGTTTTGGTTAATTGTAGGATGTGTTTATTCCTAGCATGCTTACTATCACCAAGGTATAACAAGTGTTATGGATTCTTTATGAGGTGCTCAAAGAGGAAAAATACCCTCCTGTTACAATCAGAATTCTAAAGATGGTCAACAGAGTTGTAAAACTTTAGTCCTCACCATAGTAAATGGAAAAAAATACATGCATTTATATGAGCATGTGTGATTTAGAAATTAAGGCATGGGGTAGAATGAGTTGGTATCGTTTCTCTCAGGGAGTTTGCTGGTTTGTTGCTATACCTGGAAGTTTTGGATTCTGATGTTGACTTTTTTTTTTAATTTTATTTTTTTACTTTATTAAAATACTGTTTATTTCACATGTATATTTTTGTTTCCCCACCATTTCCATTTGTCTGACCACCACTACTACTATGTCCTATCATAACATTCCATACATACTTAAAACCAAGTAAAGGGTGGAGTTCCATCTTTAAAAACTAAACAGGCATTTTGGACAACACATTCTTGGCAATGAAACCTGGACAACATGTATCAGACACGGTAGGGAAAGTTCTCATTCTGCATTATAAAAAGGACAGCCAGATAGCAACTGTTACAGAAATGAAATAAGACGGAAAAATTTAACAAACTGAACTATTTTCTTAAAGAGATTTCCTCCACTGCCAAAGATCTTGAATAGCCTCCTGATCAGTCATCTGGAAGCAATTCTTCACATAATTGATGAACTTGGCTTCCACTTTGGGAAGAGAACCACCTTTTTCTATACTTGCTTGCATTTTTGCTTTAATGTCTTCTACAGAACTAGATCCTTTTGGTGTTTGAGGAGTTTTTTCCTGTTTTTTGAAAGATTCTTGACCTTTTGATCTTGGTGTTGATGGTTTTGAGTCTTTTCCATTCTGGTTTGACTTTTGTACATTTTTTTTTAAATAATAAATTTTATTTTTATATTCCCCCATACAATTGCAAATGCCCCATTCTGACCCTAATCCTTCCCCTCCCGCCCCCCACCCCCCAAAAAGTGTCTCTGGTTCATAGTTTTTTGTTGATTTTGATTTTCACTTTCTTATATTCATTTTCCTGGTCCCTTATTTAAGTTTTCTAGATTCCTGCTATGAGTGAGACCATCCGGTATTTTTCTTTTTCTTTCTGGCTTATTTCGCTGAACATGATCCCTTCCAGCGCCATCCATGTTGCCGCAAATTGCATGTGTTTATCTTTTTTGAATGCTGAGTAATATTCCATGGTGTATATGGACCACATCTTCTTGATCCAGTCATCTATTTTTGGGCATTTGGGTTGTTTCCAAAGCTTAGCTATTGTAAACAGTGCTGCTATAAACATAGGGGTGCAGGTGTTCTTTGGAATTGATTTTTCTGTGTCCTTTGGGTAAATACCTAGGAGTGGAATTGCTGGATCATATGGAAGCTCTATGTTTAGTAGGTCCAGAAATCTCCACACAGCTCTCCATAGTGTTTGGGCCAGTTTGCACTCCCACCAACAGTGCAGAAGAGTTCCTTTTTCTCCACACCCTCGCCAACATTTGTTTTTTTTTTAATATGTGCCATTCTCACTGGTGTCAGATGGTATCTCATGGTAGTTTTGATTTGCATTTCCCTGATTACAAGTGATGTTGAACATTTTTTCATATGTCTGTTGGCCATTTGCATTTCCTCTTCAGAGAAGTTTCTTTTTAGCTCTTCTGCCCATTTATTGACTGTTTTATTTTCTTTGTTGTTGCTGAGTCTCATCAGCTCTTTGCAGATTTTTGTGATCAGTCCTTTATCATTAGTGTTGGGTGCAAAAATGTTCTCCCAGTTGGTGGGGTTTCTCTTTGTTTTTGTTATTGTCTCTTTTGCTGTGCAGAAGCTCTTTAATTTCATGTAGTCCCAGCTGTTTATCTTTGCCTTCACTATCACTGCTTTGGGTTATGTGTCTGTAAAGATGTCTTTGATGTGCAAATCCCGTAGTGTTTCGCCTATATTTCCTTCTATGTATTTTATGGTTTCAGGTCTTATGTCTAGTTCTTTAATCCATTTTGAGTTGATTTTTGTGTATGGTGTGAGGTAGTGGTCAAGCTTCATTCTTTTGCATGTAGCGACCCAGTTTTCCCAGCACCATTTATTGAACAAACTTTCTTTGCTCCAATGCATAGTCTTTGCTCCTTTGTCAAAGATTAGTTGACCATAAATCTGTGGGTTTATTTCTGGATTTTCTATTCGATTCCATTGGTCTGTATGTCTGTTCTTGTTCCAATACCATGCAGTTTTGATGATTATGGCTTTGTAGTAGAGTTTGAAGTCTGGGAGTGTGATGCCTCCATTTCCTTCTTTTTTTTTCAGTAGAGCTTTGGCTATTCGGGGTTTTTGGTGATTCCATATGAATTTCATCAATAATTGTTCTATTTCTTTGAAGAATGACATTGAAATTTTGATTGGAATAGCATTGAATCTGTATATTGCTTTTGGTAGGATGGCCATTTTAATAATGTTCATTCTTCCAATCCATGAGCAGGGGATGTCTTTCCATTTCTTTGTGTCTTCTTCTATTTCTTTTAACAGTGTTTTATAGTTTTCTTTGTATAGGTCCTTTACCTCTTTTGTTAGATTTATTCCCAAATATTTGATTTTTTTTGTTTCAATAATAAAAGGGATGGTTTTTTTGATTTCTTCTTCAGATTTATTGTTTGTGTATAGGAAGGCTACTGACTTTTGCGTGTTGATTTTGTATCCTGCCACTTTACTGAATTGATTGATGAGTTGAATTAGTTTTTCTGTGGAGATTTTGGGGTTCTCTATGTATATTATCATATCATCTGCAAATCGTGATAGTTTGACTTCTTCTTTTCCTATTTGGATTCCTTGGATGTCTTTCTCTTGTCTTATTGCTCTGGCTAGGACTTCCAGTATTATATTGAAAAGCAGTGGTGAGAGTGGACATCCTTGTCTTGTTCCAGATCTTAATGGAATTGCTTTCAGCTTTTCACCATTGAGAATGATACTGGCTGTTGGCTTGTCATAGATGGCCTTTATGATGTTGAGGTATGTTCCTTATATCCCAAGAATTTCAAGGGCTTTTATCATGAATGGGTGTTGCACTTTGTCGAAAGCTTTCTCAGCATCTATTGATATTATCATATGGTTTTTATATTTCTTTTTGTTGATGTGTTGGATAACGTTGATTGATTTTCGGATGTTAAACCATCCTTGTGTCCCTGGAATGAATCCTACTTGGTCGTGGTGAATTATCTTATGGATACATTGTTGGATTCTGATAGCTAAAATTTTATTGAGGATTTTTGCATCAGTGTTCATTAGGGAGATTGGCCTATAGTTTTCCTTTTTTGTGTTGTCCTTATTCGGTTTTGGTATTAGTGTAATATTGGCTTCATAGAACGTGTTTGGTATTGTCCCTTCCTTCTCAATTTTTTGGAAGAGTTTGTGAAGGATAGGCACTAATTCGTCTCTGAATGTTTGGTAGAATTCATTTGTAAATCCATCAGGTCCTGGGCTTTTGTTTTTGGGGAGGTTTTTGATTACCATTTCAATTTCGCTAATTGTAATTGGTCTGTTTAGGTGTTCTATTTCTTCTTTATCTAGCTTTGGGTGATTGTAGAGTTGTAGGAATTTGTCCATCTCCTCTAGATTGTTGAACTTGTTTCCATATAACTGTTCATAGTAGTTACTGATTATTCTTTTGATTTCTGCTGTGTCCGTTGTGATTTCTCCTCTTTAATTTATGATCCTGTGTATTTGTGCTTTCTCCCTTTTTTCCTTTGTGAGCCTGGCTAGGGGTTTGTCTATTTTATTTAGTTTTTTCAAAGAACCAGCTCTTGGTTTCATTGATCTTTTGGATTGTTTTTTTAGTTTCAATTTCATTTATTTCTGCTTTGGTTTTTATTATTTCTTTTCTTCTACTGGTTTTGGGTTTTTTTTGTTGTTCTTTTTCTAGATCTTTGAGCTTCGAGATTAGGTTGTTTCTTTGAGTTCTTTCTTGTTTTTTGATGTGAGCTTCTATTGCTATATATAGCAATTTTCTATTGCTATATAGCTTCTATTGCTATTTATTACTGCTTTTGCTGCATCCCATACATTTAGGATATTGGGATCCTCCTTGTCATTCAATTCAAAGAATTTTTTAATTTCTTCTTTGATCTCCTCGTTAGTCCAGTGGTCTTCCAGTAGTATGGTTTTTAATCTCCATGAGGTAGGATAGTTCCTTGCCTTCTTTTTATGGTTTATTTCTAGTTTGATGCCTTCATGGTCAGAAAAGATGGTTGGTATGATTTCAATCTTGGTGTATCTGTTGATGTTTGTCTTGTGCCCCAGTATGTGATCAATCCTGGAGAATGATCCGTGTGCGCTTGAGAAAAATGTGTACTCCGTTTTTTTTTGGGTTTATTGTTCTATAGATGTCTGTTAAGCCCAAATGCTCTAGGTCCTTATTTAGAGCTTTAGTTTCTTTACTTATTTTTTGTCTTGTTGATCTATCCATTGTTGATAGTGGTGTGTTGAAGTCTCCCACTACGTATGTGTTTTCTCTGATGTCTGTTTTCAGAGAGGACAACAGTTGTCTGATATATTTTGGTGCTCTTTCGTTTGGTGAGTATATGTTAATGAGTGTTATTTCTTCTTGAAGTATTGTCCCCTTGATCATAATGTAGTGACCATTGGGGTCTCTTTTTATTTTTTTGAGTTTGAAGTCTGTTTTATCTGATATAAGTATAGCTGTTCCTGCTTTCTTTTTTGGCCCATTTGCTTGTAGGATTGTTTTCCATCCTTTGACTTTGAGCCTATTTTTATCTTTTGTAGCTAAATGTGTTTCCTGGAGACAGCCAAAGGTTGGGTTTCGTTTCTTAATCCAGGCTGCAACTCTGTGTCTTTTTATTGAAGAGTTTAGTCCATTTACATTTAGAGTTAATATTGATATGTTAGCATCTGTATTTGCCATTGTGTTTGTCTTTCCTTTGATTTTATTTATTTATTTTAATAACTTTTTTTTTTTTTTTGGTCTTCTTTCGTTGTTATTCGTCCTTCTGAGGTTCTGGCTTTAGGATTCCTTGTAGTATTTTTTGGAGTGGGGGTTTAGTCGTAATGAAATTCCGGAGTTTCTCTTTGTCTGGGAAGGTCCATATTCTTTCTTCATGGAGGAAAGCGAACTTTGCGGGATAGAGTATTCTTGGTTGGCATCTGTTTTCTTGGAGTCTGTTGACTATGTCCCTCCATTCTCTCCTTGCCCGTAGTGTTTCTTCAGAGAAACACAGGCTGATGTCAGCCTGATTGGTTTTCCTTTGAATGTTATCTGTTTCTTCCCTCTTGTCAGCTTCATTATTTTTTCCTTGTCCTGGATTCTTGGGAGCTTTACTATTATATGTCTTGCTGTGTTTTTCCTTTCGTCGTGGAAGTTTGGTGTTCTTCTTGCTTCTTGTATATCAATTTTCAGCTCCTTCTTCGCATTTGGAAAGTTCTCTTCAATTATCTCCTGGAATATTTTCTCTGTTCCTACATCTCTCTCCTCTCCTTCTGGAATTCCTATAACTCTTATATTTCCTTTCCTCATGGAGTCAGATAGTTCCCAAAGTCTTTCTTCATTCTTTTTCCTTCGTACTTCTCTTTCCTTTTCTGTTTTGGTTCTTTTTATTTCTGTGTCTTCAAGAGTACTTATTCGTTCTTCCATTTCATCTATTCTGCTTTCATTGCTTTTCCCAGAGTTCTTTAGTTCCTCCATTAATTCTTTGATCTCCTGCATTTCTTTTACTTCCCTCTTTAGGGACTCAATTTCATTCTTCTGACCATTGTTTTCCCTCTTTAGGGTCTCAATTTCCTTGTTCTGATCTATCACTTTTTTAATCATGGCAATTTTAAATTCTCTTTCTGGAAGGCTCAGAAGTTCTTCCAAGTTGCTGTCATTGCAATCTGGGGAGTGGTTTTCTTTTTGTGGTGTGCTTCTTTCCTGAGGAGTTGTTAGGTTGCGTGTGGTTCTTCTACTCCCTACTGTCTGTTTTCTAATTTGTCGTATGCATTGGGACACTGTGTTGCTCGGACTGGCTGGCATCTTGGGTGAACTTCTCCGCTCCCCTCTGGCTCCTCCAGGAGCCATCTCTGGCTTCTGGGGGAGCTTTCTGCTGGTTTTAGGCAATTTTTACTGAAGAAATGTCCATGTTCTTAAATGGCGAAGCGGGATGCAGTCCCTGCGCCTCCGGTTTCAGGCACACTCTTCTGCGCACCCGGTCTGCCCCGGACGTGGGTGCCTGCTCCCTCTGTGGGCTCAGGCTGCTGGTCGGAAGGGGCCTGGCGTGGGCTAACTTCCCGGCTGGCCACTGGGTCCTCCAGAAGCCTTCTGCCCTTTTCAAGCAGTCTTAAATTTCCTGTTCTATGGGGTGTTAGTGGCTTTTTTTTCTGGTCGCTAGGTGGCGCCAGAGATCTCTCCTATTGTCCTTGGGGGGCTGTTTTCGCCTCCCCCCACCCCGTGGGACAGGGAACAGAGCGGGAATGGTAGGGTAAACCTCAACAGCTTTGGGGTGCTGTGTCTGCCTTGTGCTCCACCGTCGTGGAGAACCCACGCCCCGAATTTTCGTGCCCCGGGTCTCAGTTCAAAGCCCTCAGTTCCAGGATGCGGGCTGTAGCCCAGTTCAGTGGCGCGGGAATGGCGCCTTTTGCACCCGCTCCCGTGCCTGGGCGCCTGGTTCCTGCTCACTCAGGGAGGGACTTTCACCCCTGTGAGGGCCTCCGCGCGTCTCCCCGCAAGCCTAAGTCGCAGGCGCCGGAACCTGGGCAGCCGCGATCCAGGTCTGCATTTGCTTTTCAAGCACGCCAAGCGAGCCGCTTTTCCGCGCAAGCTTACCGGCAGCCCGGGCTGTGTGCGGGTCTCCCGGGGTCTTTGTTCTTCTCTAATGGCGCCCGGATCCGTTCGCGAATCCTACAGGGTGTGGTGGCTGCAATAGTTCCTTTCCACTCACAGTCCTGCTTGCTGCGTCGTTTGTTCTTGTTGGCCGTTTTGGTTTGTTGTTTTCCCCGCCGCTGTGGGTGGGGGAGGGGAGCAGGGTTCTGCGCTTCCCTCCCTTCTGGTCCTCTTTTATCGACTTTTGTACATTTTTGGCTGGAGTATCTCGTATAGATTTCTTTACAGGTGCCTTTTCTTCAGCTTCATCATCATCAAAATCATCATCATCATCTTCTTCTTCATCGTCATCATCATCGTCGTCATCTTCATCAGCAGCAAGTTTTACTTTTTTCTGTGGAACCTTGCTGCCACCTCCAGGTGCAGAACGCTTCCCAGATATACTCAGGAGTTTCACGTCCTCCTCCTCTTCATCTTCTGATTCTGCATCTTCCTCCACAGCTACTAAGTGCTGTCCACTAATATGCACAGGCCCTGAACCACACTTCAACCGTAAGACCACAGGTGGTGTGATTTCAAAGCCCCCAAGGGAAACCGTTGGCTGTACAGACATTTTCAAAGTTGCAAGTGTTACTTTAATAGGATTACCTTCATAATTCGTTGCTTCTGCTTCAACAATGTGTATTTCATCCTTTGCACCAGCCCCTAAAATGACCGTTCTTAAAGATAACTGGTGCTCGTTTTTATCATTATCCACTTTGAAGTGATAATCTTTGTCGGCCTTTAGTTCACAGCTGAAAAGATAGTTCTGGGGCCTCAGAGGGCTCATGTCCATCGAATCTTCCGTGAGGTGGTGGCAAGCACTTAGGTGGGAAAGAAGGCGGGCAGAGATAAATGACTACTGTTCTGAGGAACAGCCGCGCAGGATGGAATCACACCAGGGAAAGCTACTTTTTTTATTTTTTTAATGTTTTATTTTATATAATTCTTACATCATTTTCATTTTTGCACAATGTATGCATTTTCCTTTTGATTATATTCCCCATAAAATTGCATCCCTCCCTTATTTTGACCCTAATCCTTCCTTTCCCTCCCACCCCCGCCATAGTGTGTCTCTAGTTTATAGTTGCTTGTTGATTTTGATTTTTCACTTTGTATTAATTAGTTTTTTCTTGGTCTCTTATTTAGGTTTTCTAAATTCCTGCTATGAGTGAGATCATCCAGTATTTTTCTTTTTCTTTCTGATTTATTTCTCTGAGCATGATCCCTTCTAGTTCCATCCATGTTGCTGCAAACTGCGTGTGTTTACCTTTTTTGATTGCTGAGTAATAGTCCATTGTGTATATGTACCAAATCTTCTTGATCCAGTCATCTGTTTTGGGGCATTTGGGTTGTTTCCATAGCTTAGCTATTGTAAATAGTGCTGCTATAAACATAGGGGTGCAGGTGCCCTTTGGAATTAATGTTTCTGTGTCATTTGGGTAAATACTTAGTAGTGGAATTGCTGGATCATGTGGAAGCTCTATCTTTAGCAGGTGGAGGAATCTCCACACAGCTCTCCATAGTGGTTGGACCAGTTCACATTCCCACCAGCAGTGCAGGAGAGTTCCTTTTTCTCCATAACCTCGCCAACATTTGTTGTTGCTAGTTTTTTTTAATATGTGCCATTCTCACTGGTGTAAGATGGTATCTCATTGTAGTTTTGATTTGCATTTCCCTGATTACATTTTGTTGAACATTTTTTCATATGCCTATTGGACATTTGCATTTCTTTTTTTTTTATTTTCTTTGTTTTTTGTTGAGTCTCATCAGCTCTTTGTGGATTTTTGTGATCAGTCCTTTATCATTAGTGTTGTGTGCAAAAATTTTCTCCCAGTTGGGGGGGGTGTTCTCTTTGTTATGGTTATTGTCTCTTTTGCTGTGCAGAAGCTCTTTAATTTGATGTGGCCCCAGCTGTTTATTTTTGCCTTTACTATCACCGCTTTGGGTGATGTGTCTGTAAAGATGTCTTTGAGGTGCATGTCATGTAGTGTTTAGCCTATATTTCCTTCTATGTATTTTATGGTTTCAGGTCTTATGTCTAGTTCTTTAATCCATTTTGAATTGGTTTTTGTGCATGGTGTGAAGTAGTAGTCAAGCTTCATTCTTTTGCATGTAGCAACCCAGTTTTCCCAGCACCATTTATTGATCAAACTTTCTGATGTTGACTTTTAATGTTTGTTTTGGTAAACTGTTAACATGGTCTATTCTGAATATATTAGAGTCATAGTAGGAATAAACTTTTTATGACAAAAATTCAAGAAACATAAGATTTACCATTCTGTAGCTCATCTAGCAAAGTATTCATCTTCCAAATGTAATGCCAAAGTATGTTTTGTGGGAGGTAGTGGCAGTCTACCATGCTTTAAATTTGTGTAAGTTACAGATCTCTAGGAGCCCTTATAACTTAATGTGATTCTCACATTCATAATATGGGTAAATTTTTCTAATCTTTTAGGCCTTGCTGCTTTTAAAGATAATGAATTACTTAAGTTTATTAGAAATCATGGCTATTATCAAAATTTACATTATCCTACTTCATGGGGTTTGCCCTAGATCCTGAAAAGTATTATAGGGACCACTTAGAAGATGATAAGAAACATTTTCTTGATATTCCTGTGAAAATTAAGATTAGAATTATTGATTGCTTCCTTTTGTCTAGTTATTTCAGGAATTCATCATTTTAAAGATACAATTACTATTTCATTTTAACAAATGGATAATTTGAGTCTGCTTCCATTTTTGTCTCTATCTTTTAAATTACTCAATTGTCTTACCTCTTCAGAAAATTTCTTTAAGAATTTTTCCTAATCTGAGATTATTGCTTTTTATTTTTCATACTTTTATTTATACAAACCGGCTATTAAAACATTTATAAAATTATCCTAATTATGGAATTAGGTTTCCATATTTTGCTGTTTTATTACCATCATTCACATATCCTAATCATGGAATTAGGATTCTGTATTTTTTTGTTGTTGTTGTTATTGTAATCTACTTCCTATACTGTGTAGAAATAAAAGCAAGCAAGTATGTGAAAACATGAATACAAAATGTCACACATTTTTTTAAATCATTTGTAAAACTTCATCTAGTGTTTATCCTCTAATCCTTTCATAATTCACTGAATTATTGTTACTTTCCTTTACAGTGATATTGACATTTATAGCGGTATTCATAACAACTCTGCAGTGTCTTTTAAATTGGCGTCCCTATATCGCTTTTGAAGCATCCCTGACTATTGCAAACATCTCTAAATGCCAGCTTAAAATGTTTCTTTTTCTTCCCAACTCATTTACCCCCATAGCTACTATATCTTTATACAAAATTTGGATAACAATTTCAAAAGACTTACATGTTTACCTTGTGCATAAAACCTAGGGGTAGAATATGTGTTTCATTAACTTAAAACAACAGTCATTGCTTATTTTAGACACTGATGAAAAGAATTAGTAATATGGGGCTTTCTTCCATTTTTTATGGTTTCTCTATTATTCTTTTTCCTATAAAGCACTATTCTTTATTTTTGGCTTATTAATGAAAGCCCAACATTTGGTATGATGAGCTTTAAGTTCACTTTCTTTTGCACTGAATTCATTATGACTGCATATAATCAGGCAATATGTGACTAAAATGGAACACTGGGACTTCGCTGTTAACCTTTACAGACTCTGTCATATAAAAATCCAGTTATATTAGTTTTACTTTCTTGTAGTCTATTCAGTGTCACAAGAAGTTTTTAAATAATAATTATTTAATGCCTGAAATGTAAATTGTCATTAAGTAAATACTAAATTCTATGAAAAACGTTTTTTTTACTTGACATGGATTATTTCAGGTAAATTGACATTGCTTGTGATCAGTTGTCTTTCTCTTGCTCTTTACATGTGAATTAGCAGTGAGTTTATAGTTCTCATGGAGCCAATGCCAGGCTTAAATAACACATAGTTTCAAATTCTGTTATCTTGAGAATGTGGAGATAGAATCTTACTTTTATACTTTGATGTAGTGGGTTTAACTTTAGACTCTGACATTAATTGTGGATATTCCTCAGTTTTTCATTCTTAAGACTACTTCATATGAATCTGTAGATTTAAATATAATTACATATAATTGTTATTTCCAGTCTCTTTTATTAACCTTTTAGGTTTGTATTATTTTTCAACTGTTGGCTTCTATTATTTGCATCTTATTTCTTGCCATTATTAACCTTTTTCCACTTTTTCCATAAAATTAGGCAAAAGAGCTACACGTTACTTTTTTTTTAAGATTTATTTTTTATTTATACAATAGCTGGGGTACAGGCCAGAGGCGTGGGAGGGTGAGAGGATTCACCAGAGGCAGAGCAGGGAGCAGAACAGGCAGACAGACCAAAAGCACTGCTGAGGGAGCAGCAGGCGAGACAGGAGAGGTCTGCCATGCCATGTGGGAATCTCCCTGGCCGGACGGGCTTTGAACCCGCACTACAGAGGCTGCGGACAGCTTCACAGCGCTGCACCCAACCTGCTGCGCCAACTGGGAGGCCACTGTGTTACTTTTTAAAAATCAAGTTTCATTGGTTTAGCTTTGTGGTGGTCTTGTCCCATTCCATTCTTAACTAATTTTTAATCCTTTCTGATTGCCCTTAACACCCCTTTTGAGCATTATTTCATTTTGCTTTTTTTGTCTACTACTTAAGTCTGCTTTTCTTGATGATTAATGTTTATATCCTTTTGTCCTCTTTTCTACTTCCTATGCACACTTTCTCTTATTCATTTCTCATTTATTTCATTTTATTAATATTCTTCATTTTCACTGTATTTCAAAAATATAATACTTCACTTGTATCTACTTGTGTCTTCAGCCTTCCTTTACATCATAAATTTGATTTATTTGTGACTACAAAATCCTCAGTTTTTCCCCCGCATTATTATGCTTTCATATTTTTCATGTTTACCCAAGATGAAAGAAAAGGCTTGAGCAAGTGGAAAATAGGAATTTATGCTGATTTTGGGGGTGGCAGAAGTTGGAATAACTATGTGGGTTTATTCCAGAAATACTCAAGAGGACTTGGTTAAACTGGAGTTATTCACTATAATACTTAGGCTGACACTTAAATATGCCTGTGTCTTTTGACACAAATCTTGTCTAAAAACTGGGTTATTTTTATTTGAAACCCCAATGTATGTCCCTCCGTAAGCATATCTCTTAAAGATTGCTCAAAAGGAGGAGGAGTAGAATAATGCTAGCCATGACAATCAGTAAAGGTTGGAAAGATGCACACATTTCAGAATGCTTGAGTACGTTTTGAAAAATGTTCATGATTTCTTCAGAGGGGGTTTCACTGAAACAAAAATGCTTAGATTTTATCTTCCCATTGTTTATGGCTGAGCCTGTAGACTTGATATCACATTGTCAGTATTCTACCCTTAAACATCAGCAGATTCTGCTCCATATTCACTACCAGTATGCCCAGCTTCCTAACATTGGAAGTATCCTTTTGCCCTACAATTTTTTTTTAATTGAGCTATATTATTAACAAGTTTTTTTATTTTTATTCTCTAAGTTTACTTTCAGAACTATAATTTTAAATATAATAGTTTCCTAATAATAATATTACTATTCACCTAAATATTGAGAGTCGTGTTTTATAACTGGGGTTTATGTTTCCAAAGAATGAGAATTCTTGAGCAGAGTTTTGGTAAAATGAAAACTGAGCTTCTAAAATTATGTCTTATATAATAACCTTCCAGGGACAAACAAAAAGGGAGAAAAGATTGGAGTGAGGGGAGGAAGAGAAAACAGCAGTTTTTATTTTTTAATTTTTTTAAAGATTTATTTATTTATACAAGCACTGGGTACAGCCAGAAGCACGGAAGGGTGAGAGAATTCACCAGAGCGGGGAACAGAACAGGCAGACTGATGAAATACACTGCTGAGGGGAGCAGTGGGCACGGCAGGAGAGTTCTGTTGCGCCATGTGGGACCCTCACCGGTAGTCCAGGAATTGAACTGGTGCTGCAGAGGCTTCAGGCAGCTTTGCAGCCCAGCATTCAACTGCTGCTCCACCAGGGAAGGCCCCAAACAGCAGGGTTGTTTTTTTTTTTTTGGGGGGGTTTTTTGTTTGTTTGTTTGTTTGTTTGTTTGTGGGACCCTCGCCTGGGCCAGGGATTGAACTGGCGCTGCAGAGGCTGAGGGCAGCCTTGCAACCCAGCGCTCAACCGCTGCACCACCAGGGGAGGCCCCCAAACAGCAGTTTTTAAATGATAGTCAAGTCTAAAGTGAAAAGAAAAGTCAAAACCAGTAATTTCCATCAGAGTTAATCTAAAATTTTGTAAATTAAATAGAGGACAGCTAATAGATTAGAAAAATTAAGACCAGAAGTAATATTTTACAGTAGAAATAGTTCACCTAGAGGGTTCCTTGTGTTAGTGGAAAGTGTAAAAGACATGGAAGAAAGAAGGCTTAAAGAAAACACTAAATTATCTTCTCATCTTTTAAATTATTTCCATTGATTCCCATACAGTAGAGTGGGGGAACAAATTGCAGAGCAAACCATAACAATTCCTATATTCAGTTTCCCATCAACCACTAAGAAGTGGGAGAGGTAATGACAGATGCATTCATGTCCCATTCATTCATCATGTCATCCTAAGGTGTAGACATTGGTTAGCTTCACTGCGGAAGTAAAGTTTGGCACAAACCTAACACACACTCCCTGATTCCAGATATTTGGGCTTCATCAATCCAGAGTAGCTCAGCCTTTCCCTCTTATTTTCCAAGAGAAACATCATGTGATCCATTTTCTTTTAATTAATTTTTCAAAATGTAGAGTAACTTTTCCTTCTGGTATCACAGTTAATATAATTTTTGAAAAGCAACAACTTCTCCTGTTAACACTGCTTCTGCTAGCTTCAGAAATAGAGTGTCACTGTGTCTTGGGTTCTTTAAAGTGCCCTTTCATTCCTAATCTTTTTTTGGAACTGAACAGAAAACAGTAAAATTATAGAATGGCAGAATTGAGTGTTAGATCTAGTATAAAGTGTGTAGGAGTGTGTGTGCACACGCACACACTCACGCTTTGAACTAGAGACTGTGAACAATAGCATAAATCATTAAATGATGAGGCCTGGCATCAAAGTTGAATAAGAACCCCATACGCAAGTAACAAGTTGAGTTACCAAGTAGAAGTCCTTTGGTATAATTAAATGGGCAAGAAAATAACTTACGTAGCAGTTTTCTCATTCAATTCAATAATCTTTCTCCTAATCTTAGAAACTGAAATTTGAAATAACATTTTTGCTAAATGAATTATTTTCTCTGACTGTCCATGGAATGCTCAGCAAAATTTTCAGACTGAGAGAAGGGATCAGAAAAATGTCAGTGATTATAGTCTCCTTCATATGGAAAAGATGACAGTAACTTCTTTGCCTATACTTCAAACTCAGTTTTTATAGAGTCCTTGAATTAGTTAACAATAAGTGATTTCTAAACCTCTCATCTGTGTAATGAGTACTATTCCAAAAGTGAGTAAGAAAAAAAACATTTTATACTAACATGCCGTAAATTATTTTTTGGAAACCTGTTCATGCTGTCTTAGAAGAAAATCTATAACAAATATATTACTTAATTTTCTTTTATTTTTTTTCATTCTTGCCTTCTTCATCCCCATTTCAATATTTTCTCTATCTGTAAGAACTCTATATGTCAATTAAAACTATAATATTCAGTCTTACCTTTTATTACTTTTAAGTCTATATTGGTTATCTTTTGTAGTATTAGTATATGTTAGACCAGAAACAGATTCTTACATTCAGTATTAGACAGCAATGTTGTCCCAGAAAGGCGAGCATTAGCTGTGTCCTTTGGTTGGGCTTTACTCCTACAGAAATGGAGAAATGCTTAAAGTCCTACTGATTTCTCGTTTAATAGACTATTTCCATTTTTGGAATGATCCTTGTAAAATTCCTTTCAAAATAGCATGTCATGTTAACTGTTTACTGTATTATGAAAGTTTGATGATTTGATAATTTACATAAAACTGGCTGCTTAAAGCAGTTTCAATATTACAAGCCTTGGAGTTTTAAAAGTGCTATTAATTTATCTTTCCATATGCTATCTAAAAATATCGAACACTACATCCAGAACATAGAAAACTGACTAAATAGAAGAAAGATGGATAATGAAATATGTAAGCTAGTGCACTGAACCAGGTCATCCATTAAATGTGTAATAAAGTGAGTCTAGTTGGTAGGACAACCTTTCTGACACTTTAGTTTCCTGCCTGCTTCTACCTAATTCATTTATGTGTAAAAGGGGCATTTTTAAAACAAGATTTTGATTTCTAACCCAACAATTTGATTTGTTAACCTGAGATTTGTTTTATCATAGTTTTATCATAGTTTTGGGTAAACTTGAATGCATAACTGAGTTAACAAGGTAAGGAAAATTATTTCTCAGGAGCCTAAAACAAAGATGAAGAAATCAAGTAAGTGTTTACAGCTACAGCTTCCTGGAGGAGTCTGCCAATCTCAGTGCCAAAGGGTCTAAGGTTTTAAGTGTCATGTAGGCTTGGAACTGTGCAAAGCACAGAATTATAGTTAGGATTTTTATACAGGTGAAATTCTCCAAAAACTATACCCCAGATGAAAGGTGGGATTAACACACCATTGAGACAGAAAGAGCTCAAGAAAACTTATCTGACTAACCCTGGGTTTTGGATTAAAGAAGGTGTGGGAGTAGAGAGACAGAGAAAATGAAATACCTCATTTCTTCTAAATCTCTATCCAGAGGCCTGCCCTCATTCTGGTTTAGAGTCCAATTTACCTTGCTTACATGATTCAGGAGTAACCAGACTGAGACAGTGACATAAAAAGTCAACCTAGCCTGAAAAGATCTTTTGGCACCTATAAGAAGGAAGAGCAAAATTTTGATGAGACATACCCTCATCCATGAGTTTCTGCAAATAGAACCCTACTGAACCCTACTGAAGAGGAGTTCATTATCCAAAATTTGAAAATACAGAAGGAAAGCAGTCCACCTTCAGTCAACAGACACAATATAGCATTACTAGATACAGAAAAATTTCCACTGATAGCAATATTATAGAAACTAATGTTCTAAAGACATAAAAGAAGGAATGGAAATCATGAGAAAAAGAACAAACTATCACATATTCAGACAGCTTCAAAAGGACAGCTTTTATTTATTTATTTTTTTAATAGAGGCATGTTTTATTTATTTATTTGTTTGTTTGGTTGTTTGTTTGTTTTGTTTATACATGCACTGGGTACAGTCAGAAGCACGGGAGGGCGAGAGAATTCACCAGAGCCAGAGCAGGGAGCAGAGCAGGCAGAAGGACCGAAGTACACTGCTGAGGGGAGCAGCGGGCGGCAGAAGAGGTCTGCACGCCATGTGGGACCCTCCTCCGGTGGCCGGGGAGCAGCCGGGGATCGAACCGGCGCCGCAGAGGCCGCGGGCAGCTTCGCAACCCAGCGCTCAACCGCTGCGCCACCGGGGAGGCCCCAAAAGGACAGCTTTTAAAAGGAACAAGAGATAAAAATTAAATTTATCAAAAAGATCTGTTATCAAATACAAAGATTCTGAAATTTCACAAGGGACAAAAAATCCTTCTGAGTTCAACAATGAGATTCTGTATAGACTCTTTACTCAAATCACATGCCACTTTGCCAGTGACTTCTGGATCTTAATTGTGACTTTTATAACCTCTCAAGAGCTAACTTATTGAGTTCTAGCAAATCTCAAGCCAGCATGCTATGTGTTAGTTACATTGAATAGCCTCTTCAACATAAACCACACAATACTCATGCTGATCCTGTTAGATTAAGACAAATTAAAAATTTGATACATAGTTTTGCTGTCAGGTCCTAATGGTCAAAGGTCAATATAGTATATTGCAATAAGGCTATAGGTTACCAGTGCCCCAATATTTTATCATAATAAACCAAATAGGGATGAAACACCCAGCAGTAGCTCGTAAATCTATTAGCGGTGAACTGTCAATGTCCTATATACCAGGGTAATTTGTTAATTCAGAGTTGGGTCTATTTTTTTCACTAGACCTTGTAAACTCCTTTCTGAAACATCAATAAACCATGTGCTTTGACTTGTTAATCAAATGACTTTATTCAGTCCAAAGCAATTTTTTCCTAATAAAAACAGAGTATTTATCTCCATGGCTATAAAAGAGGATTGTTTTCAACTGTTCACTTATAGTTAAGAAGCACATTTAGTTTGGATTGATTTCCAATGCTTCGGTCATATCTTGTCACTTTCTATTTCTTATACACAGCATCTCAGTTTAGCCATTTAGGAAAGGAAAAATAGTTAAATTCTGGATGTAATATGGGACCAGCACACAAAAACTGATACAGAAGTTTGAGAGTGAAAACAGCTTACCCAAATAACTGTAAATCAACATTTTAATATGATTCCCTGTTGGGAAGTTTCCATATCATTCTAGGTAGAGTGTTGATGCTAGCCACTGTTTCTCCCTCAAACGAGGTTCCAGATGTTTGCCTGTTAGTCAGTATTGCTCTGTTCTTAGTCACAGGGCAGATAATGTTGATCTATAATGGAAACATTTCATCCTCTCTTAAACTTTATTGTGTTGGTGTAAAATAAAGTCAGCTTCAGTGGGATGGGACCATGGCATGTGAAGCTCTGCCATGCTACCCCACAAAATTGACACTCTTTTCTCCAACCCACCCAACTGAGATAAAATGAGTATTTCTGAGGTATCCGTGGGGATACTCTCAATGCTGTGTGAATGAGCATCTTGAAGAATCGTCACGCTTCTTGCACCCTCTGTCCTTGGAGCTTACTGCCAGCTGGCAAATGGAGCACAGCCTATGACCTCTGACCTTGAATCAGCTCCATTTGGACTGCTAGAAAAATGATGTCTGGGGAGAGGTCTGGGCATTTGAGTTATTGCTGAATTCTGCCCTCTTAAAAGACAAAGAAGAAACTCATAGGTATCCTTAATGAGCACAGGCCTCAAATGCAGCACAAATCATGGTGCATTCTGGGAATTGTTTCTCAGGGGCACAGTTTTTCCCACTGCAAGACCCTGAACAAAGGAAAAAAAATACGCAGCAAAGTGAAATGAGAATGCCTAAAGCTTTTTATTCAGACTTACGGTGAACTACCATTTGGATTTTTTATGTTGAAGGTGGCATCATAGAGGGAAGGGATGTCCAACAGTCCTGTTTCTGTCAATGTCCTTTATCTTCTCACTTTTACACAGAGGAAATCTTCTAAGCCCTTAATTGCAATTTTAGTCTCTTTTGAGCCTAAGAAAGGAAATGTGAGAAACATTTGAAACTGTTATAGTAATGGGTTTCTACTGTAGGAAGTGTTTCTCTACATTTTACTTTCAGTGATTTAGTATTATTCCCATGAGCTTTTTCTCTTAATATTTCCATTAAAAAGTGTGAACAAGTATATTAAAATTAACTGCCCTTGAGGCATGAAGTTTTGCTAAATTAAATATCAATTATTATTTTTTACTTAATAATGATTTCATTTGTTGTACCCTGGCATTCACCCCAATATTATGTCTTCTTACCTAACTCACAACATAACTAGGAGAGATTAGTCATCAACTTTGCTAATGAGCTTAGTGTTCTCCATACTGCAGATTTTTTTCATGAGAGCAGGTAGAACCTAACTGGAAATTTTGGTGAAAACAATCCTTCAGTTATGGTTGAGTTGATACTTGACCTTGAGAAGGATGAATTCACCTGGAATGAGAATGGAAATACCAAAAATATAAGAAATTCTATGCATAATTTAATGGGTAGTAAGCAATACAAATTTTTAAGAAAATCTGCTGTATCAAATTCAGTGTTGTAGATGCCTGGAAACTTCTTATCAGTGTTTAAGTTATGGACTCAAGAGTTAGTTTTTGGACGATAGAGGGCTAAGCACAATGCAGTTATATTTAGAATTTAGAGTTGAATAACAGCACATTCACACCATACAGCCCAAAGCAAAATATACTTTGCTTAAGTAATTTGAATTGATGGTCTGTATGGCCCCAAAGATCCTGAGTAATTGGGTTGCTTTATTTTAATCTTGCTGACTTGCCTTCTTGGTGGTGTTTTTCCTTGGTAAATGATAGTTTGGATTTGGTTTTGTAAATGTTTTATGGAAAGTTTTACAAAGATGGTCAGATACAGGGCAGTGGTGAAAGTCATAGGCAGACTAAGTCAGTAACTCAAATCCCATAAGGATTGTACAACACAATTGGAGGTCACTTTTTTTTAACCAGAGATAGGATTTTGAGGTGAATAGCATGCTGGGAACTGTGGAGGTTAGATTTGAGCTAAAAGATCAAAAAGTGTACAGAGCATTCATGAACATGACTAAACAATAGGTAGACACAAGTAATAAGAAAATTAAAACATTGAAATATTCCTACCTGGCACAACAGTAACCATATGAAACCTAACATATAACTAAAGGAATACAATTACATGCTTTTAATCCTTCCAGCAGAATTGTACCAAGAAAATTGTATCATATTTTGGAGTTCTTAATAAAGGGAAATTAGTAAGACTATTTTCAGATGTTGAAGGGTTAAATACAACTAATATCTCAGTCAAGCTTAATAGAAATTAGTACGTATGACTTGGCTAAGCAAAAATTAAATAACTGATTTTGTGCATTTAAAATGTCAAGGACGAATATAAGCTAACATTCCACTTCGAATTACATATGTAAGCGAGTTATTTACCATTTCTTCCTAATCTTGAAATTTTAAGCTTACCAGTAGGGCATTTTAAGTAGATTGGTTAGGCTAGGTTTTAAATATATTTTGTAATGTTTACCCTTGCCTTTTCCCTTGACCTTACAGAGCTTTGATCTAATAATTCACTGAAAAAAAAAATCACAAGTTAGTATAGAAAAGATAAAATGGATTCTATTATTGGATAATTGTCCACAATAGCACTTTTTTTTTACAGTAATAAAGGTTTCTTTTTTTTAAAATAAATTTGATTTTTATATTCCCCATACAATTGCAACCCCCTTATTTTGACCCCAATCCCTCCCCTCCTCCCACCCCCCTATAGAGTGTCTCTGGTTCATAGTTTTTTGTTGATTTTGATTTTCACTTTCTTATACTTATTCATTTTCCTGGTCCCTTATTTAAGTTTTCTAGATTCCTGCTATGAGTGAGACCTCTGGTATTTTTCTTTTTCTTTCTGGCTTATTTCGCTGAGCATGATCCCTTCCAGCGCCATCCATGTTGACGCAAATTGCATGTGTTTATCTTTTTTGAATGCTGAGTAATATTCCATGGTGTATATGGACCACATCTTCTTGATCCAGTCATCTATTTTTGGGCATTTGGGTTGTTTCCAAAGCTTAGCTATTGTAAACAGTGCTGCTATAAACATAGGGGTGCAGGTGTTCTTTGGAATTGATGTTTCTGTGTCCTTTGGGTAAATACCTAGGAGTGGAATTGCTGGATCATATGGAAGCTCTATTTTTAGTAGGTCCAGAAATCTCCATACAGCTCTCCATAGTGTTTGGACCAGTTTGCACTCCCACCAACAGTGCAGAAGAGTTCCTTTTTCTCCACATCCTCGCCAACATTGTTGTTGCTAGTTTTTTTAATATGTGCCATTCTCACTGGTGTAAGATGGTATCTCATGGTAGTTTTGATTTGCATTTCCCTGATGACAAGTGATGTTGAACATTTTTTCATATGCCTATTGGCCATTTGCATTTCCTCTTCAGAGAAGTTTCTTTTTAGCTCTTCTGCCCATTTTTTGACTGGATTATTTTCTTTGTTGTTGTTGAGTCTCATCAGCTCTTTGCAGATTTTTGTGATCAGTCCTTTATCATTAGTGTTGTGTGCAAAAATGTTCTCCCAGTCGGTGGGGTTTCTCTTTGTTTTTGTTATTGTGTCTTTTGCTGTGCAGAAGCTCTTTAATTTGATGTAGTCCCAGCTGTTTATCTTTGCCTTCACTATCATTGCTTTGGGTGATGTGTCTGTAAAGATGTCTTTGATGTGCATATCATGTAGTGTTTCGCCTATATTTCCTTCTATGTATTTTATGGTTTCAGGTCTTATGTCTAGTTCTTTAATCCATTTTGAGTTGATTTTTGTGTATGGTGTGAGGTAGTGGTCAAGCTTCATTCTTTTGCATGTAGCGACCCAGTTTTCCCAGCACCATTTATTGAACAAACTTTCTTTGCTCCAATGCATATTGTTTGCTCCTTTGTCAAAGATTAGTTGACCATAAATCTGTGGGTTTATTTCTGGATTTTCTATTCGATTCCATTGGTCTGTGTGTCTGTTCTTGTTCCAGTACCATGCAGTTTTGATGATTATGGCTTTGTAGTATAGTTTGACGTCTGTGAGTGTGATGCCTCCATTTCCTTCTTTTTTTTTCAGGAGAGCTTTGGCTCACAATAGCACTTTTTTATCTTATTAATAAGGTGAATTTTTCTTGACTTGGCTCTTTCCATTTCCATTTCATATATAAAGATGTCCTGATTGTGTTTTAAACTAATATTTTATGTTTAAATAAAAGAATCAGAGGGATAATGTTTTTATGTACAAAATATGCCAATATATTCATCCTTTTATGAAAGGTCATTTTGAAAGTAAAATTTGCTCTACATTTGCTTCTCTCTTTAATTACATATTTTTTTTAAGATTTATTTTTATTTATACACAAGAACTGGGCTGTAGACCAGAGGTGTAGGGAGTGAGAGGATTCACCAGAGACAGAGTGGGGAGCAGAACAGGCACATCTACTGAAATATACTGCTGAGGGGAGCAGTGGGTGAGACATGGGAAGTCTGCCACACCATGTATGTGGGTTTGCTCCCCGGCAGGTGATGGAACTCAGGCCTCAGTGGCTTGTGACAGCTCGATAGCACTGGGACTTTAACCCCTGCATCAGCAGGGTGGCCCTTAACTAATTACATATTAAAGACTCCACTTATACTAGGAACTTTTGTTTAGAAGACAAATGCTTCCATTTGCTGTTTTAAAAAGTATTAGTAAATTTATGACTGGGATGGTCAATTATTATCTAAAAAAGGGCATCTCTCCAATTATCTCTATATACAGATAAGTACACAGTAAACAGGAATGCTAGTTTAAAATGTGGTTTTGATTTAGTTAATTTATGAGCAAATTTAGCAAGGAAGCACTAAGACATCACTAAGACCATATTGAAGAAGTTATTGTTTCCTTTATTACGTTTTATGGTTTCAGAGCTTATGTTCAAGTCTTCCTATTTTGAATCAGTTTTTATATATGGTGTAATGTAGTCATCTAGTTTTTCCAGCTCCATCTTTTGAATATGTTTCTTTCCCCAATGTGTGCTATTGGCTTCAATATCATTAGTTATCCATAAAGGTGGGGTTGTATTTCTGGGCTCTTGATATCATTTCTTTGATCTGTGTGCCTATTTTAATTCTAATCATACTGTTTTGATTACTGTTGCTTTGTAATATAATTTGATGCCAAGGATCATGATAACCTCTATTTTTCTTATTTTTTCTGAGAATAGTTTTTGATATTTGAGGTGTTTGCTGGTTTCATACAAATTTTTGGATTTTTTAAATTCTATTGATTTAAAGAACACTGATGGGATCTTAATAGGGGTTGAATCTATATGTTGCTTTTGGTAAAATGGCCATTTTAACTATGATGAGTCTTCCAATCCATGAGAACAAGATGTCTTTCCATTTTTTGTGTCCTCTTCAATTTATGTCAACAGTGTTTTATAGTTTTTAGTGTACAGGTTCTTCACTTCTTTGCTTAAAATTATTCTAAGATATTTGATATTTTCTGCTGGTTTGTGTATGGTAGCATGACAGATTTTTTTATTGATTAATAGCATGATAGTTTACTGTATTCTAATTTTTTTGGTGGAGTAATTAGGATTTTATATATACATACATACATACACACACACACACACACACACACACACACATACACATATAAAATGCCAGTTGCATGTAGTGACAGTTTTACTTCTTCCTGTACAATCTGAATATCTTTTGTTTATTTTTCTTCCCTAATTGCTCTGATCCAGAATTCCAATACTGTGTAAATAGTAATGATGAAAACGCCCATTCTTGCCTTGTTCCTTACCCAAGGAAAATCCTTCAGTTTTTCACCACTAAGAATAAGGTTAACTATAGCTTTATCATATATGACCTTTAGTATCTTTAGGTATGTTACCTGTATACCCATTTTATTGGAAATTTTTAACCAATGTATGCTAAATCTTATTAAATGCCTTTTCTGCCTCTATTGAGATGATTGTATGCTATTTTCTTTCATTTTGTTCACATGATGAATTACATCTAGGGATTTACATATGCTGAGCTATATTTGTATTTTTGAAAGAAATCACATGTGGTTGCATTGTATGATCTTACTATATTGTTGAATTCAGTTTGCCAGTAATTTTGTTTAGAATTTTTGCAGCTATGTTCATCAGAGATGTTGGCCTATAGTTTTATTTTTTTGTGATGTCCTTGTCGGGCTTTATTTCCAGAGTAATGCTGGCCACATAAAAGGAATTAAGAAGCATTCCCTCTGATTTTTTTTTTTTTAATTTTGAGAAGGATGGTTATGAGATTTTCTCTGAATATTAGATAGAATTTACTGGTAAAGCCATCTTATTCTGGAAATTTGTTTGAGGGGGGTTTTTTCATTACTCTTTCAGTTTTTTTGCGATGGGTCTACTTAATTTTTATGTATCATCCTGATTCAGTCTGGGGAGGTTGTAGAATTTAAGCAATTTATCAATATCTTCCTGGTTTCCCAGTTTGCTGGAGGGGGCAGACAGATATTCATCATAGTGTTGTATTGTGTGTCCAGTGGATGGAACTGCTGACACATGCTTTTGTGTGGCATACTTGTTTGCTGTTGGGTGGGTATGTTTGCTAGAGACATTTGGGGTCTGCTTACTAGATGTGAGACATGGTCCATTTGCTAGCTGACTGGGCTGTCTTTGTTCAGCAGCACATGGGACCAATGAAACAGTGGCAGAATCTTGCTTGGCCAGTGGTAGTGTGTGGTGCACACTAGATTACCAGATGTGTGCTGGGACAGCTAGACTTTGAGAGAGGTGTGCAGGTCCAGCTTAGCCGCTGGAGGTGTGCCAGTTTTCTAGGCTGCCAGAGGCATATAAAATCAACAGAGTCACACTGGACTGCTTTGGTCTCTGGAGGAACACCAGATTGCTTGAGTTGCAAGGAGTTATATTGGTGTGACTAGTCTTTAAGTGACTTGCCAAGCTGGCTAGGCTGCTGATAGTGGTAGCATACAAGGCCAGCTGGGCTGCCAACAGTATCTGGGGCAGACAAGCAAAAGCTGTCAGGAAACAGAAGTTCTTTTTTGCTAGGAGTGGGCCCTCTTAACTGTCACTTTGCGTTTAGCTACTTCATAGGTTTGGGTGGAGCTTTCATTGGGGATTCACCTTTAGAATCTAGTACTATGGGTAGTGAGTTCCAAGATAATTGTCACTAGACCTGGAATTAGCACATTTGGGTGAGGTTGCCAAGATGGAACCTTCCAGTGAATCTGACCGGGGGTTGATCCTTAAAGTCTCTTGCTTCTTGGGTAGACACTATAAGGATGTTATCTGAGTTTCTTTCACCTCTGTACGGGGCACTGTTTAGACCTGCGTTACTGTATTGCGTCCTAGGATAAATGAGTCTGCACTTTCAAGGCTGGTTCTTAGTCTCTACTTTTCCTTTTTCTTGTGCTTACTTCCCTCTTGCCCTCAGTGCAGTTGTATCAGGGGCTTGCCTCTCCTGTGCTGGATCAAAGATTTGGGATGATGAGTGTTGAGCATGACCCTCCCCCAATCTTAGGAAACAGTTCTGCATGGTAGAGAACTCCTTCCAGTTGCATCTTGCTTGTCCCTGGAGTGGATTTTCTTCCTTGGCTAGAGCATATCTTTGTCTTTCCTATCAGTCTGGTGCTGCCTTTTTTTTTTTTTTTTTTAAGATTTATTTATTTATTTATACAAGCACTGGGTACAGTCAAAAGCATGGGAAGGTGAGAGAATTCACCAGAGCCAGAGCGGGGAACAGAACAGGCAGACTGATGAAATGCACTGCTGAGGGGAGCACCGGGCCAGACAGGAGAGGTCTGTTGAGCCATGTGGGACACTCGCTGGGAGCTGGGGATCGAACCAGCGCTGCGGAGGCTGCGTGCAGCTTCGTAGCCCAGCGCTCAACCACTGCGCCACCAGAGGAGGCCCTGGTGCTGCCTTTTTATCTTTTGTTGTGGAAGCTGCATTCAGAAGGATTTCAGGTCTACTTCTGAGTAGATTAATTCATGTTTAGTTGTAGATTTGTAGATGAGTACAGGTTCTTCCTATGTCACTACTTTGGACCTCTTTGATCCATTCATATTAATTTTTAGACATGATACTCTCCTGCACTGCTGTTGGGAATGCAAACTGGTCCAGCCACCATGGAAAGCTGTGTGGAGGGTCCTCATACTACTAAAATTGGAGCTCCCATATGACCCAGCAATTCCACTGCTACAACTCTACCCAAAGGACACAAAAACATTAATGCAAAGGATACCTGTACCCCTATGTTAACTTCAGCACTATTCATAATAGGTAAGATATGGAAACAACCCAAATGCCCAAAAATAGATGACTAGATCGAGAAGATGTGGTATATATACACAATGGAATATTACTCAGCAATCAAAAAGGATAAACTCATATCATCCTCAGCAACATGGATGGAGCTGGAAGGTATTATGCTCAGAGAAATAAACCAGAAAGAAAAACATTGGTTGGTTTCACTAATAGGAGGAATGTAGAGGAACCAAATAAGGGATAAGGAAAAAAATAACTATAATAAAGTAAAGATCAAAATTAACAGACAACCAGAGACCAGAGACATTCTGTAGGGCAGGAAGAGGGAGAAGGATCAGGAGAGGGGTGGGACGAGCACAAGGGACGATGGTGATGGTGCACAGGTGAATTGGTGGTGGGAATTTCATGGGGAAATCATACGTTGTACAGAAACGAATGATGAGACATGGTGTTGGTAAGGATTTAATTTCATTCTGTTGCATGTGGATATCCAGTTTGCACAGCTCCTTTTGTTAAAAATACTGTCCTTTCCTTACTGAATGGTCTTTGTTCTCTTGTCAAAATCATTTGACCAGTCTATTAGTGAGCATGAGATGCCATTCAAAATACCATAGACTGAGTGACTTAACAAACAAATTAATTTCCTCTCAGTTATGGAGGCTGCAAATCCAAGAGCATGGTTAGGTTCTGTTGAGAGTTTTCTTCCTGTTTTGCAAAGAGCTGCTTTCTTACTGTAGCCTCACAATGCAGGGAGTGAACTTGAGTGTCTCTTTCTGTTCTTACAAGGTCACTAGGTCCATCAGATCAGGTTTTCATCCTTATGACCTCATTTAACTTTATTCACTTTATAAAGACCCCATTTCCTGCACAGTCCTGTGGGAAGTTAGAGCTTCAACATATGAATTGGCGGAGGGAGGGGGACAACGATTCAGTCCATAACGACCATATATATGAAGATTTATTTCTGGCCTCTCTATTCCATTGGTCTATATATCTTTCTTTATGCCTGTACCACAGTTACTGTCGCTTTAGTAAGTTTATAAATTGTGTGACTTTTCCAACTTCTATTTCTTTTCCAAAATTGTTTTGACTATTGGGGGGTGGGGTCCCTTGAGATTCCATATTAATTTTAGAATGGATTTTTTTATTAAAAAAAAAAAACCTTTGGATTTTGATAGAGATTGCATTGTATCTATAGATCACTGTGGGTATTGTTGACATCTTAACAATATAAATAACCCATGAACCTGGTGCATCTTTGCTTTTAGTCTGTCATCTTTAATTTCTTTCACCAAAGAAATTTATAGTTTTCATTGTACAAGTCTTTCATGTCCATGCTTATAATACCCTTTCAGTTCTATTACAGTGGTGGTGTTATTTTAATTTTGTTTTAAGGTTGTTCATTGTTAGTGTATAGAAATGCAACTAATGTTGATTGTTGCTTTTATATCTTACTATTTTGCTTGATTCATTTATTCTTTTTAAAAACTTTTAATTTTATATATATTTTACCTATTCTTCCTTTTTGTGCAATGTATACTTTCCCCTCTCAGCTGTAGCCCCCGCAAAATTCTCACCACCAAATTCACCTTTGCAACACCACCATAGTCCCTTGTGCTCTGTCCTCCCCTGTTTTGATCCTTTCCCCTTGCCCTCACCTGCAGAATGGCTCTGATTTATAGTTGCCTGTTAATTTTGTTTTTTCATTTATTATAATTATATTTTTCCTTATCCCTTATTTGGTTCCCCTACATTCTTTCTGTAAGTGAAACTATCCAATATTTTTCTTTTTCTTTCTGGCTTATTTCACTGAACATAATCCCTTCCAACTGGATCCACGTTGCTGTGAATGGCATGAGTTTATGCTTTTTGATTGCTGAGTAATATTCTATGTGTATATGTACCACATCTTTTTGACCCAGTCATCCTTTTTTGGGCATTTGGGTTGTTTCCATATCTTACCTATTATGAATAGTGCTGCAGTTAACATAGGGGTACAGGTATCCTTTGCATTAATGTTTTTGTGTCCTTTGGGTAGAGTTGTAGCAGTGGAATTGCTGGGTCATATGGGAGCTCCAATTTTAGTAGTCTGAGGACCCTCACACAGCTTTCCCTAGTGGTTGGACTAGTTTGCACTCCCACCAGCAGTGCAGGAGGGTTCTTTTTTTACCACATCCTCGCCAACATTTGTTGTTTCCTGTTTTTTTTTAATATGTGCCATAATCACTGATCTAAGGTGGTATCTCATTATGGTTTTGAATTGCACTTCCCTGATTACAAGGGATGGTGAATATTTCTTCATATACCTGTCGGCCATTTGCATTTGCTCTTTGGCAAAGTGTCTTTTTAGCTCTTCTGCCCATTTTTGACTGGGTTGTTTACTTTGTTTTAATAGTCTTGTCAGCTCTTTGTAGCTCTTTGCGATCAGTCCCTTATCAGTTGTATGAGTGCAAAAGTTTTCTCACACTCAGTCAGGTATCTCTTTGTTTTGGTTAATGTCTCTTTTGCTGTGCAGAAGCTTTTTAGCTTGATATAGTCCCAACTGTTCATATTTTCCTTCACTTTCTTTGCTTTGGGGGATGTATCTTTAAAGATATTACTGAGATGTATGTCATGTAGTGTTTTGCCTATATTTTCTTTTATATATTTAATGGTTTCTGGTCATATGTCCAGCTCTATCATCCATTTTGAGTTGGAGTTTGTGCATGGTGTGGGGTAGTAGTCTAGTTTCATTCTTTTGCATGTAGCAGTCCAATTTTCCCAGCACCATTTATTGAACAAGTTGTCCTTGTTCCATTATTGCATATTCTTTGCTTCTTTGTCAAAGATTAGTTGTCCGTAAATATGTGCGTTTTTTTCTGGGGTTTCTATTTGATTCCATTGGTCAGTGTCTGTTTTTGTTCCAGTACTATACAGTTTTAATTGTTATGGCTTTGTAATATAGTTTGAAGTCTGGAATGTGGCACCTCCATTCTCCTTTTTTGGTCATGAGATCTTTTACAGGTTTTGTGTGATTCCATATGAATTTCATCAATATTTGTTCTATTTCTTTGAAGAATGTCATTGAGATTTTTATTGGAATAGTGTTGAATCTGTAAATTGCTTTTGGTAGGATGGACATTTTGGTAATGTTAGTTCTTCCAATCCATGAGCAGGGGATATCTCTTCATTTCTTTGTGTCTTCTATTTCTTTTAACAATTTTTTAAAAAATATTTTTTTAAGCAATATTTTCTGCCCCCCACCCCCTCAGGATGAGTCCCCATAGAATTTCCTCATTTAGCGATGTTTTATAATTTTCTTTGTATAGGTTTTTCATCTCTTTTGTTAAGGTTTATTCCCAATTATTTGATTTTTTTTGATTCAATTATAAAAGGGATGGTTTTCTTGATTTCCTCTACAGATAGATTGTTTGCGTATAGCAAGATGGATGATTTTTGTGTGTTGATTTTGTATCCTGCTACTTTACTAAACTGGTGGGTTATTTTGATTAGTTTTTCTGTGAAGTTTTTAGGGGTCTCTATGCATATTATATCGTTGACAAATAGTGATAGTTTCCCTTCTTTCCCTATTTGGATTCCTTGTATGTCTTTCTCTTGTCTTACTGCTCTGGCTAGGACTTCCAGTATTATATTGAAAAATAGTGGTGAGAGTGGACATCCTTCTCTTGTTCCAGATCTTAAGGGAAAGGCTTTGAGCTTTTCACCATTGAGAATGATATTGGTTATAGGTTTGTTGTATACAGCCTTTATTATATAGTTATGTTCCTTCTATCCCAAGAATTTCAAGGGCCTTCATCATAAATGGATGTTGAACTTTGTTGAATGCTTTCTCAGCATCTGTCGATATGATCATCTGGTTTTTATTTTTCTTTTTGTTGATGTGTTGGATTAATTGATTTTTGGATGTTGAAACATCCTTGTGCCCCTAGAATAAATCCCACCTGGTCTTGGTGAATTATCTTTTTGATGTGTTGTTGGAGTCTGGTCACTAGGGCTTTGTTGAAGATTTTTACATCAGTGTTCGTTACAGAGATTGGCCTGTAGGTTTCTTTTTTTGTGTTGTTCAGTTTTGGTATTAGTGTAATGTTGGTTTCATAAAATATATTTGGTAGTATCTTCCTCCTCAATTGTTTGAAAGAGTTTGTGTAGGATAGGCACTAGTTAATTTCTGAACATTTGGTAGAATTCATTTGTGAAGCTGTATGGTCTTGGGCTTTGGTTTTGAGGAAGGATTTGTTGACTGTTTCAATTTCACCACTTGTAGTTGGTCTGTTTAGGTGTTCAGTTTCTTCTTTATCTAGCTTTTGATAATTTTATAGTTTTAGAAATTTGTCCATCTCTTCTAGATTGTTGAACTTGTTGCATAGCTTTAGGGTTTCTTGTAATTTTTTTTTTTTTTTTTTTGAAGCTGTGGTTTTAGTAGTAATGAATTTCTGGAGATTTTTTTCTACCTGAGAAGGTTGTTTTTTTTTTTTTCCTTCATAGGGGAAGGAGAGCTTTGTGGAGTAGAGTATTCTTGGTTGGCATTTGTTGACTTGGAGTTTGTTAAATATGTCACTCCATTCTTTTCTTGCCTGTAGTGTTTCTTTGGAGAAGTCTGATGTCAGCCTGATTGGTTTTCCTTTATAGGTTATCTGTTTCTTTGCCCTCTTCAGCTTTGATTATGTCTTCCTTGTCTTGGACCTTTGGAAACTTTACTATTATGTGTCTTGTTGTAGTAGTTTTCCTTTCATTGTGGTAATTTGGTATTCTTCTAGCTTCCTGTATGTCTGTTTTCATTTCCTTCTTCATGCTTGGGAAGTTCTCTTCAATTATCTCTTCATCAGTGGGTGTATATTTCAGTTTCTACTTTGGGACTGCTCTGAACATTCCTGTATATGTGTTTGTGTGGACACATGCTTACAGTTCTTTCAAGTATATACACAGTTGTTGAATTGCTGGGTTGTATGCTAAGTCATGTTTAGTATTTTTAATATGTGCCAGGCTATATTCCAGGATGCTGAATCATTTGGCATTCCCAACAGCAGCATTTGGTTGTTCAAATTTCTCTGTGTCAATAATGTAGAGCATCTTTTTTGTGCATATTGACCATTTGTATCTTTTTTTGGAGCAGTTTCTATTCAGGTCCTCTGCTCTTTTTAAAATTAGGCTGTTTCTCTTTTTATTGTTGAGTTGTAAGTGTTCTCTGTATTCTGTGTGCAAGTCGCATATCAGATATGTGATTTGTAAATATTTTCCATTGTGTGGGCTTGCTTTATGGTTTTTATTTGTTATTTTTTTCAGCTTATGAGAGAAATGTGTTAAAGTATCCCATAATAATAGAATTGCCTATTTCTCATTGCAGTGCTATTTTTTTTCAAATTTACTGAAAAGCAAATAAAAGTGGATTTGTCCTCTTGAAAAAGAAAAAAATAAAAATAAAAATTACTGATATAATAAAAGAATATCCAAAGGGTAAAATAACAAAGAACAGAAATTAATGAAATAATATACATAGACCAAGTTATCAAAGCCAAAAGGTGTTTCTTGAAAATAATATTATTATTGGTTGTTATTCCCAGACAAGACTGAGTAAAAAGAAGGTGGCATATGTAACTAAACTTAAGACTGAAAAAGTGGGAGGGCTTCACTGTATGTCCTGGTGCACCATTTGGCAACCTCTAGTAATAATATTAATGGTGTTCCACTGCAGTCTTTATTGAATAAATAATGATGTTCATGTATATAATTTAGAAAAACATGAAATAATATATAGTTCCACAATTAAAGGAAAAGTATTTCTCAATCTTGGTGCACACTGGAATTACCAGGATACAGTCTTTAAATAATGAGGCCCCTTACAAGATCAGTTAAACCAGTATTTCCAATTGTGCCCCTATATCAATATATTTTTAAAACTTCCATGTTGATACTAATATGCAGTCACATTTGCAAATGAGTGATATATAAGATGATAACATTTGATGTTGTCCCTTCATTCTTACTACTTATATATATATATGTATCATGTGATTTTTTTTATTTAAATAGGTTTTTACCAAGTACACAATTTAAAAATCTTTTAAATTTACCAATATCTCATGTGTGGTCATCTTTCCATGCTGGTAAATATACTTCTGCCACTTCATTTTAATAGTTATTCCATTGTGTGAATTATTTAATCCACTGTTAGTGGACCCTTAAATATTCAGTAGTATAAACAACCTATGAGGATATCCTTATGAAAAACTTTCACATATCTAAAGGAAATGCTCATTAAAAAGTCACTTATTCAAATTGTTCTTACTGGTACAAAGAAAATAGTTTATGGGGCTATTAGTGGGCAACTAAATTTTCACCTTTGTTGCTCACCCTATAGTTGCATAGGTGATTGATATTGAAAGAGATGTATCAATGTCATCTCTCATGTATTAATATCATTAATTAGTATGTATTAATATCACCAAACACAGTGCCTGGTGTACAGAAGGCACACAAAGGTATTTATTGAATAGTGAGTAAATTTAATTTCTTCAAACTATCTTCAATTCCAAGTGCATGTGTACCAGTCACATTCACAAGAAAATGATGTAACCTTGGGAGTAAACCCAGTGTGAGAAACTTGAAATCTGTGACCTAAAATTTTTTACCTTCAAATTAATAATCAAGATCCAGAACAGTTATTAAGATCTCTGCTCAACTTTCCATGACAGTTTCGCCATTTTGGCATGTGCATTTTAAGCTACTATTTATTGAATGTTTTCTATCCATTATCTCATTTAATCTTCCCAACCACCCTTATATAAAGTATACTATTATTATTTCCACTTGAAAGATGAGATTCACAGAGGTGAGGTCTCATGCTCAAATTCACAAAACTAGTCAAAGATAGAATCAGGAATTAAACTCTGTTTTGTCTGAAAGGGGAAAAAGGCACTCTTATTCTTAACCACTGTGTCTCCTAGGTATTTTGGTTTTCTGCTTCACTGGAGCAGAATAATTTTTGATGTTGCATTAAAAAAAAATAACATTCTTAGAACACCAATACAAGATTATAGAGAAATATTAGAAAATTTTGATAAGCAAAAATAAACAAAAAAATGGACAGTAACAAAAAATCTTTTGCTGTAATTCTATCATCCTTTGGGGGAATAGTACTTTTTGAAACAAGTACTTCACACCTC
Source organism: Talpa europaea (assembly GCF_964194135.1). Taxonomy (NCBI): domain Eukaryota; kingdom Metazoa; phylum Chordata; class Mammalia; order Eulipotyphla; family Talpidae; genus Talpa; species Talpa europaea. Next base: position 9,809,530 of record NC_140084.1, on the reverse strand, counting down.
TGAAATTACTACAGTACCTGTCATATATTTTTGTACACTGTTTATACTCTTACTTTCACATTTGGTTACTTTATTGCATGGAATAAGCAGCACAACATATATTTTAAACTAATCATTTGCTCTTTTTTCCTTCTCTTTCATTCATTCATAATTCAACTGTGTGTGTTAAATTCCGATTGCGTTCCATGCATTCTGCTACCTTTTGAGAATACAACCGTGATCAAAAACAGATATGGTCCTTGCCCTCATGGACCTCTCAGTGGATTTGAATAGTGTGACATGAATAAAAAGTGACACAAATACATGTAAATCTACCACTATAATAAGTTTGGGGTTTTTTTGGAGGAATGGAATGTGACTTTATATAGGAGGAGAATTTGACCTAGTCGGAAAAGGCTTTTCTGATGCACTAATAAGTAAACTGATATTTGAAGAATAGGTAAAGTAGAAAAGGAGGAACCATTCAGGAAATGTAATGATAAGAGTAAAGCCCTGAGACAAGTGGGACCTAGACAATGGATTAGAAAGAAGACTGACAAGGCTCAGGATAGAGATAGTTGCTGGAACCTTATGTTACAAGATGGGGAAGGTAGGGACCTACTGATACAAAGGCCCTAAGGCAGAGTCACACCTGGAACATTCAAGGAGCAGCCAGGATTCCAGCATAGCTGGAGGGGCATAAATAAGGACTTAATAGGAGTAAGTAAGGCTTAGAGAAACAATAAGGTGCCAGATGGTCTTGCACTGGTATCCAAGAATTTGTCACTGCAGAAAATGCTATTAGACATCTATGCAAGATTATCTGACACCTTGTTGCCTCTCTGACCTCATTTTCTATTATTCTGTACACTATGATAACCACTACTCACTTGAAATTGAGCCCCTGAAATACGCCTAGTGCAGCTGGGGAACTGAAAGTTTCATTTTATTTAATTTTAATAGCCTCTGGCTGCTGTGTCCAATATAGTAGCTGTTGACCACTTGAAGTATGGCTTAGTATAGATGATTAACTTAATTTTAGATTTTACTTAATTGTAATTAGTTGAAATAGCCATATGTGGCTACTGGCTATCATAATGGACAGTACAGCTATTGCCTCACAGCCTTTGATTTTTATTCTGAAGTAATAAAATTTGAATTACCTAAGGCATATAGCCAAAAGTAAAATTTTGTTTTGCATTGAACCGAAGTAACAAATTTTCCTTCTTTGATATTAAAATATGTAAGAGCTGAAAGAAACACATAATTTCTTTTACTTTCCTTGTTCATTGATATCTTGAGATGTACCTCAAGAGAAGGTAAAATATAGAGGGTTATGGCAGGTCAGAAATTATACTAGGATGTTCGACCAGTCTTCTCACTCAAGTTAGGGACTTTTTCTAACTTTTTCTTTCCCATCTCAGCTTAAATCTTATTTCTTCATTAAAACCATCCTTGACTCCCTTTAGATGAGATAGGGCCTCCCAGTTAACATTCTCATAGAACATTGCGCTTTCTCTTCATATTTCTTGTCTTATGTTAGCCTATATAGGTATTTGTTTTTTGTTTTTTTTTTTAAAGATTTATTTATTTATTTATACAAGCACTGGGTACAGTCAGAAGCGCGGGAGGGTAAGAGAATTCACCAGAGCCAGAGCTGGGAACAGAACAGGCAGACTGACGAAATACACTGCTGAGGGAAGCAGTGGACGGCAGGAGAGGTCTGTGCGCCATGTGGGACCCTTGCCGGTGGCTGGGGATTGAACCGGCGCTGCAGAGGCTGCAGGCAGCTTCGAAGCCCAGCGCTCAACCACTGCACCACTGGGGAGGCCCTATACAGGTATTTGTATAACTATATAATATCTTCACCACAACCCTCAACCACATATAAGATTGTTATTTAAGGCAGAAATTGTCTTTTTCACACTGAGTCCACAGCACATGAACTTAAGTAGCTCTTAATGAATATTTGATAACTGAGTAACCAAGGAAAGAAATGAGTGACTCTACATCAGTCTCTTCTCCAGTCTACTCATCTGTCTGCATAGCTAGCTCTACCGACTGTTACCCTCGGACCTCTGGCCTTGCAGGTTTAGGACTTGCCATAACCAGTTGCTTAAAATTTGATAAGCATAGATTTTCTACTATTCTTAATCCATGAAGCAGTCCTTTTCCTACCCAGTAAAAAGGATTTTGACTATCTTAAATTAAAACTGAAAAGAACTAGAAAAACAGTAGTGTGATGATCTTTGTAGTTCACACTGAATTATTTGATAGTAACAATGCACTCTTTGTCCCTCAAGACTGCTCAGCTTTTGTAGATGTCCTAAAAGTCTATCTTATTTTAAATGAATTGCCCATTTGAGACAGAGTAGTGATGGTATGTAACTAATGGCAGTTGTCTTAATGACTTTCATTTAGCTAGCTTTACATAGTTCTGTCATTAGTAGAGTATTTAAGGCTGTATATACTCTTTTGTTGTTTGTCTTTGGCGTTCATTCTCTCCGTGAACCCTCAGTTTTGGTTCTGTAGTACATGATTGACTTACAATTACTTTGATTCACAGTGGGACTGCTTCCTCTACTGTATTAGTCAGAACTGTTGGAACATCCCAGTACAATTTCTGACCTGTACTAAGAAATAGAAATTTGCCATAGAGATGTTTCCTCAAATGAAGTGTATGATAAGTCAGGACTGAAGTGAGCGTCTACTTGGGTTTCGGGTCCAGTGACCTTGGTCTGCCCCCAACTCAGGGTCACCTTCAGTGTCCTTAAGCCGCTGAACTACTCTCTGCTTCAACTTACAACCTGTAAAGTGGATCTTTCTAAATCCCTACTTCTTCCAGTGATGTTAGACGTAATACTGAAATCTTTCTACGACACAAGTTCTTTGCAAAGATCTTTGAATATGTACATTCAGGGTAGTTGGTGTTTGGAACTGGGTGAAACAGTGGCACCTATTCAGTTGGCCACCACAGGGGCCCTCTCAAAATTAGTTTGATTCAGCTAGGTGATAGTTTAGAGTTTTTATTGATGCATATTTCTCTTTTCCTGTGGGGGGGAAAAAAAATCCTTGAGTTTGAAAGGCAGAATCAAGAGTAGCAGTTTCTTAGGAAACCAGTGGCACAATGAACTGTAAAGATGTCAATTTGTTCTTTAAGCAGGCCTGGTAAGAATACGAGACCTCCGTTTTTTCCCCAAATGCTTCTGTTTATGTTTCACCATTCCCTATGAAAGAAACAAGGCACTAAAAAGAAATGCTACAGGTTACCCTGAAAAGATTCCAAGTTTCTCAGGGGAGTGGTGCTCCCCTGAGTGTCTTAGGTGGCGCTCTGACCACAGCACTGAGAGCCACGCTGGCCCTTAGAGTCATCACATGCAGAACATTTCTATTTCCATCACTGCTTCCAGGATATCTTATCTCCTGCCCTGGCAAATCATAATACATATACACACCCCCATCCCTGTCCAGTGCACCCAGTAGGGGGGAGGGGGTAGAAAAGACAAAGTCATTTATATAATGTGTCTCCCTGCTGAGCCCCTAATGGCCGAAGCTTTTGTTCTGCATTCAGTGGCTGCATGTGATGGGCAGGAAGCCGCAGTACCCCTTTGTTCCATGGCCTTATTCAGCAATTTAGATCCATCATAAAAATCAAATATGCATGTTGCAATCGCCTTGCCTACAACAGCTTCAATTTTCACCTTTCTTTAATTTGAACTCCACAGGGGAAGAAAGAGAATGAAGGGAGAAAGGGAGAATGGGGGTAGGAAAAAAAATTGCTTTGTATTTTAGCTTAGTGGACTGTGAAAATAGGCCGTAATGAAAATATATATTTTTAATCTCATGTATACATCCCATTCAGCACAACACATAGCTCCAAACCAGGCCAGTAGAATCCCTTCAAACCTGTTTAACTCAGACTCTAAAACTGGGTATAAATGATGGGAAAGAGAAAAGCAAAGAGCATTACAAAAGGGTGGAAAGAGGAAGACTGTCTTTCCTGCTTGAGGACTCATCTTGTTCACAGAGGTTACATGTACATCACTTTTCATTAAGACCAAAAAGAGTGTTTTGTGTTCAGCTGAGTAACACAAGATTCTTTTGTAAAAGAAATGATTTGGAGAAAGGGTTCATAGAGGGAGTAAGTAGAGGGAGATTGCATTTAAAAATATATTTCCTCTCCCAAATAAAAATGAACACATTGTCAGAGATGGTTTTGTCCACTTATTGATTTACACACTATATTTAAAATTTTTTCCTGAACTTCAAAGGATGTGTTCCCTGGGGTTCAAATAAATTTGCATCTGCAGCTTTGGTATTGATTATTCAGAAAAATACAGAAACCCTTTACCTACTCCATTATTAAACTTGAGCAATGGCTTTTACAGAGGGGTTCATGTCCTAATATAAACAATATGGCCAATATTTATTCGATTTATTAAAAAAATAAAAGATCTGAAGAAAACTGTGCCTCTTTATGCCTGGTTTCACTTACTAATATAGGTTTTGAAAGCTGAAGCTAAAGTTGAAGCCGACCAGTGTGAAGATCCTTTGCCCGCTCTTCTAAATGGAGCTCTTATAGCATAATTCCAGGGAGATTTTCTATAGGCAATATGAGGCAGACAATGAACATAATGTAGGGTAGACACTACTCAAAGCATGATCTTGGGGATCATTCAAGGTTGAAAAGCCTTTGATTGTCTTGAGTGGAGTGTCTTCTGAGTGATGTATGGAATGAGTCTTGGATCAAAACCAATTTCACAAGTTTGATCCTAAGGTAACATGGAAATCCACCAGATTCTGCAATGACTAATTAGAGATGTGTGAAGAGGGTTTCTCTTCCCCAACATTATCGATTTTTCTTTCAAACCCCCCAGTTTCACAGAGAAAAATCTCAGGCATTTAAAAGTGTTCAATTTAGTACAGTTCACTGATGCATGTAATCTTTGCTAACTGCATCCCATTTTCTCTAAACTTGGTATTTCAGGCTCTCCTGTGTTCTGAGTATATTTTAGATTTACTTTAGATTTTAAGTGAAATCAAAGATGTACCCAGGACATATGAGCACTAAGAGGATAAATTTAATATTTTAGATTTCTTTAGTTGCAATTTTTCCCTTTACTCCACTGGAAATATAGGAAAGCTTGCCCACAAACGGAAAGTGTAATTTTAAAAAAGTAGATTCCACACAATTTAAGCTTATATATGAGTCAAGGGATTTGTTTATGTCTTGAATCTCTTGGAAAAAGCAGGATAATTAAGATGACTAATAGCAGCTGAGAATGTATAACTTTGGAGAAGATCAGTGATTTTTCAGGCAAAGCTACGATTCTGTGTCATCGCAACTCCTTTCTCCCCACTCTGTCTTTTAACATCACCCCATATCTTGTGGGACAATGTAGGCAGATACCATGCCCTGTATCTGCTCATTAAGGTTAAGGCCATATGCTGGCATTTTTCTGTTTTTGTTTTCTCTATATAAGGAAAGATGCTAGGTAGATGGATCAGATGATAAACATTGCTCATTGGAGAATAAAGCCTTTTCTCTATGAATTTAAGATAATTTTATGTATAATGACATATCTTTTTTTAAAGGTTTATTTATTTATACAAGAACTGGGGTACAGGCCAGATGCGCGGGAGGGTGAGAGGATTCACCTGAGACAGAGTGGGGAACACAACAGGCAGACTGATGAAATACACTGCTGAGGGGAGCAGCAGGAGCCACATGAGAGGTCTGCTGCACCATGTGGGACCCTCGCCAGCCAGGCGGCAGGGATTGAACTGGTACTGCAGAGGTTGCAGACAGCTTCACAGCATGGCGCTCAACCACCTGTGCCACCAGGGGAGGCCCATAATGACATATCTCTAATTGAACATTTTCCTTTCCCCATCATGGGAACTTATCATTGGTCCCAGCCTTCTTTTCTCAAGAAATAAACTGTAGAAGGTCTTGAGAAACATTGTTTCACTATTTTCCTAACTAGTCTTTTCAGGCCACCTGGTTTGCATCTCAGTTCACTGCATACTACCATTATGGTTACCTAAGTTTTAAACATAAATGTCACATTTCTTTCCTCAGAAGATCTGAGAGTCCCTCAGTGTGCATTTCTCTCCTCAATATGAAATTCACGTTGAACCAGTAAGTCTCAATCATTGAAGACTTTGTTTCTACACATAATTAGGTAGAGGTTGAGCGTGCAATCGCCAGAAATAGTCACAGTTAAAATTGTGTTTCTGCCCTTGACCAGCTCTGTGACCGTGGGAAAGTTAAGCCTTTGTGTCTGCATTTGTAAAATAAGTATATGAGTATGGTAGTATATAATTTATTGGGTGGTGAGAGTTAACTGAGATTATGTAAAGCATTATTGCAGCTTGAGTCCCTAGGGAAATATTCCAAGGTGAAAATTAACATTCAGGATGTTTATTATTTATTAGGAAGTGCTTGGAATCAACACCTAAGGAAAATGCTCTGCAGTGCAGTCCCACCAAAGATCTCAGCCAACCCAACCAGTAAGTCTTTTCAACTGAAAGCAGACAACTGAGGTCTTCATCATTTGGTAAGGTAAGTCCTTTATTTTGTGTGTTTAATCGTGTATTTATTTAATTTTTTAAATACATAAATTCTAAAAATATTATCAAGATTATCTGATAATGAATTTTTATACCTTCCAGTTTTGCCAACATCCCCATTATGCATCCCTGATAGCAATCACATCACTGCATCATGGGGATGGGGAGGGAGCTGCAGGCCTTCTCAGAGACAAAGTCATTTATGTTTTATAGTACTGATATTTTAATCTGGTAAACTTTTATTTTTGATCACATTTTAATTTTTTTCTCCCTATTAATATGGTTTATTGAAGTCCAATCTCTTATGTTGCAGTAATAGTATAAATAGGAAAAAAAAAATAAGTGGGTATTTAGCATGAGGGCTTACACAGGAACCAGAGATGGAGGAAAGGCTTGAGGGAAGGAAATGAAGAGTAATTAAATGTAAGGAAGGGTTCCTGTGGTAGATGTGCTAGTCCATGACTGAGTTCTGATTGAAATTTGACTCACTGAAGTGAAGCCATTTCCTCACCGACTTTGTCTCTGAAAAGCCCTTCATTTCTTAAAAGAGAATTGGGTGGTATATCATACCAATTAAGTATTTAGAAAGTGCTTGATAAACACTAGTTATATAGTAGTGCCAATGTAAATTTACCTGTGACAACATTCACATTTTTCAGTATCCCAAACAATTATATATTGTTATATATAATTTTTTGTTGTTATATATAAATAATATATTGTTATATATAAACATTATATATTTTAATTACAAGAGGTGGTTTAGTGTTATAGTAAGATCATAGCTCAAAAACTGGGCTTCCTGGGTTTGAGTCCCAATTCCTTATAGAGTTGCTGAATAACTTTGGTTGCACTAGGTTCTCTTGTACACAAATGCCTGTCACTTCATCTGTGAAATACGAATAATAGTAGTACATATTTTCATAGGGTTATTATGCGGATTAAATGTATTAATAATTAGCACGTTGAACAGTACCCAGCATGTAGTAAGTTCTTTGATTGCCCTTGTTGTTATTGTCTTCTGTCAAGTTAAACATATAGTCCAAAAAATTTTGGCGTGAGTTAATTCTTGATTTCAATCCCAGTTTTGTTACTGGCCAGCTATTTTGATCATGGCCATGTTATTTAATCTGTGATCTTCAGTTTTCTCATCTGTCAAATAGAAATGATGTTGTCTACTTTATAGAATGCACCAAAAATATTAAGATATTATGAACCTAATTTTCAGTTCCTTTTCTACACCATGGGAATAATCCTATCCTTCGGATGTTGTAAAGATTATGTGAGTTTGTTATAGATACACCTCTGTAAAAGGGGTAGGAACATGGGATGGGTTCCATGTTCCCCACCCACACTTAACATGCAGTTGCCTTGGACTGTACATCCCAGCAGGCCATGAACCAGACTTTCTGAATTGGGGGTAGCTGGGAAGGAGCAAGGTGGATGCATAAATTGGTCGGGAGGGTGATACATGTTGAGGGGTACATGGATGAGACATGTGGAGGAGGCATATGTGCAGACACTTGGAAGAGATAGATGGGGAGGCCGTTCCTGGTCATAGGCAGAGATGATGGCAGCTGTTACCTTCTCTTTTATATTAATTTTTATTTAGTTACTCTTTATATTTTTATTTATTTTTGCATAAAAAGAACTGTGGTGTAGGAAGAACAAATTTTGCATAGAGAGCTTGTGTAGGTGGACGGTGAGAGGATTCACCAGATGTGGAGTGGGGAGCAGAACAAGTGGATCTACTGAAATACACTACTGAGGGGAGCAGAGAGTTCTGCTGTGCCATGTGGGTTAGTTCCCTGGCTGGGGATCGAATTCAGGCTATCGCGGTGGGCCATGGTGGTGGTAGTGCTGAAACTTAAACCCTAGGCCATCAGGGAGGCCCAGCAGCCATTATCTTGATGGGGTAGATTTTGAATTTTGAGTCTCTCCTTTCCCATGTTTCTGGGAGATGCCTAATGTCATTACTTGTGGTTCCCCTCCAGAAATTACCTTAGAGTTGTGACAGGCTCTCAGGCCTCAGTGGCCCCAATTCAGGCCAGTTCTGTTTGGCTGGGCATTTGCCCACAGGGGATGGGTAACATTGGGAGTTTTATTAGAAAAATATTACTTCAAATCTTTCTCTCTCTCTCTCTCTCTCTCTCTCTCTCTCTCTCTCTCTCTCTCTCTCTCTCTCTCTCCCTCCCCCCTCCCCCTTCCTTTCTCTTATCTCTCTTTCATTCTGTCTCCACCAATTCTATTAAAAATCTATCACACTAAGATTCTGCTTCCTTTGCCTTGTGTGCACAATGTCCAGATCCTTTTGAGAGTGTGCATCCCTTAATTGTTTGGAGTCTCTGGTACCCGTTGGTTGGTTGTGTGCTAACCAGTTCATATATAATAAGCACTTAGAATGCTGCCTGATACAAAAGTCGAATGCAATAAATTTTACCTAATATGATGATGATATGATGTTGATGATGAAGAAGAAAGGTCACATTCAGTAAGTGTGAGCTAATATGATGCTGCTGCCTATGGTGATGATGACAATGACCATCTAAAGCACTCTGAACAGTGTCTTGCATATAACCACTTAAATTTTCTGAAGCCCATTACAGTTCTGTGTTATTTTCTCCATTTAGCCTCTACTTCCTAGTCTCTTTGGCCTTATGGTACAGAAGTATTCCCTATCATCATTTCCCATTAATGCATCTTCTCTTAAAAATTTGAACAACTAGACATTGTGTGTGTGTATTGTGTGTAACAGTAGGCCTTTTATTTCCTTTCTTGTACTTGGCATGTAGTAGGTACAATTAATTGAATCCATAAAATAATAATAGTGAATCAATAAAAATCTGTTGTCATTTTCAAAGTGATTTTGGAATGCTATATATTTATTACATCAATGTAGACTTGCCTTCAGAGCCTATAGTACAGTCTCTTGAATATACCCATTTTTTCATATCAGTTATTAAATGCATGTAATATACTTATTTTTATTATGATTCCACGTATTATAGCTCATTTATTTTTAGTTATCACAGTTGCCTGCTACTTTGTGACAGTAACAGTAACTGAACCTCGAAAAGGGATAGTGAAAGATAAGAAATGGTTCTACTCCTCAGGAGTTCTAATTTAGAAATGTATGTACAAATTAATGTAGTACAAAATGTAATGTTAAAATAGTTATAAGTATAGAGTAGAGTAGAGGGAGTAAAGGTAGCATTTCAGATGGAATTTTTTTTTTTAAGATTTATTTATACAAGAGCTGGGGTATAGGCCAGAGGCGTGGGAGGGTGAGAGGATTCACCAAAGACAAAGCAGGGAACAGAACAGGCAGATGGACCAAAGACACTGCTGAGGGGAGCGGCAGGTGAGGCAGGAGAGGTCTGTTGTGCCATGTGGGTATCTCCCTGGCCAACTGGGAATCAAGTCAGCGCCGCGGAGTCTATGGACAGCTTCACAGGACGGCGCTCAACCCACTGCGCCACTGGGAAGGCCCTTAGATGGATCTTGATGCATGTGATAGGGAAATATGGGAGAAGGGTTTATAGCAGGCAGAGAGAAAGTGGTAAACAAAGACCCAAAAGCAGAAATGCACTTGTTCTATCAGAATAGTAGTAAGTAAACTGGAACATAGAGCTACAGCACCACAGTCCCTGGATACAAATCTTGGAAACTGAAACATACTGTGTCCTTTGACAAGTGATATCAACTCTATCTTGGTTCCTCATCTGTAAAATGGAGGTAAGATTTTTGTCTACCTCTCAGGACTGATATGAAGAATAATGTAACATGCCTGGAATAATGTCCTTCTGGCACCTAGCAAGTTTTAGTGTGTGTTAGAAAACAAGATAATGGAGAACCTTTCCTGGCAGCTGCTGAAAGTTTTTGAGCAAGAAGGTAAAAAGATTGAAGCTGAGCTTTGAGAGGACTATCCTGGCAGATAATAGTTTAGAGATCTGGGAAGGAGAAATAAGAACTCAGATGGGGGCACTGGGTGTGGGAATAAAGAAAAGAATGACCACAAGAGATAATACAAGGTCCCCAGGACATGGAAATACTAACTTTTGAAGAGTTTGAGTTGAGGGAATGTTTGGTTTTGAAATAATCAAGTCATTTGAAAGTAATTATAGTAACCAAGCTGGGAGAATTTTGAGATGTATTTTGTTCTATAGCTTCCTAAACTGGTACTAAAAGGTAATTGCAAAAGTGATTTGCTAGATAACAGTGTGTAGTGCATTTATCAGTGGACTGAGTAATTTTCCAGTTTATTATTGTAAAGGAAAACACTTAAATGTGTGTGTGAATGTTCATGTACTTTTAAAATCATTGGTAACATTACATATTCTCCCTTTTTTAATGAAAACATTTAACAAAGTTTAAAAATAATTTGTAATGGAAATTTCTTGACTATTATTATAAGATGAGGATAAAAAATAAATTCTAGAATGATAGGGACCAGATTTGGCCTATTACTCATTTTATTTACCATTTCTACTGATATTTGTACTTCTTGTGTGCTGCCACATATAATTGATTCTCTTTCTGTTACTAGTTTTTATATTCTATTTTTATTCTTTTTCTTTTTTTGAAGATTTATTTATTTATGCATACAAGACCTGGGGTACAGGCCAGAGGTGTGGGGATGGGGGTTAGAGGATTCACCAGAGACAGAGTGGGGAGAAGAACAGGCAGATCTACTGAAATACACTGCTCAGGGGAGCAGTGGGAGAGGAAGCAGAGGATTGCTGCACCATGTGGGGCCAGGTGTCGAACTCATGCTGCAGTGGCTGGCAATAGCTTGATAGCGCTCTCTGTAACCCCTGTGCCACCAGGGAGGCCCCTATATTCTATTTTTAAAAACTAATTTATTGAAGCAAAAAGGATGACAAACCGGATTTGTTAATTTTAGATACTATTAAAACTAAGGAGAAGACTTCTGTTATATTTCACTAAAATGAAAGACTTTGCATCAGTCTTCAAAAATGCCTTTTTACACTACTATGTTCTGTATTTGATTGCAATTTCCTGATACCATTATTTGGTTTTTTAAGGGTTTCCTTAACATATTGTTTACCTACATGTAGGTCACCAAACACTGACCTGTTTGTTAATTTAATCAGATTTCTCTTACCACCTTGTGCCTGCTCTGGAATAAAAGCTGAGAAACTTATCTAAAAGAATTTCATATGATAATATTAAACATGTTTTACTTAAAATTTTCAGGCAAGTGAATCACAAAGCAAGTTTTTAAGGTGGAACAATGTGTGATGTCCTAAAAATGAAACAGAACCAGTTCATTGATGAATTAAGAGTGGAAATGGAAAACTATATGGAAGCCATTGTGAAGTATAGTGGGCTTCTTTTTGAAAAGGAAAATCTCAGTAGGAGAAAGCTTTAGTCATCTCTTGTGAAAAAAAAGAAATGCTAAGACTCCCACTGGAGATAATGGAAGCAAACAGGACCTCTTTGTGAATTCCAACCGTGGGGTTTTCTTCTTGACACTTGTTATGTAAGTCTCATCTTGCAAATGAAAACAAAAAATAATTTGACAGTGATGATGCCAGTAATTAAGCGTTTTTGAAACATGATTACATCAGCTGAGAATTATTTATCTGTATCTTCTACCAAATTCAAATAAGTTGGTTCTTGCCAAACCCTTTGGTGGGAGATTGTGGGGCAGTAGCTACATTTATGCTATTAATTCTTCACTATAACTTCAAGCCAGTGAAACTGGAATGTGATGTAAAAAACAAGTGACAAGTGATTGACACTCTATAAAAAGCATGTTCATATTTTCCAGATAAATTCATAAAAAGCATATTCCTATTTTCCGGATAAATTATCAAAGAAAATGTGTGAACACTCAAGAGTATAACATTGCATTCTCCACTCTGGATGCTGTTCTCTCCTCAAATATCCAGAAATCTCCAAACTAATTGTAGGCCACCAAAAAAAAGTTACCTGCTCTGGTGATTAGCTGTCAGTTGTTGGCATGCTGTCTTAATCTCTTTGGGCTGCTATAACAAAATTTTGTATACTAGGTAACTGACAAACAACAGAAATTTATTTCTTGGAATTCTGTAGTCTAAGAAGTCCAAGATCAAGATACCTGGACATTCTTTGTCTTTTAAGAGTCCACTTCTTGGCTCATAGGTGGCCATCCTTTCTGTCTTCACATGCAGGAGTGGCAATGGGTCTTTCTAAGGTCTCTTTTATAAGCACACTAATCCTTTCCATGAAGGCTCTGGCCTCATGACCTAATTATACCACTTAAAACCCCACATCCAAATTCCACTACATTGTGGGGGGGACAAGTTTTAACATAAGAATTTTGGGAGGGGGGGATGCGTTTTCAATTGTATTACTCAGAAAAGCAGAAATGAAAACTTCAGCATTTATAAGGACACTTATAGCATGAATGCAAGAACTTTATTGTGTGTTAGAAATGCCAGTAAAACCTCAAAAATCATTGAAATAACACGTTTTGTTGCTCATCTGCATTCTACAAAAAGTCCTTATCAGGGTTTTGAAAGGAGTTTTTGGATAGTAACTGGGTACACAACTGTTCCAAGAGTTTAAATTGACCTGAGGGCCTTGATACAAATAAGACTTGTGAGAGCAAATAGATTTCCCTAATTTATAGGTATTTTGATATAAGTAATTGAAATGCAGGTTAATCTCCAGTGGTCTGTTGACTATTGAATTTTATGTACATACTTTCCAAATTGTGAAGCACTACCAAAATATCTCGTTCAGGATTGTCCTATTCCTTCTGGCTGGTCATTAATTCAACAGATGTTTACTGTGTGCCAAGTACTGAAAAAATACTAATGAATAACGCATAACATTTTATACATGACATAGATATATAAATGAAAAATTACAATAAAACAAAAAAAATAGAGAAATTCAAATAGCAATAAGTGCTGAGATCGAGTGTGAAGAAAAGAGTGAGTTCCAGGGAGGGAGGGAGAAACACTTTAAATACTTAGTCAGGAGATGTTGGTCTGAGAATTTGACAGCTGAACAGAACCCTGGGTGTTGAGAAGTCAGCCATAAAGTCCAGGTGGAGGGAGCAAGCACTGCAGAGACCCTGTGATAGGAACAAGCTCTGCTTATTCAAGAATGACAGGAAGGGCAGGTTGTGAAGTAAGTGGAGTTCATTGGGACTTGTAACTTACAGCCATAGAATGACAAAGAAAGGAAGAAAGATTTAAAAAATGCTAAAATCTCTTTGTTCAAATTTTTCTTTTTCTTTTTGTATGATTCCCTTCAAAACTAGAAAGCAGATTAACCATCTTATAGACTGTTTTACTACTTTCCTCTGGTGTTCTAAGACTTAATCTATGCCCTTGAATGCCATGTCTCCATACTTCTTGCTTTTACAACTCAGAAAAAGTCCTCTCCAATGGTTTGTTCATTTTTTGACAAAACAAGCAAAAGAAATACAGATTATTTTATGCCTCTTCATTTTAACCTGATCAAAGGAAGAAAGAAAAATGCTGAAGAAATATATAGTACAATAATTACATCTTTTGAAGCAAATTCTGCCCTTTCTATATTAGATTCAGTCATTGCGTTGCATATGTCACTACCTTGCTGTTAACATATTAGCAAGAACATTGTCATTCCTTCTAGTTACCTCCCAGTAAGCCTTTCCTACAAACTTTTTCAAGTAGCTCCAATAAATTTTTAAGTTAACTTTTCCCCAGCTCATGCCACTGAAGAAATACCTTTTCCTCCAGTGTCCAGCTGAAACAAGCTGTATATTTATGAGACCATCTTTTGGTAACAAAAGTGTCAGAAGTCAGTGGTCTATTAAAAACCCAGCACTAGAAAATACAATACAAACCTCCTCCCACCCCAAAAAAAAACACACATAAAATCAAAAACCTACGCCACTAGAACTAATTCAGATTCTCCTCAAGCCTCTGACAAAGTTTTTTTAATGTATACTATATAGCTATACCCAAGGATTCCAGAGCATAGGTGAAAACATGTGAGTATATAGCCCTTGATCCCTTGAGCTGCATTTGGCAAGTCTCCAGTCATTCATTTCTATCTAATTAATGACATTCCTGGCATATGGGGATCATATAACATAGAATGTGTTCATACTCTGCCTGCAGAAATCCACTTTGTTCTCCACCTGCAAAAAAAAAAAAAATTGGGAAACTGCTTTTCATTTCTTTACTGTATCATTTTGAAGGCAGTTGCTCACCCTCTTTCCTCTCCTACCCCTCCCACTCACCGCTTCCTTTTTCTCTTTTCTTCCTTACCTTTCTCCCTTACAGCCTCTCTCTGCCTGCTCCCTTCTCTCACTCTCCACTGACAAGGTGGGGGTGGTATAATACAAAGAACCCCAACATCTGAACTGGTTCTGGAAGTTATCTTGGAAATTTAAGAATGGTTTGATTCAGTAATGTTAGCATTGTCTTGGTCCTCTGAGAAGACCATGACCGTCTCATTGCCACATGTTAACTTCTGCTGTGGTCTCTGCCTAGAATGCTTTTTCTTCTCTTCTTCCATTCTCCATGACCAATCTTAAACCTCACCTCCTGCAATAAATCTTACAGTGCACTTGATTTTTTTTCTTCTCCCCACTATAGTGCTGTACACTTTTTGCTGTTTAATTCATATTCTTGAGCCACATACGTAAGTTTAAAGGCTTTTCCCACTTAGATTTTAAGTTTTTGCAGAGCAATAATCATGTCATACACACTTGTAGTTTCCATTTCTCACCACTCCAACGGTGGACATGCCATTAAACACCTAAACATTCCACCATTGGGAAAGGATGTGCTGGCAAAGTTCTTGAACTTCTAAACTGAATCAGAGACAGCTGTATATTTTATAATATTATAGACATAATAATAGCTAAGTTCTGTCCTATACAGACTGTAGCTGTTTTGTAAGAAGCCTATAACAATAAATCCAGTCCAGTTTGAATGTTTCATGGCATACCTCCACTCTCTGTTTCATCCTGTATTCCCATTTGAGATTAAATGTTTTAGTTTGAGCATCCAAATCAAATCTGGGAAGCAATCAAGACAATTCCCAAATAAGAATCCTTGAAAAAATAGGCATTTTTTTCCTCCTATAATATGCCTACAATTCACTTAGCTTTTCATTTATGTCACCATCAGAAAACAAAGAAGGAATTAATATTTTCCCTGTTGATAGAAAAGTGATGGCAAAGTCTGGACTAAAAGGACATTTAGAGACTGTGATTCTCGTTTTTCCTTTATTCAATCAATTGATAACCATAAGAACAGATTAATGCATAAAGGAAATATGAGTGCATACTTGCAGAAGAAAATACTACTTATGGAAGTTTAAAAATATGGGAGATTTAAAACAATGAGAATGATAGCTAGTGAGCTCTATTACATAAACTAAAGAATAGCATTGAAATCCTGAGTAAACAGGCCATTCAACAGAGGAAGATGTCTATACTCCGTAGGTGCATCCTGTTATGTAAGTTTAAAAAGCAAGAGAAGACTGTGCTGAGCGAGGAGCCATGTATACCTGGATGTGCTCTATTAAAAGAGGCGCTTGATTGCTCAGTAATTGCAGAGCTAGGCTCTTGGGGAGGCCTTTGTCATCCCTCCTTGGCTGACACCAGACGATAGTGTGGCTCTGTGATAAGAAACAGAGGACCAGTGTCTCCATGGTAACTGACTGAGCTCTATATATTATACCTCGTTACAAATGAGGATAGATAGTAAAAAAAAATAATATATTAACACAGAGAGGGAATGTATATGTGAGTGTATATATGTATCCCGTCTTCTATCTAAAAAGTGAATAAAATAAAAGCATGATTGCATTGAAAGGACAAGGTTGATAGGCCTTTTTCCCACTGGTGCAGGTAAATATTTCATTTTTCAGTTTCTCTGATGGTTTTTGTTCTGAACCCACCCAGCTGTAGCTTGAAAGATTAATGATGGGCAGCCAACAAACCTGAGGAGGCAGTGAATGAATAGAAACCAGCACCAGAGAAGAAAGAGTACTGCCTGACCTTTGGGACAAATAAATAAGGATTTACTAAGTCTGCTAGTTTCATCCCCATATCAGGAAAACCTGGAACCCATTAGAATGGAAACCTGGAGACTTTTATAACATAATGATTCCTAGAGTTCTGAACTTACACAGACTAGTGACAGGGAAAAAGAAAGAGGGAAGGAAAATCAGTAGTTTCCTTTCTAATTTTCTCTTCTGTGGGTATTGATTTTACTTTAACACAACTAACTTAACTGTGTCTCTCCTCACATAAGACCATTACACCTATGGGTAGATCTTTATAAGGTTAAACACGTTTCCTGAAAGCTCAGCCTGCCTGTGTCAGGTAAAAAGACCAAATTAAAGAAATCATCGGTGAGTAAACCATTAACACTAGAAATAAAAAGTTTTGATTCAGTACACGAATGTAAGTATTTGTTCAGAGAACAAAGACCTCAGAGCTTTTCCCAACTGTCCTAATTTAGCCTTACTGTATTAGTCCATCTGCTTTTAGATGAATGACTTTAAACTCTAAAAGAATGACCCTTGGTAGCCCAGCAGGGAATTATACTGATCTTTAAGGTTAGTTCCTTCCTCATTGGTGTTCTTTTCTCAGCCACTCTAATTTCTGAAGAAGTACTTGGGTCATTGCTAAAAAGGGCATATATGTATTTTAAAAACAACATCGGTATTTCACATAACCTAAGTGACATAATTTTCCACCTTTTATTCCTTTTTCCTGATTTCTTGCTCTCTAACAAGTTTTACAAAAACTCATTATTTGAGCCTTCTGAGGTACACCTATTGCAGAGGGGTGGCAAAAAAGGAAGTAGCATAGATGTATGCCCAAGATGAATGAAAACATTCCACACAAAAACTTGTACACAGATGTTCATAGTACTATTCCTCTTAATAATTCCCAAGTAGAAACAACCTGAATGTTTATCAGTTGATGAATGGATAAGCATGTGGTTTCTCCACACAATGGAATATTACTCAGCAATAAAAAATTGAAGTACTGATACATACTACAGCATGGATGAACATTGAAAATACTATGTTAAGTACACAAAGTGAGTCATAAAAGGTCATATATTGTATGATTCCATTTATAGGGAATTTTAAAAATAGGCTGGTCTACAGAAATAGAAAATGAGTGGTTGCTTAGGGCTTGGAAAAGAGCAGAGGAAGACAAGGGTGACTGTTTAGGGACACAGGGTTTCTTTTGGAAATGATGAAATTGTTCTCAAATTGATTGTGGTGATAGCTGCAGAGCTTTTGAAATATACTAAAAAAGCCATTGAATTTGACATTTTAAGTGGATGGATTGCGTGATGTGTGAATTACACCTTTAAAACTTTTTTTTTAAAGATTTATTTTATGCATTCATTAGCTGGGATATAGGGCAGAGATGTGGGGGGTGAGAGGATTCACCAGAGACAGAGTGGGGAACAGAACAGGCAGACTGATCAAAATACATACACTGCTGAAGGGAGCAGCGGGCGAAACGGGAGAGGTCTGCTGCGCCATGAAGGTTTCTCTCTGGCCAGCTGGGGATCGAACTCGTGCTGCAGAGGCTGCAAATTGTTTAATAGTGTGGTGCCTTACCCCTTGTGCCACCAGGGAGGCCGACACCTTAAAAACTTTTATAAAAAATAAAGGGGACCTCCCCTGGTGGCGCGGGCCATTGAATGCAGCGCTGTGAGGCTTCCCACAGCCTCTGCAGCACCAGTTCAATCCCGGCCGGCCGGCCAGTCGGCCAACGAGGGTCCCACATGGTGAGGCAGACCTCTCCTGTCTCGCCTGCTGCTCCCCTCAGCAGTGTATTTCGTCGGTCTGCCTGTTCTGTTTCCCGCTCTGTGACTCCTCTGTTCCCCGCTCTGGTGAATCCTCACCCTCCCAAGAATCTGGCCTGTACCCCGGATCTTGTATAAATAAATAAATAAATCTTTAAAAATAAATAAAGGACCTAGATAAAGGTGAAAATAATGATATATAATGAGGATGACCTGTGTCCTGGTTTTCCCAGCATTGTCCCAGTTTTTCTCCGTTGGGGTAGTGAAGTATTAAAAGTCCTGCTTTCACTTTCAAAATTATCTTGTTGGGATGATAAACTATGTGGCTAACACACACACACAGACACACACACACATATGAATTATTGTGACTCTCTTCTTTGTGTATTAAGGTTATTTAATGGAAAAATCATGTGGAGTTTCTATTAAAAATTCCTGCATAGCTCCCAGGGATTCTAATTCAGTAGGTTGGAGGTATTTTGTATTTTTAATAATAGTTGATTCTTATGAATTTTTGGCATTCATTGTTCTCCATGTTCATAAATAGAGGTGACCAAATTGCATTTTTGGACAAATAGAATTCCAGGGAGGTATGAGAAGACTCTGTAGGAAGTTTGTTGGTTGTAGACTTGCAACAAATCAGACTTTCATGAGGATCAAGAGAACAGCATACAAGTGATACTTCGAAAAAAATACCTCTTCCTCCTTCTCTTGTGAGAAGAAAGTAGATCTAGCCTCTGTTACTCTGTAATAATGAGGGAGGACAGAACCAGTAATGATCCAGCTGGAATGTTCTTCTCCAAAATGTCAAAGGTGGAGGCATTTGTGGTTTGGGGTATCCCTGGCAACTGCTGTTCTACCTTAAAACCCAATATCCGCTGCCTTCTCTCAGATCATTCTGGCTGCTTCCATCCAGGGGCTCCTGACTAGAATTTTATTGATGAGACTTTTAATATTCAGTATTGGAGATGAAAAGAATTGAGGCTGAATAGACTTATAAACATAGGAAAAAAGAAACTTGAGTATCAGGATAATTTTTTTTTTAGTTGCCATGGACTGAAGATTTCTCTTCGCCTCCCCCCACCCCATTCATATGTTGAAACATAATTCCCAGTGTGATTTTTTTTTTTTGGAGGAGGTACTCTGGGAAATGATTAGATCATGAGGAATTCTCATGATGGATTAGTGCTCTTATAAATAAGATCCCCAAGAGAGCTTTTGCCCCTCTGCCATGTTGAGGACACATGGAAAAGACTGTTGTTTCTGAGTTAGGAAGCAGGCCTTCACCAGACACCAAATCTGCTGGCACTTTGATCTTGTACTCTGTAGCTTGTTTATAAACCACCTAGTCTGATATTTTGTTATTGCAGCTACTGAGGAAGTTGGGCCATGGTTTTTTTAAAATAAATATGAGCAATAGGGCATATAGCACAATATGGCCAAACTTTAGTAAAAAAAAAGCAGTGTCACAATTGTATATATGTAAGTATGTATATTACTAAATTCTTGAAATTATTTGTACTTACCTGAATGCAACGTTAAATTGCTTCATCTTCATCGTTTGTTGTTCATATGGAAGAACTCTTCACAGTTTCAAAGTATGAAATGAAAATTGTTCTGAAGAAGCCTGTACATTCCCACATGTGCAGAATTGTCATAAAACAACTTAAGGAGGAAGCAAACATCATTACAAACCTGTTCTCTCATTTGGCCAGATTGCTTTAATTCTTAGCGTTTTTTGCTGCTTTAATCAAGAAAAACCTCTCCTGCAGATTCAGAGTTCTGAAGCACACTCCTCCTTGCTCCTGTTGCCCAAGCTTGTTGATCTCCAGGGAAAAGGTTGACATCTGGGGAGATGTCTTTGTTTCACTTTGTTCCAGCAAACTGTTTGAAATATTCAGGCTTTTTTCTGAAATTTGAGGGTCTTTTCTTCTCTCACTTAAATACTGTCTAAAATTTTTCAGTGTTTAAGAAAGGATTCCTAAAAGTTTTGTTTTTAAGATTTATTTATTTACACAAGAACTGGGGTACAGGCCAGGTTCGCGGGAGGTGAGAAAATTCACCAGAGACAGAGTGGGGAACAGAACAGGCAGATGGACCAAAGACATTGCTGAGAGGAGCAGCGAGCAAGGCAGGAGAGGTCTGCCACACCATTTGGGTTTCTCCCTGGCCGCCCTAAAATCAAACCGGTGCTGCAGAGGCTGCGGACAGCTTCATAGTGCTGCGCTCAATCTGCTGCACCACCGGGGAGGCCCTCCTAAAAGTTTTTAAAAGGATTCCTAATTAGTTGAGGGACTTCTAGGTTGAATATTACTTTATTGTTAAAAAACACCAATTAAACTTCTGTAGTTTCTAAGCTGCTGCTTGTCAATGGAAGATTCCATGCATCCCGTTTAGGTCCAGTATTCGTAAGACATTAACTCAGCAGTGCAGCAATAGTAATTTTCTTGTGATAATTTAGATGCCCATGTTTGGTGATTCTGTTTGATTGGACACCCATAGACTGAAAATGAACACAGCAGTTTGAGATTATCCAAAAGACAAATATTTGGAAAAGATTTAAAAAGTTTTAACCTTAAGGATTATAATTTCTCATCTAATGATGCAGATTTACTGGGCCTCAACAGAAATAAAAAGCATTTTCTAGAAGTAAAAATTTATGATGGATTGAAGTAACTGATTTCAGAGGAGGCCCTTAAACAATAAAATATCAGCAGGCATAGTAGACTTAAAAACACGAGGTTACGCAAACCTCTATGGATAATAGATGACATCAGAAACAGTAAATGCTAGGCACAACCATGGCCTTAAATTTTGAGTATAGGCAGGAAATAAGGACAGTCTGAACTACGGAGTACAACCAAGAGAAACAGTGGCAAGACAAACCTGGTTAAGTAATAGTTCTGATGTGTCTTTGGAAGGGTTTTATTGAACTTGAAATCATAAAAATAAGTAACCCTCTAAGAATTTTTTGTTGTTGTCTCTGATCCTGATCTAGTTTTTCAGTTCTAAGTTTTTATTAAGGTACTTAATAAGCCCTGAAAATCAGGCAAAGGCCAGGGTGACAAGGGTTTTCATTTTATACAAATTCAAGTAATACTGAACCAGAAAAAGAAATAAAGTCCATTTATGGTATTATATTTGTAGAAGAACTGGGTTATGGCAGGGGAACAGTAGTAATAATGAGCAAAGGCTCTGATATCAGATATTCATTATTTCCTCCAATTCCTTTTGGGTGGGTCTATGATTTAACCTATATGACCTTTGGTAGGCTGACAGTAGCTTTAGTAAAGCTTTAAAGCTTTACAGTAGCTTTAGTTTTTTTTTTTTTTTTTAAGTATCTGAGTGACTTCATTTTAATGTTTAAATCTTTAGTCCCAATTTTCTAATGTGGCTTTCTGTTTTACACCCCCACCCACCTTCTACCTTCACCACATCCTCTCTAATAACCCAGTGATTGTATTTATCATTGTGATTTTTGTTTGCATTTCTATGGTAACTAGTAAGATTCAGCCCCTTTTCAGATGTTTATTAGATTCTTGAATATCATGTGTGAAGTGCCTATTCTAATCACTTGCCCTTTTTTTTTTTTTTTTTGAGTTTTTGGTCTTTTATTGATCTATAATTAAAAAAGTACATTGTGGATATGAGCTGTTTGTTGGATATATGTACTGCAAATATCTTCTCATCCTGTGACTTGCCATTTAACTCTCTTAATGATGTCTTGGATGAGCAAAAGTTCTTAATTTTAAAATGTCAAATTTGTCAAATTTTTTCTTCATGTTTAGCACTTTCATGTTCTGTTCAAGAAATCTTTGTTTAACCTAGGTCTTTTTTTTTAAAGTATCTGATACTAAATCTTTAGTCCATCAAGAGATATGAGCAGGGATCCAATTTTGTCTTTTCCCAAATGCTGTTTCGTCTGCTCAAAACCATTTTAAAAATAATTCATATTTAGGGAATTTCCTATCACAATATCACAATGTCTTAATGACTTTGATGTGAAACTCTCACATTTAGCATCATTCAATAAAATATTAAAACACCAAAAGATATAGGTAAACTCAAGCATAAATATCTCAGGACTAAACAGAACAGAAAAGCAAAACAATGAATGGAGCCAAAGTCAATGGCTTTTTGTGATGTTGGTTGAAAGGCGGAGGGAAATCAGGAGTTTAGGTCCTAAGAGGTAGATCAGGAAACTTAAAGTGCTTCATCTGAACCAGGAGTGTATAGCCAGGGGCTTCTCACAAAAGAAGGCTGGGGGAAAAATATTTCTCGTCCTTATATTGGGCTGTGACTTTCAGAAAACTTCAGGATACATTTGAAGGAAGATACATTCTCTTAATTTGGACAGAATCAAGTTTCCTAGGATCTCTGGGGCATCATTAAGTGTACCACCAATATTCAACTTGGGACATGTTGGATCTACATATCATCATTAGATCTCATTCTGGATTGTGGGGGAGAGGGGTCAGGATTTATGTTGTGTTGAACACTGGGGAAAGAGAAACGAACAGGGTGGGGAGACCTTAACATAGGTCAAAACTACAGAACAGAGAAACAAGTTTACTCATCTGAAAGAAGCTGACCAAATTAACGATCAGAATATGAATTCATTCCAGACAGAACTCATTTGATGGAATTTTATAGTAAATATATTTAGGGTACATAAGTACATAAATAAGGAATAACTTCAGTGAAAAACAAAGGTGAAAAATGAAGAACTCCTTCCATAGTGAAGACCACAGTGCAGAAATGCAAGAACCTAGCAGGAAGAAATAAAATGTTGACTATAATTATTCAGAAAAGAAGTAGAAGAAAAAGTAATTGGAATAAGATAATATTGAAAGGAACACAGTTAACTTTCATAAAAGCAAATGGGGGACAGAAATGAGAAAATCTAGCAACATTAAATAAAAATGAATTAGTTTAAAAGTTTGAGAAGAAGATATATATAAGACAGTAGTTTCAATATGTCTTTCACTGTAATCTCAGGAGAGCAAAAACAACAAAACTGGACAAATATCTAAAGATGCAATTCAGACAACACTCCCAGAATTTAATTTATGAATCGGTTACATATTGTAAAGGTCATATACTGTACGTTGAACAAAATTGACCAAAAATAGTCAATCTAATTTATTAGATTACAAAAAAAGTAATAAGTGAATTCTTTAGATAGTCAAGCAAAAAGTTTAAGTCACCTATAAGCGACTTCAGTGTCATGGGTTGGGTTCTTTGAGATGGATTGGATTGGATTTCAAAAAATACCTTTGAAAGGAAAAGGAAGAAGTTCCAGCAAATTGGTCTCAGGACCACAGAGAGTATTCATTATCTCCATCCTTCATTTTTCCTTTCTACGTTCTTTACATTTGCTGCTACCTGTGCTTGTCTCTGTGACTTGTCTGGTACAATGACCCAAACTCTCATTCCCAAGGGCCTAGATCCTTGCTAATCATAACCTTCTCATACTGAAATTAATGACCTTGACATTTCAGTCACAGTTGGGCAAGAAAATACCAAGAGATACCCAGTAATATCATGAGTATCACCCGTATTTCTTTCTGCCCCATTCTGTAGCAGAAACCGTAGTTTCTTTGCTATTTGAGGTCATTGTCCTCTAACTCAGTGATGGTAACTCCTTTTGCAAGGAACTTCCAGTACTTCTGTGGCAGCTGGAGATTGTAGTTCAAAAACACCAATTTGAAGAAATTCTTGCTATATCTCCTGGTGAAATTCTTCCCTCTTTGAGTTCCAGGACTACTAGTTCTGTAGAGCCCAGGCTTATAGAAATAGAAAACACACAGCTTCCTGGCAGGTCATTAGAAGTGGTGATAAGTAGGACTCTTTCTGTGTTCACTGCTTGGTTCTTGAATCCTGTATCCTACTGAGGGCACAACACTACATACAGGTCTCTGATTCAGTGTCTATAACCATCATCTGAGGGGTGGCTCCCTATTTTTGAAGGATAGTCTTTGAGTTGGTGTATCTTCTATTCCAGTGCACTGTTAAACTGGCCATTTCTAGGTGGTTCAGTAAGTGATAGAACAGGTAGATCCCATGAGCCCACTTCTACATTCTCTTTATTATAAAGTGAATTCCCTGGTAGTATTAGATACTGTTTTGTGTGGGATCCCATACCTATGGGTCAGGTATTCCCTAAGCTGCTTTAGAGTAGTCCTGGCTGAGACCTTGGGGGAAATTAAGGCAAACCCTTATCTGGAATAGATATCAATTCATGTGAGTGAAAAACTGTTGACAATTCCAGGATGAAAAGGACCCAGTGTAGTCAACTTCCGTCTAATGGCTGCTTGCCACATTAGTGCCTCAGCATTGGTGTCTGTTTCTGGCAGTTTGGACATTTAGAGACAAGAGATCAGCTTTATTCAGTGAGAGTCCTTGCCGCTATGTCCACGTACAGTCTCCATCTCTGCCGCTCTGGTCATTTCATTCATAGGCTCAGTGTGCTGCATGGCCAGTGACAAAAAGTGGGTAACATTAACCTACTAGGTCATTTTGTTTACTGGTTATAGAGAGTAATACTTCTTGGTTAGCATTAGTGTGTGATGTAAAGATCTTCATACTATTTTTGTGTATTTTTGCTGCAAGACTCTATTCAATCTTTTAATCTAGATCCCTGACCAATAGGCCAGGCTACTAGTCACTGCCTGAGTCTATACATATTCTTACCACAAACCCCTTCTCCTGCCGTATGAAATGAACGACCACTTCCTAAAACTCTGACCACTGGGAAGGTTTTCACTCTCCACTGTCTTTGAAGTCTGCCCCTGAATGAGGCTATAATTGCAGCTGTCACCCATTTTTTTGGCTTGAGTCTAATTCATTACCTCAAAATTCAGACGTTATCACCTACCTCCTTTATATGGTTTACAAAGATGTATATAGAGATGTCATATAGAGACCATAGATATGAATGGAGGGAGAGGCTCTGCTGAATTGAAATAGAGGCTGTGGCTTTGGGGAAGGATGGGGTCTGGTTTACTTGATCATGTACCTTGTGATCTCTGTAGGTATTATTTCTGTCTTGTAATGAGTTTCTTCTGGGCCAGTTTAGCTTAATGAGTTGAATTCAACAGGTCTGCACATCCAGTCACTAGGTGTCCTGTGGTCGTTTTTGATCTCTCAGGTCTCAGTATCATGCCAGAAGTTTGTTTGATTGTTTAAGTTATGTAATTTTATATGCATATGGCATGACTTCTGCAAACCCCCCGGGTCTGTGTTGCGATTCTTGCTACAAACACACTGATTCTTTTATCACAACTGATACCTACAATGCTACCTAGCATCTGCTAGATACATGACTGAAGTGGCTGAGCCACCTCTACCGTAACTTAAACCTTCTACAGAGCTCTGTCCTGTTCCTGGCCTCATTGAAAACTGATCGCCTTCTATATTACCTGATTTGAAGGCTATTAAAGTATTCATAGTTGTGAAATGTGTTGTCTATAGAACCTGAAAATGTCTAATAGGTATTGTGCCTCCTACAAATGATGGTAGTATTACCTTTTCCTTTCCAACTTAAGAATGCCTATTTCTTTCTCTTGCCTGATTGCATCAGCTACTGTGTAATACTGCTAAATGATAATGGTAAAAATCAAACTCCTGAAAGTTTCTTGGCTTGATGCCTTTTGAGGAAGAAAGATCCCTCTTTGATAATTATTTTTTGCCTGTGTTACTTAATCCATTTAGATTTGCTTTCTCATCTAGAGGTATATTTTATTACAGTTCCCTAAAAATGTACCCATTTCAGTAATATTTTCAGATACATGTAGAGAGCTAAACAAAATAAGTTATAATTTGTTTTATGTTTCCTCTGCATTTATTTCCCAGCTTGATTTTGATAGTATTTATGTATTCCATTTTTCTTGCTTAGATTACTTATTAGCTAACTGGTTTGTTGGTGCCCTCCAATTTCTTGAGTTGGAAACTCAAACTTTCAGTTTTATGTGAATAGCTTATTAATTAAACTAAGTATTTCAAGTTGTATATTTTCTCCTGAGTGCTCTGGTAATCCTCTGCAGTTTGGTGTATGCTTATCTCTTGTCAATTTTTTTTTTTTTTTTTTTTTTTGTGGGACCCTCGCCGGCAGCCTGGGAACGAACTGGCGCTGCAGAGGCTGCAGGCAGCCTTGCAGCCCAGCACTCAACTGCTGGGCCACCAGGGGAGGCCCTATCTCTTGTCAATTTTTAAAAGGAATTGCTTAATACTGCTTTTGAGTTCCTTTTTTTCCCTAGGAGCTGTTAACATTATGAAAATATTTCCAGGGAGTTTTTCTTAATTTGATCAGAATTCTATCTATAATGTTTCTACTTCTTGAACTTTATTGATTTTTTTGAGGATTAATGTAACTTTTTTTGAATGTTCCACAGTTCTTAAGAGACAATATTGTGTGTGTCTGTTGCATAAGTATATGCATATTAGATACATATTGAACATAAATATTACCGATGGATTTTCATTATGGTGTACGAATTATTTCTTACCTTGTAACAAATTACCCCCAAACTTAGCATTATTAAACAATCAGCATTTATTTTATCACAGTTTTTGTGGTTCAGGAATCCAGGGTCACCTCCTGATTTAAGCTTCCTTTAGTGCTGGAGCTATCCAAGTTGTGTGTTGGGTGTCCACTGTGATCTTCCTCCCAGACCAGTTCTTCTGCCAAATGTCTGATAGCGTCTCATGCCAGTCTCAGCTTCTAGGCTGTGGCTGAGAAATAGTGCGGGTATGAGGTCTACAGTTGAGACAGGGGCATAAGGTCAGAACTTTTTTCTTTACTTTTTGATCATGGAACCTTACCCAGGGGCACTTCTGTTTTTTAGATCCAGAAACTTAAGCTCTGGTCAGTGAGAGCTTTCAAGTTATCTTGGTTTTGACCACGGGTGAGGATAAGTCAGGTGTTTCCCTATCATAGCCTCGGTTTACAATAGTAGTTTACAAATAGTAGTCTCTTCAATAAGGGAACAAAAGTAATCAGATCTGATTCACACTGGTTTTGGGCTCTTAACTGTTCTAGTGTAGGAGTCTCTGTCCCAAGTTAGCAATCATCACTTTGTATCATTATTTCACTAGTTGGCCAGTTGTGCACCCTCTGACCTGCTTACCAGCTCTGAGTGCCTCCTTCTCCAGTGTAGTGCCCAGTTTTATATTGTCTGATATGGACACTTGAGGTAGTAACAGCAGAGAGGCTCTGTATAGCATCTGTCCCTCCCTCTCCTGGGTTACACTACCCAGTATTGCTCCAGACATGGTTTCATTAGTTTTCTTACCCCTTTGTGCTGCAGCATTGCTCCTAATGTATGCATTACTTTTCAGATATTTCACTTGCTTTGTTGTTACTTGGTTGTGAATATGGAGGGGAGACAAACCCAGCATATTCACAATGCCACCATCTTTCTGGGTTCCTGACTTGTCCATTAGTGTTGTCTGGTTTCCACAAATCAGTGAATTTTCCAGTTTCCATCCTCTTACCAAGTCATACCATATCTTTGTGATTAGAGAAGATACTTTATATGATACCCATGTTTTAAAATCCATTCATAGTAAATTGTGGATTAATACATGGTTTATCTTGAAGAGTGTCCCATTTTCACTTGAAAAGAATGTGTATTCTGTTTTTGGGTAAAATGTTCTGTGTATGTCTATTAATCTAGTTGGTTTGTTATATTGTTCAAGTCCTCCATTTCCTTATTATCTTCTGTATGTTTATTTTATCTACTATGGAAAGTGGAGTACTTAAAGTTTCTAGCTTTAGAGAACTGTGTTCAATTCTGTCAGTTTTTGCTTCATATACTTTGATGTTGGATTTGCTGCATAAATATTCTATTTTCTTACTGCATTAAACCTTTCATTAATATATCATGTCATTCTTTGTCTATTCTATTCTTTGTCTAGTCTATTTTGTCTGATATCAGTATTATCCCTTTGCCCTCTTGGTTATTATCTGCAGGGGATAACTTTTTCCATCCTTTCACTTTCAACCTGCTTGTATTTGGATCTAAAGTGAGTCTCTTCTAGACAGCATGTAGTTGGATCATTCTTTAAAGCCCACTCTGCCGATAGCGGTCTTTTGATTTGGAGTATTTAACCTACTTCATGTAAGATAATGACTGACATGGAGAAAGTTCTGTCATTTTGTTATCTGTTATCACTATGTTCCTTACTTCCTTCATTGCAGCCTTCTTTTGTGTTTGTTTTCTTTTTTATAGTGAGATATTTAAATTTCCTTTTCATTTCTTTTTTGTATTTTTTATTATTTCAATTTTGCGGTTACTTTCACTTTTTCATATGTGCATATGTTCCACTCACCCTCCAAACCATCTATGCCAGTACCCCTCTGTCTCCCTCCTCCATCTGTCCCTGCTCCCCCCGTTTTTTTGTATTTTCTATAGCTACTTTCTTTGTATTTACCATGGGATTTACATTTAATATCTAAAGTTATGACACCCTAAGTTGAATTGATAACAGCTTAACTTCAATAACATACAAAACTTGCTCCTATGCAGCTTTTCCCTACTCCCTTTCACTAACTAAAATACAATGTTATATCGTTGTATCTCACATGAGAACATAGATGGACATTTTTTAATACATGAGTTTCTTAAATCATGTAAAAAATAAAAGTGGAGTTACAAACTAATAATACAATAATACTGACTTTTAGAACAAAACTGATTTTTTAGAAAGTGTGTTAGTCTCATCATGTTGGGAAAAGTCGAGTTTCAAACCAAAGTTAATAGTTGGCTTTGTAATTGCTGTACAGCTGTAGGGCAAACCGTTGTACAGCTCCTTATTTCTTCATATTGCTTCATGTTTTTGTCCTTTCAACCTAAAGGATGCGCTTAAGCATTTCTTGTAAGAAAGATCTAGTGGTAATGGACTCTCGTTTATCTGGAAATGTCTTTCTTACTTTTGAAGGACAGTTTTTCTGGTTAATGGAGGAATTCGTTTTTTTCCTTCACAACTTTGACTATATCCCTCCTATGGTTTCCAGTGTTTCTGGTGAGAATCTGCTTGTAACTTTACTAAGGATAACTAAATGTTGATGAGTTTCTTCTTGCTTTGAGATTTTTTTTTTTTTGTCTTTGTCTTTTGACAATTTGAGTATAATGTATCTTGTATGGGCCGCTTTGAGTTGTGCCTATTTGAAGTTAATTGAACTTCTTGAATGTTACAGTCATGTCTTTTTTAAATTGGGGAAGTTTTCAACCACTATTTCTTCAGATAATTTCTCTGCACTTTTCTCTCTTTTCTCCTAGAACTCCCAGCCTGCATGTGTGTCCTTTTGATGGTACCCCACAGATCCCAGAGGCCATTTTTTTCTTTTGCTCAGACTCAGTATTTCAGTTGCCCTGTCTTCAAGTTCACTTTTTCTTTGCTTTATCTGTCCAAATACGCTTTTGAGTCCTTGTGGATTTTTCATTTCAGTTGCTATACTTTGCAGCCATGAACTTCTGTTTTGTTTCTTTTTATGTTATGTGTCTCTTAATTGATAATTCTGTGTTCATCATTTTCTTTACTTTTCCATATCTTACTGTAGATTTTTGAAGATCTATAAGACAGTTGAAAATCTTTGATTAGTTGGCAAACCAGTATTTGTAAGAGCAAGTTTCTTTTGATTTAATTGACATTTCTGTTTATTAAACAGATTTTGTTTCCAGTCTCTGCCCATTGCCTGGTTCCAAAATCAAGGAAGCACCCCCCCCCACCCCCCGTACCATTTCCAGGCATCAATATCTGTATTATTTACCTGTTATTCTGAAACAGTGCCAAAGGTTAGTAGCTTCAAACAACAAACATATACTATCTTATAGTTCTTGTCAGCTAGGTATTGGGTGTGGCAAGTACAGACTCTTTCATAGCCCAAAAATCATATTATCAGTAGGGTTACAGTAATTTTAAGGCTCAGCTATGTGAAATTCCATGTGCAAGCTCACTTATGCTTGCATTATAAAGCCTTAGGTTCTACTGACTATTGTCCAGAGATAGCAGCTCCTTGTCATGTGGTGGGAGAAAGCCAGGAAGTATAATGGAAGCCAGAGTTTGTAACTAAATCTTCTAAGTCAGTTTTGCCCTATTTTTTCATTAGAATAGAGTCCCTAAGTCCAGTTTACATTGAAGAGGAAAAGATCACATTAGCATATCACTACCAGGAAGCAGGGATCATTGGGAACTATCTTAGAGGCTGTTGACCCCAGTGGAATATTCATTTTTTATTCTTAAAAAATTCTTTTTTCACCTTAGACTAAAGCTTTTTGCCCTCAGAGCCTGTTTATCTCAATCTTCACCAATAAGGTGTATTTTAGCAAGTTTTGTACATAATTGTCATTTTTAATTTTAATTTCTTTTAAGAGAAGTTGAGAATATTTCCTAAATTTGAAAGTCAGTAGTAATTGTTTCTGTGAAGAATCTGTTCATGTCTTTGATACTATTCTCTTGCATTATTAGTCTTTAGATTTTTTTTTTTGTATTATATGAGGAAATTAGCCCCTCATTTGGCATAAGTGTGATTTAATATTTTTCTCACTTTGTCATTCATCTTTTGATTTTTTTCATGATTTTGTGCCAAGTATTTTTTTTTTTAATTTTCATGTAGTCAAATTGATCAAGTATCTCTTTTATAGAGGGACCCTACCCTTGAAAATGGAATCTATTCATGTATATTCCTGCTAATTTATCTTTGGTATGTTGCTGTTGCCTTTTGCAGGATAAATTTGAATCTTCTTAAACTGACATACAAGAATTTTTTTTTGAATTCTTTTAAAAGATTTATTTTATTTATACATACAAGAACTGGGGTACAGGCCAGAGGTGGGGGGGGTGAGTGGATTCACAGAGACAGAACAGGCAGACTGACTGAAATACACTGCTGAGGGGAGCAGCGGGTGAGACAGGAGAGGTCTGCTGCCCCATGTGGGTAGCTCCCTGGCGGGCTGGGGATTGAACTCATGCTGCAGAGGCTGTGGATAGCTTCATAATGTTGTGCTTAACCCCTTGCACCACCAAGGAGGCCCTGCATAGAAGAATTTTTATTATCTCATTCCTACTTAACTTTTTCTTTAATCTACTAAACAAAGCCTTTACTAGAGTTCCACTGCAGTCCATATCCATACCCATTGGTGTTGTTATCTGACTCCTTCACTTATATGTGGACAGATGCATTAGGTATGACCTAAGTTGAAGGCCCAGAGCCTTTTATACTACCCGCTATGCTTACTTCATTGAATGAATGAGTGCGTGATAATAGAACAGTAGTTCAAAAACAAACAACATAACTGTGCCAACTCAACCTATCTCACAATATCATAATCTCCATAGTGTCTGAAACAAAATGCTACACAGGTTTCTTTGGCAAAGACCAATAGCTAAAGAATTCATATACCACCCTTCCTGGTAGTTAAGTGTGGCCAAGTGATTAGGTTCTGGACAATAGAATATGATTAGTAATATGTACAACTTAACACCTTTATAAAGGAAGGAACATACCCTCTCTGTACTTTCTTCCTTTCCTGTTGGCAGGAATAAGGATGTGGGGAGAGGAACTGGAGAAGCAATCCTAGACTTTCATATGGAAGCTATTTGCTAAGAATAAGACAGCAACAGGTAGGAGTCAGAGTAGCTGAAACAATGGAGCCAATTTTCAGTCCTACACTGCTAATGCTTTCCTTGGGCTGTTCTGTAACACCAACATCAGCTGCCATCTTGTTTAAGCCAATAGTTGTATCCTAACAATACAGTGCCCTTCGGTCACTTCCCACCCCTGGGATCATACCCTGCTATTCTCTTTAACAAGTCATTGTCAGTCAGTTAGGGAATTTGAAGCAAAGGAGGTTTGGATCGAGGAAATGATATCACTATCATAAAATTGAAGGAGGAAGTTGGAGGGAGGGAGAAATGAACGTCAGTGAGGTCATCACTGAAAGGCCACTTGTGATAAACTAAGCATGCTCTCCATGACTATGATGAAGAGTTACTTAGGCACTTAGGACCAGACAGGGATATGTGGCAAATGAACGTCCCAGAACAAGAAAGTAAAAGGAGAATGATATGAAATAATACAAGGAAACACAGGGGGAGGGAGACTGGATGCTAGTCTATTGCAGTAATTTAATGAGGTCTAAAGCCTGTGATTGTTAAAATAAAACAGTCAAAAATACCAGTGCGGGGTTGGGGGGGGGGGAGGGCAAAAGATACAGTCCTGGCAAAATGGACCCGGGGCTCCAATTTCAGGCACCTGGTTCCCATTAATTTCTCATCCCTGTAGACTCTTATGGAGCCTCCTGCTTCTCCCTAGCCTTGTCCTGAGCTGGTATGTAAATTAAACCAGTGGCTTTAATCTTTATAACGTTATAACAGAAGGAATGAAGATAGTAAAACTTGAAGATGGAGATAGAGTCCATTGGATCCAAATACATAGTAGCAGAAAGTGCCAAATAGAGAACAGGGACAAGAGAAAGAACTATTATAAAATGAGATTTTATTTCCTCCTTTGAACCCCTATCTTCCCTTTACCCCTTTCTGAAATATGCATACATAGGTCGTGTTAAGAAAACCCTTTCCAGTTGGCCTTTATCCAAGACAAGGGTACAGCTGGGCCGAAGGGCCACATGTTGAAGTTATTAATATGCCCATGCCCTTCTCCCCCACTGAGTACACTGATCAAAGGCCCTGCCAGAGCAGCAATGGATAGCCTCGCATAATGGGAACTGAAATTCTACTTAAGAAACCAGCTTTGCCAAAACACACTACCTTTTTAAGTGAAACATTCCATGCACATATTAACCTGATTACAGAAAGGAAGGGGGATCTTTTTTCCTTCTGTACCCTGCTAATAATTTTCTGTCAAGTCTGATTTGGCTTTAGCTGCACTCCAAGTTCTTGTGATGTGCCCCGATCATCAGTAAACTAAAAACAGAAAGTGCTGCACAAACTCTGAGACAGGATACTCTGTCCATGAATACAGATGTTACAGAATTCAGTTCCTTGCCAACAAGGAAGGCCAGTGACTTTTCTGTCTCTGACAACCAGCAGCCTGCCTCTGATTCACACAGTCAGTGAAGGAACACATGGAGAAAATTGTGGAAATAATTAAGGGTTCTTAGAGTTAACAGAAGCATCGACTCATTATACGGGGCTCCTGCCTCTAAAGGGAGTAAACCATTGTGCTTATTAGAAAAAAGAACAAACGATAACAAAGCATTTTAAAGTCCAATCAGTTCCAGCTTTGGGTTGGACAGCCAGGTTTAAGAGCTGGTTAGGTGAGAAAAAAGATTCAAAGGAAGAAATATCATTTTGCTCTGCCTGACAAACAGAAATGATTTATTTCACCATATTCCAGAATAACCTGGTTCCTGGAACCCAGTGACAAAATTGTGTCCCCAGACAGGAGATCAAAGCTCTAGATAGTATACGGTTGTCCAGATAGAGGGCCAGCCCCTGAAAAGGTCTGAGTATCGTTGTCACCTTTCAAACACATCAGAAGGCCCTTGTGTTGGGAGATAATCAGATGTGCTGACTGGCACCTTTGGGAGCCTCATGCGCTAGAATGTGACCAATTGCCACCCTGTTTTCAAGTTTTACAATCTTTCAATTCAAGGCTTACTTGCCACAATTAGAAGCAGAGAGAAATACAGACTTCTGTGCAAACAAGTACGTCTTATAAAGATATTCTGTACTCTCCAGACTTCGTTTCTTTGCACAAAATAGAAGGTGCCTAGCAATTAATATATCCTTGAAAGGGTGTAGAAGTGCCACCACCCAAAAAAAAAAGTAAATAAAAGACAGCAACAGTCTACACCAGTCATTTTTGTTTGTATTTGGCAACTGTTATGATCATTTGTTAATAAGCATAAAGGAAGATCATTTTTAGTGATTTTCTGTAA
This sequence comes from Talpa europaea, assembly GCF_964194135.1. Lineage (NCBI taxonomy): Eukaryota > Metazoa > Chordata > Mammalia > Eulipotyphla > Talpidae > Talpa > Talpa europaea. The sequence goes on along the minus strand of NC_140084.1, from coordinate 9,775,281 downwards.
GACTTCAGACAGGTGTCCTGTCACGACACATTAAGGACCTGTAGGAGGTTTTTATCTGAAGAAAGGGGTTTGACTAGGTGATATTCCTATCAAAATTCACATAATTAAACACAGTGTTCCATTTTCCTTTAATATGTCCAGTGACTTTTCTTCTTTTTAAATATTGTATCCCATTATGAGACCCATCAGGTTAACCCAGAATCTGAATATTCCAGACTACTTGTCTTGCCTGGACATCTTTGTACTTCTATTGACATCCCTCTGGCCCTTTTTCTCACATTTCTAAAAACATTCTGTTCTTCTTAATCAGAGGAGGCCATATTCTAGATTGTCACTGTTCATCAGTTGAGAAAACAAGAACAAGGTCGTTCTTAACAATGTACATGTAGCCTTTGAATCTTGTCACTGAACAAGGAATGACCACTGATGGAATTCATAGTCCTGTCGGCCAAGAATCTGAAGTGGTTCGCTTTGCCATGGAATTCAGTAAAGAAGAGAATGACTTCCAAGTGCAGAGGCCAAGCCTAAAATGGGATAGATGAAGATGTGTTGACCTTGAGCAGTAGTCTTTAGAAGTTTTAGTTGCGATAGTTGTGTTTTAATATATTGTAATATATTGTAATCATTTGTAAATTCCTGCTAGAGAATCACAATTTCTTGTATGCTAATATATTCACATTTTACTTCTAATGGACCTTTAAATTAAAAAAAAATTACATATAAATCATTCTTTTAGAACAAAGTTAAGAGATTCAGAAAAGAGTTCATTTTCTTCAATAAATTTCTTTATCTTATGCTATTTTGTGATATGTTTTAGCATAGAAAAAGGAAATATGTCTTATGACTTCCTTGATGTATTTAAGGAAGAAATAACATTTTTAAAGTGTAAATTTATTTACACATTAGGATGCCCCCCGTGGACGTCACCACTGCAGTGCACCCACCACCATATCTTAACCCATAGTCCACCACCACTGTCCATTGTGCTTCCTTTCCTTTGCTTTTTACCCCTATGCTTGAGTTCTGCAGTCAGCTCTCAAGGGTTAGTTAGGTTTCTCTATATTCCACACATTAGTGAGGCCATCTGATATTTATCTTTGTCCTCGTGACTCATTTCCCTTAGCATTATCCCTTTCAGCTCCATAATGTTGTCACAAATGGCATGAGTTTATCTTTTTTGATGACTGAGTATTACTCTTTTGTGTATTGTATGTTCTGTTGTGTGGCAGTAAACATGGGAGTGCAAGTTTTCTCTTGAATTACAATTTTTGAAACTTTCGGGGTAGATGCCTAGGAGTGAATAGATTGTTGGGTTTTATGGCAGATCCATTTTTAATCTTTTGAGACACCTCCATATTGCTTTTGTAAGGAAGAGCATTTATAATTAGTTGCTGGAAGTAGGATCCTAAACCAAATGGAAGGAAGGAATGGAGATTGTGAGAAGGAGGAAAGAAGAAAAGGGGAAATAAAGAAAAGGCAACAGAAAAAAAACAAGCAAGTTGAAGAGCATAATTCTCATTCAGATAGGAATATGAGATAGCAAGCTATGGAGGCAAGAAACTAGAGTTGGGTGATCTGGTGGTGGTAACAAAAATAGACATCAGGAAAGAGAGGTATTCTGACCTGGATCAGTTTTAACTATTGCATGGAGTTTTCTTTCCTTCATTTTCCTAGCATTTTAACATTACTGAAATTACTAAAACCTTATTATATTACTAAACATATTACTAAATAGCATCTTCCTTCTGATTATCTAAATGATCCCTCCTATGTGTATTGCCCTTCAGAAAAGTTTCTCAAATGTTTAAAAAAGCATATAGTAATTCACTTATAACAATCCACAAGGACAGAAAATTTTAAGAAAAGTCTTAGAAATGTTAAAATCCACAAGTGTGCCAACCACCTTACAATTCTGTGCATTTGCTTTAGTGGATTTGCTTTGCCGTCATATTCTAATGGTATGGGTCGGAGTAAATCTCTAGGTTTATTGGAGAGAGATGCCATCCTCCCTAATAAACATCCAGGTCAAACCCCTAGTAGGTCAGTGACACACTTTTATTCCTTCTCAAGTCCCCTGTTATGTTCTGTTGTTCCCATAACCAAAGTTACTTTTTCATCACTTGTATGTAAAACTCTGCTGTCACCTCACTGTACCAAAACAAGAAAAATTAGGGATGTGACCTCGTTTAAAACAGCCCAAGAGGTAAGCTGTGTGTCCAAATCTCTTTTTCACTGGAGTAAACCTGAGATGGGCAACTTTTGGGGGACACTTTAATATTACCCTCATGTGTATAATATGCAGCTTTTGGGGTTTTCTAATTATTTTTTATAAAGATTTATTTATTTACACAAACACTGGGTACAGTCAGAAGTGTGGGAGGGTGAGAGAATTCACCAGAACAGGGAATAGAATAGGCAGACTGACGAAATACACTGCTGAGGGGAGCAGCGGGTACGACAGGAGAGGTCTATGCGCCATGTGGGACCCTCACTGAGGACCGGGGATTGAACCAGTGCTGCAGAGGCCGCGGGCAGCTTCGCAACCCAGTGCTCAACCGCTGCGCCACTAGGGGAGGCCCACATAATATGCAGTTTTTGTTATACTTTAAATAACATTCAAAACACATTTTGTAAAAGTAATATATTTGGTATATATAAATTCAACCAGTAAAAAAGGCAATATAATGAAAATTTAGTTCTCCCACCCTTGATCCCCCATTCCTCAAAAGCAACCCTGTGTGTCTTGTGAATCCATCAGAGGTTCTCAAAACACACACATACACACACACATACACATTGTTGTGTCTTTATATAAGCGCTAGCATAGAATGCAACCTGTTCTACATTTTGCATATTTTTAAATTCATTTTATTGTGGAAATACATGTAAAGACAAAAATAGGCTTAAAACTTAAATCTGCAGTTTAACTGAATCATATAACGGAAATACTTTTGCGGGTGGTGGGCTGAGCAACATGGCGGCGAGGAGACGCTGCGAGTAAGATCTCCCATTAAAAAAAGTTAATAGGGAGGAAAAGCGGCAGGTCCCAGTGAGAACTGGGACACGGAAGATAAACGGATGACTCCAGCAAACTACCCGAAGAAGAAAGTGGCCATAAAAGAGGACCAGAAGGGAGGGAAGCGCAGAACCCTGCTCCCCTCCCCCGCCCACAGAGGCGGCACTCTCCGACCGGCAGAGAGGAGGGAAACAACAAACCAAAACGGCCACCAAGAACAAACGACACAGCAAGCGGGACTGTGAGTGGAAAGGAACTATTGCAGCCACCACACCCCTTGAACGGGAGCTGAGGTGAACCCTGCAGGATTCGCCGCGGCGGTGAGCGAACGGCTCCGGGCGCCATTAGAGAAGAACAAAGACCCCGGGAGACATGCACACAGCCTGGGCTGCCGGTAAGCTTGCGCGGATAGCGGCGCGCTCTGCGCGCTTGAAAAGCAAGTGCAGACCAGGATCGTGGCTGCCCAGGTCCCCGCGCCTGCAACCTAGGCTTGGGAGATGACCTAGGCTTGTGGGGAGACGCGCGGAGGTCCTCACTGAGGTGAAGGTCCCTCCCTGAGTAAGCAGGAACCAGGTGCCCAGGCACGGGAGCGGTGCAAAAGGCGCCATTCCCGCGCCACTGAACTGGGCTACAGCCCGCGTCCTGGAACTGAGGGCTTTGGAACTGAGACCCGGAGCACAAAATTAGGGGCGTGGGTTCCCCACGACGGTGGGGCACAAGGCAGACACAGCACCCCAAAGCCGTTGAGGTGTACCCTACCATCCCCGCTCTGCTCCCTGTCCCACGGGGTGGAAAAACAGCTCCCCAAGGACTCTAGGAGAGATCTTTGGCGCCACCTAGCGACTTGTAGCCAGCACAGGCTCCTGAAGGAGCTAGTGGCCAGCTGGGGAGTTAGCCCACACCCGGACCCTTCCGAACAAGTAGTCTGAGCCCACAGGGAGAGCGAGCACCCACAGCCAGGGCAGACCAGGCACGCAGAAGAGTGTGCCTGACACCGGACGCGCAGGGAGTGTGTCCCACATCACCATTTTAGAACAGGGACATTTCTTCAGTAAAGACTACCTGCAGAAGGCTTCCTCAGGAGCCAGAGGTGAGCGGGGGAAGTTCGCCCACGCCAGACCCCCTCTGGCCTGCAGTCCAAGCCCAGAGGGGGAGCAGGAACCCACCGCCGGGGCAGACCAGGCGCACAGGGGAGTGTGTCCCCACATCGACATTTTAGGACAGGGACCTTTCTCCAATAAAGACTGCTTGAAACTGACAGATGACTCCTGGAGGAACCAGAGGGGAGAAGAGAAGCCCACCCAAGATGCCGGCCAGTCCCAACAACACAGTGTCCCAACGCATACGGCAAATTAGAAAACAGACAGTAGGGAGGAGAAGAACCACACGCAACCTAGCAACTCTCCAGAGAAAAAGCACACCACAAAAAGAAAACCAGCCCCCAGATTGCAACGACAGTAACTTGGAAGAACTTCTGAGCCTTCCAGAAAGAGAATTTAAAATTGCCGTGATTAAAAAACTGACAAAGGCATAAAGGAAAACAATGATAAGGGAAAAATAATCAACGATCAGAAGAATGAAATTGAGTCCCTAAAGAGGGAAGTAAAAGAAATGCAGGAGATCAAAGAATTAGTGGAAGAACTAAAGAATTCTGGGAAAAGCAATGAAAGCAGAATTGATGAAATGGAAGAACGAATAAGTGCTCTTGAAGACACAGAAATAAAAAGAACCAAAACAGAAAAGGAAAGAGAAGTACGAAGGAAAAAGAATGAAGAAAGACTTCGGGAACTATCTGACTCCATGAGGAAAGGAAATATAAGAGTTATAGGAATTCCAGAAGGAGAGGAGAGAGATGTAGGAACAGAGAAAATATTCCAGGAGATAATTGAAGAGAACTTTCCAAATGCGAAGAAGGAGCTGAAAATTGATATACAAGAAGCAAGAAGAACACCAAACTTCCACGACGAAAGGAAAAACACAGCAAGACATATAATAGTAAAGCTCCCAAGAATCCAGGACAAGGAAAAAATAATGAAGCTGACAAGAGGGAAGAAACAGATAACATTCAAAGGAAAACCAATCAGGCTGACATCAGCCTGTGTTTCTCTGAAGAAACACTACGGGCAAGGAGAGAGTGGAGGGACATAGTCAACAGACTCCAAGAAAACAGATGCCAACCAAGAATACTCTATCCCGCAAAGTTCGCTTTCCTCCATGAAGAAAGAAAGCTCTACTGAAAAAAAAAGAAGGAAATGGAGGCATCACACTCCCAGACTTCAAACTCTACTACAAAGCCATAATCATCAAAACTGCATGGTATTGGAACAAGAACAGACATACAGACCAATGGAATCGAATAGAAAATCCAGAAATAAACCCACAGATTTATGGTCAACTATCTTTGACAAAGGAGCAAAGACTATGCATTGGAGCAAAGAAAGTTTGTTCAATAAATGGTGCTGGGAAAACTGGGTCGCTACATGCAAAAGAATGAAGCTTGACCACTACCTCACACCATACACAAAAATCAACTCAAAATGGATTAAAGAACTAGACATAAGACCTGAAACCATAAAATATATAGAAGGAAATATAGGCGAAACACTACGTGATCTGCACATCAAAGACATCTTTACAGACACATCACCCAAAGCAGTGATAGTGAAGGCAAAGATAAACAGCTGGGACTACATCAAATTAAAGAGCTTCTGCACAGCAAAAGAGACAATAACAAAAACAAAGAGAAACCCCACCAACTGGGAGAACATTTTTGCACCCAACACTAATGATAAAGGACTGATCACAAAAATCTGCAAAGAGCTGATGAGACTCAACAACAACAAAGAAAATAATCCAGTCAAAAAATGGGCAGAAGAGCTAAAAAGAAACTTCTCTGAAGAGGAAATGCAAATGGCCAACAGGCATATGAAAAAATGTTCAACATCACTTGCCATCAGGGAAATGCAAATCAAAACTACCATGAGATACCATCTTACACCAGTGAGAATGGCACATATTAAAAAAACTAGCAACAACAAATGCTGGCGAGGGTGTGGAGAAAAAGGAACTCTTCTGCACTGTTGGTGGGAGTGCAAACTGGTCCAACCACTGTGGAGAGCTGTGTGGAGATTTCTGGACCTACTAAACATAGAGCTTCCATATGATCCAGCAATTCCACTCCTAGGTATTTACCCAAAGGACACAGAAACATCAATTCCAAAGAACACCTGCACCCCTATGTTTATAGCAGCACTGTTTACAATAGCTAAGCTTTGGAAACAATCCAAATGCCCAAAAATAGATGACTGGATCAAGAAGATGTGGTACATATATACCATGGAATATTACTCAGCATTCAAAAAAGATAAACACATGAAATTTGCAGCAACATGGATGGCGCTGGAAGGGATCATGCTCAGCGAAATAAGCCAAAAAGAAAAAGAAAAATACCGGATGGTCTCACTCATAGCAGGAATCTAGAAAACTTAAATAAGGGACCAGGAAAATGAATAACTATAAGAAAGTGAAAATCAAAATCAACAAAAAACTATGAACCAGAGACACTTTTAGGGGGGCGGGAGGGGAGGGATTGGGGTCAGAATGGGGGGGCTGCAATTGTATGGGGAATATAACAATAAAATTTATTAAAAAAAAAAAAAGGAAATACTTCTGCATCATCTAGGTGAAGAAATAGATCCCCAGAAGGGCAGAGATACCTCCCTTTCTCCACATGCCCCCTCCCTTAAGTAGTGGTAACCGCTGTCCTGGCTTTTATGGAAATCATGTTTTTGCTTTTCTTCAAAGTTTTACTATGTATATATTGACCTACATAGAAGAGTTTTCAGTTTGGGGACTTGCTGCTAGGAAGAATGTTTTTGTATTGTACACGTGTATCTGTTGGTGAGTTTTTCTTGAACATACAAGTAGGAACAGAATTGCTGGGTCATACGACACACACGGCTTCTCCTTTACTGTATAATGCCAAGAGCATTGTCCAGTTTACACTCCTACCAGTAGTTTAAAACAGTGTTTGTAGAATCAACTCTATTGGAACAGTTGATATTTTCATATGCTTATTGGATCTGGTAGATATGTAATAGTGGGTATCATTGTGCTTAGTCTCTCTCTCTGATTAGTGATGAGATTGAGCATCTTTTCATAATTTGATCTTTTAAATTTCTTCTTTTGGCAAGTGCCCATTTAGGTTTTCTTTGGCCATTTAACTCCTTGTCTGATGTTTTCTTAATGACTTGACTTATAGGAGTTCCTTGTGTACCTTGACTATTAGTGCTTTGCTTATATGCACATGCAAATGCTTTCTCCTACTCTATGGCTTGCATTTCAGATTCTTTACAGTGTCTTTTGATGTGTTGAAGAAGTTCTTAATAGAGTCAAATTTTTCAGCATTTCCTTTTCTCATAAATAATTGTTTATTGAACTTACGCATGGGAAAGACGACAAACAACTGACACATGGGAAAGAGGACAAGCACTGAACTTACGCATGGGAAAGAGGGCCTGTTTTCTCAAGGCCCTCTCATTCCCAGCAAAAAGTCCTCCTAGGTATTTACCCAAATGACACATTAATTCCAAGGGGCACCTGCACGCCTATGTTTTTTATAGCAGCACTATTTACAATAGCTAAGCTATGGAAGCAACCCAAATGCCCAAAAATAGATGACTGGATCAAGAAGATGTGGTTCATATACACAGTGGAATATTACTCAGCAATCAAAAGAGATAAACACATGCAGTTTGCAGCAACATGGATGGAGCTAGAAGGGATCATGCTCAGCGAAATAAGTCAGAAAGAAAAAGAAAAATACCGGATGGTCTCACTCATAGCAGGAATTTAGAAAACCTAAATAAGAGACCAGGAAAAAGACTAATTAATACAAAGTAGAAATCAAAATCAACAAGTAACTATAAACCAGAGACACACTGGGGTAGGGGGAGGTAGGGGCGGGAAGAGGAAGGACTAGGGTCAAAATAATGGGGGTTGCAATTGTATGGGGAATATAACCAAAATGAAAATGCATACATTGTGCAAAGATGAAAAATGATGTAAGAATTACATAAAATAATAAAAAATAATTGTTTAAAAAGAAAATTGCTCCTACCCTAATGCCAAAGAATATTCTGTATCATCTTCTAAAAACGTTAGTGTTTTGCTAAAAGAGATTTACATCCATAATCCACCTGAATCTGATGCAACATAGCTTTGATAGTTTTTCATACATGGATTTCCCATATTTTTTTTAGCATCTTTTATTGAAAGGACCTTCCCTGCCTCCCCACCCCCCACCCCGCCCCCAATGCTCTGAATTGCAACCTTTGTTATGAATTGAGTATACATCTGTTTGTGAGTCTGTGTCTGGTCTCTTTTTCACTGTTCTATTTGTGCATCCATGCACCTCTCTCTACTCTTTCAATTACCATAGCTCTATAACAAGTTTTGCTGCTTAGACAAAATATCAGAGACTGGGTAACTTTACTTTATTTTTTTTAAAGGTTTTTTTTTTTTAAGTTTTATTTGTTTATTTATTTATACAAGCACTGGGTACAGTCAGAAGCACGGGAGGGTGAGAGAATTCACCAGAGCCAGAGCGGGGAGCAGAGCAGGCAGAAGGACCAAAGTACACTGCTGAGGAGAGCAGCAGGCGGCAGGACAGGTCTGCGCGCCATGTGGGACCCTCCTCCAGGGGCCCGGGAGCAGCCGGGGATCAAACCAGCGCTGCAGAGGCTGCGGGCAGCTTTGCAACCCAACGCTCAACCACTGCGCCACCAGGGAGGCCCTGAGAGACTGGGTAACTTTAAATGGCAGAACTTTATTTCGCATTGTTCTGGATGTTAGAAGATCAGGATATCAGGTGAGTTGGGTGAGCACCCTCTTCTGAGTCACAGCCTTTTCACTGTATCCTCAGATAGCTAAGGAGCCAGCGACTTCTCCTTTATAAGGGCACTACTCCAAATCACCTCCCAAAAGCCCCACCTCTTAAAAACATTCATTTGGACTTTTGGTTTTTAACATGTGAATCTGGGCAGGAAACAAACATTTAGACCATAGCACTTGTATCATTTTTAAAATTAGCTTGTTGAGTGCTACAATACAGCTTAATGAGTTGATTGGTATGATAGGAAATCTTATACATCAATTAGAATTGACAATTTTGAAAAAGAACACAGCTAGAGGACTTAAGAGTACTCGGTATCAAGACTTACTATGAACCTATGATAATCAAGATAATATGGTGTGTATTTAGAGAGCAATGGTAGAAGACAGAGTTCAGAAATAGTAGTACCATTGTAGTAGTACATGATCAGTTGATTTTCAGCAGAGATGCCAAAAACAAGGTAATTCAATGGAGGTATGTCTTTTCAAAACATATTGGAACAATTGGATGTCTGTGCCAAAACCCCCCTTAAAACAATCAACCTCAACCAATGCTTCACTTTACATATACATACCTTCAAAATGAATCATAGACTTAAATCTAAACCTGATATTGTAAGACTTCTAGAAAAAAAATGGTAGGAGAAAGTCTTTGTGACCGTACATAACACAAATGCTTTGCCTAAATTACAGAAAGTGTATAAGTAGAAAAATGACAACTATGATTTGAACTTTTAAAGTTTCTTTTTTTTTTTCATGATACCTGTTCATAAAACGGAAAGGTGGGTGGTAAATGAGCACATGGCTAATCCAAGATAGTAGTCATAAGGGAAACACAGGATCACGGTGAAATACCAATACACACTTTTGGTCTGACAATAATGTACAAAAACAGACCAAATATTAGCGGCCAAATATTAGTGGATGTGCAAAACTACTGAAATCCATGTGTATTGCCAGTGAGAATGTCAAGTGGTATAATCATGTTATAAAATAGATTGACAGTGTATACTAGTTACCACTTGCTGCATAACAAATTATACATATTTAGTGGCTTAATATACACCAGTGTATTCTCTCACAACTCTTAGAGTTAGGATTCTGGGCACAGCTTTACAGTATTCTCTGTTCAGGATCTCTAAGAATGCATCAGTCATGCCTGGGGTCTCATCTGAGTTTTGGGATCTGCTTTCAAACTCATGTGATTGTTGGCAGGATTCACTACCTTGAGGGCTGTCAGACTGAGAGTTGCAATTCATTGCTGGCTATTGGTTTTCTTGTTTCTTGCTAATGAACCATTCCATATAGCAGCTTACTTCATCAGAACTAATAAGGTAAAGAGTACAGAAAGTTCGCTAACAAGACAAAAGTTACAATTATATAACATAATCACAGAATTGACATCCTATCTTCTGTGCTTTATTTTATTGGTTAGAAGCAGGTTCTGCCTGTATAAGCAGGGGGAAGATATTACACAAGAGCATAAATACCAGGAGGTTGGGATAATTGGGGAGGTCTTAGAGTCTGTCCACCACAGGTATCATTTTGTAAATGTATTCAGTACATTTACCATATGACCCAACAAGCCTATGCTTAGGTATTTACTTGAGAAAAAAGCAAGTATATGGTAGCTTTATTAAAAAGTATCCAAGACTGGAAACAACCCAAACATCCATCAGATGGTGAATTGGAAAATAAATCATGGTGTGGCCACATAATGGGAAACTATTCCATAATAAAAAGGAATTGTTGATACATGTAATACTATGGATGAATCTTCAAAGCCTTATGCTTAGTGAAATAAGTCACACATAAAAGGCTACATGTTATATAATTGTCTTTACATTATATTCTATGAAAGACAAAGTTGGGAGGTGGGGGTGGGGGGCACATTAGTGGTGTCTGGGCAGGGGAATCGGAAAGGATCGACAACAGAAGTGGGGATTTGGAGGGCATAATGGAAATATTCTATATATTGATTTTGGCGGCGGATACACAACATATGCTTTGGTCAAAATTCATAGACCAGTACATCTAAAAAGGATGATTTTTCTTATGTGTACATTAGACCTCAGTAGATTTGATTAAAAATAAGTCTTTAGTAGTCAGGGATTTTTTTTTTTTAACCCAGTAGAGCTTGAAGTTTGACTAATGCATGTATTTTATTTTGCTAATAAAATTCTGAAATTAAAAACTTTTTGCCTTTTATTCTGAATGCTGATTTCTTCTTTATAACACGAGAATGCCTCAATTTATATACCATTTATGAAACTGATTGAATATTCCGTTTATCCTTAGCCTTGTAATTTTGAGTGTTGAATGCCTATTTATGCATTAAAACATGAAACTTAAAGAAATTGGATGATCATTCTTAACATATAAAAGCCTAGTGTAATCAGTACTTCTACTTGCTTCCTGAAGAATACAAGAACTTGTAAAGACTGTAACTCCACTTATTCTCTCTGAACTTAAATGTTAATTTTTGTATATACTTTAATTCTATATATATTTAAAACTACATAATTATTTTATTCAATTAATTTTATTATTGAGATATAATTGACATGATATATTAGTTTTAAGTGTACAGCATGCAAATATGATTTATGAATATATTGTGATTATTACAATTTGTAGTTAATATCAACCACATATAAGTTATATTAAATTTTTTTTAGTAATTTCTTTTCATTTGATGAAAACTTTTAAGATCTAATCTCTTAGCAACTTCCAAATATACACTACAGTACCGTTAGCTGTAGTCACAATGTTGCATAATGCATTCCAGGACTTATTTATCCTATAACAAGAGTTTTGTCCCTTTTGACCTCCACTCATTTTCTCCACCCTACAGCCACACCTCTGCCAACCACCAGTCTGGTCTTTGTATAAGTTTGGACTTTTCAGAATCTACATATAAGTGAAAAACAATATTTGTCTTTCTGCCTGACTTTACAGGGCATAATGCCATGAAGGTCCATCTCTGCTATTGCAAATGCCAGATTTCCATCTGTATTATGAAGGAAATGGAAATAGTATTTCTGTTGTGTTTGTATCATACCACGTTTTCTTTTTATCCATTCATTCATAGATGAACATGTTGGTTGTTTTCATATTTTTGCCTATTAAAAATAGTATTGTAATTAGCATGGGGGGTACAGATTATTTTTCAAGGTAGTGATTTAGTTTCCTTTATATAAATACCCAGAATTGGAATGTCTGAATCATATGGTAGTTCTTATTTTTTATTATTTATCATATGGTAGTTTTAAATTCGGGGGGAGCCTCTATACTATTTTCAGTAGTGGCTGCACCTATTTATATTCCCACCATCAGTGGGAGAACAAGGACTCCCTTTTCTCTATCCTCGCCTACCCTTGTTACCTTTGTCTTTTGGTAATAGCCATTCTACTACGTGTGAGGTAATATCTCACTGTGGTTTTGATTTCCGTTTCCTGATGATTAGTAATGCTGAGGACCTTTTCAGGTACTTGTTGGCCAGTTGTATGGCTTTTGGAGAAAACATCAATTCCTGTTTGTTGCCCATTTTTTAATTGAATTGTATCTTTTTTCCTATTGAGTTTTTTTTTATTGTTTGATTCATTTATTTATACAAGCACTGGGTACAGTCAGAAGTGCGGGAGGGTGAGAGAATTCACCAGAGCCAGAGCGGGGAGCAGAACAGGCAGACTGACGAAGTACACTGCTGAGGGGAGCAGTGGGTGCGGCAGGAGAGGTCTGCGCGCCATGTGGGACCCTCGCCCTGTGGCCAGGGATCGAACTGGCACTGCAGAGGCTGCGGGCAGCTTCGCAACCCAGCGCTCAACCACTGCACCACCGCCATGGTGGCGGGGATGGTGGGGGGGAGGCCCCCTATTGAGTTCTTTATGTGTGTTGAATATTAACCCTTTGTCACATGTATGGTTTTCAAATATTTTCTTTCATTCTCTAGGTTGCCTTTTTATTTTGTTGATGATTATTTTTTCTGTGAGGAAACTGGTTTTATGTTGTTCAACTTGTTGATTTTTGCCTTTGTTGCCTCATTTTGGTGTCAAACCAAAAATCACCAAGTCCAACTTAAAGGAGTTTAACGGTTTGAGGTCTTATGTTCAAGTCTTTAATCCATTTTGAGTTGATTTTTGTCTATGGGGTGAGATAGTGGCCCAGGTTCATTCTTTTGTATACAGCTGTTCATTTTCCCCATTGCCATTTATTAAAGAGACTATCCTTTCATCATATTATATTCTTGACCTCTTTGTCATAAATTAATTGACCATATATATCCTGGTTTATTGTCAGGATCTCTATTTTATTCCATTGGTTTATGTGTTTTATGCTAGCACCATGCTGTCTTGATTACTAAGTTTTGTTAAATCATTTGAAATCCAGAATTGTGATGCCACCAGCCTTGTCCTTCTTTCTCAAGATTGCCTTTACAATTCCGGGTCTTTTGAGATTGAATACAGATTTTAGGATTGTGTGTCCTATTTCTCTAAAAAAATTATATTAAAATTTTTGATAGGAATTAATGTTGATTTCTCTAAATTGCTTTGGGTACTGTGGACATAATTTAATGCATCCAGTTCATGAGCTCAGAATCTCCATATATTTGTGTCTTCTACAATGATTAATTAATGCTTTGCAGTTTTCAGTGCACACATTTTTGATCTTCTTGGTTAAATTTATTTTAGTTTTTGATTCAATTGTAAATGGGATCATTTTCTTAATTTGCCTTGCTGGTAATTTGTTATTAGTGTACAGAAATGCAGCTGATTTTGTACATTGATTTTGTATCCTGCAGCATTACTGAATTTGTTTAGTAATGCTAACAGTTTTCCTGTGGCGATTACTACTCATTTAGATTTGTCTACATACAGTTAAGTATTAAATCTTTTTTTTTCCCCATGTCTTTCTACCAACTCTTCTCTCTGGGGTCATTTCCTTTCTAACTGAAGTACATCCTTTAGTTAATCTAAAAGTGATAAACTGTGTTTTTTGTTCTTTTGAAAATGATCATTTGTCTTCATGCTGAAATTTTACTTTTCCTGAGTATAGGGTTCTCTGTTGTCATTTGTTTCCTTTTGACAGCTTGAAGGTAGCATTCCACTGCCTTCTCACTACCATTGTTGCTGTTACATACTCACTTGACTACCTAAAGGATAGATCTTTGAAGTAACAAATCTGCATTCTGTGCCTACTTTGGCTTAGTTTTCTGCACTTTCAACCTCATATGGCTATGTATAGATCTTTGTCTTTCTGACTTCAAATCTCTGGATTTGTGTCTTTCATTATTTCTAGAAATTCTCAGCCATCATATCTTCAAATATTATCTCTATCATTCTAGTTCTCTTTTTCTGTGATAATGACTAAATACGTCTGATCTTTTCACTATATAATTTTTACCTATTACTCTTTCATCTGTTTATCTTTTCGCTTCTCCATTATACATTTTGAAAAAGCCATTTGATTCTGATTCAGTTATTCAGCTGTGACCAGTGTGCTGTTAAATTCATCATTGAGGCCTTAATTTATTGCATTTTTATTGTTTTTTATGTTATTTTCCTGTGCAGTGGTGATAGCTTCAAGCTTTCATCTTTTTTTCAAATGTAATCAACATTATCATTTGTTATCTCGGTTTGATAATTTCAATATCTGTATCAGTAAGGTTCTACTTCTATTGTCTGCTGTTTCTCATTCATGGAGTCTTATTTCCTTATGTCCTTGGTTATCTTTGTGCGTTGGATACTGATATTTGAAAATTATATATAAAGATAATTTTAGGTTTATGATGAATGTCTTTTCTTCTAGGGAAGTGTTACATTTGCTATGTGAGATAACTGAATCCTATAAGTCTAGCAGCCCAGGTTTAAAGCTTGAGATTCCATAGACTTCCTATGGGTTCTGAACCCAGACTATCAATCTTTAAGAGGCCAATTCCACCAATGAGTTACCCCAACCCTAAGACAGTGGCCTCTTGTGATGTTAGCTTACTGTGTAAGGTATCTAATTAGAATCCTCTTTTGTAGGGACTCTAGACTTTAATTTCTCTTTCCCATCATGATGATTTCATAGTATTAAAAATTCCTAGTCATGATCACAATTCTAATGGTCTCAAATGTCATAAATTTTAAAAATTGTAATTTGAAGTAGGATTTAAAAGTTCATATCACATTATGTTTTTAATACAGTTTTTAGGTATCTTTTAATGTTTCAAACTTTTTCACCCTCCTTGTAAAAAATCTGTGTCTTAGAGAATTTCCCACAATCTTTTTGTTTATTGCATTCCTATGCTGTATTTTAATGTGATCCCATACTGCCCATATGCCTTGTCTGTTAGTTTACTCACACTGCCGTATCAATGCCAGAGACCTAGTGGCTTAAACAATAGGAATATATTTCTCCACAGTCCTGAAGGCTAAAAATCCAAGATCAGTATACTGGAAGGATTTCTTCTAAAGGCTTCTCTCTTTGGCTTCTAGCTAGGCTTCATTTTCTGGGTTCTTCATATGATGTTCATGTGTGTTTGTGTCTTAACCTTCTCTTTAAGGGACATTTTAGAATAGGGTTTACCCCAATGCCCTGGTTTAATTTACCTCTCCAATAAAGTCACATTCTGAGATGCTAGAGGTTAGGACTTAAATTTATGTGAAAGGTGTGGGGTATTCACGATTCAACCCATAACATTCTGCAAAATGGAAGTTGCATCTAGCACTTGATCACTTCAGTTTTTTAATTTCTTTTTTTTTTTTTTGTCAAGGTAATTGCACAAATGATATTTTACTCTTCTATACATAGTCACAAAATGTTTGGTTGCTACTTATTTTTGTGTAACATTGTATGTACCACAAAAGGGCGTACAGTAAATAACATTTATCCCTAGAAATGGGCATGCCTTTTTTCTGCTGAGGGATTGAGTCAATGGTGTTAGGAGTTGACTTGAGCATACCACAGACTCAGTTTCTCTAATGGTATGCCGCTGTTGCCTTGTGTGTGATTCTCAGTTTGGGTATCAAATTGTCTTGGGTATCAGAGGGTTTTTCCTAATGTATTTGTTTTCCCCTTAGGCTTTCAGCTGCTTCTATATGCTGCACCATCAAGAGAGTTTCTTCATACTCTTGTTGCTGACTGTTTGGTGGTGGGCTCATGGGGGGTTGGGGTGGGCATCTGTGGTCTAGTCCAGCCTCAGTTTTAGGCAGGTCTTAGCACCTTGGAAGGTGCTCTTTTAGCATTCTTGCTCTTCCTCCTCTTGTCAGCTACATTCTACTTTGTCTTATATAGTCTTGGGCAGTAGTCTTCTGCTCTGTCTTTATCCACTTTGATATTTAAGACCTCTTTTCACATAAAAAGCATAAAGATGAAAGTGAATACCCTTTTCTTTATTAATGAGTCATTCAAATATTAAATGTTAATATAGGGTGGCAGACTTCTGAGGATCATCACATACATGAATCCGAGCCAAGCAGGCATTACAAGTGCTGCTGTCGGGGGTCATAAAAGGGCCTGGGCAGGCGTGTTGAGCTATCATGGAGTAAATGACATGTTAAGCCTCTAAAGGGAGAGGGAGAAAGTGTAGGGTGCATTTGGATGATAGTCTGGTTTTAGTGAGGTAAGTTAACTGCAGATAAATATAGTGGGAAAGGCATCCTGGAAGAAATCATGAGAGATTTAAAACCAGGTAATGAGCTAACACTTGAAGAATTTCACTTGAGTTTATTATATGCCCAATTTAAATAGGAGCTAGATTTAGCCAAAGTAAACATATAAACAAACAAACAAAAAAACAAAAAAACATGATTTGTGTCGAGCAAGACTAGCATCTGCTGGTGTCTTCTTTTTTATCATTCCTGTCACTCAGTGTGAATTCATCTCAGAATCAGAGCCACACTGCTAAATTAATGGATTTCTATGAGCTACATTTAGCGTGGAAAAATGATCTGAATAAAGACACTGAAATGAAGTGGTTTATTTAAAAAAAATGTGAGTAACTTTATGAATAGTGATAACTCTTACAGTTAAGGTGGAATAGCTGAAATAGTATTTTACCATCATCAGACATCTACTTCCAGGGCTAGCTTACAACTTCCAAACCACTAATAGATGTTTCCCACTCTTATGTGGGATTCTGGCAAGGCAGAAAGTAGCTAGAAGAATTCATGCATGTACTTACCTTTCCTCTGCTTCTGATCATTGTGATGAAGCAAAAGAATAAAGTAGAGACTGCTTGGAGCTGGGGAAGGGCTGCCCCCACAGCCACAGGTGAACTGAAAAGCCCCCACAAGCCAGGCCCGGTCTGCCCCCAGTCAGAGCCCAGAGGGGGATCCAACCACCACTGGGGCAGACTGTGGCGCAGGGAAGAGCCCTCCTGACTAGCCATTTTAGACCAGGGATCTTTGCTTCGGCACACACCTAGACTGTGTGGAACTGGTAAAGGGCTGCCCCCACAGCCAGAGGTGCGCTGAAAAGCCCCCACAAGCCAGGTCCCGTCTGGCCGCCTGTCGGAGCCTAGTGGGCGATTCAGCTGCCGCCAGGGTAGTCTGTAGGATGGACTGCAAGACCCACCTCTGGAATTAAATACAGAAGGAGGAGATTTTCTGTGACAGTGACCACTAACATATTCTTAGTACCACTGCCCTACTGGACATCTGGCATAACAGTTTTTGACTCAATTGGACCACAAGATTCTGACATCCCAGAAAGAGCACACCAAAAAGATGCTGGCCAGTACCAGCAACACTGTCCCAACGCATAGGACAAATTAGAAAACAAGCAGCAGGGAGAAGAAAAACTACAGGCAACCAAGCAACTCCTCAAGGAAAAGACACACCACAAAAAGAAAATCACCCAACAGAATGCAACAACAGTGACTTGGAAGAACTTCTGAGCCTTCCAGATACAGAATTTAAAACTGCGATGATTAAAAACCTGAAAGAAGTCATAAAGGAAAACAATGATAAGGGAAAAATAACCAATGATCAGAAGAATGAAAATTGAGTCCCTAAAGAGGGAAATGAAAGTAATGCAGGAGATTAAAGGATTAATGGAGGAGCTAAAGAACTCCGGGAAAAGCAGTGAAAGCAGAATAGATGAAATGGAAGAGTGAATAAGTACTCTCAAAGACACAGAAAGAACCAAAACAGAAAAGGAAAAAGAAGTACGAAGGAAAAAGACAGAAGAAAGACTTCGGGAACTATCTGACTCCATGAGGATAGGAAATATAAGAGTTACAGGAATCCCAGAAGGAGAGGAGAGAGACCTAGGAACAGAGAAAATATTCAAGGAAATAATTGAAGAGAACTTCCCAAACATGAAGAAGGAGCTGAAAATAGACATACAAGAAGCAAGAACACCAAACTTCTGTGATGAAAGGAAAAATACAGCAAGACACATTATAGTAAAGGTCCCAAAAATCCAAGACAGGGAAAATATAATGAAGCTGACAAGAAGGAAGAAGCAGATAACATATAAAGAAAAACCAATCAGGCTGCTATCAGACTTCTCCAAAGAAACAGTACGGACAAGGAGAGAGTGGAGGGACATGCCAACCAGGAATACTCTATCCCGCAAAGCTTTCCTTCCTCTGTGAAGAAAGAATAAGGACCTTCCCAGACAAACAGACACTCTGGAAATTTCATTATGACTAAATCCTCACTCCAAAAAATACTACGAGGAGTCCTAAAACCAGAACCAACAGAGGGATGAATAAGAATGAAACAAGGCAAAAAAAAATAATTAAATAATAAATAAGTAAAACCAGAGTAAAGACAAACAAAATGGCAAATACAGATGCTAACATATCAATATTAACTCTAAATGTAAACGGACTGAACTCTTCAATAAAAAGACACAGAGTTGCAGGCTGGATTAAGAAACAAAACCCAACCTTTTGCTGTCTCCACTAAACACATTTAGCTACAAAAGATAAAAAAAAAGGCTGATAGTAAAAGGATGGAAAACAATCCTACAAGCAAATGGACCAAAAAAGAAGGCAGCTATACTTATATCAGATAAAACAGATTTCAAACTCAGAAAGGTAAAAAAAGACCCAGACTGTCACTACATTATGATCAAGGGGACAATACTTCAAGAAGAAATAACACTCATTGACATATACTCACCAAATGAAGGAGCACCAAAATATATCAGACAACTTTTATCATCTCTGAAAACAGACATCAGAGAAAACACTTATGTAGTAGGAGACTTCAACACACCACTATCAACAATGGATAGATCAACGAGACAAAAAATCAGTAAGGACACTAAGGCTCTAAATAAAGATCTAGACCTCATGGGCTTAACAGACATCTATAGAACACTAAACCCAAAAAAACTGAGTACACATTTTTCTCAAGCACACACAGATCATTCTCCAGGATTGATCACATACAGGGACACAAGACAAACATCAACAGATACACCAAGACTGAAATCATACCACCCATCTTCTCTGACCATGAAGGCATCAAACTAGAAATACACCATAAAAAGAAGGCAAGGAACCCTCCTGCCTCATGGGGATTAAAACCCACACTACTGGAAGACCACTGGACTAATGAAGAGATCAAAGAAGAAATTAAAAAATATTTTGAGTTGAATGACAAGGAGGACACCAATTTCCTAAATGTATGAAATGTAGCAAAAGCAGTAATAAGAGAATAGCAATACAGGCTCACATCAAGAAACAAGAAAGAACTCAAAGAACAACCTAATCTCACATCTCAAAGAACTAGAAAAAGAACAACAACAAAAACCCCTAAAACCAGTAGAAGAAAATAAATAATGACAATCAAAGCAGATATAAATGAAATCAAAACTGAAAAAAAAAATCCAACAGATCAATGAAACCAAAAGTTGGTTCTTCAAAAAAAATAAATAAAATAGACAAACCCCTAGCCAGGCTCACAAAGGAAAAACAGGAGAAAGCACAAGTAAATAGGATCACAAATGAAAGAGGAGAAATCACAACGGACACAGCAGAAATCAAAAGAATAATCAGTAACTACTATGAACAGTTATATGCAAACAAGCTCAACAACCTAGAAGAGACGGACAAATTCCTACAACTCTACAATCACCCAAAGCTGGATAAAGAAGAAATAGAACACCTAAACAGACCAATTATAAGCAGTGAAATTGAAATGGTAATCCAAACCCTCCCCAAAAGCTAAAGCCCAGGACTGGATGGATTTACAAATGAATTCTATCAAACATTCAGAAATGAATTAGTGCCTATCCTTCATAAACTCTTCAAAAAATTGAGAAGGAAGGGATAATACCAAACATGTTCTATAAAGCCAACATTACATTAATACCAAAACCGAACAAGGACAACACACAAAAAGAAAACTACAGGCCAATCTCTCTAATGAACACTGTTGCAAAAATCCTCAATAAAATTTTAGCTATCAGAATCCAACAATGTGTCCATAATATAATTCACCACGACCAAGTAAGATTTATTCCAGGTACATAAGGATGATTCAACATCCAAAAATCAATCAATGTAATCCAACACATCAACAAAAAGAAATATAAAAACCATATGATAATAGATGCCAAGAAAGCTTTCAACAAAGTACAACGCCCATTTATGATAAAGGTCCTTGAAATTCTCAGGATACAAGGAACATATCTCAACATCATAAAGGTCATATATGATAAGCCCATAGCCAATATCATTTTCAATGGTGAAAAGCTGAAAGCATTTCCATTAAGATCTGGAACAAGGGCCTCCCCGGTGGCTCAGTGGTTGAGCGCTGGGCTGCAAAGCTGTCTGCAGCCTCTGCAGCGCCGGTTCGATCCCCGGCCAATGGGCAAGGGTTCCACATGGCATGCAGACCTCTCCTGCCGCCCACTGCTCCCTGCTCTGGCTCTGGTGAATTCTCTCACCCTCCCGCACTTCTGACTATACCCAGTGCAGTGTATAAATACCCAGTGTATAAATAAATAAATCTTAAGGAAAAAAAAAAAAGATCTGGAACAAGACAAGGATGTCGACTCTAATCACTGCTTTTCAATATAATACTGGAAGTCCTAGCCAGAGCAATAAGACAAGAGAAAGACATACAAGGAATCCAAATAGGGAAGGAAGAAGTCAAAACTATCACTATTTGCAGATGATATGATAATATACATAGAGAACACCAAAAACTCCACTGAAAAACTAATTAAACTAATCAATCAGTTTAGGAAAGAAGCAGGATACAAAATCAACATGCAAAAATGAGTAGCCTTCCTATACACAAACAATAAATCTGAAGAAATCAAGAAAACCATCCCTTTTATTAGGAAAACAAAAAAAAAATCAAATACTTGGGAATAAACCTAACAAAAGAGGTAAGGGACCTATACAAAAAAAAACTATAAAACAGTTAAAAGAAATAGAAGAAGACACAAAGAAATGGAAAGACATTCCCTGCTCATGGATTGGAAGAATTAACGTTATCAAAATGGCCATCCTACCAAAAGCAATTTACAGATTCAATGTTATTCCAATAAAAATATCAATGACATTCTTCAAAGAAACAGAACAAATATTGATGAAATTCATATGGAGTCACGAAAAACCCCGAATATCCAAAGCTCTCCTGAAAAAAAAAAAAAAGGGAATGGAGGCATCACACTTCCAGATTTCAGACTATACTACAAAGCCATAATAATCAAAACTGCATAGAATTGGAACAAGAACAGACAAATGGACCATTGGAACTTTATAGAGAATCCAGAAATAAACCCACAGATTTACGGTCAACTAATCTTTGACAAAGGAGCACAGAATATGCAATGGAGCAAAGAAAGTTTGTTCAATAAATGTTGCTGGGAAAACTGGGTCACTACATGCAAAAGAAAGAAGCTTGACCACTACCTCACACCATACACAAAAATCAACTCAAAATGGATTAAAGAACTAGACATAAGACCTGAAACCATAAAATACATAGAAGGAAATAACAAGCAACTGTAAACCAGAGACAAACTATGGGGGGAGGAGGGATTGTGGTCAAAATAAGGGGGGTGGGAATTGTATGGAGAATATAACCAAGATGAAAATGCATACATTGTGCAAAAATGAAAAATGATATAAAATATATAAAATAAAATTTAAAAGAATTAATAAATTAGTTGCACCCCTTGATCCTAAGTGAGTCAGCACCATGTCCTGTCCAGAAAAGCATTGAGAAAATCAGAATCCTATGTTAATTGAAACTTCTCTGTGTAGATAGAATTTTTAAAAAGTTATTCAGGACTCTTACCCCATATATCTACAAACTAAATGGGACTTCTGCTTGCAAGCTGAGATGGAGTAATAGAGACCATACATCCTTTCCAGCTCAAGGACAAGAAAATACATGAAAGGATGGACTCAGGACACTGACATCACACAGTGAAGGAAGTGTTCCCTGAGACGTAACAAACTGTATGAGCCCTAGAATTATCCCACCTAACTGCTTTGAGATACAGGTTTCCAGACTGTTCACAAGGTGAGGAACCCAGGTGGAGCCTAGCGGATATAAAGATCAGTCTTGGGCAAACAGGCAACAGGAATTTGGAGGACAGAGTTCCAGAGAAGAGAGAGAACTAAGGAGATCTTGATCAAGTCCACCACAAATATTCAGAAAAGTGCTCATCAGTGCATGCCTATCAGGGAACTACTCAAGAGTGAGCAGGAGGGGTAGGTAACCACCAAAAGGGAAAGAGAGAACAGTAGCTGATGGTCATGCAGGGTGGGAAACAGGTCATGGGACATTCCAGTAAAGTTCTCAGAATGGTCCATCTTCAGTAGTGCAGATTAGCCCCAGGCTAACTAGTGATTTGGTCTAAAAAACTAATAGTAAGACCTTGAGGAACCAAACTGATTCCGAGTGGTTGAATGAAGGACATCCCAGGACAAAATGGAGATTTAAAAATACAGGAATATCCTGCATTCAACAAGGTAAAATTCACAATTACTGGTATCTAATCAAAGGTCACCAAGAGCTATGCAAAGAGGCAGAAAACACAGGGCATAGTCAGGAGGATAATAGGTGAACTAATGCAGGCTCAGACCTTACACATATGCTATGGGTCCCAGAGGATGACAGCAAAGCAGTTATTATAACTATATTGTACTATGTCCAGCAGGGCAGTAGAGACATGGAAGATATAAAAAGATCATAATCAAACTTATAAGAGATAAATCACGAAAGTCTGACATGAAAAAAACACTAGATGGAATTAAAGCAGATTAGAAGAAAAGATGAGAAGATTTGAAAACACAGCTCTGGGAAGTAGCAGAAATGAAGTACCCAGAGAAAAGAGTAAATAAACTTTACTCCCCATGCCTCCCCCCCCCCCCAAAAAAAAAAGTGAAAGAACAGAGTCAGTTGTAGGTTAATTTCAGATAGCCTAAACCATGTACAACCAGAGTCCTTGGGAGGAAAAAAAGAGGGGAGACCCTCCTAAAAATGGAAAAAAATGAAAATTTTCCAATTTTGATGAAATATCCTATACATCTAAGAAGTGCAGTGACTCCCAAACAAATCCCAAAATGAGGACTATAAATAAAACTCCAAGATACATAATAATCAAAACATGATGTGGTAAAGGTAAAAACTAACAATAAAGAGAAAGAAAAAAATGAGAGAAAAATAGACATTAAAAAAGTAGAGATGGCCATAGAATAAGAAAATTTTTATACATCATACATACTACAGGGGCTAATGTCTAAGGTCTACAAACAACTCATACAGCTTAACAAAAAGAAAGCAAACCAAAAAACAAAAACAAAACATGAAGAAAAGCTCAGATACTTCTCCAAATAAGATTTACAGATGGACAACAGACACATGAAAAAATGCTCACCATCATTTATCATCAGGGATATGAAATGAGAGACCTCCTCACTCCTATGAGAATGGCCCATATCAAAAATACCAGAAACATGTGTTGGTTAGGAGACAAGGGAACCCCAATATGCTGCTGGTGGGAATACAGGCTAGTACATCCCCTGTGGCAAACAGTATGGAGGTTTCTCGGAACATTAAAAATACCTCTGCCATATGATCTAGCAGACTCTCCTAGGGAGCTACCTGGAATACAGAGACACTAATTTGAATGGATATATGCACCCCTATCATGGCAGCGCTGATCACAATAGCCTAGCTCTGGAGACTGCCCAAAGACAGACGAGTGGATAAAGACGTGGCTTATATACACAACTCAACGATTAAAGAAAAGATTTAAGTTTTGCCATTTGTACCAACATGGAGGGGATTATGCTAAGCAAAGTAAGACAGAAGGGGAAAGACAAATACCAGATGATTTCACTTATATGTGGGAAAAAAATAAAAGCAAAGGAACAAACATGAAACAAACCCTTAAGATTTGACAGCAAAACTTAGGCCACTAGGTGGGGAGGATGGAATGGCAGCAGACAAGGACAAGCAAGGGCCAGAACAGCAGCTCTTGGTGTGACAGAGGCAGAGACATGTACTGTTACCTTCCTCACTTGCTACTCCTGTTTCTTAGCACTCATTTCTCAGGCCATGCGATCTTGGCCCAAGACGAAAACAGTCCATCTCAAGTTTTCATTCCCATGTAAATAAGGGCTTCATAAGTTGAATTTACTTATTAGTCTTTGTTCCACATAAAATTAGAAATGAAGCAACCACAAAGGATCAAGAACAAATTTATTTTTTGCACCTCTCATTTTAAAAAGTGAGTAGATTGAGAGGAATCCAAACTGACTAAGACATCCTAAAAGCCTATGACGGTAGTTTAAACAATGAGGAGGAAGGACGGAAAGAGGGAGAAAGGAAAGGAGGAAGAGGAGAGAGAGGAAGGAAGGAAGGCGTAATGGAAAGCAGCCTCTGTTTTAATGACCCTGAGAACACTTAATTTCTTTGCAAGTTTTGCCAGAGCCTTCTTGGCTGGCCCACCCCCAGCAGTAATGTACAGAGACTGAGGGAGCACATCTGTCCTGCTGTAATTAAGGCTGCGGAGCAGCAGGTGCAAACTTCTCATCCTTCAACTTGACTCTTAAACTGCTTGTGCTCTTGTAACTTAAAGTCTAAACTTGTTAAAAATGAGATTTGGAAGGTCATTAGTCTATAACAGGAGCTAAGCAGTACAGACATTTCTTTAAAGCAAAATTAGAAACAGCTACCAAACGCATATCAGCCATTTTAAGATGTTGCCGTTTCACATTTTCCAGGGGAGAGATTAATTCCAAGGAGATTAATATCCACATGAGCATGATGTTGAAGCCAGGTTGGAAGACTTCTTTACCATTAAGGGAAAACAACAACAAAAAAACCAGTCGCGTACTCAACTCTCTCTGAAAGTAATTTAGGTGCTTAGAGACTTTTGATGCATCACTAAGATTGTGTCTTATTTTCTTGTTAAATATTTATCATTAGAATTTGAATTGTAGTCACCTTCTTCCAAAGAGCTGAAGCAGCAAAACCCCTCTGTAAAATTAGTTCCATTTAGAATGTTTCAGTGATCCTTCCAGACTTTAAAATAATTATAGCTTAGAAAGGCAGATGTGGCTTTGAGTCTGAACAAATTTTATCTTACTGTACTTTTTTTGTGAGCTGGACATAACTGCACAGTGACATAACTGTGTGCAAAGAAAACACACTGACAATGAAGCCACCTGTTTCTGTAGGAACACCCAACAGAAAGGTACAAGGCCTCGGGACAGATCAGGGTTTCTTTAGGGACAGTGACATTACTTGTTTAGCACAGATTCGGGTACCTGTGAGCGAAGCAATTTTTTCTTCCTGAGCACTTGTAATGCCTGTGCCAGTTGTGGAATTCTTTGAAATTTTAAATAAATAAGGCCACTGCTTCTTCACTGTCTAAGCCAACATGGGAACGTTTCATAGCTCAACCTCTGGGGTAGAAAAAAATCCCTGTTGGCCAAAGGCAGATGGCCCAGATTTTGTAAGGGAACAGCTAGCCTGCAATACTGTCCAGGTCCAGCTGCTGGTGCTTTGTAAATTATTTATCAAGTGTGGCTATAAATTAGAGAAGACTGGAGGGCCTGTGGGCCCAATCGTGGCTATTCTCTTTATTAATGATTTTTCAGGAATTTTCTGTTGTAAGGGAGGGTTCTTGAGTATTCTCTTGTACACAGAAGTTTACTAATGCTTCAGCTGTTTTACAGACTGCTCTTACCTAGATTCTATAAAAAGTACTATGCTAGGAAATGTTAGTGTAGTTCATCATCTATCTAAAATTCAACTTGCCTTTCATATCGTCATAAATACTGGATCGAATTCTTCTTCCTGAGAACTTGAACCTACCTTCTCTTCTGGTCATCTACAAAACTTCTTTTGTTAGTGGTTGTACCAAGTGTCAGAAATTCTTGTGTGACTACTTCATTAAAAATCTAGGTGCTCTTACGGCCCTATATTGCATCGAAATATTACCCAAGCCGTCAGCCTTACTCTCCTCATTAAAATAACGTGGCCATCTTCATGGGTGCCAGATGGGAAATGCAAGATCATTTGGGAATACTAGCGCGTTGGTGTACCCTGGAATGAGCTGTCTTTTACACACAACCTCAACTACCACTGTTGAAATCTACCCTTTGCCAGTCATCAACCTCTTTCTCTCTCACGCATGCATACAAAATTGGGTGACAGAGACCAAAACTTTTGCTCATATTTTTTTAATGTATCACAATGAGCAGGAAACATACTTGATGAAATATTTTCAAAGGAGTATATTCAATTACCATCTACAATCAACTTAACTATGACAACAAAGTTTTTGTGACAAATTTTTTTTTTTTTTCAGTTTGAAAGTTCCATGTGGTTCTGTTTGTTAGTCTCCATGTATTTTGGTACAGTTCGAGATCAGCATTGTTACAGTAACAAAAAAGCTAACAAGACTACATTATAGAAAAAACACCAAGAACATCATTTTTGGTTTCACTTGCTCTATTTTTTTTGTTTTTTTTTTGTTTTTTTTTTTTGTTTTTTTGTACATTGCAAAGGCTGTTCATATACCTCTTCACCTCAGGGTCATGTTCATTTATGCTTTCTTTCCTACCCAGACTTGCCCCCCTCCCCCCCAAGAAAGTAAACAAACAAACAAAAGAAATTAGTCAAAGCTTTGTTTCACAGTGGGCAGTATCTCAGCGCCAACAACCAACTCAATTTATGCTTCTATTTAAAATGTTTTAATTTAATTTATTATTTAAAAAAAATATATGTCCATGAATCAAGTGCACTGGCTTGGGTCACTGCCTCTCTCTCCTGCAACTTCCTGCCATGCCTGATAAGCTCAGGTTTAAACACATGCCGTCTGTTTTACTTTATTTTCAATCGTGTAAAACTTTGGCCACATTCATCTCTCTAAATAACTTTTAATTTTTAAAAAAACTTCCTAGATTAAAGTTTTCCACGTGTGTGTATGTGTGTGTGTGCGTTTCCTTCTTAAGTTTCTTTTTGGAAGGATGGAGGAAGGATGAATGAAATGAATTCCCATTCTGTGGGGCCCTTTGGTGCTGTGACTCAGCACAAGCCCACACTGTAGAGTATTTGACAGAAAAAAATACCAACAAAGTGTTAATGGAAGTGAAGAATTAATTTAAAAAGTGAGTTGAGATAGTCTCCTCAGCTACCTACTATGCAGCAGGCGGGAGTAAATTCTCTGAGAGACCAACCTACAATTGAGTAGTGAATTCAGGCTGTGTGAGTGAGACTGGTCATTGCCAGGGTGGAGCTGAGCCCACAGACATCAAACCAGCTCACGTCTGACCTCTAACTTTTACCATCACTGACTGCTTTGCTACTTCTGGGTTAATGCTGACAATTTTTTCTTTTCTGAATGAACATGTATGTGGGCGGTATAGTTGTAGAGGAAGCATTTAGTGTGCAACCCACTCCAGGTTGGAACAATCACATAACCCCTCTGCTGAACAATGGTGGGTGGAAGCATACTCTGCCAATCTACCCAGCCACCCTGCTGTTGCCAAACACACCCACAGGTCAAGGCGTGGCATAACAAAACAAATACCTACAGTCACTCTGCCTCACAGAGGGGGTATGGCATAGTAGCTCAAGAAAGAAAAGAAGAAGAAAAAAAAAAAACCATTGGGGGAAGGGTGGCAAAATTACAAGGAAATGAACTTAAAGTTGAGGGGGGAAGAAACGGTTTAGAAATTGCACTATTACCAAGCAATAATCATTTCGAAAAACCAAGTTTTCAGAAAAGAACTAGCAAAATTTGACAGATAAAACTAGTGTTAAATTGTTAATTGGTATCACATAGAGAACCAAAAACAAAAACAAACCTTTTTTTTTTCTATATGATACAGACACAGTAACATACAACAGTTAAATGGCAAAAAATATATATATATATATTTCATAGAGTTACAAACAAGATAAAATAATGGAAAACAAAAAACTGTACAACTTTAAAATTTAAAAATGTTCATCTCAAACACAGGGAGAAATACAAGAATTCTTGTTAAAAGAAAATAGCTTGTTAAAACAGCAAATGTTTTGCGTACTTGTTTTTGACACCGTATGCTACAACTGGATACTGGTATGAATAGTTAGATGGTATTCTTTAGTATTTCTACTTTAAAAAACAAAAACAAAAAACAAAACAAAAAAGGAGTTTGCACTGTGCATCAGCCTAGTTAGAAATATGTACAACAGTTCAGGATCTACTCTCTCGTTAAACTAGAAACAAATTCATAAAAATAAAATAGTCCCGGCTAAAAAAGAAAAAGACAGAAAGGAAAAAAAGAAAATCCGTTTTCAGATCTTGGAATGCTCCAGTCTTTTGCAAAGTCGATGAGTGGCTTCAGCACTGGGGAAAGAAGCCCGAAAGGTGACCAATGGAACCTGCATTCACAGTCTTCAAAGTTCCCTTTTGAAACATAAGGAAGAGAATGGAGGGAGGAGGAGGAGTCACACTGGGGGCGGGGGGGGGGGGGGGGGGTGTTGCTTCTGTGGATGTTTGCGTGTGAAAGTGAAAACAGCAAAGCATCTATTTGTCTCCAGAATCTACACTTTAGCAGCACAAAGTTTTCCTTTCAAAAGTTCAAACCGTGTTTTAAGATGAGAGAGGTGTGTGTGGCGTGGTGGGTGTGAGAGAGGAAGGCGGGTGCGAAGGTGACACGAGTGCCTCACGGTCGTGCCTTTTCTGCTCTCTGTCCATTGCTATCTGCTGCTTTGTTGGCTGCGCTCGGGATCTCTCGCCGCTCAGACTGCCTGACAAAACTTTGAAGTAAAAAATGTGTCTTTTGGTATATGGAAGTGTCATTAACAGTCGCCCCTCTGCTTGCAGAAGGGGCATCTAACAACCTGGGAATCTTTTGTTTTACTTCTTCTTAAACTTAAGTCTCGTTTGTTTGAATCGGAAACAAATTCTCAAGTAACAAGAACCCTTTCCCTTTTTTCCTGCGTCAGCAGTGAAAGGGTGTGTCTTTGGATTTTATTTAAAGCATGAAATTTATTTTTCTGAGAGAAAACAAAACAAAACGAAAACCAAACCCCTAACCAAGAACTTTTTTTTAGAAAAGCAAAGCACACAGTCCAATTACACAAACACATCCTTTTGTTTAGGAAAAGGATATTGGTAGCTACCAGACAAGGGGGGAAAAAGAAGGGGCGAAAGGAAAGCCCAGGGGAGGGCAAATAAAAAAATAAATGCACGAGGCTAACAGACGTAGGTAACTAGAATTATATGCCTTTAAAAAGTTTCAACTCCCCAACCAAAAATAATCTGTGAGGATCCTAATGACCCCTAGAACCCTTTGAAATTCTTTCTTTAGCTTTATAAAATAATTTTGCAGCTACCCTCCAAGAAATGAAGGCAGCTGCCTTAAGTGGGAGATTACAGGAGGGGAGACGGGAGGAGGAGAGAGAGAGAGAGGAATTAAGGGACAAAGGGGAGAAAAGCTTAGGCGAATCAACGGATTGCAATCTATCTGCTAGGGATGAACAAGACAACATCAAATGAGGAGCTGTCAGCTGGACCATACAAAAAGCTAAATGTACACAAAAGGTTTTTTTTTTTTTTCCTTTTAAATCTACCATACTGCTTCAGTTCATTTCCAATGCAACAATCTACTCAACACCAAAAATGGTCATATCTATCATAAATACAGAAAGTCAGTTTTTAAAACTTATTTTTTAAGCTACAAGTCCTCAACACTCTTTGTGTGTGGGTTTTTTTTTTTTCTCTGAAAGTGGGAGTGCTTAACTTTTCCCCTTGAAATTGGCTTCAGCAGAAAAGCTATCCTTGAAATCCCCAGAAAGCTAAAGCAGTTCACATTGTTTTTCTCGAATACTTTCTGCCCATTTTTAAATTAACAAAACAAAACAAAAAAAAAATCTTTTCTGGAACAAAAAAAAAAAAAACTGAAAAATAATATATATATAAAACAATGATTCTGAAAACAGAACAAAGTGTGAGCGATTGACCTGAGAATAAAAAGACATTACATTTCTTTTTTTTTTTTTTCTTTTAGCAAGCCATTGGTATCTGAATGCTAAGATAGCAAGGAATTTAAAACTGTGACAAGGTGGACTGCTTTCCCATACAGTGCATGCCGGGCTCCTCTGTGCTATCAACGTGGGGCGTGTATTGAAAGGGGGCAAATATACAAGGGGCTTAAGCTCCAAAGACATCGGGGAGGCCCTGCGGACTTGTGTTTCCCAGACCGATAGTACCTTCAAAAGGACGCGCTGGAACGGGGTTAAGGTTGGTTTGTTGGTTGGTTTTTCAATATTAAAAGAAGGAAAGAAAGACGAGAATGTGAAATCACCGGCATAGACAGGTATATGGGAAAACAACCCACGCTTTTTCTTTTTTTTCCTTTTTTTTTTTTTTTTTTTTTTTTGGTTAGAAGCTTTGGAATTGCAGTTAGTCTATTTTTTGAAATTGGTTTGTTATTAATTTTTTATTTAAATTCATTTGTGTGTACTGTTCATCTTCAAAGCTTACAATCTGAAGTGTCCGTCCCTAGGGTCAGACCACTGTCCTGGGGCAGCCGGGGTCCGCGGGGCCCCCCGCCGGGCTCGCCGGTCCGTCGGACTTTTGGCTGAGATCCGTGTCAGACTCCTCCGAATAGTCGTCTGTTGGCATCGAGGGCTGAACCCCTGAGGTGCTGCATGAACTTGAGGTAACCGTTGAAGATGAGGAGAGAGGAGGAAAAGAAGGGGGCTTCGCGGCCGAAGCCCGGGGGCCCACTGGCGGCCAGGACTTCCGGGGGGCGGGGGGCGCGGCGGGCGGGGGCGCGGGGGCCGGCGCGGGCGGGGGGCTGTCGTTGGCGTGAGCGGCAGACTGCGAGGTAGATGCGGTGCTAGGATCGGGGAAGCAGGCAGAGTGAGGTAATAAACTAGGGTGCTCTTTGGCGTTTCTTGCTGCTCTCGTGATTGTTCTGTGTTTGTGCAAGGCCGACTCGAGATGTTGACTCAGAGCTTCCTCCCCGCAGAGCGCGCTCTCGCACGCCAGGCAGTGGTACGCGCCGCCCCCGCCCGCGCCCCCGCCCGCGCCGCCGCCCGCGGGCACGCGAAGCACCATCTCTTGCAGGTTCGCCGCCGGCTGGCCGAAGCAGCAGAGGGACTGCAGGTGGCTCCTGGCCGCCGCCTCGTCCCCGAAGCCCGCCTGGCACTTGCGGCAGACCAACTTGTACTGCACCTTTGGAACAATGAAGGGGTCGTAGAGGGAGTCCGCACTTTTGCTTTCTGCTTCTGGCTCTTCGGGGGGTTTCGGCAGGAGGGGGGACACCTCACGGGGTGCGTTTTTCTGCTCTTCTGGTTTGGGGGATTCTTTGGCAGGGTCTTTGTCTGGGGAGGCAGCCCCCTGGGGGACTGGGGTTTGGCTTGCTTTGGGCTGCTGCTGCTGCTGCTGCTGCTGCTGCTGCTGCACTTTTTGCTGCTGCTGCTGCTGTAGTTGCCGCTGCTGCTGCTGCTGGATCGCCTCCTGCAGACTCTGCTGGTATTGCTGGTACTGCTGCAGTAGGGAGCCCGGGGACAGCCCCATTAGGGCCTGTGACAGCGCAGGGCTGTAGGGAAACAGCCCTTCCATGCCATACATAGGCTGCAGGTACCCGCTCTGCAGGGCGCCAGGGATCTGGGGGGCGTAATAAGGAGAGAAGCCTGGTACAAAGTAAGGAAGGAACTGGCTCGTGAGCAATGCTGTGGGGTCCGAAGTCAAGGCTGCCTGCAGGGCCTGCAGCTGTGCAGGGTCCACCGCATATTCCATGGCGGGCAGCGGGGCTGAGATCGTGGCTGCAGCCGCCGTGGGGGCCTCTCCTTTCTCCTTCTTGGGGACAGGCAGGGCTTCCCCTTTCCCTTTGTGTGCCTTTTCCTTCTCCTTTACCTTCTCGCCGTCTTTGTCCTTGCGTGGCTGCTGTTGCGGGAGCTGTGGCGTGGCTGGCGGCTGGGCTACTGGCGGGGGCGGCTGCACCTGTGGCTGCTGCTGAGGCTGGGGGGGTTGCTGAGGGGCCATTGCCATGGTGGCTTGTGCTGGGGTTGGGGAGCTCAGCGACGCTGAGGACGGTTTATTTGGTAATCCAGAGGTGGGGAGGCCAGGGGAAGGAACTGTTGTGCTGGGCAGACCCATCAGGTTCGGTTTGGGAGACGTTAAAGCTGAAAGGAATGGAGACAGAGAAATCACAAGTCATTCTGAGGTGGCGAGGTTGAAGCTTAGGACACTTTTACCTGTGTCACTGGCACAGAGTCTGAGATCTCAAGGGGTAAGCTTGAGGCATCCTCTCAAAACCAGTGTTTGTTTCAATGGAGGCCTCCTACTGGATTCAGGATCAGACAGCCTTGGATTCGTAATAGGACCCAGTTCTGGGTTAGGTCCCATACTTCCTCTCTGGGCTAAAAACCACCACCAATACCTTCCTTTCCAAAATGCCACACCCCTGGTTCATACTGTCTTTGCTGCGCTCCCAGCTACCATCCATTCTGCCCAATGACATCAGCCTCAAAACGAGCTCTTCCACTTGGGAACTCAAGGCCTTCGTCAAAGTTCCAATGGAAATAGCACAGCAAAGAGGCCTCACTGGAAGTTGTCCAGAGGAGAGAGGCAACGGGAAGAGAGAGCAAGATACCCGCCAGACCCCAAGGCCACGAGAACAAAAATAACAGGTCCCACACGCGCTCCTCTCCGGCCTCCACTGCTGCAGATGATTGGGTCCAGTGGGAAGGCAGAGGGTGGAGAAGGAACGGGAAGGAATTAAAACCGTCCTTTCAGGGAAAACTGCCCCACTGCCTTGGCTCAGCTGGTATCTACTTCAAGAGATCTTTTGGGAAATTTAACCAACCAGGAATAAGATTCTGGACTTTGCTGGGAACGAGCATTCTTCTCTATCTGCCCACCCGGGAAGCTAGGGCTGTGATGCTTGAAAAGCAGTCACGGGAAGAGGAGCAATGCAGTGTCAGAAATGGGAAAGCCCAAGGTGCTGGCACCACCAATTCCTAAGCAGCAATCTACCCCTGGTACAACTGCTTATGGAGAGGCAAAGGACTTTTGATTAGGTGACTAGGCCCATGTGGGGGTACAGTTCTACTGTCACACTTAGGCCTAGTCTATTATTACCTGAAAAGCCTCACCAAGCTCGCAGCCTAATAGCCTCCTTCACCCACAGCTATCTCCCCGTCTCTGTTCCGTGGTGGTGGAAGACAGTCTGCAGGTGCATTAAGCAAGGAGGTGGGATGGGACAGGGTGTGCTGACTCAGGAATTGAGTACAATTCACAGGCAGCAGGCTTTAGACATCACACCCAAAACACTGGGCAGTACTCAAGCCTTTATTTTAGAGGACATAAAAATGTAAAATCAGAAATCCTAGCGTCCCTTGCTAGTTCATCTGGACCACCTCCTGCCAGAAAGCTGGATACGGAGCACCCTGACACGGTCTTGGGAGGAACACACTCTGAAGCCCAGACCTGGGTGAAGACAATGCTGGCTACGGTGGTGCATGTTCATGGGATCATTAAGCAGCATTTTCAAACCCTCAAATTTCAGATGACGAGAGAACAAGGTTGCCTCAAATTGCCAATCCCAGAAAAACCACCATTAGCATTTGGACAGCCAAGAGTGACGCATCTCTCAGAATCACCTGGCTGTTGCTAATTTTTACTCTTCCAGTACAGAAAGGATAGCGGAGATGAAGGCATCCAGTTTCCTCAATGCACATGAGACTGATAACAGAAAATCTATCTCGACTCGGAAATATTTATAAAGGCCCACTGATTAAACTGGCACAAACAAGGCAGAGAGGGTGGGTAACGAATTCTAAACTTGGGTTATAGCTCTTGCCAGTTTTTTGCGACGGGCCTGCTCCACTTCTCAGGTTTGAGTTAGAGCCAAAACAGTAGTGGGGCCAGGAAGGAGTGTCTGGAGGTTTCTGCAGCCTGGTCGCCAGGCTTTCTGGAGTAAGTTCCAGGTCAGAAGGCCTTAAGCTGACTTTCTCGATCTGGAACTTACATTCCACATAAGACAGTCAAATTTTAAGAAACATTTACTGAACCCCTGCTAGCTCAGTACATCATCCAGAATAATTTCAGGGCCTTGTTTTCTCGTTTTCAAGATCAGAACCAAGAATGGCACCTCAAGAGTCATGCATCTCTGGAGTCAGACCGACACAATGGCTGATCCCACATTTGCCCATGTGACCCTGGATCCATTAGGTGACCTCTGGGGAATGCAGCTTTACACAGTAGCTGGTTGCAGGGAGTAAATGCAAGATCATATGGGAAGGGCTTACTATTTATATTTAGCCTGACGTATAACAGATGCTCAATATACAGCTTCCCTCCCATGCCAAATCCAGTGCTTCTGTGAGCTGTGGTACAGTCAGGTGGGCGCCTTGAGTAATTAAGAGCATATCTTTCTATCTCGAGTCCACTTTAAGTGGTCAGAACCTGAGTAGCACTAAACATATACCTGTTGACTGACTGGCTCATATTGGGTGTTGTGGAAGGAGCACATAGCACTGGGAGCCCGGAGGCCTGGGTGGGAGCTCTGGCTCCTACCCTAGCTTGCGGAATGGTCTTGACCTCTCTGGGCCTCAGTTTTCTCATCTGTAAAACAAGGGGAATAGATCAGACATTCTGATTCTAATTTTTTCACATTACGAAATGTTGGGCCTTCCCAAGCCCCTCTGCCAAGGTCCTGGGCTGCAAGGGTAATTCAGCGTCTGGCCGCTTTCCACAGCTTCTCTC
This sequence comes from Talpa europaea, assembly GCF_964194135.1. Taxonomy (NCBI): domain Eukaryota; kingdom Metazoa; phylum Chordata; class Mammalia; order Eulipotyphla; family Talpidae; genus Talpa; species Talpa europaea. The sequence goes on along the minus strand of NC_140084.1, from coordinate 9,740,186 downwards.
CTGGCATGTGTTTAGCTGGCTTTAGCATCATTCTGTGACATTAGTTGCCAATATATGTAAGCCATGACTTCTACATCTTAATACTTCCTTTTCTTGCTCTTCTCTTTGGATAACAAACTGGGACCCAGGAATGCTGTAGCCTCGTGTTCTGTAAATACTGCCAAAATTACAAAACTTAGAATTAATTCAACCAGAAACCAGAACTACCCTGGAAAGCAGCAGGCATGCTTCCACCCCTGGGCAAGGGACACACTGGAGCACAAAGAGGCACTCCGTGGGGGTGGTGAATGTGCTGCTCAGTGCAGGCCGAAGGGAGAACTCGCTGATCTACACCCAACCCTCACGACGTCCTGGAGGTGAAGGCTCCTTGAGGAAAGACAGCTAGACCCAGAAGACTGGTGAGGACAGAGCAGGAGAAACGAGAGCGGTACCCAGAAGAACTGGGAAACTCCCTCTTTGGTGGGGCAATAGTACAAGTGTATCACTCTAAAACAGAGGGCCCGGGGAGGAGAAACGGTGATGGGCAAAAGGAAATAAATGAAAGGGTAATTGCAGAACCCTAAAAGTGACCATTAACATTTATTTTTTTGGCCTGGAGGACAAACACGTCAAAATCCCAAGCTAATCACATACACAGGCATGCTCATCAGGAACTAGCAGTCTTGCTGTCGTAGCTAGAAGAGAAGCCCAGGCCTAAGGGTGTACCACACGAGGACTTCCTCCTCATAGCGTTTCTACTGCCAGAGTTGCCCTCTAAGGTGAGGGGTGGGGGGTGGGGGCGCCTAGGGACTCAAATGGGGTTCAATAGTTGACTTAAATTTTCCATAGGGCACAATTAAGAATTAGCTGGCTTGTTCCAGTGTCTTATGGCTTCAACAAGTGTCAAGAGGGGCTCAAGATTTCCACAGGGACCAAATGGAAAGGTCTAGGATGGAAACCTTTTTCTTGAGACTATCCCAGGATCTAGTATGCCAGGACCTTCTCGTTCTTCCCTACTTCCCTGCTGGTGCTGCTCAACACAAGACAGGACAGTGGTTTCAAAGCAGATTGTTCTAACCAGCAGCTCCGGTCCCAGGAAAGCAAAGAACCACATCCATCACAGCATTAGGGGAGCTCAGAGTAAGGGACCCCAAGTTTTGTGGCTGTTAGTGAAGCACAGAAAGTGAGTTTCCTGTCTGCACAACACTCAGAAGGTCTGGGTGGGTAACTGCAGAAAACACACTACCCGGGTATCTCTAGAATGCCGAGAGAGAATGCCGAGCCCGGAGCAGAACCCACCTGTGTTGGATGGAGTAAAACCTGGCAAGGAGGGGCTGTTGAGGCCGGGGAGCAACACGGGAGGAATGCCCTGGAGCGCTGGGTATGCCGTCGGAAGGTTAAGAGCCTGAAGGGGGGCATTGTCAAACATCCCTTGCTGCTGAGCTGCCAGTCCGAGGACCTCATTGGCCTTTTTAATCCGGTCCAACTCTTGTTGAGCCATCAACTGGCGTACAGTGGCTGGGTCGAAGTATTCTTTCTCCTTGTCCAGCTGGCTTCCAATGGTGTCTTTAACTTTGGAGATATGCTGTTGGGAAAAGATATGGTCACGTACAGACAGTCGAGCGCTGTACTTGATGCCACACAAAGTGCACTCTGTTTTGGGTCCCTCGTAACTCGTTTGGTTTATACCAAAATGCTTGGCCATGCTCAACTTGGACTTCTTTTCTTTTGCCCGGGCATTCTGGAACCAGACCTGAACAACTCTCTTTGGCAGTCCAATGTCATTGCCCAGGACCTCGCACTCTAGCATGGTGGGTGTCCTGTAGTCATTAAAGCATGACTTGAGGACCTTTAGCTGCAGATTGGTCATCTGAGTGCGAAAACGTTTCTGCCCGGGCCGATCCCCGCTGTCTCCAGATTTGCCTGCCGACCCACTCGCGCCAGGACTTGGGGAGCAGGGGTCTGCGAGACTTGAGGTTTCACTGTAGTCCACGGTACCTTCATTGTCATATTCCTTGCTGTAAAAGCTCGGGGCTGGGCTGACCAGACCAGATGACAGCCGATCTTCGTACTCGGACATTGCCATCATGGCCGCTTTGGTCAGCCCCTCACTGGGCGCAGAGGAGGATTTGGTTTCAGTTGCTATTCCTGTGGCACTGTCATTGTCTGCGTTGCCCTCATCGCCAGTGGTGGTATCCGTGATCGCCGTGTTGACGGAGGAACAGTCGTCGTTATCCAGTTTCGTTTGGTCAAAGTTTAGATTAACCGAGGACATGGAGGGGCTTTCAAAGTCTTCGATCCCTTCTACCTTGATGGAAGAAGGGCTGAGAAGAGTTCTGGGAGACAACTCCATAGTTTTACTCACAGGCGAGAGGGGAACACCTTGACCGTCACTACTAGTTGGGGGAAGGTGAGAAAAGCTAGTTCCATCAAAAAGGTCTCCTTTCATCTGGAGTCCCCCATCGCAGTCTAAGAGCATTGCAGACAGAGTCAGGTTGTAGCCAGCTCTCTTGGCTTCGTGCCAATGGCGGGACCGGATGTGAGCCTCAAGGGCAGTCTTGGCTTTGAAGAGCGCCCTGCAAAAAGGGCATCTCCGATGGGCCTGGGCTGGGCCCACGGCCCGGAATTGTCCTTTTCTTTCCCGGGCTCGGGTGTTCTGAAACCAGACCTGTACCACACGCTTCTTTAAGCCCACCTCATGCGCAATGTGATCCAACATCTTTCGAGTTGGGTTGGAGTCCAGCAGATACTTCTGGTAGAGAATTTCTAGCTGTTCTGGCGTGATGGTGGTCCGCAAACGCTTGTCTCTCTGCGGTTCTTCGCCTCCCGTTCCGCTGTCATTCTCCCCGGGACTGGCGCTGGCCTTTTCCTCCAGCTTCCTCTTCAGAGTGTTCATGGTGGAGGTTGGAGTTGAAGGAGACGTGGCCGAGCTGGCTGGAATCTGAGGTATGGCCCCAGAGAGCAGCTGGCTGGCCAGGAGTGGGTTGCTAGGATCGAACAACATGAAAGGCATATCCAGTGACCTGTCCAAAAACTGGGGGTGGATGAACTGGTTCTGCGCGCTCAGGAAGTGAAGCTGCTGATGCTCTTGCCAGTGCTCAAATGATGGGAATGCCAGCTTGCACTGGTCGCACTGGTAGGGGATTAGCTGAGGAGGTAGGTTTGCCAGCTGTTGCGGGGTCGACGTGTGGAGAGGCTTGAGAGGCAAGTGGGAGAGCTGGGAAGGACTGGGACTCGACTGGGGTAAGGGACACTGAGGCGGGGGTGCTTGCGGGGGAGGCTGTGGTAACGAAGGGGGGGCATTCAGCTGTGGGAGCTTTTGCTGGGCTGTGTTTGTCTTTTGCTCAGGCTGGTCTTGCTGCTGCAGCTCTGCCTTTGGTTGTCCTTGCTTTTCTTGGGTTGGGTTTGGCTGCGCACTGAGAGGTTCAGCCTGCTTTGGTTTCTCATCACTCGCCTCCGCTTTGGAACTGAAGGGGGCCAGTTCTTCCGCCTCGGCTGTGAGCTGCAGGAATGCAGAGGAAGCCGTGTTGGCGGATGGCGCCGGGGCGCTGTAAGCTTGGGATGGCATCGGGGTGCTGCAGGAGGAGCTCGTGGGCGTCAGGATTTCCATGGCGTCCATCGAATCCTCATTTTGGCTGTCTTCCTGCCCCTCCTCATCCTCATCCTTGTAACACAGCTTCTTCTGGTGCTTGATGAGATCAAAGATGCGCTGAAACACCAGGCTACATTTTTTACACTGGTAGTTCAAGTTGCTCGTGCGGATGTACCGGTCATTCGTAAGTTCACGCCGCTCTCCGTCTTTGCCCTCTCCCTGATTCTCATAATTCTTCCGGGCCTTCTGTCGGGCATTTTGAAACCAGACCACTATGACTCGGGTCGGAAGGTTCAGTAAATTCGAGAGTTGTTCAAACTCATCGTCCTTGGGGTAAGCGTTGGCGTCAAAGAAGTCCTGCAGGACCCGCAGCTGGTAGTCCGTGAACCTCGTCCTGGAAGACCTCTTGCTCCCCCAGTACTCCTGCTTCTGCGGTTCCGGCGAGGGGGGCCGGGAGTCGATCTTGAGCTCCTCCAGGCTGGTGATGGGCGGGTTGCTGAAGTTGTAAGGGGAGTCCTTGTTACGCTGCCGCTCTTTGAAGAGCGTGTTTCTGAACCAGTGCTTGATCACTTTCTGGGGCAACCCAGACTTGTCGGCCATCTCTTTGATCTGCTCTTCACTGGGGGAGTTGTTAATGTCAAAATACTGCCGCAGCACTCGAAGCTGGTCATCCGTGATCCTGGTGCGAGGCCTCTTGTTCTGCTGCTGGAGCAGGCTGGGGTTGAGCTGATGCTGGTACAGCTGGGCCAGGTCTGCGGGCAGCGGCTCCACGGGTCCAAGCTGGGGGGGCAGCTGGGCCGGCAAGGTCTGCAGCGGCATGGTCTGCATCATCAGCGGCGAGAAGATGGGCAGCTCCATGGGCATGGAGAGCTGGGTGAGCGGGACGGAGGGCTGAGCCGGTGCGATGGTAGGGGAGGTGATGGGGGGCGCCGACGCAGGGATGGCGGGCGTGGACGCCGGCTGAGGTGGCGCTGCGGGAAGGGGCGGCGGCGGCGGCGGCGGAGGGGGCGGCGGGGGGGGCTCGGGGGTCTGGGGCCTCAGGGGGTACAGTTTGTCGTAGTGCTCTCGGTACTGTTTGGCAAACCGCTCCAGCTGTTTAAAGGGAAAGTAATTTTGGTGAACGTGCTCTTGATGACTCTTTAAAATCAAGATGTTGGAGAAGAGCTTGCCACAGGAGTCACACTCGAGCTTTTCCAGATTCTCTCCCTGCTCGGTTTTCCCGTTCTTCTTCTGCACCTTCTGCTTGTTCTCGTTGTACTGAATGACCAGCTCAAAGCCAAAGTTCTCCAGCAAGGCCTTGGTGGCGTTCCCTCTGGCATCCGAGGCGATGCGTGGGGGAAGCATGGAAGACTCAGAACTACCCCCTGGTGCCAACTCTTTCTTCTCTTTGGCCTTCAAGGCATCTGGCAGCGATTCCTTTGGTCCCGCGTTGCCTTCCCCCTCAGCACCATCCCTCTCTCTCTGGCTCTCTTTTTCCTTCTCTTTGACAACCAACTTGTTCTTCTTCTCAGGGTGCTGACTTGGCTGCAGGAGGGCAGAGTGACTCTGGGACAGAGACAGCTGGCTCTGCTGCTGCTGCTGCAGGATCTGCTGGTGGCTCTGCTGGGGGAGCTGCACCTGAGCCTTCAGATCTTCCAGCAGGCCTGGGCCAGTCCCGGTCAGTGTCAGTGCCCCACTGGTCACTGGCAGGCTCACCTCGGGGTTGAGCTGGAACTCGGCACTGGGGATGTAGAAAGGGAAGAGGAGATGCTGCTGCTGCTGCAGCTGCAGCAGGGTCTCGGTGGTCATGGGGAAGTGAGGAAGGAGGGTGGGGTTGAACAGCTGAGACTGAATCAGGGCAGCCTGCTGCTGCAGCTCTTGCTGCAAGTGAGCTTGAACTTGAGCCTGGGCCTGAGCCAGTGTCTGTGCTTGTTGCTGTTGCTGCTGTTGCTGCTGCTGCTGCTGCTGCCTGGATGCAATCATATCTGCCAACTTCTTCCGATTGGCCTCCTTGGGCTCTGAAGGGGAAGAAAGGTTGGCACCAATGGGATTACCCAGGGGCGGCATCCCTACACCTTCAGTGGGCACTTGGCTCAGTAAGCTGGAGCCTGGAGCAATGGCGGCACTGCCTGGATTGGTGGTGGTGAAGTTGTTACTACCACTGGTGCTCACAGGACTTGGGGTGGAGGAGCTCAAGGAGACACTGCTGCTGTTCCCGGTCCCATTGCTGCCGCCCCCTGCAGCCTCCAGCTTGGCCGCCCGAGCTTTGGTTTGATGCAGCACAGACCGCATGTGGATCTCCAAGGTGGAACTCTGGCTGTAGGCCACGTTACAGGTGTTACACTTGAAAGGTTTATTGTCTGGGCTGCTGGTGGGTTCTGGCTGACCAGTCGCTGATTCTTGAAGGGCTCTCTTTAACTTATGCAGGTGGGAGACAGAATTGTAGTGCACGAGAAGGATGTTCTTTTGAGTGAAAGATTCTTTGCAGACAGTACACTTATAAGGGCGAGAAGGGTCTAGAAATTTCTCCATGGTAAAGTTGGGGCCTTTTCTGAAAGGTAGCGCTCTCTTTGGCTCTGAGCCCGAGTCTTCCTGTACAGACCCAGAGTCACTACCTGTTGGGCTCTGCTTATCTTCCAAGTCACTCTCTTCCTCCTTGTCTTCCTCAACGATGATGGTGTGGTCCTCGGCTAGGGTGGGGTCTCCCATCGCCAGGAGATCACCATTGGCCAGAAGGCCGCCGTAAAGCTGCTGGATGTCGGCCTCACTCAACTCCAGGTGGCTTGTCTCGAGGTGTTTTTTCAGAGCCTGAAAAGTTCGGAAACTGCGCTGACAAAGGCAGCACATGGTGGCCGCTCTGATCACGTGGTACTGAGAGTGGAGCTGCAGCTTTTCGATGGTCTTGAAGGCCAGGCTGCACTGATTGCAGCGGTACTTGTACACGTGACGGTCTGACACAGGCAGCTGAGGCCTCTTGGCATGAACCTCATTGAAGTGCGTCTGAAGAGCGGCGGAAGTTTTGAAAACCTGGTTGCACCCCTTCTTCCAGCAGAGGAAGCCTGAATCTTCTCTCACAGAACCTGGGTCAGCAGGAGAGGGTTTCACATCTCCGCTGTGCTCTGTGCTGGCAGAGGGCATGATGCTCTTTCCCAGATCCTCTGTGGTTTCTGCAAACAAACACAAGATTCAAGCCCAATGACAAAGGCGGCTTTGTTTCAAGGGTAGCGCCCAGAGCAGTCTACCCAGCCTAGCTAGCAAAGCCGCGCAAAAATGAGGGAAATAGCCACTCTCAACACAGGCTCTCTTCACAGGCCCTCTGCATCCAGGCAGCATCTAGTACAGATCATGAATGAGAACATATGAACAGAGAGGAACATAAAGACATACAGAAAGTTTCAGAATAGGCCTGTGTCATATCACAGATCTGTCTTGAAACAATGTTTAGTTGCTTGACTCAGAATCCTGAGTTTCTCCGAAATCACTCTTAGACCGGATTCCCCTTTCATGTTTGTCAGTCACAGAGGAATCTAGCTCAGTGGATCTGAATCGTAGGATATGTGAATTAACGCTAAGTTCTAAGTTGTGGGGAACTTAGGAGAAATACTGTCTATTATCATTAAGAAGTTCTGGAATTTTTTAACGTTCATTCTTAATGTCCTGTTAGAATGTGACTTTTGATGATCCTCTCCAGAAGTAATGAACAGTCAAGTGTCCAATTATTAAAATATACCAGTAGTTTTTTGACAGTGAGATCCCACCCACAAACATTCTCATCTTTTTTAGGTCATCTGCCCCCTGCCTCATACGGAAGAATCCCAAGGACAGGGGGACAGCAGTTTGCCTGAACTCTTCCCCGCACAAGGTGAAAGATGGAGGAGAACCTCACAAGCGGGGGTCTAATGAGCCTCTCGCTGGGGGCACCAGCAGCAGTCACGTCCACCACATTCATTCCAAATGCACCCCCATGCTAATTTCTAAGGCTATCACAGAAGACTCAGAGAACAACAGTTGCAGAGGAGCCCCAGAAGAGAACTAATCCAGTGCCCCGAAATCACACAGGTACGCCACAAGTCCCTGCAATTAAGGCCTCAGTGGTGGGAGTGCTCGGCCATTGAGGATGGTGCGCCTTTCAGATGATCAGTTAGTACTGAAAAGGAGCCTTGTACCCCCACTGTGTAAAGATTCTGGCCCATAATTTCACTTTGTCTCCATTCCCAGAGATCAGGAGTAACAACACTAACCAGGCTGCTTGCCGGCCTCTTCCAAACTGGAGCTCCCGTCTCGATCTGGAACAGCCGCTGGGAGGAACATGCTGCTGGGCATCACCATCTCCGGGGTGGTCACCTGGACGGTGAGAAGCAGAGAAACAAGGTGAGTCAAATCGAGAGGAAAGAGACACAAAGTAGGGAAATGCGTAAGGAATTATTTAATAAGCAAAATTAGCCTTCACTCGTGTAAAAGCTAGAGGTGTCACTTTTCGTAGCTCACTGAAGAGTCATGTTTATTAGACAAAGCTCACATCAGTCAAAAGTGTTTCTACGGTTACATTCTGGACATAATTAGCAGTGCACACTTGAAGAATAATCTTATTATTAATATTTTTCCTTTATGCAGAATTTTGACTTTGATCACTGACAATGTTTTGTCATGGGCTGTGAAACTTCTTGTGCAACCAATTAGGTAGATAAGTTGAAAGGCCCACCTTAAGCTGCTGAAAACATAATAAGGGCCCTAATTAAATCATACCTAGTAAAGTACACTGTAATCTTGACGCAGGGAGCATTGTAGTACTGTTTTCAAATGTATTCAGGCAAGAAGAGGAGGGAGTAAGAGTGAAGGGAAGGGTAAGAAGAGGAAAGAGAACAAAGGGAAGGCTAAGGACTCGCAGACACACTGGCACTCTCTCCAGGAAACAACATTTTGTAACCCTTTACAAGCTGAGATCAAGTGTCAGCGAGCGTTTCTCATGACTCACTAAAGCCAGGATTTCTTCTGGAGCTCTTGCCCAAGGTACACAACAGCCGAAGAAACCTCTGGCCAGTGTCCCAGACGGAGCGCGCCCCGCACGGCACTCCCCAGCAGCGTCGCCCCACCTTCACCATGCCATGGCTTCCCGGTACAGCAACTCCAGAATGAGGCTGGATCAAAATAGCTACAATTTCAGGTCCGATCCTCAGCCACTTCTCCAGGCTTCCCTGCCATCTGGCTAGAAGCTTGTCCAAACAAGTTGTCATTTGCCCTCCAGCTAAGCCCTCCTACCCTCAACAGCCAATGTGAGGAGTAAGAGAATCTTCGCTTAAAAAGCGGCACTCTCTCTTCGCCTGCTATGGTGTCAGCGGTGATATGCCCAGACGAATTAGGAATGGTCTACAGTTTGAGACAGCCTGAGCTATGGACTGACCTAGATCACAGGGCCAGAAACTGCAGCCATCACTAACCTTTCTACAGGGCGCCCAGCCTCACTGGGAAACGTTATGTATGCCTGTCAAACGTGGCTATCGTAATCGCACCTCACCCCCGGTAACAAAGATTGGTCAAAATTAAATAGCATTTAAAAAAAAAAATATTTTTCCTGGCCTGCAGATCCCAGCCTTGTTCAGAGTGGCTGCTGACATGCTCACCAGAACCATCAGCGACAGGCTCGACCCTAGACGAAACCCAGACAGCTGTCTCATAAACACCAGAGGCAGCTCCCCCACGCGCTCAGGAGTATCAGAATCATCTCAGCAACCCAGATGCCAATAGGTGCAAAAATTAAGCAACAGGCACCCCAGAGAAGCGTTCTCAGAAAGCCTGTGTTTACGACGAGCAGGTGCGTGGCAGGTGAATGTGTGTGACATGAATTCCTGCTCTCAGACATCTGCACCCGCACACAAAGCTCGTCGGCAGCTGGCGAGGGCTCGCTGTTGATGAATCGTTAGGAGCGGAGCGGAGATCGCCAAACTCATTCCAGCTATTTTCTCTTTAATAGAAAGCATTTCTGACCAGTGTGGTTGGGGAGTCCAGCGGGAATCCAAGAAGTGAAAGGTCACCGATTAATTTATAGTCCTAAGCCGAGGGGGAGCACGAGGTTGGGGGCAAGACGGGGAGAAAGGGAAAGGAAAAAAGACTCCCTCCCCCCTTCTTTCTCGGCTGTAGCTGCAGGATCAGTCCTTTCCTGGGATCTTTAGGAATTATGAAAAATGAATCATGAGGAAAAAAAAAAAGCCCTACAGAGTAAAAAAGAATAAAATTATCTAACACCTCAGCTGCACATCATTATAGAAAACTGTGGGCTTTTCATACGCATTACAGTAAGGCAGACATCCCCTCTAACAGACTCAGTACGACGGATCAGTAATTGTTTTCATACACTTTAATTAGAAAAACTCAGATGGCTATGAATAATAATGGAAAAGAGAGACTTTTGCACTTGAAAGGTTGAAGTCAATCAAGTGTGAATGACGGCAAAAAAGAAAAAAAAAAAAAAAGACACCAATTCATCAGCCCTCTGTTGTCTCGCCGCGACTTTAATCATAATTCCTGATTGGGATTCAAGAAGGCAGTAAGCAGCGGTTCTTTGTCTGCCTTCACCTTCCATCAATTAACTCTCCCCGAAATATAATCATCAACCTCATATGCTCCTCTGCATCTTAATCTGGGCCACCAAACCTGTAAGTCTTGCCCCTATGTGTTTAAGTAATTACTTCCATCTACCTGCGTCTTATCTGTAGTATCCCCAACCTCCTCCAAAAAAAAAAAAAAAAAATATTCTTTTCCATATCAAGCCTTTAACAAGCTCGTAATTCCCAGGAGGCACATCCCTAAATGGAACCCTAAGGCTCTAGAAGTGCTGGTGGGGCCTCTGCGCCTGGGTGTGCACCTACGCAGCTGGAGAATGGACGCTTCCTTGCTGCACAGGCTGCCCCGCGTCAGCTCTCACACACGAAGCTCCCGTGTCCTTTCCTCTCTCTCCCACCAGCTTCCAGAGCTTTCCACGCAAATCCCTCAAATGCTTTTTGCTAAAGAGCCATAAACGTAACCCTGCCAGGAGAGCTCACTGAGGAAAAGAGGAGGTGGCCAACGGCCGAGTTCCCGCCACACCTGCTTGCAGAGCCCCTCTGTTCTCCAGTTACTGGCTACCACGCGCGGAAGGGCCAGAGAGCCCAGCCACGGCCTCCAATGGACAGGTGCGTATCTGCCTGTCCCACTGACATGCAACCGTGTGGGGCAAACTCGGTGATGTCATTCTCTCTCCGGCCTCTCCCCAGCCCTTTCCCTGTCTCCTCTTCTCCCCCAGCCACGCACCCACAGGCCAGACGAAAGATGGAGGCACGCAGGCGGTCCTCTCCACAACGACTGCAGACCATCCGCGCAGACACTTTCTCTAAAATATCTCTACACCCAACAAATGTGTTCAGGGATGCCCCCATCGTCACGAATGGACAGGGAACTGGCACTCTTGAAACAGACGTTTGATAAAAAACTAAGTTTCTCTGTAAGAAAATTTCAACTGACTTCTTTGGACTTTGGGTCTTTTAACATTGGCCTCAGCCACATAAGGGGCAGCTCCCCAGCGGTTTTTTTAGTTACCACGTGCTCCACCCCTCCTCCACCCCAGCTAAGTTGTCTGCATTCCTTCCACAGGTGACGGGGCAGAGGAAGAAACCATCAACTGAGCTGTGGCGCTGGAAGTAAGAAAACAGTGGCTCTTCTACCTTCCAAATAAGCAACGGGATCTTGTGTTAACAATACAAATAGGAGAGTTCTGCTCCAGTGCTGGAAACCTTCAAGCTTAAGCAGTTCCAGAATAGTCGTTGGGGAAGGAAGAGTCGCAAGTGACTCTTTATTCACCCATTGATTTGACCCCGCCTGCCACACATTTTACAGACTCCCTATGCTGCAAGCTTGAGAGACAGGGCAAGACAAGGTACCTGGTCTTGTCCCCGCTCCTAGGAAGCTCACAGTCTGGAATAACTAAACTTCTCATAAACTCCTCAGGAATTCTGGTGGAAGCTGCGGGTGCCTAGAAGTCTGTTTCCACATAGCCTGTTTACAGACAGTTCCAGGTACAGTACAGTGTCCCTGGCAGGAAAGACATGGATGCAAGTTCACTGTCCTTTGAACTACTAGGAGAGGGGACACAGATGCATTAAATATCTAGTTCCTACCGCCACCTACTTCGGGTCATCGTTATTCTGGATTGTGATATCACGTCAAGATTCCATGAAGTGTGTGTGTATCCTAAAGCCCCAAGGGCGCGCACACCTTATAAAACCCAGCTTCTTAAATGTGAGTTCCCCGCCAGGACATTTGGGAGGGGTCACCCACGTTTAGTCTGTCTCCGGGAAGGAAGCTGGAATTGCAGGGAGCGCTCTTCCCGCCTTGCTTTGTCTCGGTCATGGAGACAGAGTGGCCAGATACCACCCCCTGAGCAGGGAATGCTCGTGCAGATTCACCACGCGAGGCCCCTGTCTGGGTTACATACATGTAACCAACAGGCTCCACGTGCTCTCGAGAGCAAAGAGATTTTCTTTGAAAAAGTGGTTTCTCTCAGACCTTCATCCCGAAGGCTCGGACATGCCTTGCCTAAACAGGGCTTCTTCCCGAAAGGGTCACTCTTCCGAGTAGCAGTGTAGATTTGCCAAAATCTGCACCGCTGAGGAAGCCTCAGATCCTTCTCAGTGAACATCAACAGAAAGAAAAAGCTCAGGCAGAGCCCTCGTGGCAGTGACCTGGGCAGGCTCTCCAGCCCAGCGAATGAGGTGTCGGTTCTGTTCCCAAAACAAACAGGAAGTTAAAACCCAGCTGCTTGCAGAGCTGAGGGTCTGGCTAGTGTGGATCTCTAGCCGCTGCTCGCTCCCTGTCCTGGCTGCCGGGGCCAACACCTCTTAGCAGCAGAGCTGCAAGGGTCTGTGTCCCCCTGTCTTTACTACCTGCCCGCGCACAGGCTGGGGCGCTGGACTGTGGAGTGGGTCCGATGGCTCTCTCTGTACTATCTTCTGTGGGGTTGTCTATACATTTAAAAAAAAAAAAAAAAAAAAAAAAACAGGAAACCCATGAGGAGAAACTGCAGGGCCACGCTCACATTCATGTGAGTTAGAGACAAATGTAGCCCTGAACCAGATTTTTAAACTCATTAAGAATGAGAAAAACTGAAAAAGGATGTGGGTGGGAGAACAGTTTGCGCGTGTGTACACACACACACACACACACACACACAGAGAGAGAGAGAGAGGAGAGCTGAGGAGGAGAATGAATTGGAGAGAGAAGCTTCATTAGGCTCAGAGAGGCAAGCAGTGGCAGTACACCAAGGTCACTTCTAATTTAGACCATCTAATTGGCAAACAGGCTCCAAATGGCTATCATCTCACAGGGCTTGGAATTAATGAAGCCCGATTATTTTCATTACCTTCCTCTGAGATGGAGACAAAGTGAGCGAGCTGGTACCCGGGCGGGGGCAACAGCCCCAGGGCCAGTGACCACCCAAGAGCCCCAGTGGGGTGGGGGGGGGGGGAAACGGCAGCAGCCAGCTCGTCCCGGAGAGCCATTACCAGCAGCAGAGAGACACAGACCAAAAGCAGCACAGGAGACAGACTTGCTCCCAGAGGGGAGCCCACGGGCAGTGCAGGGCCAGCACAGAGCGGGGAAATCTGTGCCTGTACAAAGACCCAGAACACAGAACTGGCCAAGGGAGAAAAGCAGAGCTAGAGAAAAAGGTGTTCCTGGGTGACTCGGGAGCCATCTCCACTGTGAGGTCATATTTGGTCAAGTCATCGAAGAACAAAGACGATTTCCCCATATTAATGTTCCAGGATCCAGTGATTGTGTCCTGTCGCTCAGATGGACAGTGATCAATTGGAATAATTCAAGAGTATGGCCATGCATGGTAGGTGGTCTTCCCCAGGCTCACTTTGGGGCCAGACACGTCCCCCATGCCTGCAACTCTCCTGCCTCCAGAAATGGAAAAAATGAGGGCGCGGAACAGCAGTTACGTCCCCACCCCCGATCTGCGATCTCCACCTTCTCCGTGAACAGGTGTGAATTCGGACACCAGGGGTGGGCTGCTCACTCAGGTCTGGAAGGACACCTGTCTCCCCACCCCGAAGCTTTATAGAGTCCCCCCTTTCAGAGGACGTGACTGTAAAGACCCCATTTGGAGCGGTTTCCAGTGTGCCAAGGAGAATGAAGTGCTGGGGGTGCAGTTTCCATAGTGGAAGGCCAGAGCTGCAATTGTTCCCAGTGGAGAATATTTTTCAAGCCCCTTCATCGGTAAAGAGAAGGGGGCCCATGGAAGACACAGATATGAGATGCAGAGCATAAGCAAGCAGCTGTTACCATAGCAACAGACATATTAGACACTGCAGGTTCCTGAAAGCTGTCTGATAAGGTATTATTAAATGAAGCCTCCTCAAAACACTCTCCATTTACAACTGAACGAAAGACATTGTTTAGAAAGTAATCTATTTCCATTTATCAGGGTGGAATTTGCTTTTAGAGGGACTGAAAACCAATTCAAGCCAGATCCTGAGACCTTGGACCCAGATAGCAAAAAAATATTTGCCAGCATTTATAGCTTTAGCTACCCTGGACACACCCCATGTCTGCCAGGAATTGTCTTTTTGGTGGATTTTGCCAGCTTTTCCTTTTCTGGTGCCAAAGGCAGCTACTCCGTCAATGCCTCAGTGCCAGCCACCCCGGCCACGCGGGGACAGAGCAGACATGACTTTCTCCTCTTGGTCATCCCCCGACGACAGAGGTTAGAAAAACAGAGCTCTGGTTCGAGGGGCATTTCTCATGCCATTATCAGAGTCGCCTGCTCTGGCTGCCTATGAGCAAACAGATGGATCCTCAGAAAACCTCACCAATACTTTCCCCATGGCCAATTTTCTAATAAAATTACAACAAAATACCCTCTAGGGTGTGATTTTTAACCGCAGGTTCATTAAAATCACTTAGTTGTAAAACAAGCGCAAATTCTGTTCTAACACCAAACTTTTCAGAGGAAGGACAGTGGCATCTGTTGTGATTCTTCAAGGAAGAGACACAATTCAGTCCCTGAACATGATTCCGGGTGCTCCCTGAAGTGTGGCCACCAACTCCCCTCTGACCCTGCCCACCCAGCTCTTCCTGCTGAAGGGTCAGGTTGGTAATAATGGTTTGCTGAACTCAGCACGAACCAGCCTCACTGCTTGAAAAACTTCGGTACCAACAGCCACGCGGTCACCCCTGCCCACGCCGAGCCAGCACACGCTCACCCTTCCACACACCTGTGAGTAAAGAGCAAAACCCTCCCTGCTTCCACCGCCTGCAGCTTTCAACTTCTGAATGCATTCACTTTCTCCTGTTGCTAGCAAATCATCCTCACAACTTGCACGCACTTCAGAATTTCTAGAAAACAACTCCACTGTCTGCTGTGGGAAGATGAGGCGCATGAGCGCTTCTCTATATAAGGTGCCAAGCAGAACCCCAGCAGGACGCCTGTTTCTCCTATGTAATTACGCTGCCAGGGATTCTTCTAGAACAGGGGTTACTAACCTGGTTCCATCGCTGAACTTTAGGGAAGCCCTGTTCTCCCTGGCATTGCACACCTAATTCTGAATGTGCAGAACACTTGAGGGAGGTCTTAACTGTGGTTGTCAAATGTTAGTGTATCCACAATTAACCCAGTAACTATCCAGTAAGACTCCTGAATAGTTTTCATCAGCCTCCAAAACGGTGGAGAATCAGTACTTGAGAAGGGGCCAGATGGGGTGATACCTAGACATATGCAAGGAACCAGCAGTGGCAGCTCGCAAATATGCGAGCAAGCAGCAGTAACATCCTGCTGTTGACGACTCTGTTGGTTCATGAAGAAAGTTCCCAGTGACCGCCAGACTCACCCCTTGAAATGCACCTCACTTTCACTGTCAGGAAAATCTAACAATGGCTATTTAAAAAGAAATTCCTGCTCTAGTCCCCAGAGCTGTGTAAGTGAAACTGGCATACAGATTACTATAGCCCCCCACTTCCTAGAACAGATTTTTATATTAAGCAGTAAAAATAATCACCCGAGTAATAGAAAAACATACTTAAGTAGTGAAAATGCTCCCCTTCCCACATCTGTTCATCAGGCTCCCAAGGATCCAAGTTATCAGTGGGAAATGGGATGAGGCTTGAGAAACAACAACCCCCACCCCCACCCCAAACCTCCACCAGGTTATTTCCAAGGCTGGTGAGACCTGGAACAGAAACCCACCCATCCACAGAAGGCGGTTTGCACTTACAAAGCCTTGCAACAGAGTTCACCAGTCTTTTTGAAAATACCCATGGCAAGTGAATTCACACTTGAAAGATCTTGGAAATGAAACTCATGCTAGGTCACCTTTGAATTTCCCATTGGCTGCTAAAGTTCTCTCGATGCACCATCAATTATATGTTCCTCGCGACTAAACATCACTTACAACATTATTAATTTTGCATAACCAAATGGAATAGGAAATGCCTAGAGGTTATTATATGTCTGTGACCTGCACATTATAACTGGAATTCTGAGCAGAGCACCTCTCTGGGAATCTTCACGTGAAAAGGCAATCAAATTAACTTCTACTCACTCCACTGTTGAAATAATGCTAAGTTAGAGGTGAGAACAATTCTCTTTGGTGGTTTTTCCTCTAGTGATTAGGGAAGGGCTTGCGCAGCAGCCCCCGGCACAGATCAAAAAGTAGGACATCAGGATCCCCTGTGGTGTTGTGAAAGGTTTTCACAGTACAATTAGATTTAAATCTTTGTACCCACCTTTGGGTCATGTTTACAGAGGCCAGTTAGAGCCACACTTTAAAAATCTGCAGATGGAACAACATCATGTTCAAAATGCAAAACCCTTGTTCAGAAATCAAAGCGCGACCCCCACCTAACCACGCTCCTGCTTTGAAAAGAAGAGCACCCACTCGGTGTGTGCAGCCCACATTTTAGGGCGGTACGCCCTAAATCCCACCTGGAAATTTGATCCCACCTGGAAAATGTGGGATCCAATCTCAGTTCTGCTACTTACAAGTCAGTGAACTTCCAGTGAGCCTGTTTTCTCGGTCATGAATGCAAATGTGCCCCCCCCCTTCTATTTTTTTAAACAGGGTTGTCATGAGGCAGAAATGAGAGATGACTATAAGAGGCACCTAGAACATGACCTCCCCAAAGAAGGTTTGGGGCATCTGAATAGCGATTTCTTCGTACAAACGGCTAGCTCATCTAGGCCTCTGCACCCCTCGAGGAGAAAGGGTGACCGGGAAGGCTGAGGACCACAGGTGTGCCACGGCCACACCAGGTCTGCTGCAGGTGCAGCGGGACCAAGGCCGGCCACTTCGGACACTGCGCTGTCTCACCCAGGCGACGACGGCACCCCTGACCCCTGGGGGAACAAAGGCCACGGGTCCTGCTCCTGGCCACCTTACCGTCATAATGAGCTTCTCCACGCAGTCGGGGGCCACGCTGTGGAGGTGGGTGAGGTGCAGCTGGAGGTGGATCTTGTTGTTGAGCATGTCCTGGCACAGGGGGCAGCGAAGCATGGGCTGCACTGAGTGCTGCGTCATGGCATGCACCCGGAGCCGGTTGACGTCGGCGTTGCTGTACTTGCAGTAGGGACACTGGTACATCTGTGGGGGACACACCCAGCCCTCGGGCTGAATCTTCAGTTCCCACGAGCAAGTGCGTCTGCCCCAAACCCGCCCGCCCCAGCGGTCTCTGCCCGCGGCTACGCAGCACGGCCCGCCCGCGCCGGCAGAGTCCCTCCTGCCTCACCTGCTCCGGTTTGGTCTCCTCGGATGTTTTCGGTCGCTTCGAAGAAAGAGGAGGTTCTGCGCTACCTGGGAAGGAGATGCGTTTGGAGGTTGCAGGAGAGTCTGTCAGCTCCTTCTCTGTTTGGCTGGACGATGCTGGAAGGGAAAGGAGAGGACGTCAGACAGCAGCCAGCCCAGGCCGGCTCCCGGCAGCCTGTGCTGGGTGCAAATCAACACTCATTTCTAGCGCCGGACTTTCTTCCAACACCAGAGCTCAAGGATGCGCAACCGGACTGATGTATCGAGCACGCTGGAAAAGCAGCGTTTCTTTTCCCCTCCCTGAATTTGTGTCACTGCTTTGCCAACTGACAGCAGAAAAGAAGGTAGAGAAGGGGCCCGAAAGGCTCCGAGCCAGAGGACACCACAGTCAGTTTATGCTCATTTCCCCCCATCAAGACACCACCCGCTGCTTCCAGGCAGGAGCTGCTGGGCGCTGGGGCACTGGGGCTGAGGGGGGTGGAGAGTTTCGCCTGGGGCTTTGCCAGCCACCGCTCGACCAGAGGTGCCCCCCGGCTTTCCGCCTCAGCTGCTGGACTCTCAGCGCGGCACCTCGCAGGCAACACAGGTAAGGTGACCCGAGAAAGGCTGGGTCGCCACATGCCAGTGCACAGGGGAAGGTCAGGTTTGGGCCGAGCGGCTTGCGTTTGAGGAAGGGGGGCATGAATCCAAGTTGCCAGCTAGTCAGTACTGCAGACACAAGTTTCCTCACAGTGGGTGGTGAGCGAGAAAGTTTCCAATCTCCCCCAAACCGTGTCCTCATACCCCACTCCCCCAACAACACAAACAAAAACACCAGTTAATGAGGAGAGTCACGGGAGGCTCGAGTAGCAAACAGTGGGTATGGAAGAGCCAGTGGCAGGAGCTACCCAAAGCGTGGTCCGAGATGTGGAAGATTCTGATGCTAAGGCAGCTCCTCCACTGTCAACAAAAATCCCCACCATGGCCGGATGTGGTCCTTCCGAGGCCTGGTCCGTACAGCTGAGGGCTAGCCCTCCCACTGGTTCTGGACATGAAGTCTGTGCTCCAGGATTCTGTAGAAGCAGCCAAGGCAGGGAAAAGCCCTGAAAATGGTGTCTGAAAGCATGTATTGCCATCATCAAAAAATAATGTGACTCAGCACTGCGGGCGCTGGTTCACAAAGTTGAATTTCTACTCCTTGGTCAAACTCCTTTCAGTCTCACCCTGTCTAGTTATCTAGCTTGTGTTTCCACTTTAGGCTCAGCTTTGAAATCTGTTCTGACGTGGAGACCAAGATGCTGTCAGTACAGACGTGTGCTTTAATAAACAATTTTAGAAAATCAATTTTATTCATTAAAATCATAAGGCCACAAAATAATTTCGAGAAAAATATTGCAAAATGCAGGAAATATTCCAGGAAGTTGATGCTTTTCCCAGAATGCACATCTTGTGACCTTTAACCCCAGTATCTTGGTAACCTGGTCTCCATAACTTGGTACGACATCTATTATTTAAAAAGTCCAAGGACAAGCATATTACACACAGACCCCTCCCGCCTCCTCCCAACACACACATTCATAACAGTACTTTAATCTGTCTCGAATCGACTTCCAACCCATTTTGCTCTTAATGGGAGTTATTCATTTTCACTTGAAAGGTAATACATGACGGCTGGATATTTAATGTGATGGACTGGCTGCTGAGTAACTAGGTGCTGTGACATTCTAGGCCGGTTCCCCCATGACCCACTTCCCATCTCCTGGCCCCCCACGGACCGGAACCTGTGGAACTGTGTGTGGCGGGTTTCAGCCCCGCCAGTGTGATGGCCCCTGCAGGAACACACCCACCACACGAGTCTTTAATTAATGTTTCAGGGACTTAAGTAAGCTGCCCCTGCTCCCAGAAGGAGCTTCTTCTCCGCCATTTTTCACTTTTGCTTACTGGTTATCTCCTGTACATGAGCCTCAAGTGTATTTTTTTTTAATTTATTTATTTATACAAGAACTGGGGTACAGGTCAGATGCGTGGGAGGGTGAGAGGACTCACCAGAGACAGAGCGGGGAACAGAACAGGCAGACTGACAAAATACACTGCTGAGGGGAGCAGCGGGTGAGCCTGGAGAGCAAAGCCACGCCCTGTGGGTTTCTCCCTGGCCGGCCGGGATCGAACCCGTGCTGCAGAGGCTGCAGGCAGCTTCACAGTGTGGCGCTCAACCACCTGCGCTGCCACGGGGGCCCCTCAAGTGTATTCTACAGATGGGGTGGACAGACTCGCCAGATGATGGTTTAGAAGCTTATTTGTGAGAGCCACCCCCTCCCTTCCCTATTTCCACCTCCGACCTCTCTCTATTCAGTTAGGCTGAGGGCTGGTGGCTGGGCAAGAGCCGTGCTCTCCTTCCCCTGGAGGCAAACCAAGATACAGATTCTATGCCCAACACTCGCTCACCCTCGCCTTTTTGTTAGGCAGCCTGACCTGACACGACGCATGCCTTTATGGGACCCTGACACTACCTTGTAAATGCCCTTCATCTGCCTGCTCGTCCCCTTAGAACGGCTGTCAGCTGTGCAGCTGCTCGGCGGCGTGAGTGAATGGGCACTGAAGCCGAGACCACCCAACTCATCGCACTCACTCGGAGCTGAAAAGCAAAGCACAGTATAGAACCCAGTGCGGCGTCAGCGTCCGCGTAGGACCAAAGAGACCATCGTCTCTCCGTCGATGCCGAGCGCGTGATGAATTGTGACAAGGTGGCAGAGGTGAGAAGTCTGGTTTCAGAATCCACTATTCTTTCCCCCTGCATGGAGAGGGGAACTTTTATTACCTTTTTTTTTTCCAAACTCAAACTGCTCTGGAATTCTAAAGCTGCCTTTGTGAGCTTGAGCCAAGGAGTTCTTATAAAATGTTTTAAAAAATCAAATCAGCACTCGCTCATTCATTCCTCTTTCTCCCCAGCAACAAAAGTCCTGCTGTAATAGGAAATGCCGCATCCACTGGTGTAGCAGCTCCTGAGGTGGTTCTTCCTTCCAACCAGGACAACCTGCATTTTCACGAGATCAGAGCTCTCTAGAAGTGGACACAAGCCAGCTGGGCACACTAGCCCCTTCTCTAGAGCACAGCCATGTTAATACCCAGTGACAACCCCACCACGTTCCCCTGGGTGATACGGGGAGGCCTGGAAGAGTGGGGTTAGCCAGGCTGCCAGCCCCCTTCCTGGCTTACTGCCGCTCCTGTCAAGAGATGGCTCTGAAGTCTACGCAGTTTCTGTACACACTGGACAAACACTGGACACACGGCTGTACACACTCTCCATCAACATGCTGGACGAGGGTCACGACAAGCCACAGTCTGAGGCTTTTGCAAGCTTCTTCCCTCAACAACTTCAAAGGAGCACAGTCGCAAAGTCAATTTCTACTTCTCTTCTGCCGCTTGCGTACAGGGCAAGTGTAAGCAACTGAGGCTGTGAGGACACCGAGAGAGAAAGTACTGTGCTTTCCTGCTTTGAAAACTTTTCTAAGCTTCCATTGCCAGAGAGATACCCCCGTCTGTACAACACTAGTTAAAACATCAACTACGGGTCACTCTAAGGCTGCTATGGTGTCGCGTTGGTGAAGTGCAAGTGGGCGCGCTCCAGGGACAAGCCCCCGATGAACCGTGCTGGGCACCTTGGGTCTACACTGGCAACAAAAAGCCAAACAAATGGAAGGGTTACTACCATGATGGTTTTTACAACAATGACAAATGAACTGGGAAAATATCTAGATCTCTTACAACAGGGCATGGTTAAATAACCAACGGTGTGGCCCTTCTATTGGGTATTAGAAGACAATGAAAATGACAGCTTTCAAGCAATGTGGGGAAAATCCCTGTGAATGGTATTTGGAGGGAAAAAAGAAGATACGATGTCCATCACCCTATGATGTAGCTATGGGGGGAAAAAAAGGTATTGAAATAAAAGACTGAAAGAAAATGATGGTTATATTTAGGTGATATCCTCATGGACCATTTTCCCATTTTCTATGTTTGTCATGCAGTTATATTATTTTTAATATTATAATTAAATAGTTCAGCATTTACATTCAGCTGTCCATGAAGAAGGTGATATTTGGATCCAACTGTGCAAAACATTAGGTGGTATATTTTTACTCTGCTGGTTAAAGCAATTTTTCTCTTTTTGGCAGCTGTGTCATATGAAAATATGTGTTAAATCTCAATGAATCTCCCACAGGCACCATGCCGGGCTCCCGGCACTTCAAAGGGGATTAAAAAAAAAAAAACCTAAAAAAAACATGGCAAGGAATCACACAAGCGCATGCGTTACTGATCACACACCCCGCACACCAGGCACCCCACACATCCCAGGCAAGTGGCAGGGGGTGACGACAAAATGCTGGCTCCCGCCCCTGCCAAAACCTGATAACGTGACTCCCTGCCACACATGCTTTCTAAGGAGTGGACAAGCACCTGCTCAACTTGCTAGGACTTATGGTTGCCCTACCCAACTGGCTTCCCTGGCACTGGAAGGACTGGCAAGCCCTGGTAGTGGAGTACAGGAAATTCAAAGCCGGCTTTCTAAGCTAAAAGCCACTTCCCCCTTCACGTGTGATGGGTTGGCCACGACAACTGACGGAGAAAACTGAGACGGGCAGATCCGAAACAACGCTCTCCATTTTACCCTCTCGGGTTGCTCTGCATTCTCGGGGAAAGAATTTCATCTCAAAGGGAAACACAGGGGGCCTCCCCTGGTGGTGCAGGCGGTTGAGCGCCGCGCTGTGAGGCTGTCCACAGCCTCCGCGGCACCAGTTCGATCCCGGCCGGCCAATGAGGGTCCTACATGGTGGGGTAGACCTCTCCTGTCTCGCCCGCTGCTCCCCTCAGCAGTGTATTTCGTCGGTCTGCCTGTTCTGTTCCCCGCTTTGTCTCTGGTGAATCCTCTCACCCTCCCGCACATCTGGCCTGCGCCCGGTTCTTGTATAAATAAAATAAAAAAAATCTTTAAAAAAAAAAGGGAGGGGGGAAACACAGGTGTGTGCGTGAACACAGCCCTCCAGTTACCCTGTGCTTTTTAACATTCATTTGGAAAGTGCTTCACCTTTGAAAATAAGTACTTAAAAAGTTCCTCCTGGTATACTAATTACAGGGGCCCGGGAGGAGAGCCAGTCCGAATACATGCAAATTTGTTTGCAGTTTTCAAAACATGTCTCTATGTTCTAAACACAAAGAATAATTTTTTTAAAGGCTGGCAAAGCTTCATGTAGGAAGTGACTTACTTTTTGAGGAATAGGTAAGAAATTCTAATTTATAGGCCTTAGACAGTGGCCAAGTATGGTAGAAACGCAGCCCCTGGAACCCGACCTTCCTAGAACAAATTCTCACCCAATCCCAATCTTCCCGCTCAGACTAAAATCCAAGTCACTACAGTTTGGGCCACAGGACAGTTCAGAGTCATACGTGCATCACCACAGGCGACCAGGGACTCACTGCCTCTTTCTCCCCTGGTGACATGGTCTGGACAAGGCTGAGGGCATCAAGTTGCTACCTCATGAAAAAGAGCCCTGAAGAACAACTGGAAATGAGGTAGGACTGGAGTCTGAAGGCAGCTAGTTTTTCACTCCCGCCAATCACTGGCAGAGGCATCTCCGTGCTCTCCCAGAAAGCCTGAGCGCCGGGAGAAGTCTTTGCTGTTTCAGAAACAAAATTCATCTCGTCACTCAACACACCAGTGGGGCCAGTGGCAGGGCAGACGCTGCGTGGGTGATGTTTACCCAAGTCCTGATCCCCTTCCCTTCAGGGGTGTCAAGAAGAGTCCACTAAGGGCTGGGGGTGCTGCCTGACGCTTACTCCTAGTGGAGCAGCCCAAGGCAGCTGCTGCCTCCACTTCTCAACCATCAGACTCTTAGCTAAAGTACCACTGACAGCCCCTCCATCTAAACTTCCATCTCCCAAACCAGCAACATAATGGAGGAGCCAATTAAATGATTATTAATTCATGCTACTTTCCGTAAGCCAGAGGTTCTCATCGCCTTGCGTTCCGTAAACCAGCTTGCCACCTGCCCCAGAAATTTACAGCAATCCTTCATCTATCTCGAGACAGTGACTTGACTGGGGGGGGGGGGGGAATTCACCCAACTCCACACTCCAGGTCTGATGTGGAGGAGCTCGCCCCGCACACCCGCCACAGAAGCATCACTGGATCTGGACGGGGTCGCTCGGCTCGCAGGGAGAACGGCAGGGTGACTCCCACAGCCCTTCTCCCGCAGCGGCTCAGAGGCCCCAAACTCCCGGGGGCAGCAGTGAGCACTGTTTCCAGAGGGTAACCTGTGCTTCTGGGCTTCGCCATCTTCTTGCTGTTGTTTGCAGTGGAGCTGTCCCTGGCATTTGCTTGCCTTGGCTTCCCCAGGGCACGGGCTGGGGGCGGCACTCATCTCCTGCAGACCCACCGTGCCGACACGGCTGGCGTTCTGGCTCAGGTCTCTTCCTCCCCGAATACAGAAACCAACAGTTCCGTTAAAGGGTCTGCTTTGCTGCCAGCTTGGTCTTTAAACATGCATGGTCTCATTCTGCTTCCAACCAAGCACTTAAAGATGTTTCAAAGAAGGATCAGGGAAGTTGTGTGAAGCCAAAGCAAGCGCTGGGACACCCCGTGGGGGTGGCCTGCACCCCACGGCTGAAACTAAGCCAGGGCCTCGCCCCTCCCTGCTAAAGGTGTGGAATCGGACTTAAAGTCCAGCCCAGGAGGTCGAGACCCTTCTGTTGATAGCACAGTCCTCTTCTGAGCAAGTGCCAGCTGCGCTGCTTTGCCCATCTCTAGAAAGCACTTCAGAGAAGCACAACCACCTGCTCAAAAAGTACAAAATATGCCTCGACAGGTAGAGCAAGACATCCAAGCCTCATCAACTTATCGGACATGTCTTTTTTGTTTCCATAAAGGATTTTAAAGAAAATGCGGGTTATGCTACAAATGGGTGTAGCTGGTACTGGGGAGCAGCTAATTGTTTTTCTCTTCCAACTCAAAGATGAAACAGAGTCACACTTTGAATGTCCGGAAGATCCTAGGTGTCACTGGTATGATTTTTGCTTCTTATTTGGAAATAATTATAGATTCATAGGAAGGTCCAAGAGCAGTACAGGATGGCGCCAGGAAGGCGCCAGGTACCCTTCACCCAGGTGTGATGCTACAGTGTTTAGAGATTGTCCAGTTCTTGGATTCTCTGCTCTGTGACCCTGTCTCTCCCAACACCTCTCTCCCACTCAGAACCCCACTATCCAGGACTGCAGTGTTAAAGCTTAGAACTGGGGCCTCCTCTAGGCTTAGCCCATCCCTTAGGAAAGTTGGGGCCCTGCCCTCCAGTTAAAGGAGAGCTAGGTCTCCACACCTCATGCGCGGCACGGAGATGACAGCCCCAAGAGTCTCAAACTCAAACTTGAGTCCAAAATCCCCTGGAGGGCTTGCGGAAACAGACCATGGGACGCACCCCTAGAATAGGTCTGATTCTGAGAATTTAAGTGAGCTCGCTGGTGATGCCGATGGAGCAGTAACCACACTGAGAACCACTGGCAGAGCCAGGCTTTCTGTAACTGGTAGGAACCCTGTCGCTTTGTGGGGGGCACCAACACTTAATAATGCAGGAGAGGCCCAGCAGGCTTGAAGGACCAGCCCACCTAAAATGACTCCTGCCCACGCGGTCCTCGGAGCAGCCACACTCAGGGACGAAAGCCAAGCCTGGTCTCAAAAGGGCGGGGAGAGGTTTTCCTCCTCGGGCCAGAGGTGAAAGATGAAATAAGGCTGTCCCTCGGCGATCCTGCTCACCCCAGCGCCAAGGCGGACACAGTTCCCATGTCAGAAGCAGGAACGCCCCCTGTGCTGCCAGCGGGGGGATCCGGAACAACGACCGGCCGGCGGCCTTGCTCACGGGCGTCTCTTGGCCGGGAGCACCTCTGCGAGGAGAGGGCGGATGCCGACAGGCTCTCTCCCCTCTGCAGAGCTGCTTCCCTGGCCTCGGCACCTGCGGCACCCTTGCTTCGGCCGTGGGAAGGTCACAGAGATCCGCACTCGCCGTGGGCCTGGGGTCAGCCACCCGCAAACCACCCGCAAACCGAGCGCACGCCACACTCTGGGCCCTGCCTTCCCAGTACGCGGCCTCCGCATGGAATGGCAGGCCCAGGGCGACGGGGGGCTGCTAGAGCTTGCTCTGCATCTTTGGGGAGAAAAGAGTGCTAAGCCCTACATCAGAGGCATCCATCTGTTGCACTAATTCCTTGTTGAAATATGCATAAGGCTGCTTAACTCCACTGATGCAGGCTCCCAGAAGGTCAGGCCGCAATTCAATTCCAAAATACCTGGCTCCCTCTGTGTCAGGTTTATGAATGAACCAGTCACAGCAGAGGCACCAGGCACCACCTCGCTTTTAGACCCACATCAACCGGCAGGCTCTCTACTAACGTTTGGACACCAGGCTGCCTCTGCGAGGCCGGCTGGGGCCAAAGGGGCCGAGACCTGAGGGTGACTCCGTCAGCCTGCCTGCCTTTGCCTCGTGTCAGTTCCCCCGGAGTCCTGAGCTATGCACAGACGCCACCCTGCAGCCGTGGTCACAGTGTCCTGTGAGGACCGGTGGGAGACTCTGGGGTCTGCACTTACCACTCTGACTTCGTTACAAGAAGGTGACAACCCTGGACTTGCAGAAAACCAGAGCAGGAAGGACCTTAGGGACCCCTAACTAACAGAGGGAACATCGGCGGTGCAAGATGTAGGTCAAAACAGGAGGCAGCGTGGGTCATTCTGGCACCAGGCCAGAGTCACTGAACAACAGCTCAAGCGGTCCCCGTCGGATCAAGCATTCATTAGGCTGGCACAGACTCCCAGGAGGGACTCTGTCAGGACTCTGTCAGTTTTTTCTCCACTCTGAACATATCTTCTGCAGATGCTTTCTCAACGGTAAGACTGAAAGTGAAACTTAGGGAAAGAAACAGCATCAGCATCTGGACGCGGCCTGCAGACGCACACAGCCCTGCACTCCTCAGCGCCTTACCAGCCCGCCGAGCTTGCTTCCCACTAGTCCAGGTTTGGCCGGAGAACGCGACCGTGGGGCTCACACACCACCCAGGCCCCCCTGGCCTGGAAACAGAGTGACTCTTGACCTTCCCCTGGCGCATTAAAACATGAGGACTGGCGGGGTCTCCTTTTGGGAGTTTATACGCAAAGAGGCAAACCCCGCCCTGAGCACCACTGACATGGACGTTGGTCCGTCTTCACCTGAGCCCCCACGCTCAGTGTGCTCCTGGCACCCGCAAGGCCTGGGACAAAGGATCTGGGTGAAGCAGCGGGACGGGCTCTGGCACACCCCGCAGGGGGGGCTCTTCAGGAATGGACGCTGCCGCCGAGGCCTCGGTCCTCCACATGAAGTAACAGAAGCTCGTGGGCTCGCCGTGCCGGCCACACCTCAGGGCAGATCCTGGCTGTGTGGCCTCCAGCATCTTACTCGACTACCATGAGCTTTCCTTCCTCTCGTCTGTCAACAGGATAACGGTCTCTGCTGACAGGGTTTCGGCAAAGCTTGTGAAAGGTCAGGAACAGGACACCTACCCCAGAGACCCAGCGCACAGGCAGCGCCAGCCAGGGCTTCATTTTGAGAGCCACCTCTGGGAAATACGAGGGGTCCGTGAGAGGCCGCGCACCACAGAGTAAGGAGAGGCCCGGCTCTCGGGATAAGCACAGACACTCCGAAGTAGTCTTTTCTGTGAATCAACAGGCAGCAATCCTACTGATCCATGGCTTTGATGTCTAGAGAGCAGAAAACAGAGTAACTTGGACTTGAAAGTGTTTACCGTCTTACTGTTTTACCGGATGATTGTTAGTAAACATTCCAATAGTAGGAATCACTTGCTAAGTGCTGGGAATTACAAAAATGAGTGGAACCAGGATGCGGATGAAGAGGCAGAGCAGGGGATGTTCAGGGCCGTGGAGTTCTTCTGTGTGAGACTATAATGATGGCTGGATGTCACCACACTTTTGTCTGAACCATGGCAATGCACAACGCCAAGAGTGAACCCCATGGTAACTCGGGGTGATCATGCTGTGTAGGTACACACTTCCGGGGACTTGTGTTCATAATGGGGGAAGCTGTGCATTGTGTGGGGGAGGCAAAGGGTCTACAGGAAGTTTCCGTTTTCCTCTTCATTTTGTTGTAAACCTAAAACTGTGCTAAAAAAAAAAAAATCTTAGAATCTTACTTTTTTTTTTTTTTTTAAAAAGAAACAAAACCAAAAATGAGTGACTGTCAAATCGCCTCGACCATAAAGAGCTGACACTCACGTAGGACAGGTAAAGAATGTGAGGATTTTAAGTCTTCTCCAGTCTTCACATGAGAGCGAGGGACTATGCGGCGCCTTCTTACGCCTCATCATCTGAGACATCCCTGACCCAGAAGGAAAACCGAGGTTGGAGCCTTGTCGGCAGTTGCCCAGCTCTCTGGCCTGCAAAGCAGAGATGATGCTGGCCCAAGGCACAGAGGAGAGGGCCTCACGCGTGTGCTCTGGTCTCCCAGGAGAACGGCTCCGTGGAGGTCTTCATTTTAATCAGGACCACGATTCTAGTAAGAGAGGAGCTTCTCCCTTCAGCACAGAGCGCGCAAACGGAAGCACGGCCAGGAAGAGCCGCACAGCCTTTGGCAGGAAGAAGATGCAAATGCATAAGGTATTTTCTTGCATGAAGAAAAATGACGTGCTCCATCGCTATTTGTCACTGCCCTTTACCTATGCTGCCTTGGCGACTCCTCACACTGCGCCACGGGGGTGATTACTCAGGACGGCCCTGTGACACGGGTTTCTCACTCCCTTGGATGCCCTGCCTCTGCCAAGAGACGGCCTCGAGAAGTATTTGCTCAACTGACAAGGTCCCCGGCTCTTGCGACGTACAGAATCATTTCTCACAGTTGAGACCTCTGAATTACTGGAATTCAGGCAAGTCCAAATATACACCACACCCAGTATCTATTTTTGCTTTCCAACATGAAAACCGTCCAAATGGCATCTGGACTATTCAGACAGAATTCTGCCTGCAGTGACTTTAAGCAGCCAAGTTATACTGAAAGTGGTCTGAGGAGGCTGGGGGAAGGGGCAAGTGGAATCGGGAACAGCTGGCAGAGCCACACCATTCCCATCTGTGTGGGCAAACAGAGACCAAAACAGTTGTCCTTGTTAAGAAGGCGAGCGCGAGGGAACCAGGCCGGCCAGGCTCCCAGAGGCCCCTACCTGGCGCCCTGTCACAGAGGCAAGTGCGCATTTGGGTGAGGCGGAAAACGGAAGGAAAAGTGCCAGAAGGACGTGGAATTTGGTGAGAATAAATTTTGTACAGGTGGGTGGTGAATGGCCCCGCTTCCAGCCAACTGCAGGGCCACTCAGGCACCCCGGAGTCAGCACCTGCCCCCCCTCCCCCCGGATAAATCTTCTCATCACACCGAGCCCCGGCACACGAGATGGTCGCGGCCACACAGGGCTGGGGCCGAGGACGCTGTGGGGCTGCCTCGCTAAGACTAGCGGGCCTGACAGTAGCGTGGACCTGCTGCCTTCGGGGAAAAGCCCACGGGCCTATGGGCCTCTTTCCCCGGACTCCTGGTGCAGGCCAGCTCCCCCGCGGACAGAAAGCCTCCAAGGTTCCCTGCATTCCTTCTTTGAAAACTAAATGCTAACTAAAAATTAATGTTCTCCAAGAGTCTACACCACTGTGCCACTGTCCTCCTCCTAGTTAACATTTTTAAGGAGTTTCAGAATTGCAGGAACTCACTTAGCCCAACCTGCCCTTTCACAGATTTTGAAACTGAGACGCAGCGACCGAAGGCCACGCAGCTAATCTGAATGGTGAGACCAGGCCTCGAGCCCGGGCCTCTGACACTCAGGAGCCGCCTGTTTGTCCTAACACGTTACAACGCACCCTCCGGGCACACGCCTTCTCTCGTCCTAAGGAAAGCAACTAAAAAAGAAGTTTCGTTTTTAGCCTCTTTCCACGTCTGCCACAGATCCCATTTCAGGCACGAAGTTCCCATACAACGTCATCCCCATTTATACAAAGCCACAAACAATAGGGCGGGGTGGGGTGGGGTCACATTTCCACCAGGATGTGCCTGACCAGCTGTATTTCAGACTCTCGAAAGGCAGTGGGTCTGTGGACCTGCTCACACACAGAAAGCGTGCTCCCTAGCTTTATGTCAAACATGTCAAGTTCGACTGAGATCACGCCTGCCAGCATACACACCTTCCCCTAGCAGGGGCCCAGATCTCACCAGGCATCCCGACCTCCTGGAGCAGCCTTCCTTCCAGACTCACCTCAGGGACGCCCCATGCAGTCACTGCTCTGTTAGGTGAGCATCATGGATTTAAAAAAATATATATAATGAAATAAAATCCCTTCAGACGGTCACCCTAGTCACTAGTCAAACAACACTCAAACTACAATTTCAATTCAAAAGTTTACAAAAATACAATCAGTGGCTGTCATCTAAGGATTTCAGAAGCCTCATCATGCTGGCATTTTAAGTTGGGGTACCGTCCCATCTGCTTGTTTGCTTTGGGTGTTACAGCACCAACACCTCCAGTCATTAGTCCCACGTCAGCTTAACTGGACCCAGCTGAGGGCTGGAAACCATGGTGGTTACAGGCTGGAAATACTCATTTTGCCATGATTCTTTGCCAAGAGTGCAATTTTTTGCCCTAATTACTGGTGATAAAACATCACATTAATTGTATATTACTTAATTTATAGCAATTAATGATTGATTGAATAATCACGGCATTAATGATTGTTCAGCTGCTGACACTGGGGGCTCTTCAATGTAGAAGGCGCATTTTCAAATCCACTCTGCTGAAAGAGAACCAGGGATCGTTTTCACTGTTCAAAAGAGAAAACCACAAAGTTGGGTGGTGGAAATGGCTGCGCATTAAGGGAAGAGGCTTTGCTTCAGAGAACCTTCTAGCACCCCCCGCTGGCCCACAAGAGTGCTTCATATTTGTCTTGAGTAGATGTGACCCCTGCAGCGCTCGCCAAGGGCTTGTATATGGGCAAACAATGGCCATCATGGAAACTTGACCACGGACCACTAGTCCTCATTTTACAGATGAGGCACCCAGAGCTCCAGGAGGCCCAGCCCTGTGACCAAGCCCTATGCTGTTAGCCTTACTTCCTCAAGTCTAGAATATTCTTCCCACATCATCGACCTACTTTCAGACCGAGCACAACGGTGATGTACACATGGCGTGTTCGTGGCTGACAACTCCCCTCATTTTGGACACACAGTGGCTGTCGTGCCACTGTGACTTATCCCTGCACACTCAGGACGGAGTCAGAAACTAGACCAGAGGATTAGACTGAAAACCTCCCTTCTCGTGGAGGTGGGCGAGTACCCCGGAAGAGACTGGGTTCTGCTCTTAAATTTCAGTGAGCAGCAGAGCCCGTATGCAAATGTGAACCTGTCACTGGGCCTTTTAGCAAACTGTTTGATCGCTGCAGGGCTGTCTCCTTGCAAAATGGCAGTGTGGGGGGGGTGTTTGGGGAGGGCAGGGGTGCACTCAAGGTACCTATTTCAAGAGTGGGAGGTGAGAATCAAATGAAGCATGTATACCAGGCAGTACTTCTAACTTGGTCACATCAAGGCACATGCAGGAAAGGATGGCAGACTGGTCCAACCAGCTGAAGCTACGACAGACGCTGCCAACAGCAGCTCCAGCCCCACCTAGTGAGCCTGAAGGTGGTGAGGACCAGCGCACGCGTACCTGTGAGCTGTCATGGCGCACCTGAGGCGCAGGACAGGGTGATGCACGTACCGGTACCTGTCACTGAGTCAGAGCTCAGAGCGCTGACTGGAAAGTTGTCACACCTGCAGCGCATTCTTTCCATGCCGGTTTTGCACCCCTGGCCTACCTGCACCTCAGGGAGCCTGTGATCAGTGGGGTTCTGCCCGGCGCCCAGCACGTGGTAGGGACCCCGCTACTGACCGCGGAGGGGTTGACGTTGTCATGACTGAAATCACTATCAAGCCTCCGAGTAAAAGAGCAGACACCTAAGGAAAAGCAGCCTGGAGACGGTCACCAGCCACTCTACACAGGCGAGCAGGGGTCCCGGTCCAGGGTAAAATTAACTGAAAAATTTTCGCCCAGATCCTCCATTCCTGCACAAGCCCCCAAACGGCATAATCAATAGCTGAGAAAATGCCAATTATCCAGGCCCATTTGAAATATTATTAATCTGCATCATGAACAGCTACTAATCAACAGAACAAATTGTGAAATCACTATTTATTTATTTGCCGGGAGGAAGCCCTCCCCATCACATTTAATCAGATAGGAACAGCTCAGTTTAGGGAATAAAGGGAACAAACGCAGATATTTTTTATAAAATATGAAGGATCCAAAAGAAAGCCCAGAAGAGGCTGCTGGCACCTCCATCGATTCCAAGATCAAACTGGCCCAAGTGCCTTAATAAAGCCTGTCATTACACACTCCGACAATGTAGACAAAATTATGCTTCGGGTCAAAAGAGGATCATTTGCAGGAGTCAGGAAAGAATTTCCCTTCTCTCTTCACAACCATGCAACTGGCAAGGCGCACCCCTAATCCTGAGTTATTCCGGAGTTTTTCTCTCTCCCCACTCCCCTCTCTTTCTCTCCATCTGTCTATCTCTGGAGCTCAGACTGAGCATAGCCTGTCGCCTGAATGAATGAATGAGAAAGGATAGCCTTCCTGGAGACACTAGTGTTTATGGAGCTCACGTTAGGTTTTACGCAGCGGCCCCCGACAGCCAGGCGCGTCCACCAGCCGGGTGAAGCTGACACTCCTGCTGAATTGTGGACACTATGGATGTGATTTAGTTGAACCGCCCTGGACAAAGCTTGCCCCACACGGATGGTGTGCACTAGAGAAGCACATGAGCATGCCCAGGACAGGCAGGCCTGAGCACACAGTGGGAGCTTTGCAAATGGCGACGGCTGGTCATTGTCTTCCTAGCGCCCCCAGCACACAGAATGCAGGCAACACGTGCACCCAGCATCATCTGCACAGTCCCTCGCGGTCCTTCTGTACAGTTCTCCCTCCGCTTCTCGGAATTCCCAGAAGCCACATACTGCCTGGCAACGGTTTTACTTCCAAATGGGGTGACCAGAAGAGAAACTGCCACCCATGTCCCTCATTGTACCAAACTACCAAAACCAACCAGCTTGCTGCATGCCGGGCACTGTTCTAAGCTTCCCGTAGTCCAGTCATCCTCACAGCTATCCTGTGGCAGTTGAGTACTATTTTTAACCCCCATCTCAGATGACGAAACTGAGGCCCAGGAAGCCTGCGGGCCCTTGAGCAAGGCGGCCTCGCTAGTGAGTGGCAGAGTCAGGCTTAGGCACCAGGCACCCAAGTCATCCTGAAAACAAAAGTCACAGCCTGGAAGTCTGCTCCGCCTCTGAACTGCTATTTGTGGAATCCTCCTCCCTAGTGAACCTCTTGCAGGCAGAGAGGGGTCTGTGGCCCCACAGTTGTCCACCTCTTCTTCCTTGGGGCTCTGCCCTGGGCCTCAGTGTGGTCGCCCTACAGGGCCCAGCACCTCGGAGCCCCCGGAAAGGGGCACAGCGAGTCACAAGGACACTCGGGTCCACCCAGCAGGCCCAGCGCCACGTCGGCTGCGGTGGCACCCAGTCTCGCCCCCAGCAAAGAATGGCTGGGGGGCAGCACCTGTTCCGCTGTGTCCCTGCCTGCATGTGGGAGCTGTTATGCTGCCTCTTGAATTTCTCTTTTTGAGGCCAAAGAGCTCCCCTTTCTCCAGCCTCTTCAAAGAGGCAATGTTCCTCAGCCTGGAGCCCTCTTCACTGCTCTCCTCGGCCTCCATTCAAGATTCCCTGCCTTGGGTAACCCGTGCAGGCCAACACTGAACAGGCCTGGAAAAGTAACAAAGGCCCAACCCATAGGGGCTCCAGAAAGTAAACGTTTTCTCAAAATAAGTTGCAAAGTATTCCATTATTAATGAAGGAGAGCAGTGAGAACCAGGTTGACCAAATAAAACAATTTCTATCGTGTGTCAGACCATTTCCTCTAATTACTGTGGTGGTTTCTGAAAGACTCATCTGTCCTGGTGAGTCTTCTCAGAAACAACTTTGCTCCTCCTCAAAAAGCCTTTTTCTGAGTCTTGGGCCTTCTGGCCCCTTTCACCTTGAGGCAGTGCTTCCTCTTTCCTCAGTACCAACTTTTCCAGAAACAGCACTTCCCTCCTGGCTTCTTCATCAGCTTCTGCTTTTGCTAAGATATCCTCCCGCCTAGGCACACGACCCACCTCTGCTTCAGGGGAGACCTTACCCAGGCCCCCAGACGCAGGACGAAACCCAGCCTTCACCGCTGGCTTCTTCAGAGATGTGGGGACGACCCCCCTGCTGATGTGGGAGCAGGCAGGAGTGGGCCCTGGCTTCTCAGCAGAGGAAGAACCACATTAAAGGGCAAAAGCACCACAGAGAGGAGCTGCCAAAGAACCGTGGCCTCAAATGCATGGAGTCTCAAGGCAGAGCCAGACACCCGGATGTCACATTACAAGCTGGGCCATTAAAAATACCTGGAAGATTCTTCACTCTAAACGCAACAGAAGGACCACAAAGGTGAGCACACAGAAAAATAGTGGGTGGCCAAAACCCCCTTCCTCCTGCAGTGGAGCAAAGGCAGGAAAGTTTCCTGGGTGGATGAGGAAGCCTCGGGCTCACTGACTCATCAGCCTGGTCCCGCCAGGGGAGAGGGAGCGGGGCCGGCCACACCCTACCTGCCCACTTGCTCGGGTCCTTCTCGCCGCTGCTCTCCTGCTCTTTAGCCAGCTCCTCGGGGTCAGCAGCCGCTTCGCTGGGCCCTTCCACATCTTCAATGGCTTCTTCTGAAACACAAGATAAACGAACTGTCAAGGATTAAAAGCAGACGGGAGACAAAAGCGTCTCAAGAGTTAACGGCGCCCAGAGCAGAGGCTGCGGACGATGCCCTGAAAGGCTGACTGGATGAGGATGAGCCTGGCTCCCCCCCCCGGGCAGGGGACCGGACTCCTCGAGCTGTGCAGAGGGGTCCAGAGGGCCTCGTTTGAGTTCCTCTAAGTGAAAAGCGGTTTCTGCTGAACAACGACCTCCACCTGAGCTCGTCTTTTACATTTGAAAATGCAGCCACAAAAAAAAGGAGCCATGTGGTTGCTCCTCGCCTAGGTCCAATCCCGGGGTGTCCCGGCCGTGAACCAGACAAGCCCCAATCGTCGGCCCCTCATGGGCCTCCCGGTGCTGCACACGTGCCACACCATGCAGGGTGGACGGAGTGTTCTTTGTTCTGTCCACAGTCATTCACATTCTGAAGAGGCACCGCGTGCCAGTGATGAGACTGCCCTCCGCATGGAGAGCAGGCGTCAGATGCCATCCGTGGACATGGCAGGCTTCCGTGGGGCGAAGCTAAACATGTAAAGGGGGGAAAGTGTAACAGCACCATGTGCCTTTCTTTTGAAGGCCGCCCATTCTTCACCCGCCCCTGGGTTACCACTAACCAAGGGCGCGCTCTCCAGCTCAGCACAGTATGTTTCCAGGACGAGACCTTATACTTCGCAGAGACCCGAGGGCCCAGCTGCCCACGTCTGTCACCTGCAGCCAGTCGTGGACCAGACCACCGGGATCAGGAGGTGGGGCCCAACAGAGCACTGCGGATTTGGGGCTCTGTCCATTGTCCCCCTTGGTCCCTCCAACTTCAACTCTACTGTCAACTCAACGGTTTAAGGTGCAATGCTCAGCTACCTCCAAGAAATAGCGTCCAAACGCCATCTCACAGAGGAAACAAAAGGAGTTCTAAGTAAATTGATCTCAAAGAGTTTATAAGACACTTTGAGGAATAAAGTATCTACTTAGAGTCGGATTTTCTTACTTCTCAAAAAGACAATGGAAATTCGCGGACTGGAAAACTGAATTAGGGATCAGGAAACAGTCTTCACGGCCACTGGCAGGTTTTTGGGGCGGCCATGGGGAACAGAGATGACGTAAGACACTGCTTATTTTCGTCATGACCTGAGAGGCCTCCATATATAATTTCAGTGTCTCCTCTGTGTCCCGCTGCATAGTGAGGTTCACATCAAGCCCCGCCCCCACCCAAACACACACCCAAATGGAGAAAAACCAGGCAACCCTGATTTGAAGTCCTGCAGATACACCAGACTAGCAATAGGCCCCATTTGGCAGAGAAAACGTGTGTCGGTAGGTCCTCACCCTGCATGACATATGTACCATCTTAATTATTCCCAGGAAAATATGCTCAATGCACATTTTCAGGCTTTGGAAAAATTGCTCAACACTCTAATTAAAAAATTGTTCTTTGAATGGTAATACTAGCATTCAGTCGATCAATATTATTAAAATGTGTCCACCCAAATTAGCTAGGCCCCTTAGGATACATCCATCTGCCCCAATATACATTGTGATATAAAATATCTGTAGTACTGATACATTAATCAAATTTGATTAAGCAGTGAGAGGGCTCCATGGCCCTCCAGCTTGCACACACACGTGCTCACTCACACACACACACAATCACCTTTAACGCAGATATTCTGAGACCTACTAAACAGAGGACACCCCGATGTGGTGATGAACAACGGCTGACGGTGCTGCTTTCTCTGCAGAGGAGGGAGGAATTTGCCCACTGGGAGGCCATCTCCCAAGGCAGCGCCTGTCTCCTGTGTGCTGTCGGCCCCCAGGCACCCAGAGGGTGCCCAGCGGGCCTTTCCAAACACAGTACTCAGAAGGTGGGGGCTATGAAGGATGAGTAAGCATCACCGATGCAAGGAGCGTGGTGTCTGTGACTGTTCTCGGGGTGCCGGCTCTGGGCCTACTGAGACAGGAAGGTGAGGGCAGCGGAGTCCCAACGAGAGCACAGATGAAAGAGGTTATTTTCAGGATCTTATTTTGCTCTTTTTCTCTGTGGTTTTCTAAAGTTTTACAAATCAAGCCTCCTCTTTTTGAGTTTAATATGATCACTTGTGACTCAGTCACTAGAATGCTGTTACATGCTTGGTGGAAGAAGAAATGATTAAGAAACTTCTGGCCAAGTCAGCTTCCTTTGCAAGCCATCAGGGTCCTCACCCTGGCAGTTCCCCTACAGTTCCACCTGTGACCTACAGGTGTCGCCCTCTGCATGGCAAGGCCCACAAGGGCAGCTAGCTGCGGGAGGCAGACGCTGTCTGGGCTGCCTAACCTGAGCATGTGGAAATAATATACGTCTTCAAGTGAACTGTCTGATCCTGGGGAAATAAAATAGGACATTCATAAGCAGTTACACCATCATCATCAACAGCAAGAGGAAAAACAGCTCTTTAAAATGGATGAAAGCCCAGGCTGACAGTAACTAGAAAATTGTGAGCTCTGAATACCAATAAAGGTAGAGAAATGATTAAAAAACAAATATACAAACTGTGAATTCATGTGGACAGCCTGGGCTCACAGTGCTTTACAGGCAGGGTACGTTTTATTGGTCCCCAAAGTATAAAGAAAGCTCCCTGCCCCCCCACCCCGCCTCCAGCCCCAAGACCCAGGCTTGGCACACCCGTGGGAAGGGCCACGTCTCCCTGCACTGCAAACACGGGCACACGGTGCCGACACAGAGCTCCTGGGGCAGGCAACCACGCTCCTAGCTGGCAGGAATGCATGTCTGCCGCCCCCGGCTGACAGAGCTCGGGGCAGAGTTGTATTCTTCCCACAGATCACAGCTGGCCCCTCCCCAACCCTGGGAAGTCGGTGGCCACTGCCAGGGGTCATTACGGAAGTTGATTTTACCCTCTAGAATATGAGCTTCTGACAGATGGTGAGAACAAGTAAAGACTTGCTCGAATGACAATCCAGTTTTATCTGGGAAATCCTGTCCTCCCTCAGAAGTTGAGGTTGCTTTCTCTCACGACAGACGAGCGCCACTCTGCCATTTTTATGGCCCAAAGCTACAAATCAAAACCGCCTCCCTCCCCCAAAGAGTTGAATCACCTAATTTCAGAACCCAGCCGGGACACTCCAGGAACGCTTTCCCAAGGGCACGGCCTTTGCCCTTTCTCTTCTTGGCCAGAGGGACCCGCTCCAGTGAATTCCAACAGAAGGACTGTTTGGGTTTTTTTTTTTTTTTTTTGAAAGAAGACTCCAGATAAGGCGCCTCTAACCCCATGGAAGACTACCTGGGTGGCTACACCCCAAAGTTGCCTGAAAACTAGGTGTCCCTCCTGTCAGGCTACATTTTATGTCAAAGGAAACAGAAGCAAATCTTGAAAAGCTACAAGGTCTTTCTAGGGTCCCTTGTGTCTTCAACTGCCATAGAAAACAATGACTGAAGGCCTTTAAAAATTCTATTTCTATCACCACTCCTTGTCACAACGGCTTCTCCTAGACAGCACTCCCCAGAGCCCAGCCCGGCCCGGTCTCTCGTGTGCTTGCGGATCCTGGCTAAGGGCAGCGCTCTCGGGTGTAAAAATTGCTGCAGATGACACTGTGTGAAAAGGGAAGGGCTTGTAGGGCAGCTTAAGCTTTGGGGGTGATGCTACCACAGCCCCAGAAACCTGCCCTCCTACCAAGGTGCTTATGCTTGCCACAAATTAAAACCATTCTCGA
Organism: Talpa europaea; assembly: GCF_964194135.1. Taxonomy (NCBI): domain Eukaryota; kingdom Metazoa; phylum Chordata; class Mammalia; order Eulipotyphla; family Talpidae; genus Talpa; species Talpa europaea. The sequence goes on along the minus strand of NC_140084.1, from coordinate 9,702,273 downwards.
ACGAGTGCACTGCTTCAGTGGATGAACGTGTCTGCACGACTTTCCAGCCTGTGGTGAGGTCGGCTCCCAAGGCAGGCCCATGTGCCAGCTGGCAACCCCTTGGGGATTTGTAACAATTCTAAGAACAGCGTGGAAACTGGTTTGTGGAAGGAGCCCCAGGTAGAGAGGGAAATAGCGTCATCCCCGTGAAGTCGGAACTCACCACCACGGCACGCGCTTCCCGAGCGGTGTCATGCGAAAACACTTGCCAGTTGTTAAAAAATAACACTGTTCCCCAAATCACCGGGGCCCAGGGCTGTGTCCGTGGGGTGCATTTTACAAATTGCTTACAGACTTGAAGGAAGGGGAGTCAATCAATGATTAAGACTAGTCCCTCTGTTCCTAACTCTTAACAGGATAATGTAGATTAATTTAAACCTTCCTCCCAAGCTGACAAAGCCCCCATAGTGCCACGACGGAGAGAAATTTGGGAATTCTCCTAAGAATCAGGGTGTCTGTACCCAAGCCTCTCAGGCGATCGTGTTACTTAAATGATACACCAATCTGGGATCCCTGAAGAATGAAATTGTTCTTTCCTTTTTCTTTGGGAGGAACGAAGCTTGTGTGTGTGTGTTGGGGGGGGGGGGGGCTTGTGAAATAAAGTGCGTTTGCCTGTCGGCAGGCTCAAGAGCTGAGAAACATTAGCTGTCATGAACCACAATCAAATCAGGTTTGAAATATTTAGCAGTGGCTTGGAAAATGCGGCGGTGCAGCTCTGACAGGCGAGATGTGCACAGACACCCACTTTCCATTATAATGGAAATATCAGGCCTGTTCTGAATATGTATAACCCAGAAAAATGTATTGATTTTTCATTCGGCATTAAAAAAAATGAAATAGCCTGCAGCTGTCAAAAGCCTTTTGTTAAAAGCTCATCTTTCCTGGAATGAGGTTTACCAGAAACAAGTTTTAATTGTATATAGGACCTCTTCTTTGAAAAACAAAATAACCAATCTGCTTACTTTGAAGCTAGGGTTAAAGCTTTTCCTCTCTCCGTTTTCAACCTAATTAACCAAGGACAGCCACGGAAGCAGGCTGGAGGGCCCGGCGCGCTTGGGCCCGCAGGAGGGACATGGAGGGTGGCGGCGGGCACTTTTGCTGGGGTCTCTGTGGTGGGGGGTGGCATGGACGCCTCACTGGGCCTCGTCCTCTCGTTCCTGCGACTCCTGTGCATTTGCCCCGCTCTCCGAATACCCGCTGTGGGGCGCTGGGGCCAACCGGCTGCCCTCGGAGGCCGTGGCTCGCGCACCTGGAAAACACTAGGCTGCCCCGTCCTCTTGGCCTTTGTTACCCACAGAAGCCTCTCGTGGCTGTGAAGGGCCTCCAGAATATGCGCGCTGTACTGATAAACACGGGTCAAACCAAATGCTACGATGACAGCGAAGGCCTAGACCGCTTAGAGCAAGATCCAGCGAGTTAAGATTCTGCTACAACAGACACTCGAACAGGATGTGGCCTGCTGCGTGGGTGGACAACGACCCTGCTACCCCAGCGCCTCACCACTGGTCCCGTCTCCCCAGCCCAAGTCAGGGAGGAAGGGGGGGCAGTGGGACACTGGTGGCTACGCCCACAGGGCTGGGCCACCCACTATGCCTTTCTCCCTCGGGGACATTGTGGCAAGTGTGGTCTCCTGGGTCAGTGGATGGTGACTCCCCCCTGGGCTACATGCCCAGTGCAGGGGGACCCCCAGATGCAGGGGCAGTAAGCGACTCTGCATGTTCCCAAACATGCCCTCTCCCGCGCTCACGCCCTGCTTTTACTCTGAGGCATCTTTCTAGCTGACAATGTGGCCAACGAGTGACTTGGGTTTTCTGGGAGAAAACAGTGCAGTCCCAGAAATTTCCCCTCCAATCAGGTGGCTCAGCTCCCTTAACCCGCCTTACACTTAGCACCGTGGTGAGGGGCACGCACAGCTCCCGAGACAAGCACGGAGAATGGGGTATCTGCAAACCTACCTGGAAGGCCTCTGTGGTTAATTGTCTGCATGTTGTTTTTGCCCTTTTTTTTACTTGCCGGCGAACCCTGGCCAGCTCCTTTTCTACATTATGCAGGGTACAGATTAATTGAGCAAATTGCCGCATCACAAGCTGAAGGGCCTGGCATCCAAACAAGAGGTGAGCGGGACACCTTCAGAGGCTGGAACACTCGTTCACCCTTCAGGAGCATGGAGACTGCCGCCTCTCGGGGTGCTGCCACTTCCGGCAACG